>NC_133556.1:45376923-46019039 GCF_048773025.1 Camelus bactrianus
AATCCGTGATGCATATACCGTGTTCGGAACGTTGAATTTCACGGTGATTGAAACAATGTAAATTACTTCTCTATTGGGTAGAACTCACTCCAAGAGAATTTTTCTGCGAAAAATGCTGCATTTTTGAAACTGGCGTTTGGAAAACGATGCAAAATCTTGGAAAATACTTCTAAGTATCAATATTCAATCTATTGTGATGAAAGTTCGGTAATCCACATGCTAACAAATCTGTAGTGAATATTTGTCGAATCCATTATGGATGTAGCATGTTCGGAACACGGGATTTCATGGCCAGGGAGTTTATATAAATTTCATTTCTCTTGGTTAGAAATCACTCCAAGATTTTTTCCTGAGTAATCTGCCTGATTTTCGAAACTGGAGTTAGGAAATCACTGCGAACTCAGATGAATAGATTCTCGGTGTAAATATGCCATGTAGGGTGGATGAAAGTTCGGTAATCCGCATGCTATCAACTCTGTAGTGAATATTTTTCGAATCCGAGATACATGAAGCATGTTCGGAACACAGAATATCACGGTGAGCGAATCTATGTAAAATACAGGTCTCTTGGGTAGAACTCACTCCAAGAGCTTTTTCTGCGAATTCTGCCTCAGTTTCAAAACGGGCATTAGGAAAAAATTTTCGAAATATGAGAAAATGCTTCAAAGTGTCAATATGGCTTTTATGGTGGATGAAAGTTCGGTAATCCTTATGCTAACGACTCTGTAGTGAATATTTGTTGAATCCGTGATTCATGTAGATTTTTCGGAACATGGTATTTCACGATGAGGGGTCCTATGTAAGTTGCATGTCTATTGGGTAGAACTTGCTCTAAGAGGATTTTTCTGAGAAAACTGCATGATTTAAAACTGACATTAGGAGAAATCTACTAAATCAGAAAAAAATTTCTATGTATAAATATGCATTGTAGTGTGGATGAAATTTCGGTAATACACATGTTCACAACTCATTAAAGAATGTTTGTCGAATCCGTGATGCATGTAACGTGTTCAGAACACGGAATGTCACGGTGAGTGAAACGAGGTAAATTACATATCTTTTGGGTAGAACTCGCTCCAAGAGCATTTTCCTGCCAAATCTGCCTCATTTTCATACCTGGCATTTAAACTAACCTGTGAAATTTCAGAAAATTTTTTAAAGTGTCAGTAAGCCATGTATGGTGAATGAAGTGCTGTAATCCACTTGCTAACAACTCTGTAGTGAATATTTGTCGAATCCGAGAAGCATGTAGCGTGTTCAGAACACGGAATTTCACGGTGAGCGAATCCATGTAAATTCCATCTCTATTGTTTTGAACCCGCTCCAAGATGTTTTTGCCGTGAAATCTGCCTCAGTTTAGAAACTGGCGTTTGGAAAGCTTTGTGAAATAAGAGAAAATGCTTCTAAGCAACACTATGCCTTGTATTGTGATGAAAGTCCTGTAATCCACATGCAAACAACTCTGTAGTGTATTTTGTCGAATCCTATCTGCATGTAGCGTGTTTGAAACACGGAATTTCACAGCAGGAGAATCTATGTAATTTACATATCTATTGGGTAGAACACGCTCCAACAGTTTTTTCCTTAGGAAACTGCCTGATATTTGAATCCGCTATTAGGAAAAAGCTGCAAACTAAGAGTTAAACTTTCTAGGTGTAAATATGCCTTGTATTGTGGATGAAAGTTCTGTAATACACATGTACACAACTCATGAAAAATGTTTCTCAAATCCGTGATGTATGTAGTGTGCTCGGATCACGGAATGTCACGTTGAAGGAAACTATTTAAATTACATATCTATTGGTGAGAACCCGCTCCAGGAGCATTTTACTGTAAAATATACCTCTGTTTGGAAACTGGTATTATGAAAACACTGCAAAATCTGAGCAAATGCTTTAAGGTGACAATATGTCTTCAATGGTTTATTAAAGATGTGTAATTCACATTCTAAAAACTCAGCTGTGAAAATTTGCTGAATCCTATGTGCACGTTTGTTTTTCAGAACACGGAATGTTACGGTGACGGTATCTTTAAATGGGATGTCTATTGGATCGAACATGCAGCAAGAGAATTTTCCTGTGAAACTGCTTGATTTTCGTAAGTGATGTAAGAAAAAATCTGCGAAATCTAAGTAAATATTTCTAGGTGTATATATGCCTTGTATTGTGGTTGCAACATCGGTAATCCACATGCTCACGGTCATTAAATAATGTTTGTCGAAGCCGTGATGAATGTAACGTTTTCGGAACATGGAATGTCTCGGTGAGTGAAACTAAGAAAATAACAATTCTACTGGATAGAACTCGCTTGAATTGAATTTTTCTGCGAAAATTTCATGATTTTCGAAACTGGATGTTAGGAAAAACCTGCGAAATCAGAATAAACACTTCTAGGTGCAAATATGCCTTGTATGGTGAATGAAAGTCCGGTAATCCACATGTTAATAACAGTGTAGTAATTATTTTTCAAACCGTGATTCATGGAGCGCTTTTGGAAAATGGAATTTCACCGTAATGAAACAAAGTAAATTACAATTCTATTGGGTAGAACTAGCTAGAATAGAATATTTCTGCGAAAATTGCATGATTATCGAATCTGAAGTTTGGAGAAAGCTTCAAAATGAGAGTAAATATTTCTAGGTGTAAATATGCCTTTATGTTGGAAGAAAGTTCGGTAATCCACATTTTCACAACATATTAAAGAATCTTTTTCTAATCCATGATGTATATAACGTGTTCGGAACGTGGAATTTCACGGTGATTGAAACAATGTAAATTACTTCTCTATTGGGTAGAACACGCTCCAAGAGTATTTTTCTGAGAAAACTGCTTCATTTTTGAAACTGGCGTTTGGAAAACGCTGCAAAATCTGAGAAAATACTTCTATGTATCAATATGCAAACTATTGTGATGAAAGTTCGGTAATCCACATGCTAAAAAATCTGTAGTGAATATTTGTCAAATCATTATGCATGTAGCATGTTCGGAACACGGGATTTCATGGCCAGGGAGTTTATGTAAATTACATTTCTCTAGGTTAGAAATAACTCCAAGAGATTTTTCCTGAGTTATCAGCCTGATTTTCAAAACTGGCGTTAGGAAAACACTGAGAACTCAGATGAATAGATTCTCGGTGTAAATATGCCTTGTAGGGTGGATGAAAGTTCGGTAATCCGCATGCTAACAACTCTGTAGTGAATATTTCTCGAATCCGAGATACATGAAGCGTCTTCGGAACACAGAATATCACGGTGAGCGAATCTATGTAAAATACATGTCTCTTGGGTAGAACTCGCTCCAAGAGTTTTTTCTGCGAATTCTGCCTCATTTTCAAAACTGGCATTAGAAAATGTTTCGAAATATGAGAAAATGCTTCAAAGTGTCTATATGGCTTTTATGGTGGATGAAAGTTCGGTAATCCTTATGCTAACGACTCTGTAGTGAATATTTGTCGAATCCGTGATGCATGTAGCTTTTTCGGAACACGGAATTTCACGATGACGGGTTCTATGTAAATTGCATGTCTATTGGGTAGAACTCGCTCCAAGGGGAATTTTCTGCAAAAACTGCATGATTTAAAAACTGACATTAGGAGAAAACTACTAAATCAGAAAAAAACTTTCTATGTATAAATATGCATTGTAAGGTGTATGAAAGTTCGGTAATACACATGTTCACAACTCATTAAAGAATGTTTGTCGAATCCGTGATGCATGTAACGTGTTCAGAACACGGAATGTCACGGTGAGTGAAACTAGGTAAATTACATATCTTTTGGGTAGAACTCGTTCCAAGAGCATTTTCCAGCCTAATCTGCCTCATTTTCAAACCTGGCATTAAAACTAACCTGTGAAATCTCAGAAAATTCTTCAAAGTGTCAGTAAGCCATGTATGGTGGATGAAAGTGCTGTAATCCAATTGCTAACAACTCTGTAGTGAATATTTGTCGAATCCGAGATGCATGTAGCGTGTTTGAAACACGGAATTTCACGGCAGGAGAATCTATGTAATTTAAATATCAATTGGGTAGAACACGCTCCAACAATTTTTTCCTTAGGAAACTGCCTTATTTTTGAAACTGCTATTAGGAAAATGCTGCAAACTAAGAGTTAAAGTTTCTAGGTGTAAATATGCCTTGTATGGTGGATGAAAGTTCTGTAATACACATGTACACAACTCATTCAAAATGTTTCTCAAATCCGTGATGTATTTAGTGTGTTCGGAACACGGAATGTCACGTTGAAGGAAACTATGTAAATTACATATCTATTGGTGAGAACCCGCTCCAGGAGCATTTTACTGTAAAATCTACCTCTGTTTGGAAACTGGTGTTATGAAAACGCTGCAAAATCTGAGCAAATGCTTTAAGGTGACAATATGTTTTCAATGGTTTTTTAAAGATGTGTAATTCACATTCTAACAACTCAGCTGTGAAAATATGCTGAATCCAATTTGCACGTTAATTTTTCAGAACACGGAATGTTACGGTGACAGTATCTATGAAAATGGGATGTCTATTGGATCGAACATGCAGCAAGAGAATTTTTTTGCGAAAACTGCTTGATTTTCGTAAGTGATGTTAGGAAAAATCTGCGAAATCTAAGTAAATATTTCTATGTGTAAATATGCCTTGTATTGTGGTTGAAACATCGGTAATCCACATGCTCACGGTCATTAAATAATGTTTGTCGAATCCGTGATGCATGTAGCTTTTTCAGAACACGGAATTTCACGATGACGGGTTCTATGTAAATTGCATTTCTATTGGATAGAACTCGCTCCAAGAGGATTTTTCTGCAAAAACTACATGATTTAAACACTTACATTAGGAGAAATCTACTAAATCAGAAAAAAATTTCTATGTATTAATATGCATTGTAAGGTGGATGAAAGTTCGGTAATACACATGTTCACAACTCATTAAAGAATGTTTGTCGAATCCGTGATGCATGTAACGTGTTCAGAACACGGAAAGTCACGGTGAGTGAAACGAGGAAAATTACATATCTTTTGGGTAGAACTCGCTCCAAGAGAATTTTCCTGCCAAATCTGCCTCATTTTCAAACCTGGCATTAAAACTAACCTGTGAAATCTCAGAAAATTCTTCAAAGTGTCAGTAAGCCATGTATGGTGAATGAAGTGCTGTAATCCACTTGCTAACAACTCTGTAGTGAATATTTGTCGAATCCGAGAAGCATGTAGCGTGTTCGGAACACGGAATTTCACGGTGAGCGAATCCATGTAAATTACATGTCTATTGTTTTGAACCCGCTCCAAGATGTTTTTGCCGTGAAATCTGCCTCAGTTTAGAAACTGGCGTTTGGAAAGCTCTGTGAAATCAGAGAAAATGCTTCTAAGCATCAATATGCCTTGTATTGTGATGAAAGTCCTGTAATCCACATGCAAACAACTCTGTAGTGTATTTTGTCGAAACTTATCTGTATGTAGCGTGTTCGAACACGGAATTTCACAGCAGGAGAATCTATGTAATTTACATATCTATTGGGTAGAACACGCTCCAACAGTTTTTTCCTTAGGAAACTGCCTGATTTTTGAATCCACTATTAGGAAAAAGCTGCAAACTAAGAGTTAAAGTTTTTAGGTGTAAATATGCCTTGTATGGTGGATGAAAGTTCTGTAATACACATGTACACAACTCATTAAAAATGTTTCTCAAATCCGTGATGTATGTAGTGTGTTCGTAACACGGAATGTCTCGTTGAAGGAAACAATATAAATTATATATCTATTGGTGAGAACCCGCTCCAGGAGCATTTTACTGTAAAATCTACCTCTGTTTGGAAACTGGTGTTATGAAAACACTGCAAAATCTGAGCAAATGCATTAAGGTGACAATGTGTCTTCAATGGTTTATTAAAGATGTGTAATTCACATTCTAACAACTCAGCTGTGAAAATTTGCTGAATCCAATGTGCACGTTACTTTTTCAGAACACGGAATGTTACGGTGACGGTATCTATGAAAATGGGATGTCTATTGGATCGAACGTGCAGCAAGAGAATTTTTCTGAGAAAACTGCCTGATTTTCGTAACTGACGTTAGGAAAAATCTGTGAAATATAAGTAAATATTTCTAGGTGTAATTATGCCTTGTATTGTGGTTGAAACATCGGTAATCCACATGCTCACGGTCATTAAATAATGTTTGTCGAAGCCGTGATGAATGTAACGTTTTCGGAACATGGAATGTCTCGGTGAGTGAAACTCAGAAAATAACAATTCTACTGGATAGAACTCGCTTGAATTGAATTTTTCTGTGAACATTTCATGATTTTCGAAACTGGATGTTAGGAAAAACCTGCGAAATCAGAATAAACACTTCTAGGTGTAAATATGCCTTGTATGGTGGATGAAAGTTCGGTAATCCTCATGCTCCCACTCATTAAAGAATGTTTGCCGAATTCGTGATGCATGTAACGTGTTCGGAATACGGAATGTCATATTGAAGGTAACAATGTAAATTACATGTCTATTGGATAGAACTCGCTTGAAAAGAATTTTTCTGTGAAATGTGCCTCGTCAAACTGTCATTAGGAGAACCCAGTGAAATCTGAGAAAATGCTTCTAAGTGTCATTCTGCCTTGAATGGTGAATGAAAGTCCGGTAATCCACATGTTAATAACAGTGTAGTAATTATTTTTCAAACCGTGATTCATGGAGCGCTTTTGGAAAACTTAATTTTACGGTAATGAAACAATGTAAATTACAATTCTATTGGGTAGAACCAGCTAGAATAAAATTTTTCTGCGAAAATTGCATGATTATCGAATCTGAAGTTTGGAGAAAGCTTCAAAATGAGAGTAAATATTTTTAGGTGTAAATATGCCTTTATGTTGAAGAAAGTTCAGTAATCCACATTTTCACAACATATTAAAGAATCTTTTTCTAATCCGTGATGCATATACCATGTTCGGAACGTTGAATTTCACGGTGATTGAAACAATGTAAATTACTTCTCTATTGGGTAGAACTCGCTCCAAGAGAATTTTTCTGCGAAAAATGCTGCATTTTTGAAACTGGCGTTTGGAAAACGATGCAAAATCTTGGAAAATACTTCTAAGTATCAATATTCAATCTATTGTGATGAAAGTTCGGTAATCCACATGCTAACAAATCTGTAGTGAATATTTGTCGAATCCATTATGGATGTAGCATGTTCGGAACACGGGATTTCATGGCCAGGGAGTTTATATAAATTTCATTTCTCTTGGTTAGAAATCACTCCAAGATTTTTTCCTGAGTAATCTGCCTGATTTTCGAAACTGGAGTTAGGAAATCACTGCGAACTCAGATGAATAGATTCTCGGTGTAAATATGCCATGTAGGGTGGATGAAAGTTCAGTAATCCGCATGCTATCAACTCTGTAGTGAATATTTTTCGAATCCGAGATACATGAAGCATGTTCGGAACACAGAATATCACGGTGAGCGAATCTATGTAAAATACAGGTCTCTTGGGTAGAACTCACTCCAAGAGCTTTTTCTGCGAATTCTGCCTCAGTTTCAAAACGGGCATTAGGAAAAAATTTTCGAAATATGAGAAAATGCTTCAAAGTGTCAATATGGCTTTTATGGTGGATGAAAGTTCGGTAATCCTTATGCTAACGACTCTGTAGTGAATATTTGTTGAATCCGTGATTCATGTAGATTTTTCGGAACATGGTATTTCACGATGAGGGGTCCTATGTAAGTTGCATGTCTATTGGGTAGAACTTGCTCTAAGAGGATTTTTCTGAGAAAACTGCATGATTTAAAACTGACATTAGGAGAAATCTACTAAATCAGAAAAAAATTTCTATGTATAAATATGCATTGTAGTGTGGATGAAATTTCGGTAATACACATGTTCACAACTCATTAAAGAATGTTTGTCGAATCCGTGATGCATGTAACGTGTTCAGAACACGGAATGTCACGGTGAGTGAAACGAGGTAAATTACATATCTTTTGGGTAGAACTCGCTCCAAGAGCATTTTCCTGCCAAATCTGCCTCATTTTCATACCTGGCATTTAAACTAACCTGTGAAATTTCAGAAAATTTTTTAAAGTGTCAGTAAGCCATGTATGGTGAATGAAGTGCTGTAATCCACTTGCTAACAACTCTGTAGTGAATATTTGTCGAATCCGAGAAGCATGTAGCGTGTTCAGAACACGGAATTTCACGGTGAGCGAATCCATGTAAATTCCATCTCTATTGTTTTGAACCCGCTCCAAGATGTTTTTGCCGTGAAATCTGCCTCAGTTTAGAAACTGGCGTTTGGAAAGCTTTGTGAAATAAGAGAAAATGCTTCTAAGCAACACTATGCCTTGTATTGTGATGAAAGTCCTGTAATCCACATGCAAACAACTCTGTAGTGTATTTTGTCGAATCCTATCTGCATGTAGCGTGTTTGAAACACGGAATTTCACAGCAGGAGAATCTATGTAATTTACATATCTATTGGGTAGAACACGCTCCAACAGTTTTTTCCTTAGGAAACTGCCTGATATTTGAATCCGCTATTAGGAAAAAGCTGCAAACTAAGAGTTAAACTTTCTAGGTGTAAATATGCCTTGTATTGTGGATGAAAGTTCTGTAATACACATGTACACAACTCATGAAAAATGTTTCTCAAATCCGTGATGTATGTAGTGTGCTCGGATCACGGAATGTCACGTTGAAGGAAACTATTTAAATTACATATCTATTGGTGAGAACCCGCTCCAGGAGCATTTTACTGTAAAATATACCTCTGTTTGGAAACTGGTATTATGAAAACACTGCAAAATCTGAGCAAATGCTTTAAGGTGACAATATGTCTTCAATGGTTTATTAAAGATGTGTAATTCACATTCTAAAAACTCAGCTGTGAAAATTTGCTGAATCCTATGTGCACGTTTGTTTTTCAGAACACGGAATGTTACGGTGACGGTATCTTTAAATGGGATGTCTATTGGATCGAACATGCAGCAAGAGAATTTTCCTGTGAAACTGCTTGATTTTCGTAAGTGATGTAAGAAAAAATCTGCGAAATCTAAGTAAATATTTCTAGGTGTATATATGCCTTGTATTGTGGTTGCAACATCGGTAATCCACATGCTCACGGTCATTAAATAATGTTTGACGAAGCCGTGATGAATGTAACGTTTTCGGAACATGGAATGTCTCGGTGAGTGAAACTAAGAAAATAACAATTCTACTGGATAGAACTCGCTTGAATTGAATTTTTCTGCGAAAATTTCATGATTTTCGAAACTGGATGTTAGGAAAAACCTGCGAAATCAGAATAAACACTTCTAGGTGCAAATATGCCTTGTATGGTGAATGAAAGTCCGGTAATCCACATGTTAATAACAGTGTAGTAATTATTTTTCAAACCGTGATTCATGGAGCGCTTTTGGAAAATGGAATTTCACCATAATGAAACAAAGTAAATTACAATTCTATTGGGTAGAACTAGCTAGAATAGAATATTTCTGCGAAAATTGCATGATTATCGAATCTGAAGTTTGGAGAAAGCTTCAAAATGAGAGTAAATATTTCTAGGTGTAAATATGCCTTTATGTTGGAAGAAAGTTCGGTAATCCATATTTTCACAACATATTAAAGAATCTTTTTCTAATCCGTGATGTATATAACGTGTTCGGAACGTGGAATTTCACGGTGATTGAAACAATGTAAATTACTTCTCTATTGGGTAGAACACGCTCCAAGAGTATTTTTCTGAGAAAACTGCTTCATTTTTGAAACTGGCGTTTGGAAAACGCTGCAAAATCTGAGAAAATACTTCTATGTATCAATATGCAAACTATTGTGATGAAAGTTCGGTAATCCACATGCTAAAAAATCTGTAGTGAATATTTGTCAAATCATTATGCATCTAGCATGTTCGGAACACGGGATTTCATGGCCAGGGAGTTTATGTAAATTACATTTCTCCAGGTTAGAAATAACTCCAAGAGATTTTTCCTGAGTTATCAGCCTGATTTTCAAAACTGGCGTTAGGAAAACACTGAGAACTCAGATGAATAGATTCTCGGTGTAAATATGCCTTGTAGGGTGGATGAAAGTTCGGTAATCCGCATGCTAACAACTCTGTAGTGAATATTTCTCGAATCCGAGATACATGAAGCGTCTTCGGAACACAGAATATCACGGTGAGCGAATCTATGTAAAATACATGTCTCTTGGGTAGAACTCGCTCCAAGAGTTTTTTCTGCGAATTCTGCCTCATTTTCAAAACTGGCATTAGAAAACGTTTCGAAATATGAGAAAATGCTTCAAAGTGTCTATATGGCTTTTATGGTGGATGAAAGTTCGGTAATCCTTATGCTAACGACTCTGTAGTGAATATTTGTCGAATCCGTGATGCATGTAGCTTTTTCGGAACACGGAATTTCACGATGACGGGTTCTATGTAAATTGCATGTCTATTGGGTAGAACTCGCTCCAAGGGGAATTTTTGGCAAAAACTGCATGATTTAAAAACTGACATTAGGAGAAAACTACTAAATCAGAAAAAAACTTTCTATGTATAAATATGCATTGTAAGGTGGATGAAAGTTCGGTAATACACATGTTCACAACTCATTAAAGAATGTTTGTCGAATCCGTGATGCATGTAACGTGTTCAGAACACGGAAAGTCACGGTGAGTGAAACGAGGAAAATTACATATCTTTTGGGTAGAACTCGCTCCAAGAGAATTTTCCTGCCAAATCTGCCTCATTTTCAAACCTGGCATTAAAACTAACCTGTGAAATCTCAGAAAATTCTTCAAAGTGTCAGTAAGCCATGTATGGTGAATGAAGTGCTGTAATCCACTTGCTAACAACTCTGTAGTGAATATTTGTCGAATCCGAGAAGCATGTAGCGTGTTCGGAACACGGAATTTCACGGTGAGCGAATCCATGTAAATTACATGTCTATTGTTTTGAACCCGCTCCAAGATGTTTTTGCCGTGAAATCTGCCTCAGTTTAGAAACTGGCGTTTGGAAAGCTCTGTGAAATCAGAGAAAATGCTTCTAAGCATCAATATGCCTTGTATTGTGATGAAAGTCCTGTAATCCACATGCAAACAACTCTGTAGTGTATTTTGTCGAAACTTATCTGTATGTAGCGTGTTCGAACACGGAATTTCACAGCAGGAGAATCTATGTAATTTACATATCTATTGGGTAGAACACGCTCCAACAGTTTTTTCCTTAGGAAACTGCCTGATTTTTGAATCCACTATTAGGAAAAAGCTGCAAACTAAGAGTTAAAGTTTTTAGGTGTAAATATGCCTTGTATGGTGGATGAAAGTTCTGTAATACACATGTACACAACTCATTAAAAATGTTTCTCAAATCCGTGATGTATGTAGTGTGTTCGTAACACGGAATGTCTCGTTGAAGGAAACAATATAAATTATATATCTATTGGTGAGAACCCGCTCCAGGAGCATTTTACTGTAAAATCTACCTCTGTTTGGAAACTGGTGTTATGAAAACACTGCAAAATCTGAGCAAATGCATTAAGGTGACAATGTGTCTTCAATGGTTTATTAAAGATGTGTAATTCACATTCTAACAACTCAGCTGTGAAAATTTGCTGAATCCAATGTGCACGTTACTTTTTCAGAACACGGAATGTTACGGTGACGGTATCTATGAAAATGGGATGTCTATTGGATCGAACGTGCAGCAAGAGAATTTTTCTGAGAAAACTGCCTGATTTTCGTAACTGACGTTAGGAAAAATCTGTGAAATATAAGTAAATATTTCTAGGTGTAATTATGCCTTGTATTGTGGTTGAAACATCGGTAATCCACATGCTCACGGTCATTAAATAATGTTTGTCGAAGCCGTGATGAATGTAACGTTTTCGGAACATGGAATGTCTCGGTGAGTGAAACTCAGAAAATAACAATTCTACTGGATAGAACTCGCTTGAATTGAATTTTTCTGTGAACATTTCATGATTTTCGAAACTGGATGTTAGGAAAAACCTGCGAAATCAGAATAAACACTTCTAGGTGTAAATATGCCTTGTATGGTGGATGAAAGTTCGGTAATCCTCATGCTCCCACTCATTAAAGAATGTTTGCCGAATTCGTGATGCATGTAACGTGTTCGGAATACGGAATGTCATATTGAAGGTAACAATGTAAATTACATGTCTATTGGATAGAACTCGCTTGAAAAGAATTTTTCTGTGAAATGTGCCTCGTCAAACTGTCATTAGGAGAACCCAGTGAAATCTGAGAAAATGCTTCTAAGTGTCATTCTGCCTTGAATGGTGAATGAAAGTCCGGTAATCCACATGTTAATAACAGTGTAGTAATTATTTTTCAAACCGTGATTCATGGAGCGCTTTTGGAAAACTTAATTTTACGGTAATGAAACAATGTAAATTACAATTCTATTGGGTAGAACCAGCTAGAATAAAATTTTTCTGCGAAAATTGCATGATTATCGAATCTGAAGTTTGGAGAAAGCTTCAAAATGAGAGTAAATATTTTTAGGTGTAAATATGCCTTTATGTTGAAGAAAGTTCAGTAATCCACATTTTCACAACATATTAAAGAATCTTTTTCTAATCCGTGATGCATATACCATGTTCGGAACGTTGAATTTCACGGTGATTGAAACAATGTAAATTACTTCTCTATTGGGTAGAACTCGCTCCAAGAGAATTTTTCTGCGAAAAATGCTGCATTTTTGAAACTGGCGTTTGGAAAACGATGCAAAATCTTGGAAAATACTTCTAAGTATCAATATTCAATCTATTGTGATGAAAGTTCGGTAATCCACATGCTAACAAATCTGTAGTGAATATTTGTCGAATCCATTATGGATGTAGCATGTTCGGAACACGGGATTTCATGGCCAGGGAGTTTATATAAATTTCATTTCTCTTGGTTAGAAATCACTCCAAGATTTTTTCCTGAGTAATCTGCCTGATTTTCGAAACTGGAGTTAGGAAATCACTGCGAACTCAGATGAATAGATTCTCGGTGTAAATATGCCATGTAGGGTGGATGAAAGTTCAGTAATCCGCATGCTATCAACTCTGTAGTGAATATTTTTCGAATCCGAGATACATGAAGCATGTTCGGAACACAGAATATCACGGTGAGCGAATCTATGTAAAATACAGGTCTCTTGGGTAGAACTCACTCCAAGAGCTTTTTCTGCGAATTCTGCCTCAGTTTCAAAACGGGCATTAGGAAAAAATTTTCGAAATATGAGAAAATGCTTCAAAGTGTCAATATGGCTTTTATGGTGGATGAAAGTTCGGTAATCCTTATGCTAACGACTCTGTAGTGAATATTTGTTGAATCCGTGATTCATGTAGATTTTTCGGAACATGGTATTTCACGATGAGGGGTCCTATGTAAGTTGCATGTCTATTGGGTAGAACTTGCTCTAAGAGGATTTTTCTGAGAAAACTGCATGATTTAAAACTGACATTAGGAGAAATCTACTAAATCAGAAAAAAATTTCTATGTATAAATATGCATTGTAGTGTGGATGAAATTTCGGTAATACACATGTTCACAACTCATTAAAGAATGTTTGTCGAATCCGTGATGCATGTAACGTGTTCAGAACACGGAATGTCACGGTGAGTGAAACGAGGTAAATTACATATCTTTTGGGTAGAACTCGCTCCAAGAGCATTTTCCTGCCAAATCTGCCTCATTTTCATACCTGGCATTTAAACTAACCTGTGAAATTTCAGAAAATTTTTTAAAGTGTCAGTAAGCCATGTATGGTGAATGAAGTGCTGTAATCCACTTGCTAACAACTCTGTAGTGAATATTTGTCGAATCCGAGAAGCATGTAGCGTGTTCAGAACACGGAATTTCACGGTGAGCGAATCCATGTAAATTCCATCTCTATTGTTTTGAACCCGCTCCAAGATGTTTTTGCCGTGAAATCTGCCTCAGTTTAGAAACTGGCGTTTGGAAAGCTTTGTGAAATAAGAGAAAATGCTTCTAAGCAACACTATGCCTTGTATTGTGATGAAAGTCCTGTAATCCACATGCAAACAACTCTGTAGTGTATTTTGTCGAATCCTATCTGCATGTAGCGTGTTTGAAACACGGAATTTCACAGCAGGAGAATCTATGTAATTTACATATCTATTGGGTAGAACACGCTCCAACAGTTTTTTCCTTAGGAAACTGCCTGATATTTGAATCCGCTATTAGGAAAAAGCTGCAAACTAAGAGTTAAACTTTCTAGGTGTAAATATGCCTTGTATTGTGGATGAAAGTTCTGTAATACACATGTACACAACTCATGAAAAATGTTTCTCAAATCCGTGATGTATGTAGTGTGCTCGGATCACGGAATGTCACGTTGAAGGAAACTATTTAAATTACATATCTATTGGTGAGAACCCGCTCCAGGAGCATTTTACTGTAAAATATACCTCTGTTTGGAAACTGGTATTATGAAAACACTGCAAAATCTGAGCAAATGCTTTAAGGTGACAATATGTCTTCAATGGTTTATTAAAGATGTGTAATTCACATTCTAAAAACTCAGCTGTGAAAATTTGCTGAATCCTATGTGCACGTTTGTTTTTCAGAACACGGAATGTTACGGTGACGGTATCTTTAAATGGGATGTCTATTGGATCGAACATGCAGCAAGAGAATTTTCCTGTGAAACTGCTTGATTTTCGTAAGTGATGTAAGAAAAAATCTGCGAAATCTAAGTAAATATTTCTAGGTGTATATATGCCTTGTATTGTGGTTGCAACATCGGTAATCCACATGCTCACGGTCATTAAATAATGTTTGACGAAGCCGTGATGAATGTAACGTTTTCGGAACATGGAATGTCTCGGTGAGTGAAACTAAGAAAATAACAATTCTACTGGATAGAACTCGCTTGAATTGAATTTTTCTGCGAAAATTTCATGATTTTCGAAACTGGATGTTAGGAAAAACCTGCGAAATCAGAATAAACACTTCTAGGTGCAAATATGCCTTGTATGGTGAATGAAAGTCCGGTAATCCACATGTTAATAACAGTGTAGTAATTATTTTTCAAACCGTGATTCATGGAGCGCTTTTGGAAAATGGAATTTCACCATAATGAAACAAAGTAAATTACAATTCTATTGGGTAGAACTAGCTAGAATAGAATATTTCTGCGAAAATTGCATGATTATCGAATCTGAAGTTTGGAGAAAGCTTCAAAATGAGAGTAAATATTTCTAGGTGTAAATATGCCTTTATGTTGGAAGAAAGTTCGGTAATCCATATTTTCACAACATATTAAAGAATCTTTTTCTAATCCGTGATGTATATAACGTGTTCGGAACGTGGAATTTCACGGTGATTGAAACAATGTAAATTACTTCTCTATTGGGTAGAACACGCTCCAAGAGTATTTTTCTGAGAAAACTGCTTCATTTTTGAAACTGGCGTTTGGAAAACGCTGCAAAATCTGAGAAAATACTTCTATGTATCAATATGCAAACTATTGTGATGAAAGTTCGGTAATCCACATGCTAAAAAATCTGTAGTGAATATTTGTCAAATCATTATGCATGTAGCATGTTCGGAACACGGGATTTCATGGCCAGGGAGTTTATGTAAATTACATTTCTCCAGGTTAGAAATAACTCCAAGAGATTTTTCCTGAGTTATCAGCCTGATTTTCAAAACTGGCGTTAGGAAAACACTGAGAACTCAGATGAATAGATTCTCGGTGTAAATATGCCTTGTAGGGTGGATGAAAGTTCGGTAATCCGCATGCTAACAACTCTGTAGTGAATATTTCTCGAATCCGAGATACATGAAGCGTCTTCGGAACACAGAATATCATGGTGAGCGAATCTATGTAAAATACATGTCTCTTGGGTAGAACTCGCTCCAAGAGTTTTTTCTGCGAATTCTGCCTCATTTTCAAAACTGGCATTAGAAAACGTTTCGAAATATGAGAAAATGCTTCAAAGTGTCTATATGGCTTTTATGGTGGATGAAAGTTCGGTAATCCTTATGCTAACGACTCTGTAGTGAATATTTGTCGAATCCGTGATGCATGTAGCTTTTTCGGAACACGGAATTTCACGATGACGGGTTCTATGTAAATTGCATGTCTATTGGGTAGAACTCGCTCCAAGGGGAATTTTCTGCAAAAACTGCATGATTTAAAAACTGACATTAGGAGAAAACTACTAAATCAGAAAAAAACTTTCTATGTATAAATATGCATTGTAAGGTGGATGAAAGTTCGGTAATACACATGTTCACAACTCATTAAAGAATGTTTGTCGAATCCGTGATGCATGTAACGTGTTCAGAACACGGAAAGTCACGGTGAGTGAAACGAGGAAAATTACATATCTTTTGGGTAGAACTCGCTCCAAGAGAATTTTCCTGCCAAATCTGCCTCATTTTCAAACCTGGCATTAAAACTAACCTGTGAAATCTCAGAAAATTCTTCAAAGTGTCAGTAAGCCATGTATGGTGAATGAAGTGCTGTAATCCACTTGCTAACAACTCTGTAGTGAATATTTGTCGAATCCGAGAAGCATGTAGCGTGTTTGAAACACGGAATTTCACGGCAGGAGAATCTATGTAATTTAAATATCAATTGGGTAGAACACGCTCCAACAATTTTTTCCTTAGGAAACTGCCTTATTTTTGAAACTGCTATTAGGAAAATGCTGCAAACTAAGAGTTAAAGTTTCTAGGTGTAAATATGCCTTGTATGGTGGATGAAAGTTCTGTAATACACATGTACACAACTCATTAAAAATGTTTCTCAAATCCGTGATGTATTTAGTGTGTTCGGAACACGGAATGTCACGTTGAAGGAAACTATGTAAATTACATATCTATTGGTGAGAACCCGCTCCAGGAGCATTTTACTGTAAAATCTACCTCTGTTTGGAAACTGGTGTTATGAAAACGCTGCAAAATCTGAGCAAATGCTTTAAGGTGACAATATGTTTTCAATGGTTTTTTAAAGATGTGTAATTCACATTCTAAAAACTCAGCTGTGAAAATTTGCTGAATCCTATGTGCACGTTTGTTTTTCAGAACACGGAATGTTACGGTGACGGTATCTTTAAATGGGATGTCTATTGGATCGAACATGCAGCAAGAGAATTTTCCTGTGAAACTGCTTGATTTTCGTAAGTGATGTAAGAAAAAATCTGCGAAATCTAAGTAAATATTTCTAGGTGTATATATGCCTTGTATTGTGGTTGCAACATCGGTAATCCACATGCTCACGGTCATTAAATAATGTTTGACGAAGCCGTGATGAATGTAACGTTTTCGGAACATGGAATGTCTCGGTGAGTGAAACTAAGAAAATAACAATTCTACTGGATAGAACTCGCTTGAATTGAATTTTTCTGCGAAAATTTCATGATTTTCGAAACTGGATGTTAGGAAAAACCTGCGAAATCAGAATAAACACTTCTAGGTGCAAATATGCCTTGTATGGTGAATGAAAGTCCGGTAATCCACATGTTAATAACAGTGTAGTAATTATTTTTCAAACCGTGATTCATGGAGCGCTTTTGGAAAATGGAATTTCACCGTAATGAAACAAAGTAAATTACAATTCTATTGGGTAGAACTAGCTAGAATAGAATATTTCTGCGAAAATTGCATGATTATCGAATCTGAAGTTTGGAGAAAGCTTCAAAATGAGAGTAAATATTTCTAGGTGTAAATATGCCTTTATGTTGGAAGAAAGTTCGGTAATCCATATTTTCACAACATATTAAAGAATCTTTTTCTAATCCGTGATGTATATAACGTGTTCGGAACGTGGAATTTCACGGTGATTGAAACAATGTAAATTACTTCTCTATTGGGTAGAACACGCTCCAAGAGTATTTTTCTGAGAAAACTGCTTCATTTTTGAAACTGGCGTTTGGAAAACGCTGCAAAATCTGAGAAAATACTTCTATGTATCAATATGCAAACTATTGTGATGAAAGTTCGGTAATCCACATGCTAAAAAATCTGTAGTGAATATTTGTCAAATCATTATGCATGTAGCATGTTCGGAACACGGGATTTCATGGCCAGGGAGTTTATGTAAATTACATTTCTCTAGGTTAGAAATAACTCCAAGAGATTTTTCCTGAGTTATCAGCCTGATTTTCAAAACTGGCGTTAGGAAAACACTGAGAACTCAGATGAATAGATTCTCGGTGTAAATATGCCTTGTAGGGTGGATGAAAGTTCGGTAATCCGCATGCTAACAACTCTGTAGTGAATATTTCTCGAATCCGAGATACATGAAGCGTCTTCGGAACACAGAATATCATGGTGAGCGAATCTATGTAAAATACATGTCTCTTGGGTAGAACTCGCTCCAAGAGTTTTTTCTGCGAATTCTGCCTCATTTTCAAAACTGGCATTAGAAAACGTTTCGAAATATGAGAAAATGCTTCAAAGTGTCTATATGGCTTTTATGGTGGATGAAAGTTCGGTAATCCTTATGCTAACGACTCTGTAGTGAATATTTGTCGAATCCGTGATGCATGTAGCTTTTTCGGAACACGGAATTTCACGATGACGGGTTCTATGTAAATTGCATGTCTATTGGGTAGAACTCGCTCCAAGGGGAATTTTCTGCAAAAACTGCATGATTTAAAAACTGACATTAGGAGAAAACTACTAAATCAGAAAAAAACTTTCTATGTATAAATATGCATTGTAAGGTGGATGAAAGTTCGGTAATACACATGTTCACAACTCATTAAAGAATGTTTGTCGAATCCGTGATGCATGTAACGTGTTCAGAACACGGAATGTCACGGTGAGTGAAACTAGGTAAATTACATATCTTTTGGGTAGAACTCGTTCCAAGAGCATTTTCCAGCCTAATCTGCCTCATTTTCAAACCTGGCATTAAAACTAACCTGTGAAATCTCAGAAAATTCTTCAAAGTGTCAGTAAGCCATGTATGGTGGATGAAAGTGCTGTAATCCGCACGCTAACAACTCTGTAGTGAATATTTGTCGAATCCGAGATGCATGTAGCGTGTTTGAAACACGGAATTTCACGGCAGGAGAATCTATGTAATTTAAATATCAATTGGGTAGAACACGCTCCAACAATTTTTTCCTTAGGAAACTGCCTTATTTTTGAATCCGCTATTAGGAAAATGCTGCAAACTAAGAGTTAAAGTTTCTAGGTGTAAATATGCCTTGTATGGTGGATGAAAGTTCTGTAATACACATGTACACAACTCATTCAAAATGTTTCTCAAATCCGTGATGTATTTAGTGTGTTCGGAACACGGAATGTCACGTTGAAGGAAACTATGTAAATTACATATCTATTGGTGAGAACCCGCTCCAGGAGCATTTTACTGTAAAATCTACCTCTGTTTGGAAACTGGTGTTATGAAAACGCTGCAAAATCTGAGCAAATGCTTTAAGGTGACGATATGTCTTCAATGGTTTTTTAAAGATGTGTAATTCACATTCTAACAACTCAGGTGTGAAAATATGCTGAATCCAATTTGCACGTTAATTTTTCAGAACACGGAATGTTACGGTGACAGTATCTATGAAAATGGGATGTCTATTGGATCGAACATGCAGCAAGAGAATTTTTTTGCGAAAACTGCTTGATTTTCGTAAGTGATGTTAGGAAAAATCTGCGAAATCTAAGTAAATATTTCTATGTGTAAATATGCCTTGTATTGTGGTTGAAACATCGGTAATCCACATGCTCACGGTCATTAAATAATGTTTGTCGAAGCCGTGATGAATGTAACGTTTTTGGAACATGGAATGTCTCGGTGAGTGAAACTAAGAAAATAACAATTCTACTGGATAGAACTCGCTTGAATTGAATTTTTCTGCGAAAATTTCATGATTTTCGAAACTGGATGTTAGGAAAAACCTGCGAAATCAGAATAAACACTTCTAGGTGCAAATATGCATTGTATAGTGAATGAAAGTCCGGTAATCCACATGTTAATAACAGTGTAGTAATTATTTTTCAAACCGCGATTCATGGAGCGCTTTTGGAAAACGGAATTTCACCGTAATGAAACAAAGTAAATTACAATTCTATTGGGTAGAACTAGCTAGAATAGAATTTTTCTGCGAAAATTGCATGATTATCGAATCTGAAATTTGGAGAAAGCTTCAAAATGAGAGTAAATATTTCTAGGTGTAAATATGCCTTGTATTGTGGTTGAAACATCGGTAATCCACATGCTCACTGTCAAAAAATAATGTTTGTCCAAGCCATGATTAATGTAACGTTTTCGTAACATGGAATGTCTCGGTGAGTGAAACTCAGAAAATAACAATTCTTCTGGATAGAACTCGCTTGAATTGAATTTTTCTGCGAAAATTTCATGATTTTCGAACCTGGATGTTAGGAAAAACCTGCGAAAACAGAATAAACACTTCTAGGTGTAAATATGCCTTGTATGGTGGATGAAAGTTCGGTAATCCACATGCTCCCACTCATTAAAGAATGTTTGTCGAATTCGTGATGCATGTAACGTGTTCGGAATACGGAATGTCATATTGAAGGAAACAATGTAAATTACATGTCTATTGGGTAGAACTCGCTTGAAGAGAATTTTTCTGCGATATGTGCCTCATTGCCAAAACTGACATTAGGAGATCCCAGTGAAATCTGAGAAAATGCTTCTAAGTGTCAATATGCCTTGAATGGTGAATGAAAGTCCGGTAATCCACATGTTAATAACAGTGTAGTAATTATTTTTCAAAACGTGAATCATGGAGCGATTTTGGAAAACGGAATTTCACAGTAGTGAAACAATGTAAATTACAATTCTATTGGGTAGAACTAGCTAGAATAGAATTTTTCTGCGAAAATTGCATGATTATCGAATCTGAAATTTGGAGAAAGTTTCAAAATGACAGTAAATATTTCTAGGTGTAAATATGCCTTTATGTTGGAAGAAAGTTCGGTAATCCACATTTTCACAACATATTGAAGAATCATTTTCTAATCCGTGATGCATATACCGTTTTTGGAATGTGGAATTTCACGGTGATTGAAACAATGTAAATTACTTCTCTATTGGGTAGAACTCGCTCCGAGAGAATTTTTCTGCGAAAAATGCTGCATTTTTGAAACTGGCGTTTGGAAAACGCTGCAAAATCTGAGAAAATACTTCTAAGTATCAATATTCAATCTATTGTGATGAAAGTTCGGTAATCCACATGCTAACAAATCTGTAGTGAATATTTGTCGAATCCATTATGGATGTACCATGTTCGGAACACGGGATTTCATGGCCAGGGAGTTTATGTAAATTACATTTCTCTTGATTAGAAATCACTCCAAGAGATTTTTCCTGAGAAATCTGCCTGATTTTCGAAACTGGCATTAGGAAATCACTTCGAACTAAGATGAATAGATTCTCGGTGTAAATATGCCTTGTAGGGTGGATGAAAGTTCGGTAATCCGCACGCTAACAACTCTGTAGTGAATATTTGTCGAATCCGAGATACATGAAGCGTGTTCAGAACACAGAATATCACGGTGAGCGAATCTGTGTAAAATATATGTCTCTTGGGTAGAACTCGCTCCAAGAGCTTTTTCTGCGAATTTTGCCTCAGTTTCAAAACGGGCATTAGGAAAAACTTTTGAAATATGAGAAAATGCTTCAAATTGTCAATATGGCTTTTATGGTGGATGAAAGTTCGTTAATCCTTATGCTAACGACTCTGTAGTGAATATTTGTCGAATCCGTGATGCATGTAGCTTTTTCGGAACATGGAATTTCACGATGAGGGATCCAATGTAAGTTGCATGTCTATTGGGTAGAACTCGCTCCAAGAGGATTTTTCTGAGAAAACTGCATGATTTAAAATCTGACAATAGGAGAAATCTACTAAATAAGAAAAAACTTTCTATGTATAAATATGCATTTTAGGGTAGATGAAAGTTCGGTAATACACATGTTCACAACTCATTAAAGAATGTTTTTCGAATCCATGATGCATGTAAAGTGTTCAGAACACGGAATGTCACGGTGAGTGAAACGAGGTAAATTACATATCTTTTGGGTAGAACTCGCTCCAAGAGCATTTTCCAGCCTAATCTGCCTCATTTTCAAACCTGGCATTAAAACTAACCTGTGAAATCTCAGAAAATTCTTCAAAGTGTCAGTAAGCCATGTATGGTGAATGAAGTGCTGTAATCCACTTGCTAACAACTCTGTAGTGAATATTTGTCGAATCCGAGAAGCATGTAGCGTGTTCGGAACACGGAATTTCACGGTGAGCGAATCCATGTAAATTACATGTCTATTGTTTTGAACCCGCTCCAAGATGTTTTTGCCGTGAAATCTGCCTCAGTTTAGAAACTGGCGTTTGGAAAGCTCTGTGAAATCAGAGAAAATGCTTCTAAGCATCAATATGCCTTGTATTGTGATGAAAGTCCTGTAATCCACATGCAAACAACTCTGTAGTGTATTTTGTCGAAACTTATCTGTATGTAGCGTGTTCGAACACGGAATTTCACAGCAGGAGAATCTATGTAATTTACATATCTATTGGGTAGAACACGCTCCAACAGTTTTTTCCTTAGGAAACTGCCTGATTTTTGAATCCACTATTAGGAAAAAGCTGCAAACTAAGAGTTAAAGGTTTTAGGTGTAAATATGCCTTGTATGGTGGATGAAAGTTCTGTAATACACATGTACACAACTCATTAAAAATGTTTCTCAAATCCGTGATGTATGTAGTGTGTTCGGAACACGGAATGTCACGTTGAAAGAAACTATGTAAATTACATATCTATTGGTGAGAACCCGCTCCAGGAGCATTTTACTGTAAAATCTACCTCTGTTTGGAAACTGGTGTTATGAAAACACTGCAAAATCTGAGCAAATGTTTAAGGTGACAATATGTCTTCAATGGTTTATTAAAGATGTGTAATTCACATTCTAACAACTCAGCTGTGAAAATTTGCTGAATCCTATGTGCACATTTCTTTTTCAGAACACAGAATGTTACGGTGACGGTATCTATGAAAATGGGATGTCTATTCGATCGAACATGCAGCAAGAGAATTTTTCTGCAAAAACTGCTTGATTCTAGTAAGTGATGTTAGGAAAAATCTGCGATATCTAAGTAAATATTTCTAGGTGTAAATATGCCTTGTATTGTGGTTGAAACATCGGTAATCAACATGCTCACGGTCAAAAAATAATGTTTGTCCAAGCCATGATTAATGTAACGTTTTCGTAACATGGAATGTCTCGGTGAGTGAAACTCAGAAAATAACAATTCTACTGGATAGAACTCGCTTGAATTGAATTTTTCTGCGAAAATTTCATGATTTTCGAAACTGGATGTTAGGAAAAACCTGCGAAATCAGAATAAACACTTCTAGGTGTAAATATGCCTTGTATGGTGGATGAAAGTTCGGTAATCCACATGCTCCCACTCATTAAAGAATGTTTGTCGAATTCGTGATGCATGTAACGTGTTCGGAATACGGAATGTCATATTGAAGGAAACAATGTAAATTACATGTCTATTGGGTAGAACTTGCTTGAAGAGGATTTTTCTGCGAAATGTGCCTCATTTTCAAAACTGCCATTAGGAGAACCCTGTGAAATCTGAGAAAATGCTTCTAAGTGTCAATATGCCATGAATGGTGAATGAAAGTCCGGTAATCCACATGTTAATAACAGTGTAGTAATTATTTTTCAAACCGTGATTCATGGAGCGCTTTTGGAAAACGGAATTTCACCGTAATGAAACAATGTAAATTACAATTCTATTGGGTAGAACTAGCTAGAATAAAATTTTAACGCGAAAATTGCATGATTATCGAATCTGAAGATTGGAGAAAATTTCAAAATGAGAGTAAATATTTTTAGGTGTAAATATGCCTTTATGTTGGAAGAAAGTTCGGTAATCCATATTTTCACAACATATTAAAGAATCTTTTTCTAATCCGTGATGTATATAACGTGTTCGGAACGTGGAATTTCACGGTGATTGAAACAATGTAAATTACTTCTCTATTGGGTAGAACACGCTCCAAGAGTATTTTTCTGAGAAATCTGCTTCATTTTTGAAACTGGCGTTTGGAAAACGCTGCAAAATATGAGAAAATACTTCTAATTATCAATATGCAAACTATTGTGATGAAAGTTCGGTAATCCACATGCTAAAAAATCTGTAGTGGATATTTGTCAAATCATTATTCATGTAGCATGTTCGGAACACGGGATTTCATGGCCAGGGAGTTTATGTAAATTACATTTCTCTAGGTTAGAAATAACTCCAAGAGATTTTTCCTGAGTTATCAGCCTGATTTTCAAAACTGGCGTTAGGAAAACACTGAGAACTCAGATGAATAGATTCTCGGTGTAAATATGCCTTGTAGGCTGGATGAAAGCTCGGTAATCCGCATGCTAACAACTCTGTAGTGAATATTTCTCGAATCCGAGATACATGAAGCGTCTTCAGAACACAGAATATCACGGTGAGCGAATCTATGTAAAATACATGTCTCTTGGGTAGAACTCGCTCCAAGAGCTTTTTCTGCGAATTCTGCCTCATTTTCAAAACTGGCATTAGAAAACATTTCGAAATATGATAAAATGCTTCAAAGTGTCTATATGGCTTTTATGGTGGATGAAAGTTCGGTAATACTTATGCTAACGACTCTGTAGTGAATATTTGTCGAATCCGTGATGCATGTAGCTTTTTCAGAACACGGAATTTCACGATGACGGGTTCTATGTAAATTGCATGTCTATTGGGTAGAACTCGCTCCAAGGGGAATTTTCTGCAAAAACTGCATGATTTAAAAACTGACATTAGGAGAAAACTACTAAATCAGAAAAAAACTTTCTATGTATAAATATGCATTGTAAGGTGGATGAAAGTTCGGTAATACACATGTTCACAACTCATTAAAGAATGTTTGTCGAATCCGTGATGCATGTAACGTGTTCAGAACACGGAATGTCACCGTGAGTGAAACTAGGTAAATTACATATCTTTTGGGTAGAACTCGTTCCAAGAGCATTTTCCAGCCTAATCTGCCTCATTTTCAAACCTGGCATTAAAACTAACCTGTGAAATCTCAGAAAATTCTTCAAAGTGTCAGTAAGCCATGTATGGTGGATGAAAGTGCTGTAATCCAATTGCTAACAACTCTGTAGTGAATATTTGTCGAATCCGAGATGCATGTAGCGTGTTTGAAACACGGAATTTCACGGCAGGAGAATCTATGTAATTTAAATATCAATTGGGTAGAACACGCTCCAACAATTTTTTCCTTAGGAAACTGCCTTATTTTTGAAACTGCTATTAGGAAAATGCTGCAAACTAAGAGTTAAAGTTTCTAGGTGTAAATATGCCTTGTATGGTGGATGAAAGTTCTGTAATACACATGTACACAAATCATTAAAAATGTTTCTCAAATCCGTGATGTATTTAGTGTGTTCGGAACACGGAATGTCACGTTGAAGGAAACTATGTAAATTACATATCTATTGGTGAGAACCCGCTCCAGGAGCTTTTTACTGTAAAATCTACCTCTGTTTGGAAACTGGTGTTATGAAAACGCTGCAAAATCTGAGCAAATGCTTTAAGGTGACAATATGTTTTCAATGGTTTATTAAAGATGTGTAATTCACATTCTAACAACTCAGCTGTGAAAATATGCTGAATCCAATTTGCACGTTAATTTTTCAGAACACGGAATGTTACGGTGACAGTATCTATGAAAATGGGATGTCTATTGGATCGAACATGCAGCAAGAGAATTTTTCTGCGAAAACTGCTTGATTTTCGTAAGTGATGTTAGGAAAAATCTGCGAAATCTAAGTAGATATTTCTATGTGTAAATATGCCTTGTATTGTGGTTGAAACATCGGTAATCCACATGCTCACGGTCATTAAATAATATTTGTCGAATCCGTGATGCATGTAGCTTTTTCAGAACACGGAATTTCACGATGACGGGTTCTATGTAAATTGCATTTCTATTGGATAGAACTCGCTCCAATAGAATTTTTCTGTGAAAACTGCATGATTTAAAAACTGACATTAGTAGAAATCTACTAAATCAGAAAAAAATTTCTATGTATAAATATGCATTGTAAGGTGGATGAAAGTTCGGTAATACACATGTTCACAACTCATTAAAGAATGTTTGTCGAATCCGTGATGCATGTAACGTCTTCAGAACACAGAATGTCACGGTGAGTGAAACTAGGTAAATTACATATCTTTTGGGTAGAACTCGCTCCAAGAGCATTTTCCAGCCTAATCTGCCTCATTTTCAAACCTGGCATTAAAACTAACCTGTGAAATCTCAGAAAATTTTTCAAAGTGTCATTAAGCCATGTATGGTGGATGAAAGTGCTGTAATCCACTTGCTAACAACATTGTAGTGAATATTTCTCGAATCCGATAAGCATGTAGCGTGTTCGGAACACGGAATTTCACGTTGAGCGAATCCATGTAAATTACATGTCTATTGTTTTAAAACCGCTCCAAGAGTTTTTTGCCGTGAAATCTGCCTCAGTTTCGAAACTGGCTTTTGGGAAGCTCTGTGAAATCAGAGAAAATGCTTCTAAGCATCAATATGCCTTGTATTGTGATGAAAGTCCTGTAATCCACATGCAAACAATTCTGTAGTGTATTTTGTCAAATCCTATCTGCATGAAGCGTGTTCAAAACACGGCATTTCACAGCAGGAGAATCTATGTAATTTACATATCTATTGGGTAGAACACGCTCCAACAGTTTTTTCCTTAGGAACCTGCCTGATTTTTGAAACTGCTATTAAAAAAAAGCTTCAAAATAAGAGTTAAATTTTCTAGGTGTAAATATGCCTTGTATGGTGGATGAAAGTTCTGTAATACACATGTTCACAACTCATTAAAAATGTTTCTCAAATCCGTGATGTATGTAGTGTGTTCGGAACACGGAATGTCACGTTGAAGGAAACAATATAAATTATATATCTATTGGTGAGAACCCGCTCCAGGAGCATTTTACTGTAAAATCTACCTCTGTTTGGAAACTGGTGTTATGAAAACACTGCAAAATCTGAGCAAATGCATTAAGGTGACAATGTGTCTTCAATGGTTTATTAAAGATGTGTAATTCACATTCTAACAACTCAGCTGTGAAAATTTGCTGAATCCAATGTGCACGTTACTTTTTCAGAACACGGAATGTTACGGTGATGGTATCTATGAAAATGGGATGTCTATTGGATCGAACATGCAGCAAGAGAATTTTTCTGAGAAAACTGCCTGATTTTCGTAACTGACGTTAGGAAAAATCTGTGAAATATAAGTAAATATTTCTAGATGTAATTATGCCTTGTATTGTGGTTGAAACATCGGTAATCCACATGCTCACGGTCATTAAATAATGTTTGTCGAAGCCGTGATGAATGTAACGTTTTCGGAACATGGAATGTCTCGGTGAGTGAAACTCAGAAAATAACAATTCTACTGGATAGAACTCGCTTGAATTGAATTTTTCAGCGAACATTTCATGATTTTCGAAACTGGATGTTAGGAAAAACCTGCGAAATCAGAATAAACACTTCTAGGTGTAAATATGCCTTGTATGGTGGATGAAAGTTCGGTAATCCTCATGCTCCCACTCATTAAAGAATGTTTGCCGAATTCGTGATGCATGTAACGTGTTCGGAATACGGAATGTCATATTGAAGGAAACAATGTAAATTACATGTCTATTGGATAGAACTCGCTTGAAAAGAATTTTTCTGTGAAATGTGCCTCGTCAAACTGTCATTAGGAGAACCCAGTGAAATCTGAGAAAATGCTTCTAAGTGTCATTCTGCCTTGAATGGTGAATGAAAGTCCGGTAATCCACATGTTAATAACAGTGTAGTAATTATTTTTCAAACCTTGATTCATGGAGCGCTTTTGGAAAACTTAATTTTACGGTAATGAAAAAATGTAAATTACAATTCTATTGGGTAGAACCAGCTAGAATAAAATTTTTCTGCGAAAATTGCATGATTATCGAATCTGAAGTTTGGAGAAAGCTTCAAAATGAGAGTAAATATTTTTAGGTGTAAATATGCCTTTATGTTGAAGAAAGTTCAGTAATCCACATTTTCACAACATATTAAAGAATCTTTTTCTAATCCGTGATGCATATACCGTGTTCGGAACGTTGAATTTCACGGTGATTGAAACAATGTAAATTACTTCTCTATTGGGTAGAACTCGCTCCAAGAGAATTTTTCTGCGAAAAATGCTGCATTTTTGAAACTGGCGTTTGGAAAACGATGCAAAATCTTGGAAAATACTTCTAAGTATCAATATTCAATCTATTGTGATGAAAGTTCGGTAATCCACATGCTAACAAATCTGTAGTGAATATTTGTCGAATCCATTATGGATGTAGCATGTTCGGAACACGGGATTTCATGGCCAGGGAGTTTATATAAATTTCATTTCTCTTGGTTAGAAATCACTCCAAGATTTTTTCCTGAGTAATCTGCCTGATTTTCGAAACTGGAGTTAGGAAATCACTGCGAACTCAGATGAATAGATTCTCGGTGTAAATATGCCATGTAGGGTGGATGAAAGTTCGGTAATCCGCATGCTATCAACTCTGTAGTGAATATTTTTCGAATCCGAGATACATGAAGCATGTTCGGAACACAGAATATCACGGTGAGCGAATCTATGTAAAATACAGGTCTCTTGGGTAGAACTCACTCCAAGAGCTTTTTCTGCGAATTCTGCCTCAGTTTCAAAACGGGCATTAGGAAAAAATTTTCGAAATATGAGAAAATGCTTCAAAGTGTCAATATGGCTTTTATGGTGGATGAAAGTTCTGTAATCCTTATGCTAACGACTCTGTAGTGAATATTTGTTGAATCCGTGATTCATGTAGATTTTTCGGAACATGGTATTTCACGATGAGGGGTCCTATGTAAGTTGCATGTCTATTGGGTAGAACTTGCTCTAAGAGGATTTTTCTGAGAAAACTGCATGATTTAAAACTGACATTAGGAGAAATCTACTAAATCAGAAAAAAATTTCTATGTATAAATATGCATTGTAGGGTGGATGAAATTTCGGTAATACACATGTTCACAACTCATTAAAGAATGTTTGTCGAATCCGTGATGCATGTAACGTGTTCAGAACACGGAATGTCACGGTGAGTGAAACGAGGTAAATTACATATCTTTTGGGTAGAACTCGTTCCAAGAGCATTTTCCTGCCAAATCTGCCTCATTTTCATACCTGGCATTTAAACTAACCTGTGAAATTTCAGAAATTTTTTTAAAGTGTCAGTAAGCCATGTATGGTGAATGAAGTGCTGTAATCCACTTGCTAACAACTCTGTAGTGAATATTTGTCGAATCCGAGAAGCATGTAGCGTGTTCAGAACACGGAATTTCACGGTGAGCGAATCCATGTAAATTACATCTCTATTGTTTTGAACCCGCTCCAAGATGTTTTTGCCGTGAAATCTGCCTCAGTTTAGAAACTGGCGTTTGGAAAGCTTTGTGAAATAAGAGAAAATGCTTCTAAGCAACACTATGCCTTGTATTGTGATGAAAGTCCTGTAATCCACATGCAAACAACTCTGTAGTGAATATTTGTCGAATCCGAGATGCATGTAGCGTGTTTGAAACACGGAATTTCACGGCAGGAGAATCTATGTAATTTAAATATCAATTGGGTAGAACACGCTCCAACAATTTTTTCCTTAGGAAACTGCCTTATTTTTGAAACTGCTATTAGGAAAATGCTGCAAACTAAGAGTTAAAGTTTCTAGGTGTAAATATGCCTTGTATGGTGGATGAAAGTTCTGTAATACACATGTACACAACTCATTCAAAATGTTTCTCAAATCCGTGATGTATTTAGTGTGTTCGGAACACGGAATGTCACGTTGAAGGAAGCTATGTAAATTACATATCTATTGGTGAGAACCCGCTCCAGGAGCATTTTACTGTAAAATATACCTCTGTTTGGAAACTGGTATTATGAAAACACTGCAAAATCTGAGCAAATGCTTTAAGGTGACAATATGTCTTCAATGGTTTTTTAAAGATGTGTAATTCACATTCTAAAAACTCAGCTGTGAAAATTTGCTGAATCCTATGTGCACGTTTGTTTTTCAGAACACGGAATGTTATGGTGACGGTATCTTTAAATGGGATGTCTATTGGATCGAACATGCAGCAAGAGAATTTTCCTGTGAAACTGCTTGATTTTCGTAAGTGATGTAAGAAAAAATCTGCGAAATCTAAGTAAATATTTCTAGGTGTATATATGCCTTGTATTGTGGTTGCAACATCGGTAATCCACATGCTCACGGTCATTAAATAATGTTTGACGAAGCCGTGATGAATGTAACGTTTTCGGAACATGGAATGTCTCGGTGAGTGAAACTAAGAAAATAACAATTCTACTGGATAGAACTCGCTTGAATTGAATTTTTCTGCGAAAATTTCATGATTTTCGAAACTGGATGTTAGGAAAAACCTGCGAAATCAGAATAAACACTTCTAGGTGCAAATATGCCTTGTATGGTGAATGAAAGTCCGGTAATCCACATGTTAATAACAGTGTAGTAATTATTTTTCAAACCGTGATTCATGGAGCGCTTTTGGAAAATGGAATTTCACCGTAATGAAACAAAGTAAATTACAATTCTATTGGGTAGAACTAGCTAGAATAGAATTTTTCTGCGAAAATTGCATGATTATCGAATCTGAAGTTTGGAGAAAGCTTCAAAATGAGAGTAAATATTTCTAGGTGTAAATATGCCTTTATGTTGGAAGAAAGTTCGGTAATCCATATTTTCACAACATATTAAAGAATCTTTTTCTAATCCGTGATGTATATAACGTGTTCGGAACGTGGAATTTCACGGTGATTGAAACAATGTAAATTACTTCTCTATTGGGTAGAACACGCTCCAAGAGTATTTTTCTGAGAAAACTGCTTCATTTTTGAAACTGGCGTTTGGAAAACGCTGCAAAATATGAGAAAATACTTCTATGTATCAATATGCAAACTATTGTGATGAAAGTTCGGTAATCCACATGCTAAAAAATCTGTAGTGAATATTTGTCAAATCATTATGCATGTAGCATGTTCGGAACACGGGATTTCATGGCCAGGGAGTTTATGTAAATTACATTTCTCTAGGTTAGAAATAACTCCAAGAGATTTTTCCTGAGTTATCAGCCTGATTTTCAAAACTGGCGTTAGGAAAACACTGAGAACTCAGATGAATAGATTCTCGGTGTAAATATGCCTTGTAGGGTGGATGAAAGTTCGGTAATCCGCATGCTAACAACTCTGTAGTGAATATTTCTCGAATCCGAGATACATGAAGCGTCTTCGGAACACAGAATATCACGGTGAGCGAATCTATGTAAAATAAATGTCTCTTGGGTAGAACTCGCTCCAAGAGTTTTTTCTGCGAATTCTGCCTCATTTTCAAAACTGGCATTAGAAAACGTTTCGAAATATGAGAAAATGCTTCAAAGTGTCTATATGGCTTTTATGGTGGATGAAAGTTCGGTAATCCTTATGCTAACGACTCTGTAGTGAATATTTGTCGAATCCGTGATGCATGTAGCTTTTTCGGAACACGGAATTTCACGATGACGGGTTCTATGTAAATTGCATGTCTATTGGGTAGAACTCGCTCCAAGGGGAATTTTCTGCAAAAACTGCATGATTTAAAAACTGACATTAGGAGAAAACTACTAAATCAGAAAAAAACTTTCTATGTATAAATATGCATTGTAAGGTGGATGAAAGTTCGGTAATACACATGTTCACAACTCATTAAAGAATGTTTGTCGAATCCGTGATGCATGTAACGTGTTCAGAACACGGAATGTCACCGTGAGTGAAACTAGGTAAATTACATATCTTTTGGGTAGAACTCGTTCCAAGAGCATTTTCCAGCCTAATCTGCCTCATTTTCAAACCTGGCATTAAAACTAACCTGTGAAATCTCAGAAAATTCTTCAAAGTGTCAGTAAGCCATGTATGGTGGATGAAAGTGCTGTAATCCAATTGCTAACAACTCTGTAGTGAATATTTGTCGAATCCGAGATGCATGTAGCGTGTTTGAAACACGGAATTTCACGGCAGGAGAATCTATGTAATTTAAATATCAATTGGGTAGAACACGCTCCAACAATTTTTTCCTTAGGAAACTGCCTTATTTTTGAAACTGCTATTAGGAAAATGCTGCAAACTAAGAGTTAAAGTTTCTAGGTGTAAATATGCCTTGTATGGTGGATGAAAGTTCTGTAATACACATGTACACAACTCATTCAAAATGTTTCTCAAATCCGTGATGTATTTAGTGTGTTCGGAACACGGAATGTCACGTTGAAGGAAGCTATGTAAATTACATATCTATTGGTGAGAACCCGCTCCAGGAGCATTTTACTGTAAAATCTACCTCTGTTTGGAAACTGGTGTTATGAAAACGCTGCAAAATCTGAGCAAATGCTTTAAGGTGACAATATGTTTTCAATGGTTTTTTAAAGATGTGTAATTCACATTCTAACAACTCAGGTGTGAAAATATGCTGAATCCAATTTGCACGTTAATTTTTCAGAACACGGAATGTTACGGTGACAGTATCTATGAAAATGGGATGTCTATTGGATCGAACATGCAGCAAGAGAATTTTTTTGCGAAAACTGCTTGATTTTCGTAAGTGATGTTAGGAAAAATCTGCGAAATCTAAGTAAATATTTCTATGTGTAAATATGCCTTGTATTGTGGTTGAAACATCGGTAATCCACATGCTCACGGTCATTAAATAATGTTTGTCGAATCCGTGATGCATGTAGCTTTTTCAGAACACGGAATTTCACGATGACGGGTTCTATGTAAATTGCATTTCTATTGGATAGAACTCGCTCCAAGAGGATTTTTCTGCAAAAACTACATGATTTAAACACTTACATTAGGAGAAATATACTAAATCAGAAAAAAATTTCTATGTATTAATATGCATTGTAAGGTGGATGAAAGTTCGGTAATACACATGTTCACAACTCATTAAAGAATGTTTGTCGAATCCGTGATGCATGTAACGTCTTCAGAACACAGAATGTCACGGTGAGTGAAACTAGGTAAATTACATATCTTTTGGGTAGAACTCGCTCCAAGAGCATTTTCCAGCCTAATCTGCCTCATTTTCAAACCTGGCATTAAAACTAACCTGTGAAATCTCAGAAAATTTTTCAAAGTGTCATTAAGCCATGTATGGTGGATGAAAGTGCTGTAATCCACTTGCTAACAACATTGTAGTGAATATTTCTCGAATCCGATAAGCATGTAGCGTGTTCGGAACACGGAATTTCACGTTGAGCGAATCCATGTAAATTAGATGTCTATTGTTTTAAAAACGCTCCAAGAGATTTTTGCCGTGAAATCTGCCTCAGTTTCGAAACTGGCTTTTGGGAAGCTCTGTGAAATCAGAGAAAATGCTTCTAAGCATCAATATGCCTTGTATTGTGATGAAAGTCCTGTAAACCACATGCAAACAATTCTGTAGTGTATTTTGTCAAATCCTATCTGCATGTAGTGTGTTCGAAACACGGAATTTCACAGCAGGAAAATCTATGTAATTTACATATCTATTGGGTAGAACACGCTCCAACAGTTTTCTCCTTAGGAACCTGCCTGATATTTGAAACTGCTATTAAAAAAAAGCTTCAAACTAAGAGTTAAATTTTCTAGGTGTAAATATGCCTTGTATGGTGGATGAAAGTTCTGTAATACACATGTTCACAACTCATTAAAAATGTTTCTCAAATCCGTGATGTATGTAGTGTGTTCGGAACATGGAATGTCACGTTGAAGGAAACAATATAAATTATATATCTATTGGTGAGAACCCGCTCCAGGAGCATTTTACTGTAAAATCTACCTCTGTTTGGAAACTGGTGTTATGAAAACACTGCAAAATCTGAGCAAATGCTTTAAGGTGACAATGTGTCTTCAATGGTTTATTAAAGATGTGTAATTCACATTCTAAAAACTCAGCTGTGAAAATTTGCTGAATCCAATGTGCACGTTACTTTTTCAGAACACGGAATGTTACGGTGACGGTATCTATGAAAATGGGATGTCTATTGGTTCGAACATGCAGCAAGAGAATTTTTCTGCGAAAACTGCCTGATATTCGTAACTGACGTTAGGAAAAATCTGCAAAATCTAAGTAAATATTTCTAGGTGCAAATATGCCTTGTATGGTGAATGAAAGTCCGGTAATACACATGTTAATAACAGTGTAGTAATTATTTTTCAAACCGTGATTCATGGAGCGCTTTTGGAAAACGGAATTTCACCGTAATGAAACAAAGTAAATTACAATTCTATTGGGTAGAACTAGCTAGAATAGAATATTTCTGCGAAAATTGCATGATTATCGAATCTGAAGTTTGGAGAAAGCTTCAAAATGAGAGTAAATATTTCTAGGTGTAAATAAGCCTTTATGTTGGAAGAAAGTTCGGTAATCCATAATTTCACAACATATTAAAGAATCTTTTTCTAATCCGTGATGTATATACCGTGTTCGGAACGTGGAATTTCACGGTGATTGAAACAATGTAAATTATTTCTCTATTGGGTAGAACACGCTCCAAGAGTATTTTTCTGAGAAAACTGCTTCATTTTTGAAACTGGCGTTTGGAAAACGCTGCAAAATCTGAGAAAATACTTCTAAGTATCAATATGCAAACTATTGTGATGAAAGTTCGGTAATCCACATGCTAAAAAATCTGTAGTGAATATTTGTCAAATCATTATTCATGTAGCATGTTCGGAACACGGGATTTCATGGCCAGGGAGTTTATGTAAATTACATTTCTCTAGGTTAGAAATAACTCCAAGAGATTTTTCCTGAGTTATCAGCCTGATTTTCAAAACTGGCGTTAGGAAAACACTGAGAACTCAGATGAATAGTTTCTCGGTGTAAATATGCCTTGTAGGGTGGATGAAAGTTCGGTAATCCGCATGCTAACAACTCTGTAGTGAATATTTCTCGAATCCGAGATACATGAAGCGTCTTCGGAACACAGAATATCACGGTGAGCGAATCTATGTAAAATACATGTCTCTTGGGTAGAACTCGCTCCAAGAGCTTTTACTGCGAATTCTGCCTCATTTTCAAAACTGGCATTAGAAAACGTTTCGAAATATGAGAAAATGCTTCAAAGTGTCTATATGGCTTTTATGGTGGATGAAAGTTCGGTAATACTTATGCTAACGACTCTGTAGTGAATATTTGTCGAATCCGTGATGCATGTAGCTTTTTCGGAACACGGAATTTCACGATGACGGGTTCTATGTAAATTGCATGTCTATTGGGTAGAACTCGCTCCAAGGGGAATTTTCTGCAAAAACTGCATGATTTAAAAACTGACATTAGGAGAAAACTACTAAATCAGAAAAAAATTTCTATGTATAAATATGCATTGTAAGGTGGATGAAAGTTCGGTAATACACATGTTCACAACTCATTAAAGAATGTTTGTCGAATCCGTGATGCATATAACGTGTTCAGAACACGGAATGTCAAGGTGAGTGAAACTAGGTAAATTACATATCTTTTGGGTAGAACTCGTTCCAAGAGCATTTTCCAGCCTAATCTGCCTCATTTTCAAACCTGGCATTAAAACTAACCTGTGAAATCTCAGAAAATTCTTCAAAGTGTCAGTAAGCCATGTATGGTGGATGAAAGTGCTGTAATCCAATTGCTAACAACTCTGTAGTGAATATTTGTCGAATCCGAGATGCATGTAGCGTGTTTGAAACACGGAATTTCACGGCAGGAGAATCTATGTAATTTAAATATCAATTGGGTAGAACACGCTCCAACAATTTTTTCCTTAGGAAACTGCCTTATTTTTGAAACTGCTATTAGGAAAATGCTGCAAACTAAGAGTTAAAGTTTCTAGGTGTAAATATGCCTTGTATGGTGGATGAAAGTTCTGTAATACACATGTACACAACTCATTCAAAATGTTTCTCAAATCCGTGATGTATTTAGTGTGTTCGGAACACGGAATGTCACGTTGAAGGAAACTATGTAAATTACATATCTATTGGTGAGAACCCGCTCCAGGAGCATTTTACTGTAAAATCTAACTCTGTTTGGAAACTGGTGTTATGAAAACGCTGCAAAATCTGAGCAAATGCTTTAAGGTGACAATATGTTTTCAATGGTTTTTTAAAGATGTGTAATTCACATTCTAACAACTCAGGTGTGAAAATATGCTGAATCCAATTTGCACGTTAATTTTTCAGAACACGGAATGTTACGGTGACAGTATCTATGAAAATGGGATGTCTATTGGATCGAACATGCAGCAAGAGAATTTTTTTGCGAAAACTGCTTGATTTTCGTAAGTGATGTTAGGAAAAATATGCGAAATTTAAGTAAATATTTCTATGTGTAAATATGCCTTGTATTGTGGTTGAAACATCGGTAATCCACATGCTCACGGTCATTAAATAATCTTTCTCCAAGCCGTGATGAATGTAACGTTTTCGGAACATGGAATGTCTCGGTGAGTGAAACTCAGAAAATAACAATTCTACTGGATAGAACTCGCTTGAATTGAATTTTTCTGCGAACATTTCATGATTTTCGAAACTGGATGTTAGGAAAAACCTGCGAAATCAGAATAAACACTTCTAGGTGTAAATATGCCTTGTATGGTGGATGAAAGTTCGGTAATCCACATGCTCCCACTCATTAAAAAATGTTTGCCGAATTCGTGATGCATGTAACGTGTTCGGAATACGGAATGTCATATTGAAGGAAACAATGTAAATTACATGTCTATTGGATAGAACTCGCTTGAAAAGAATTTTTCTGTGAAATGTGCCTCGTCAAAACTGTCATTAGGAGAACCCAGTGAAATCTGAGAAAATGCTTCTAAGTGTCATTCTGCCTTGAATGGTGAATGAAAGTCCGGTAATCCACATGTTAATAACAGTGAAGTAATTATTTTTCAAAACTTGAGCCATGGAGCGCTTTTGGAAAATGGAATTTCACAGTAGTGAAACAATGTAAATTACAATTCTATTGGGTAGAACTAGCTAGAATAGAATTTTTCTGCGAAAATTGCATGATTATCGAATCTGAAATTTGGAGAAAGTTTCAAAATGACAGTAAATATTTCTAGGTGTAAATATGCCTTTATGTTGGAAGAAAGTTCGGTAATCCACATTTTCACAACATATTAAAGAATCTTTTTATAATCCGTGATGCATATACCGTGTTCGGAACGTGGAATTTCACGGTTATTGAAACAATGTAAATTACTTCTCTATTGGGTAGAACTCGCTCCGAGAGAATTTTTATGCGAAAAATGCTGCATTTTTGAAACTGGCATTTGGAAAACGCTGCAAAATCTGAGAAAATACTTCTAAGTATCAATATTCAATCTATTGTGATGAAAGTACGGTAATCCACATGCTAACACATCTGTAGTGAATATTTGTCGAATCCATTATGGATGTAGCATGTTCGGAACACGGGATTTCATGGCCAGGGAGTTTATGTAAATTACATTTCTCTAGGTTAGAAATAACTCCAAGAGATTTTTCCTGAGTTATCAGCCTGATTTTCAAAACTGGCGTTAGGAAAACACTGAGAACTCAGATGAATAGTTTCTCGGTGTAAATATGCCTTGTAGGGTGGATGAAAGTTCGGTAATCCGCATGCTAACAACTCTGTAGTGAATATTTCTCGAATCCGAGATACATGAAGCGTCTTCGGAACACAGAATATCACGGTGAGCGAATCTATGTAAAATACATGTCTCTTGGGTAGAACTCGCTCCAAGAGCTTTTACTGCGAATTCTGCCTCATTTTCAAAACTGGCATTAGAAAACGTTTCGAAATATGAGAAAATGCTTCAAAGTGTCTATATGGCTTTTATGGTGGATGAAAGTTCGGTAATACTTATGCTAACGACTCTGTAGTGAATATTTGTCGAATCCGTGATGCATGTAGCTTTTTCGGAACACGGAATTTCACGATGACGGGTTCTATGTAAATTGCATGTCTATTGGGTAGAACTCGCTCCAAGGGGAATTTTCTGCAAAAACTGCATGATTTAAAAACTGACATTAGGAGAAAACTACTAAATCAGAAAAAAATTTCTATGTATAAATATGCATTGTAAGGTGGATGAAAGTTCGGTAATACACATGTTCACAACTCATTAAAGAATGTTTGTCGAATCCGTGATGCATATAACGTGTTCAGAACACGGAATGTCAAGGTGAGTGAAACTAGGTAAATTACATATCTTTTGGGTAGAACTCGTTCCAAGAGCATTTTCCAGCCTAATCTGCCTCATTTTCAAACCTGGCATTAAAACTAACCTGTGAAATCTCAGAAAATTCTTCAAAGTGTCAGTAAGCCATGTATGGTGGATGAAAGTGCTGTAATCCAATTGCTAACAACTCTGTAGTGAATATTTGTCGAATCCGAGATGCATGTAGCGTGTTTGAAACACGGAATTTCACGGCAGGAGAATCTATGTAATTTAAATATCAATTGGGTAGAACACGCTCCAACAATTTTTTCCTTAGGAAACTGCCTTATTTTTGAAACTGCTATTAGGAAAATGCTGCAAACTAAGAGTTAAAGTTTCTAGGTGTAAATATGCCTTGTATGGTGGATGAAAGTTCTGTAATACACATGTACACAACTCATTCAAAATGTTTCTCAAATCCGTGATGTATTTAGTGTGTTCGGAACACGGAATGTCACGTTGAAGGAAACTATGTAAATTACATATCTATTGGTGAGAACCCGCTCCAGGAGCATTTTACTGTAAAATCTAACTCTGTTTGGAAACTGGTGTTATGAAAACGCTGCAAAATCTGAGCAAATGCTTTAAGGTGACAATATGTTTTCAATGGTTTTTTAAAGATGTGTAATTCACATTCTAACAACTCAGCTGTGAAAATATGCTGAATCCAATTTGCACGTTAATTTTTCAGAACACGGAATGTTACGGTGACAGTATCTATGAAAATGGGATGTCTATTGGATCGAACATGCAGCAAGAGAATTTTTTTGCGAAAACTGCTTGATTTTCGTAAGTGATGTTAGGAAAAATATGCGAAATTTAAGTAAATATTTCTATGTGTAAATATGCCTTGTATTGTGGTTGAAACATCGGTAATCCACATGCTCACGGTCATTAAATAATCTTTCTCCAAGCCGTGATGAATGTAACGTTTTCGGAACATGGAATGTCTCGGTGAGTGAAACTCAGAAAATAACAATTCTACTGGATAGAACTCGCTTGAATTGAATTTTTCTGCGAACATTTCATGATTTTCGAAACTGGATGTTAGGAAAAACCTGCGAAATCAGAATAAACACTTCTAGGTGTAAATATGCCTTGTATGGTGGATGAAAGTTCGGTAATCCACATGCTCCCACTCATTAAAAAATGTTTGCCGAATTCGTGATGCATGTAACGTGTTCGGAATACGGAATGTCATATTGAAGGAAACAATGTAAATTACATGTCTATTGGATAGAACTCGCTTGAAAAGAATTTTTCTGTGAAATGTGCCTCGTCAAAACTGTCATTAGGAGAACCCAGTGAAATCTGAGAAAATGCTTCTAAGTGTCATTCTGCCTTGAATGGTGAATGAAAGTCCGGTAATCCACATGTTAATAACAGTGAAGTAATTATTTTTCAAAACTTGAGCCATGGAGCGCTTTTGGAAAATGGAATTTCACAGTAGTGAAACAATGTAAATTACAATTCTATTGGGTAGAACTAGCTAGAATAGAATTTTTCTGCGAAAATTGCATGATTATCGAATCTGAAATTTGGAGAAAGTTTCAAAATGACAGTAAATATTTCTAGGTGTAAATATGCCTTTATGTTGGAAGAAAGTTCGGTAATCCACATTTTCACAACATATTAAAGAATCTTTTTATAATCCGTGATGCATATACCGTGTTCGGAACGTGGAATTTCACGGTTATTGAAACAATGTAAATTACTTCTCTATTGGGTAGAACTCGCTCCGAGAGAATTTTTATGCGAAAAATGCTGCATTTTTGAAACTGGCATTTGGAAAACGCTGCAAAATCTGAGAAAATACTTCTAAGTATCAATATTCAATCTATTGTGATGAAAGTACGGTAATCCACATGCTAACACATCTGTAGTGAATATTTGTCGAATCCATTATGGATGTAGCATGTTCGGAACACGGGATTTCATGGCCAGGGAGTTTAAGTTAATTACATTTCTCTTGGTTAGAAATCACTCCAAGAGATTTTTCCTGAGAAATCTGCCTGATTTTCGAAACTGGCGTTAGGAAATCACTGCGAACTAAGATGAATAGATTCTCGGTGTAAATATGCCTTGTAGGGTGGATGAAAGTTCGGTAATCCGCACGCTAACAACTCTGTAGTGTACTTTGTCGAAACCTATCTGTATGTAGCGTGTTTCAAACACGGAATTTCACAGCAGGAGAATCTATGTAATTTACATATCTATTGGGTAGAACACGCTCCAACAGTTTTTTCCTTAGGAAACTGCCTGATTTTTGAATCCGCTATTAGGAAAATGCTGCAAACTAAGAGTTAAAGTTTCTAGGTGTAAATATGCCTTGTATTGTGGATGAAAGTTCTGTAATACACATGTACACAACTCATGAAAAATGTTTCTCAAATCCGTGATGTATGTAGTGTGCTCGGAACACGGAATGTCACGTTGAAGGAAACTATTTAAGTTACATATCTATTGGTGAGAACCCGCTCCAGGAGCATTTTACTGTAAAATATACCTCTGTTTGGAAACTGGTGTTATGAAAACACTGCAAAATCTGAGCAAATGTTTTAAGTTGACGATATGTCTTCAATGGTTTATTAAAGATGTGTAATTCACATTCTAACAACTCAGCTGTGAAAATTTGCTGAATCCTATGTGCACGTTTGTTTTTCAGAACACGGAATGTTACGGTGACGGTATCTATAAATGGGATGTCTATTGGATCGAACATGCAGCAAGAGAATTTTCCTGCGAAACTGCTTGATTTTCGTAAGTGATGTAAGGAAAAATCTGCGAAATCTAAGTAAATATTTCTAGGTGTATATATGCCTTGTATTGTGGTTGAAACATCGGTAATCCACATGCTCACGGTCATTAAATAATGTTTGTCGAAGCCGTGATGAATGTAACGTTTTTGGAACATGGAATGTCTCGGTGAGTGAAACTAAGAAAATAACAATTCTACTGGATAGAACTCGCTTGAATTGAATTTTTCTGCGAAAATTTCATGATTTTCGAAACTGGATGTTAGGAAAAAACTGCGAAATCAGAATAAACACTTCTAGGTGCAAATATGCATTGTATAGTGAATGAAAGTCCGGTAATCCACATGTTAATAACAGTGTAGTAATTATTTTTCAAACCGCGATTCATGGAGCGCTTTTGGAAAACGGAATTTCACCGTAATGAAACAAAGTAAATTACAATTCTATTGGGTAGAACTAGCTAGAATAGAATTTTTCTGCGAAAATTGCATGATTATCGAATCTGAAATTTGGAGAAAGCTTCAAAATGAGAGTAAATATTTCTAGGTGTAAATATGCCTTGTATTGTGGTTGAAACATCGGTAATCCACATGCTCACTGTCAAAAAATAATGTTTGTCCAAGCCATGATTAATGTAACGTTTTCGTAACATGGAATGTCTCGGTGAGTGAAACTCAGAAAATAACAATTCTTCTGGATAGAACTCGCTTGAATTGAATTTTTCTGCGAAAATTTCATGATTTTCGAACCTGGATGTTAGGAAAAACCTGCGAAAACAGAATAAACACTTCTAGGTGTAAATATGCCTTGTATGGTGGATGAAAGTTCGGTAATCCACATGCTCCCACTCATTAAAGAATGTTTGTCGAATTCGTGATGCATGTAACGTGTTCGGAATACGTAATGTCATATTGAAGGAAACAATGTAAATTACATGTCTATTGGGTAGAACTCGCTTGAAGAGAATTTTTCTGCGATATGTGCCTCATTGCCAAAACTGACATTAGGAGATCCCAGTGAAATCTGAGAAAATGCTTCTAAGTGTCAATATGCCTTGAATGGTGAATGAAAGTCCGGTAATCCACATGTTAATAACAGTGTAGTAATTATTTTTCAAAACGTGAATCATGGAGCGATTTTGGAAAACGGAATTTCACAGTAGTGAAACAATGTAAATTACAATTCTATTGGGTAGAACTAGCTAGAATAGAATTTTTCTGCGAAAATTGCATGATTATCGAATCTGAAATTTGGAGAAAGTTTCAAAATGACAGTAAATATTTCTAGGTGTAAATATGCCTTTATGTTGGAAGAAAGTTCGGTAATCCACATTTTCACAACATATTGAAGAATCATTTTCTAATCCGTGATGCATATACCGTTTTTGGAATGTGGAATTTCACGGTGATTGAAACAATGTAAATTACTTCTCTATTGGGTAGAACTCGCTCCGAGAGAATTTTTCTGCGAAAAATGCTGCATTTTTGAAACTGGCGTTTGGAAAACGCTGCAAAATCGGAGAAAATACTTCTAAGTATCAATATTCAATCTATTGTGATGAAAGTTCGGTAATCCACATGCTAACAAATCTGTAGTGAATATTTGTCGAATCCATTATGGATGTACCATGTTCGGAACACGGGATTTCATGGCCAGGGAGTTTATGTAAATTACATTTCTCTTGATTAGAAATCACTCCAAGAGATTTTTCCTGAGAAATCTGCCTGATTTTCGAAACTGGCGTTAGGAAATCACTTCGAACTAAGATGAATAGATTCTCGGTGTAAATATGCCTTGTAGGGTGGATGAAAGTTCGGTAATCCGCACGCTAACAACTCTGTAGTGAATATTTGTCGAATCCGAGATACATGAAGCGTGTTCAGAACACAGAATATCACGGTGAGCGAATCTGTGTAAAATATATGTCTCTTGGGTAGAACTCGCTCCAAGAGCTTTTTCTGCGAATTTTGCCTCAGTTTCAAAACGGGCATTAGGAAAAACTTTCGAAATATGAGAAAATGCTTCAAAGTGTCAATATGGCTTTTATGGTGGATGAAAGTTCGTTAATCCTTATGCTAACGACTCTGTAGTGAATATTTGTCAAATCCGTGATGCATGTAGCTTTTTCGGAACATGGAATTTCACGATGAGGGATCCTATGTAAATTGCATGTCTATTGGGTAGAACTCGCTCCAAGAGGATTTTTCTGAGAAAACTGCATGATTTAAAATCTGACAATAGGAGAAATCTACTAAATAAGAAAAAACTTTCTATGTATAAATATGCATTTTAGGGTAGATGAAAGTTCGGTAATACACATGTTCACAACTCATTAAAGAATGTTTTTCGAATCCATGATGCATGTAATGTGTTCAGAACACGGAATGTCACGGTGAGTGAAACGAGGTAAATTACATATCTTTTGGGTAGAACTCGCTCCAAGAGCATTTTCCTGCCAAATCTGCCTCATTTTCAAACCTGGCATTAAAACTAACTTGTGAAATCTCAGAAAATACTTCAAAGTGTCAGTAAGCCATGTATGGTGAATGAAGTTCTGTAATCCACTTGCTAACAACTCTGTAGTGAATATTTGTCGAATCCGAGAAGCATGTAGCGTGTTCAGAACGGAATTTCACGGTGAGTGACTCCATGTAAATTACATGTCTATTGTTTTGAACACGCTCCAAGATATTTTTGCCGTGAAATCTGCCTCAGTTTATAAACTGGCGTTTGGAAAGCTCTGTGAAATCAGAGAAAATGCTTCTAAGCATCAATATGCCTTGTATTGTGATGAAAGTCCTGTAATCCACATGCAAACAACTCTGTAGTGTATTTTGTCGAAACCTATCTGTATGTAGCATGTTTGAAACACGGAATTTCACAGCAGGAGAATCTATGTAATTTACATATCTATTGGGTAGAACACGCTCCAACAGTTTTTTCCTTAGGAAACTGCCTGATTTTTGAATCCGCTATTAGGGAAAAGCTGCAAACTAAGAGTTAAAGTTTCTAGGTGTAAATATTCCTTGTATTGTGGATGAAAGTTCTGTAATACACATGTACACAACTCATGAAAAATGTTTCTCAAATCCGTGATGTATATAGTGTGCTCGGAACACGGAATGTCACATTGAAGGAAACTATTTAAATTACATATCTATTGGTGAGAAACCGCTCCAGGAGCATTTTACTGTAAAATATACCTCTGTTTGGAAACTGGAGTTATGAAAACACTGCAAAATCTGAGCAAATGTTTTAAGTTGACAATATGTCTTCAATGGTTTATTAAAGATGTGTAATTCACATTCTAACAACTCAGCTGTGAAAATTTGCTGAATCTTATGTGCACGTTTCTTTTTCAGAACACGGAATGTTACGGTGACGGTATCTATCAAAATGGGATGTCTATTGGATCGAACATGCAGCAAGAGTATTTTTCTGCAAAAACTTCCTGATACTAATAAGTGATGTTAGGAAAAATCTGCGAAATCTAAGTAAATATTTCTAGGTGTATATATGCCTTGTATTGTGGTTGAAACATCGGTAATCCACATGCTCACGGTCATTAAATAATGTTTGTCGAAGCCGTGATGAATGTAACGTTTTCGGAACATGGAATGTCTCGGTGAGTGAAACTAAGAAAATAACAATTCTACTGGATAGAACTCGCTTGAATTGAATTTTTCTGCGAAAATTTCATGATTTTCGAAACTGGATGTTAGGAAAAACCTGCGAAATCAGAATAAACACTTCTAGGTGTAAATATGCCTTGTATGGTGGATGAAAGTTCGGTAATCCTCATGCTCCCACTCATTAAAGAATGTTTGTCGAATTCGTGATGCATGTAACGTGTTCGGAATACGGAATGTCATATTGAAGGAAACAATGTAAATTACATGTCTATTGGATAGAAATCGCTTGAAAAGGATTTTTCTGTGAAATGTGCCTCGTCAAAACTGTCATTAGGAGAACCCAGTGAAATCTGAGGAAATGCTTCTAAGTGTCATTCTGCCTTGAATGGTGAATGAAAGTCCGGTAATCCACATGTTAATAACAGTGTAGTAATTATTTTTCAAACCGTGATTCATGGAGCGCTTTTGGAAAACGTAATTTTACGGTAATGAAACAATGTAAATTACAATTCTATTGGGTAGAACTAGCTAGAATAGAATTTTTCTGCGAAAATTGCATGATTATCGAATCTGAAGCTTGGAGAATGCTTCAAAATGAGAGTAAATATTTCTAGGTGTAAATATGCCTTTATGGTGGAAGGAAGTTCGGTAATCCACATTTTCACAACATATTAAAGAATCTTTTTCTAATCCGTGATGCATATACCGTGTTCGGAACGTTGAATTTCACGGTGATTGAAACAATGTAAATTACTTCTCTATTGGGTAGAACTCGCTCCAAGAGAATTTTTCTGCGAAAAATGCTGCATTTTTGAAACTGGCGTTTGGAAAACGATGCAAAATCTTGGAAAATACTTCTAAGTATCAATATTCAATCTATTGTGATGAAAGTTCGGTAATCCACATGCTAACAAATCGGTAGTGAATATTTGTCGAATCCATTATGCATGTAGCATGTTCGGAACACGGGATTTCATGGCCAGGGAGTTTATATAAATTTCATTTCTCTTGGTTAGAAATCACTCCAAGATTTTTTTCCTGAGTAATCTGCCTGATTTTCGAAACAGGAGTTAGGAAATCACTGCGAACTCAGATGAATAGATTCTCGGTGTAAATATGCCATGTAGGGTGGATGAAAGTTCGGTAATCCACACGCTAACAACTCTGTAGTTAATATTTCTCGAATACGAGATACATGAAGCGTGTTCGGAACACAGAATATCACGGTGAGCGAATCTATGTAAAATACATGTCTCTTGGGTAGAACTCGCTCCAAGAGCTTTTTCTGCGAATTTTGCCTCAGTTTCAAAACGGGCATTAGGAAAAACTTTCGAAATATGAGAAAATGCTTCAAAGTGTCAGTATGGCTTTTATGGTGGATGAAAGTTCGTTAATCCTTATGCTAACGACTCTGTAGTGAATATTTGTGAAATCCGTGATGCATGTACTTTTTCGGAACATGGAATTTCACGATGAGGGATCCTATGTAAGTTGCATGTCTATTGGGTAGAACTCGCTCCAAGAGGATTTTTCTGAGAAAACTGCATGATTTAAAATCTGACAATAGGAGAAATCTACTAAATAAAAAAAAACTTTCTATGTATAAATATGCATTTTAGGGTAGATGAAAGTTCGGTAATACACATGTTCACAACTCATTAAAGAATGTTTGTCGAATCCGTGATGCATGTAAAGTGTTCAGAACACGGAATGTCACGGTGAGTGAAACGAGGTAAATTACATATCTTTTGGGTAGAACTCGCTCCAAGAGCATTTTCCTGCCAAATCTGCCTCATTTTCAAACCTGGCATTAAAACTAACCTGTGAAATCTCAGAAAATTCTTCAAAGTGTCAGTAAGCCATGTATTGTGAATGAAGTGCTGTAATCCACTTGCTAACAACTCTGTAGTGAATATTTGTCGAATCCGAGAAGCATGTAGCGTGTTCGGAACACGGAATTTCACAGTGAGCGAATCCATGTAAATTACATGTCTATTGTTTTGAACCCGCTCCAAGACGTTTTTGCCGTGAAATCTGCCTCAGTTTAGAAACTGGCATTTGGAAAGCTCTGTGAAATCAGAGAAAATGCTTCTAAGCATCAATATGCCTTGTATTGTGATGAAAGTCCTATAATCCACATGCAAACAACCCTGTAGTGTATTTTGTCGAATCCCATCTGCATGTAGCGTGTTTGAAACACGGAATTTCACAGCAGGAGAATCTATGTAATTTATATATCTATTGGGTAGAACACGCTCCAACAGTTTTTTCCTTAGGAAACTGCCTGATATTTGAATCCGGTATTAGGAAAAAGCTGCAAACTAAGAGTTAAAGTTTCTAGGTGTAAATATTCCTTGTATTGTGGATGAAAGTTCTGTAATACACATGTACACAACTCATGAAAAATATTTCTCAAATCCGTGATGTATGTAGTGTGCTCGGAACACGGAATGTCACATTGAAGGAAACTATTTAAATTACATATCTATGGGTGAGAACCCGCTCCAGGAGCATTTTACTGAAAAATATACCTCTGTTTGGAAACTGGTGTTATGAAAACACTGCAAAATCTGAGCAAATGTTTTAAGTTGACGATATGTCTTCAATGGTTTATTAAAGATGTGTAATTCACATTCTAACAACTCAGCTGTGAAAATTTGCTGAATCCTATGTGCACGTTTGTTTTTCAGAACACGGAATGTTACAGTGACGGTATCTATAAATGGGATGTCTATTGGATCGAATATGCAGCAAGAGAATTTTCCTGCGAAACTGCTTGATTTTCGTAAGTGATGTAAGGAAAAATCTGCGAAATCTAAGTAAATATTTCTAGGTGTATATATGCCTTGTATTGTGGTTGCAACATCGGTAATCCACATGCTCACGGTCATTAAATAATGTTTGTCGAAGTCGTGATGAATGTAACGTTTTTGGAACATGGAATGTCTTGGTGAGTGAAACTCAGAAAATAACAATTCTACTGGATAGAACTCGCTTGAATTGAATTTTTCTGCGAAAATTTCATGATTTTCGAAACTGGATGTTAGGAAAAACCTGCGAAATCAGAATAAACACTTCTAGGTGCAAATATGCCTTGTATGGTGAATGAAAGTCCGGTAATCCACATGTTAATAACAGTGTAGTAATTATTTTTCAAACCGTGATTCATGGAGCGCTTTTGAAAAACGGAATTTCACCGTAATGAAACAAAGTAAATTACAATTCTATTGGGTAGAACTAGCTAGAATAGAATTTTTCTGCGAAAATTGCATGATTATCGAATCTGAAGTTTGGAGAAAGCTTCAAAATGAGAGTAAATATTTCTAGGTGTAAATATGCCTTTATGTTGGAAGAAAGTTCAGTAATCCACCTTTTCACAACATATTAAAGAATCTTTTTCTAATCCGTGATGCATATACCGTGTTCGGAACGTGGAATTTCACGGTGATTGGAACAATATAAATTACTTCTCTATTGGATAGAACTCGCTCCAAGAGGATTTTTCTGCAAAAAATGCTGCATTTTTGAAACTGGCGTTTGGAAAACGCTGCAAAATCTGAGAAAATACTTCTAAGTATCAATATTCAATCTATTGTGATGAAAGTTCGGTAATCCACATGCTAACACATCTGTAGTGAATATTTGTCGAATCCGTTATGGATGTAGCATGTTCGGAACACGGGATTTCATGGCCACGGAGTTTCTGTAAATTACATTTCTCTTGGTTAGAAATCACTCCAAGAGATTATTCCTGAGAAATCTGCCTGATTTTCGAAACTGGCGTTAGGAAATCACTGCGAACTAAGTTGAATAGATTCTCGGTGTAAATATGCCTTGTAGGGTGGATGAAATTTCGGTAAACCGCACGCTAACAACTCTGTAGTGAATATTTCTCGAATACGAGATACATGAAGCGTGTTCGGAACACAGAATATCACGGTGAGCGAATCTATGTAAAATAAATGTCTCTTGGGTAGAACTCGCTCCAAGAGCTTTTTCTGCGAATTCTGCCTCAGTTTCAAAACGGGCATTAGGAGAACTTTCAAAATATGAGAAAATGCTTCAAAGTGACAATATGGCTTTTATGGTGGATGAAAGTTCGTTAATCCTTATGCTAACGACTCTGTAGTGAATATTGGTCGAATCTGTGATGCATGTAGTTTTTCGGAACATGGAATTTCACGATGAGGGATCCTATGTAAGTTGCATGTCTATTGGGTAGAACTCGCTCCAAGAGGATTTTTCTGAGAAAACTGCATGATTTAATAACTGACATTAGGAGAAATTTCCTAAATAAGAAAAAACTTTCTATGTATATTTATGCATTGTAGGGTGGATGACAGTTCGGTAATACACATGTCCACAACTCATTAAAGAATGTTTGTCGAATCCGTGATGCATGTAACGTGTTCAGAACACGGAATGTCACGGTGAGTGAAACGAGGTTAATTACATATCTTTTGGGTAGAACTCGCTCCAAGAGCATTTTCCTGCCAAATCTGACTCATTTTCAAACCTGGCATTAAAACTAACCTGTGAAATCTCAGAAAATACTTCAAAGTGTCAGTAAGCCATGTATGGTGAATGAAGTGCTGTAATCCACTTGCTAACAACTCTGTAGTGAATATTTGTCGAATCCGAGATGCATGTAGCGTGTTCGGAACACGGAATTTCACGGTGAGCGAATCCATGTAAATTACATGTCTATTGTTTTGAACCCGCTCCAAGATGTTTTTGCCGTGAAATCTGCCTCAGTTTAGAAACTGGCGTTTGGAAAGCTCTGTGAAATCAGAGAAAATGCTTCTAAGCATCAATATGCCTTGTATTGTGATGAAAGTCCTGTAATCCACATGCAAACAACTCTGTAGTGTATTTTGTCGAGTCCTATCTGCATGTAGCGTGTATGAAACACGGAATTTCACAGCAGGAGAATCTATGTAATTTACATATCTATTGGGTAGAACACGCTCCAACAGTTTTTTCCTTAGGAAACTGCCTGATTTTTGAATCCACTATTAGGAAAAAGCTGCAAACTAAGAGTTAAAGTTTCTAGGTGTAAATATGCCTTGTATGGTGGATGAAAGTTCTGTAATACACATGTACACAACTCATGAATAATGTTTCTCAAATCCGTGATGTATGTAGTGTGTTCGGAACACGGAATGTCACGTTGAAGGAAACTATGTAAATTACATATGTATTGGTGAGAACCTGCTCCAGGAGCATTTTACTGTAAAATATACCTCTGTTTGGAAACTGGTGTTATGAAAACACTGCAAAATCTGAGCAAATGTTTTAAGTTGACAATATGTCTGCAATGGTTTATTAAAGATGTGTAATTCACATTCTAACAACTCAGCTGTGAAAATTTGCTGAATCTTATGTGCACGTTTCTTTTTCAGAACACGGAATGTTACGGTGATGGTATCTATGAAAATGGGATGTCTATTGGATCGAACATGCAGCAAGAGTATTTTTCTGCAAAAACTGCCTGATACTAATAAGTGATGTTAGGAAAAATCTGCAAAATCTAAGTAAATATTTCTAGGTGTAAATATGCCTTGTATTGTGGTTGAAACATCGGTAATCCACATGCTCACGGTCATTAAATAATGTTTGTCGAAGCCGTGATGAATGTAACGTTTTCGGAATATGGAATGTCTCGGTGAGTGAAACTCAGAAAATAACAATTCTACTGGATAGAACTCGCTTGAATTGAATTTTTCTGCGAAAATTTCATGATTTTCGAAACTGGATGTTATGAAAAACCTGCGAAATCAGAATAAACACTTCTAGGTGTAAATATGCCTTGTATGGTGGATGAAAGTTCGGTAATCCTCATGCTCCCACTCATTAAAGAATGTTTGCCGAATTCGTGATGCATGTAACGTGTTCGGAATACGGAATGTCATATTGAAGGAAACAATGTAAATTACATGTCTATTGGATAGAACTCGCTTGAAAAGTATTTTTCTGTGAAATGTGCCTCGTCAAAACTGTCATTAGGAGAACCCAGTGAAATCTGAGAAAATGCTTCTAAGTGTCATTCTGCCTTGAATGGTGAATGAAAGTCCGGTAATCCACATGTTAATAACAGTGTAGTAATTATTTTTCAAACCGTGATTCATGGAGCGCTTTTGGAAAACGTAATTTTACGGTAATGAAACAATGTAAATTACAATTCTATTTGGTAGAACCAGCTAGAATAGAATTTATCTGCGAAAATTGCATGATTATCGAATCTGAAGTTTGGAGAAAGCTTCAAAATGAGAGTAAATATTTCTAGGTGTAAATATGCCTTTATGTTGGAAGAAAGTTCGGTAATCCACATTTTCACAACATATTAAAGAATCTTTTTCTAATCCGTGATGCATATACCATGTTCGGAACGTTGAATTTCACGGTGATTTAAACAATGTAAATTACTTCTCTATTGGGTAGAACTCGCTCCAAGAGAATTTTTCTGCGAAAAATGCTGCATTTTTGAAACTGGCGTTTGGAAAACGATGCAAAATCTTGGAAAATACTTCTAAGTATCAATATTCAATCTATTGTGATGAAAGTTCGGTAATCCACATGCTAACAAATCTGTAGTGAATATTTGTCGAATCCATTATGGTTGTAGCATGTTCGGAACACGGGATTTCATGGCCAGGGAGTTTATATAAATTTCATTTCTCTTGGTTAGAAATCACTCCAAGATTTTTTTCCTGAGTACTCTGCCTGATTTTCGAAACTGGAGTTAGGAAATCACTGCGAACTCAGATGAATAGATTCTCGGTGTAAATATGCCATTTAGGGTGGATGAAAGTTCGGTAATCCGCACGCTAACAACTCTGTAGTGAATATTTGTCGAATCCGAGATACATGAAGCGTGTTCGGAACACAGAATATCACGGTGAGCAAATCAATGTAAAATACATGTCTCTTGGGTAGAACTCGCTCCAAGAGCTTTTTCTGCGAATTCTGCCTCAGTTTCAAAACGGGCATTAGGAAAAACTTTCGAAATATGAGAAAATGCTTCAAAGTTTCAATATGGCTTTTATGGAGGATGAAAGTTCGGTAACCCTTATGCTAACGACTCTGTAGTGAATATTTGTCGAATCCGTGATGCATGTAGCTTTTTCGGAACATGGTATTTCACGATGAGTGGTCCTATGTAAGTTGCATGTCTATTGGGTAGAACTTGCTCTAAGAGGATTTTTCTGAGAAAACTGCATGATTTAAAACTGACATTAGGAGAAATCTACTAAATCAGAAAAAAATTTCTATGTATAAATATACATTGTAGGGTGGATGAAAGTTCGGTAATACACATGTTCACAACTCATTAAAGAATGTTTGTCGAATCCGTGATGCATGTAACGTGTTCAGAACACGGAATGTCACGGTGAGTGAAACGAGGTAAATTACATATCTTTTGGGTAGAACTCGCTCCAAGAGCATTTTCCTGCCAAATCTGCCTCATTTTCAAACCTGGCATTAAAACTAACCTGTGAAATCTCAGAAAATTCTTCAAAGTGTCAGTAAGCCATGTATGGTGGATTAAGTGCTGTAATCCACTTGCTAACAACTCTGTAGTGAATATTTGTCGAATCCGAGAAGCATGTAGCGTGTTCGGAACACGGAATTTCACGGTGAGCGAATCCATGTAAATTACATGTCTATTGTTTTGAACCCGCTCCAAGATGTTTTTGCCGTGAAATCTGCCTCAGTTTAGAAACTGGCGTTTGGAAAGCTCTGTGAAATCAGAGAAAATGCTTCTAAGCATCAATATGCCTTTATTGTGATGAAAGTCCTATAATCCACATGCAAACAACCCTGTAGTGTATTTTGTCGAATCCTATCTGCATGTAGCGTGTTTGAAACACGAAATTTCACAGCAGGAGAATCTATGTAATTTACATATCTATTGGGTAGAACACGCTCCAACAGTTTTTTCCTTAGGAAACTGCCTGATTTTTGAATCCGCTATTAGGAAAAAGCCTCAAACTAAGAGTTAAAGTTTCTAGGTGTAAATATGCCTTGTATTGTTGATGAAAGTTCTGTAATACACATGTACACAACTCATGAAAAATGTTTCTCAAATCCGTGATATATGTAGTGTGCTCGGAACATGGAATGTCACATTGAAGGAAACTATTTAAATTACATATCTATTGGTGAGAACCCGCTCCAGGAGCATTTTACTGTAAAATATACCTCTGTTTGGAGACTGGTGTTATGAAAACACTGCAAAATCTGAGCAAATGTTTTAAGTTGACGATATGTCTTCAATGGTTTATTAAAGATGTGTAATTCACATTCTAACAACTCAGCTGTGAAAATTTGCTGAATCCTATGTGCACGTTTGTTTTTCAGAACACGGAATTTTACGGTGACGGTATCTATAAATGGGATGTCTATTGGATCGAATATGCAGCAAGAGAATTTTCCTGCGAAACTGCTTGATTTTCGTAAGTGATGAAAGGAAAAATCTGCGAAATCTAAGTAAATATTTCTAGGTGTATATATGCCTTGTATTGTGGTTGCAACATCGGTAATCCACATGCTCACGGTCATTAAATAATGTTTGTCGAAGCCGTGATGAATGTAACGTTTTCGGAACATGGAATGTCTCGGTGAGTGAAACTAAGAAAATAACAATTCTACTGGATAGAACTCGCTTGAATTGAATTTTTCTGCGAAAATTTCATGATTTTCGAAACTGGATGTTAGGAAAAACCTGCGAAATCAGAATAAACACTTCTAGGTGCAAATATGCCTTGTATGGTGAATGAAAGTCCGGTAATCCACATGTTAATAACAGTGTAGTAATTATTTTTCAAACCGCGATTCATGGAGCGCTTTTGGAAAACGGAATTTCACCGTAATGAAACAAAGTAAATTACAATTCTATTGGGTAGAACTAGCTAGAATAGAATTTTTCTGCGAAAATTGCATGATTATCGAATCTGAAGTTTGGAGAAAGCTTCAAAATGAGAGTAAATATTTCTAGGTGTAAATATGCCTTTATGTTGGAAGAAAGTTCGGTAATCCACATTTTCACAACATATTAAAGAATCTTTTTCTAATCCGTGATGCATATACCGTGTTCGGAACGTGGAATTTCACGGTGATTGGAACAATGTAAATTACTTCTCTATTGGGTAGAACTCGCTCCAAGAGGATTTTTCTGCAAAAAATGCTGCATTTTTGAAACTGGCGTTTGGAAAACGCTGCAAAATCTGAGAAAATACTTCTAAGCATCAATATTCAATCTATTGTGATGAAAGTTCGGTAATCCACATGCTAACACATCTGTAGTGAATATTTGTCGAATCCATTATGGATGTAGCATGTTCGGAACACGGGATTTCATGGCCAGGGAGTTTATGTAAATTACATTTCTCTTGGTTAGAAATCACTCCAAGAGATTTTTCCTGAGAAATCTGCCTGATTTTCGAAACTGGCGATAGGAAATCACTGCGAACTAAGATGAATAGATTCTCGGTGTAAATATGCCTTGTAGGGTGGATGAAATTTCGGTAAACCGCACGCTAACAACTCTGTAGTGAATATTTCTCGAATACGAGATACATGAAGCGTGTTCGGAACACAGAATATCACGGTGAGCGAATCTATGTAAAATAAATGTCTCTTGGGTAGAACTCGCTCCAAGAGCTTTTTCTGCGAATTCTGCCTCAGTTTCAAAACGGGCATTAGGAGAACTTTCAAAATATGAGAAAATGCTTCAAAGTGACAATATGGCTTTTATGGTGGATGAAAGTTCGTTAATCCTTATGCTAACGACTCTGTAGTGAATATTGGTCGAATCTGTGATGCATGTAGTTTTTCGGAACATGGAATTTCACGATGAGGGATCCTATGTAAGTTGCATGTCTATTGGGTAGAACTCGCTCCAAGAGGATTTTTCTGAGAAAACTGCATGATTTAATAACTGACATTAGGAGAAATTTCCTAAATAAGAAAAAACTTTCTATGTATATTTATGCATTGTAGGGTGGATGACAGTTCGGTAATACACATGTCCACAACTCATTAAAGAATGTTTGTCGAATCCGTGATGCATGTAACGTGTTCAGAACACGGAATGTCACGGTGAGTGAAACGAGGTTAATTACATATCTTTTGGGTAGAACTCGCTCCAAGAGCATTTTCCTGCCAAATCTGACTCATTTTCAAACCTGGCATTAAAACTAACCTGTGAAATCTCAGAAAATACTTCAAAGTGTCAGTAAGCCATGTATGGTGAATGAAGTGCTGTAATCCACTTGCTAACATCTCTGTAGTGAATATTTGTCGAATCCGAGATGCATGTAGCGTGTTCGGAACACGGAATTTCACGGTGAGCGAATCCATGTAAATTACATGTCTATTGTTTTGAACCCGCTCCAAGATGTTTTTGCCGTGAAATCTGCCTCAGTTTATAAACTGGCGTTTGGAAAGCTCTGTGAAATCAGAGAAAATGCTTCTAAGCATCAATATGCCTTGTATTGTGATGAAAGTCCTGTAATCCACATGCAAACAACTCTGTAGTGTATTTTGTCGAGTCCTATCTGCATGTAGCGTGTATGAAACACGGAATTTCACAGCAGGAGAATCTATGTAATTTACATATCTATTGGGTAGAACACGCTCCAACAGTTTTTTCCTTAGGAAACTGCCTGATTTTTGAATCCGCTATTAGGAAAAAGCTGCAAACTAAGAGTTAAAGTTTCTAGGTGTAAATATGCCTTGTATGGTGGATGAAAGTTCTGTAATACACATGTACACAACTCATGAATAATGTTTCTCAAATCCGTGATGTATGTAGTGTGTTCGGAACACGGAATGTCACGTTGAAGGAAACTATGTAAATTACATATGTATTGGTGAGAACCTGCTCCAGGAGCATTTTACTGTAAAATATACCTCTGTTTGGAAACTGGTGTTATGAAAACACTGCAAAATCTGAGCAAATGTTTTAAGTTGACAATATGTCTTCAATGGTTTATTAAAGATGTGTAATTCACATTCTAACAACTCAGCTGTGAAAATTTGCTGAATCTTATGTGCACGTTTCTTTTTCAGAACACGGAATGTTACGGTGACGGTATCTATGAAAATGGGATGTCTATTGGATCGAACATGCAGCAAGAGTATTTTTCTGCAAAAACTGCCTGATACTAATAAGTGATGTTAGGAAAAATCTGCAAAATCTAAGTGAATATTTCTAGGTGTAAATATGCCTTGTATTGTGGCTGAAACATCGGTAATCCACATGCTCACGGTCATTAAATAATGTTTGTCGAAGCCGTGATGAATGTAACGTTTTCGGAACATGGAATGTCTCGGTGAGTGAAACTCAGAAAATAACAATTCTACTGGATAGAACTCGCTTGAATTGAATTTTTCTGCGAAAATTTCATGATTTTCGAAACTGGATGTTAGGAAAAACCTGCGAAATCAGAATAAACAATTCTAGGTGTAAATATGCCTTGTATGGTGGATGAAAGTTCGGTAATCCTCATGCTCCCACTCATTAAAGAATGTTTGTCGAATTCGTGATGCATGTAACGTGTTCGGAATACGGAATGTCATATTGAAGGAAACAATGTAAATTACATGTCTATTGGATAGAACTCGCTTGAAAAGAATTTTTCTGTGAAATGTGCCTCGTCAAAACTGTCATTAGGAGAACCCAGTGAAATCTGAGAAAATGCTTCTAAGTGTCATTCTGCCTTGAATGGTGAATGAAAGTCCGGTAATCCACATGTTAATAACAGTGTAGTAATTATTTTTCAAACCGTGATTCATGGAGCGCTTTTGGAAAACGTAATTTTACGGTAATGAAACAATGTAAATTACAATTCTATTTGGTAGAACCAGCTAGAATAGAATTTATCTGCGAAAATTGCATGATTATCGAATCTGAAGTTTGGAGAAAGCTTCAAAATGAGAATAAATATTTCTAGGTGTAAATATGCCTTTATGTTGGAAGAAAGTTCGGTAATCCACATTTTCACAACATATTAAAGAATCTTTTTCTAATCCGTGATGCATATACCATGTTCGGAACGTTGAATTTCACGGTGATTGAAACAATGTAAATTACTTCTCTATTGGGTAGAACTCGCTCCAAGAGAATTTTTCTGCGAAAAATGCTGCATTTTTGAAACTGGTGTTTGGAAAACGATGCAAAATCTTGGAAAATACTTCTAAGTATCAATATTCAATCTATTGTGATGAAAGTTCGGTATCCACATGCTAACAAATCTGTAGTGAATATTTGTCGAATCCGAGATACATGAAGCGTATTCGGAACACAGAATATCACGGTGAGCGAATCAATATAAAATACATGTCTCTTGGGTAGAACTCGCTCCAAGAGCTTTTTCTGCGAATTCTGCCTCAGTTACAAAACGGGCATTAGGAAAAACTTTCGAAATATGAGAAAATGCTTCAAAGTGTCAATATGGCTTTTATGGAGGATGAAAGTTCGGTAACCCTTATGCTAACGACTCTGTAGTGAATATTTGTCGAATCCGTGATGCATGTAGCTTTTTCGGAACATGGTATTTCGCGATGAGGGGTCCTATGTAAGTTGCATGTCTATTGGGTAGAACTTGCTCTAAGAGGATTTTTCTGAGAAAACTGCATGATTTAAAACTGACATTAGGAGAAATCTACTAAATCAGAAAAAAATTTCTATGTATAAATATACATTGTAGGGTGGATGAAAGTTCGGTAATACACATGTTCACAACTCATTAAAGAATGTTTGTCGAATCCGTGATGCATGTAACGTGTTCAGAACACGGAATGTCACGGTGAGTGTAACGAGGTAAATTACATATCTTTTGGGTAGAACTCGCTCCAAGAGCATTTTCCTGCCAAATCTGCCTCATTTTCAAACCTGGCATTAAAACTAACCTGTGAAATCTCAGAAAATTCTTCAAAGTGTCAGTAAGCCATGTATGGTGAATTAAGTGCTGTAATCCACTTGCTAACAACTCTGTAGTGAATATTTGTCGAATCCGAGAAGCATGTAGCGTGTTCGGAACACGGAATTTCACGGTGAGCGAATCCATGTAAATTACATGTCTATTGTTTTGAACCCGCTCCAAGATGTTTTTGCCGTGAAATCAGCCTCAGTTTAGAAACTGGCGTTTGGAAAGCTCTGTGAAATCAGAGAAAATGCTTCTAAGCATCAATATGCCTTTATTGTGATGAAAGTCCTATAATCCACATGCAAACAACCCTGTAGTGTATTTTGTCGAATCCTATCTGCATGTAGCGTGTTTGAAACACGGAATTTCACAGCAGGAGAATCTATGTAATTTACATATCTATTGGGTAGAACACGCTCCAACAGTTTTTTCCTTAGGAAACTGCCTGATTTTTGAATCCGCTATTAGGAAAAAGCTGCAAACTAAGAGTTAAAGTTTCTAGGTGTAAATATGCCTTGTATTGTTGATGAAAGTTCTGTAATACACATGTACACAACTCATGAAAAATGTTTCTCAAATCCGTGATGTATGTAGTGTGCTCGGAACACGGAATGTCACATTGAAGGAAACTATTTAAATTACATATCTATTGGTGAGAACCCGCTCCAGGAGCATTTTACTGTAAAATATACCTCTGTTTGGAGACTGGTGTTATGAAAACACTGCAAAATCTGAGCAAATGTTTTAAGTTGACGATATGTCTTCAATGGTTTATTAAAGATGTGTAATTCACATTCTAACAACTCAGCTGTGAAAATTTGCTGAATCCTATGTGCACGTTTGTTTTTCAGAACACGGAATTTTACGGTGACGGTATCTATAAATGGGATGTCTATTGGATCGAATATGCAGCAAGAGAATTTTCCTGCGAAACTGCTTGATTTTCGTAAGTGATGAAAGGAAAAATCTGCGAAATCTAAGTAAATATTTCTAGGTGTATATATGCCTTGTATTGTGGTTGCAACATCGGTAATCCACATGCTCACGGTCATTAAATAATGTTTGTCGAAGCCGTGATGAATGTAACGTTTTCGGAACATGGAATGTCTCGGTGAGTGAAACTAAGAAAATAACAATTCTACTGGATAGAACTCGCTTGAATTGAATTTTTCTGCGAAAATTTCATGATTTTCGAAACTGGATGTTAGGAAAAACCTGCGAAATCAGAATAAACACTTCTAGGTGCAAATATGCCTTGTATGGTGAATGAAAGTCCGGTAATCCACATGTTAATAACAGTGTAGTAATTATTTTTCAAACCGCGATTCATGGAGCGCTTTTGGAAAACGGAATTTCACCGTAATGAAACAAAGTAAATTACAATTCTATTGGGTAGAACTAGCTAGAATAGAATTTTTCTGCGAAAATTGCATGATTATCGAATCTGAAGTTTGGAGAAAGCTTCAAAATGAGAGTAAATATTTCTAGGTGTAAATATGCCTTTATGTTGGAAGAAAGTTCGGTAATCCACATTTTCACAACATATTAAAGAATCTTTTTCTAATCCGTGATGCATATACCGTGTTCGGAACGTGGAATTTCACGGTGATTGGAACAATGTAAATTACTTCTCTATTGGGTAGAACTCGCTCCAAGAGGATTTTTCTGCAAAAAATGCTGCATTTTTGAAACTGGCGTTTGGAAAACGCTGCAAAATCTGAGAAAATACTTCTAAGTATCAATATTCAATCTATTGTGATGAAAGTTCGGTAATCCACATGCTAACACATCTGTAGTGAATATTTGTCGAATCCATTATGGATGTAGCATGTTCGGAACACGGGATTTCATGGCCAGGGAGTTTATGTAAATTACATTTCTCTTGGTTAGAAATCACTCCAAGAGATTTTTCCTGAGAAATCTGCCTGATTTTCGAAACTGGCGATAGGAAATCACTGCGAACTAAGATGAATAGATTCTCGGTGTAAATATGCCTTGTAGGGTGGATGAAATTTCGGTAAACCGCACGCTAACAACTCTGTAGTGAATATTTCTCGAATACGAGATACATGAAGCGTGTTCGGAACACAGAATATCACGGTGAGCGAATCTATGTAAAATAAATGTCTCTTGGGTAGAACTCGCTCCAAGAGCTTTTTCTGCGAATTCTGCCTCAGTTTCAAAACGGGCATTAGGAGAACTTTCAAAATATGAGAAAATGCTTCAAAGTGACAATATGGCTTTTATGGTGGATGAAAGTTCGTTAATCCTTATGCTAACGACTCTGTAGTGAATATTGGTCGAATCTGTGATGCATGTAGTTTTTCGGAACATGGAATTTCACGATGAGGGATCCTATGTAAGTAGCATGTCTATTGGGTAGAACTCGCTCCAAGAGGATTTTTCTGAGAAAACTGCATGATTTAATAACTGACATTAGGAGAAACTTCCTAAATAAGAAAAAACTTTCTATGTATAATTATGCATTGTAGGGTGGATGACAGTTCGGTAATACACATGTCCACAACTCATTAAAGAATGTTTGTCGAATCCGTGATGCATGTAACGTGTTCAGAACACGGAATGTCACGGTGAGTGAAACGAGGTTAATTACATATCTTTTGGGTAGAACTCGCTCCAAGAGCATTTTCCTGCCAAATCTGACTCATTTTCAAACCTGGCATTAAAACTAACCTGTGAAATCTCAGAAAATACTTCAAAGTGTCAGTAAGACATGTATGGTGAATGAAGTGCTGTAATCCACTTGCTAACATCTCTGTAGTGAATATTTGTCGAATCCGAGATGCATGTAGCGTGTTCAGAACACGGAATTTCACGGTGAGCGAATCCATGTAAATTACATGTCTATTGTTTTGAACCCGCTCCAAGATGTTTTTGCCGTGAAATCTGCCTCAGTTTAGAAACTGGCGTTTGGAAAGCTCTGTGAAATCAGAGAAAATGCTTCTAAGCATCAATATGCCTTGTATTGTGATGAAAGTCCTGTAATCCACATGCAAACAACTCTGTAGTGTATTTTGTCGAGTCCTATCTGCATGTAGCATGTATGAAACACGGAATTTCACAGCAGGAGAATCTATGTAATTTACATATCTATTGGGTAGAAAACGCTCCAACAGTTTTTTCCTTAGGAAACTGCCTGATTTTTGAATCCGCTATTAGGAAAAAGCTGCAAACTAAGAGTTAAAGTTTCTAGGTGTAAATATGCCTTGTATGGTGGATGAAAGTTCTGTAATACACATGTACACAACTCATGAATAATGTTTCTCAAATCCGTGATGTATGTAGTGTGTTCGGAACACGGAATGTCACGTTGAATGAAACTATGTAAATTACATATGTATTGGTGAGAACCTGCTCCAGGAGCATTTTACTGTAAAATATACCTCTGTTTGGAAACTGGTGTTATGAAAACACTGCAAAATCTGAGCAAATGTTTTAAGTTGACAATATGTCTTCAATGGTTTATTAAAGATGTGTAATTCACATTCTAACAACTCAGCTGTGAAAATTTGCTGAATCTTATGTGCACGTTTCTTTTTCAGAACACGGAATGTTACGGTGACGGTATCTATGAAAATGGGATGTCTATTGGATCGAACATGCAGCAAGAGTATTTTTCTGCAAAAACTGCCTGATACTAATAAGTGATGTTAGGAAAAATCTGCAAAATCTAAGTGAATATTTCTAGGTGTAAATATGCCTTGTATTGTGGTTGAAACATCGGTAATCCACATGCTCACGGTCATTAAATAATGTTTGTCGAAGCCATGATGAATGTAACGTTTTCGGAACATGGAATGTCTCGGTGAGTGAAACTCAGAAAATAACAATTCTACTGGATAGAACTCGCTTGAATTGAATTTTTCTGCGAAAATTTCATGATTTTCGAAACTGGATGTTAGGAAAAACCTGCGAAATCAGAATAAACACTTCTAGGTGTAAATATGCCTTGTATGGTGGATGAAAGTTCGGTAATCCACATGCTCCCTCTCATTAAAGAATGTTTGTCGAATTCGTGATGCATGTAACGTGTTCGGAATACGGAATGTCATATTGAAGGAAACAATGTAAATTACATGTCTATTGCATAGAACTCGCTTGAAAAGAATTTTTCTGTGAAATGTGCCTCGTCAAAACTGTCATTAGGAGAACCCAGTGAAATCTGAGAAAATGCTTCTAAGTGTCATTCTGCCTTGAATGGTGAATGAAAGTCCGGTAATCCACATGTTAATAACAGTGTAGTAATTATTTTTCAAACCGTGATTCATGGAGCGCTTTTGGAAAACGTAATTTTACGGTAATGAAACAATGTAAATTACAATTCTATTTGGTAGAACCAGCTAGAATAGAATTTATCTGCGAAAATTGCATGATTATCGAATCTGAAGTTTGGAGAAAGCTTCAAAATGAGAATAAATATTTCTAGGTGTAAATATGCCTTTATGTTGGAAGAAAGTTCGGTAATCCACATTTTCACAACATATTAAAGAATCTTTTTCTAATCCGTGATGCATATACCATGTTCGGAACATTGAATTTCACGGTGATTGAAACAATGTAAATTACTTCTCTATTGGGTAGAACTCGCTCCAAGAGAATTTTTCTGCGAAAAATGCTGCATTTTTGAAACTGGTGTTTGGAAAACGATGCAAAATCTTGGAAAATACTTCTAAGTATCAATATTCAATCTATTGTGATGAAAGTTCGGTATCCACATGCTAACAAATCTGTAGTGAATATTTGTCGAATCCGAGATACATGAAGCGTGTTCGGAACACAGAATATCACGGTGAGGGAATCTATGTAAAATACATGTCTCTTGGGTAGAACTCGCTCCAAAGCTTTTTCTGCGAATTCTGCCTCAGTTTCAAAACGGGCATTAGGAAAAACTTTCGAAATATGAGAAAATGCTTCAAAGTGTCAATATGGCTTTTATGGAGGATGAAAGTTCGGTAACCCTTATGCTAACGACTCTGTAGTGAATATTTGTCGAATCCGTGATGCATGTAGCTTTTTCGGAACATGGTATTTCACGATGAGGGGTCCTATGTAAGTTGCATGTCTATTGGGTAGAACTTGCTCTAAGAGGATTTTTCTGAGAAAACTGCATGATTTAAAACTGACATTAGGAGAAATCTACTAAATCAGAAAAAAATTTCTATGTATAAATATACACTGTAGGGTGGATGAAAGTTCGGTAATACACATGTTCACAACTCATTAAAGAATGTTTGTCGAATCCGTGATGCATGTAACGTGTTCAGAACACGGAATGTCACGGTGAGTGAAACGAGGTAAATTACATATCTTTTGGGTAGAACTCGCTCCAAGAGCATTTTCCTGCCAAATCTGCCTCATTTTCAAACCTGGCATTAAAACTAACCTGTGAAATCTCAGAAAATACTTCAAAGTGTCAGTAAGCCATGTATGGTGAATGAAGTGCTGTAATCCACTTGCTAACAACTCTGTAGTGAATATTTGTCGAATCCGAGAAGCATGTAGCGTGTTCGGAACACGGAATTTCACGGTGAGCGAATCCACGTAAATTACATGTCTATTGTTTTGAACCCGCTCCAAGACGTTTTTGCCGTGAAATCTGCCTCAGTTTAGAAACTGGCGTTTGGAAAGCTCTGTGAAATCAGAGAAAATGCTTCTAAGCATCAATATGCCTTTATTGTGATGAAAGTCCTATAATCCACATGCAAACAACCCTGTAGTGTATTTTGTCGAATCCTATCTGCATGTAGCGTGTTTGAAACACGGAATTTCACAGCAGGAGAATCTATGTAATTTACATATCTATTGGGTAGAACACGCTCCAACAGTTTTTTCCTTAGGAAACTGCCTGATTTTTGAATCCGCTATTAGGAAAAAGCTGCAAACTAAGAGTTAAAGTTTCTAGGTGTAAATATGCCTTGTATTGTTGATGAAAGTTCTGTAATACACATGTACACAACTCATGAAAAATGTTTCTCAAATCCGTGATGTATGTAGTGTGCTCGGAACACGGAATGTCACATTGAAGGAAACTATTTAAATTACATATCTATTGGTGAGAACCCGCTCCAGGAGCATTTTACTGTAAAATATACCTCTGTTTGGAGACTGGTGTTATGAAAACACTGCAAAATCTGAGCAAATGTTTTAAGTTGACGATATGTCTTCAATGGTTTATTAAAGATGTGTAATTCACATTCTAACAACTCAGCTGTGAAAATTTGCTGAATCCTATGTGCACGTTTGTTTTTCAGAACACGGAATTTTACGGTGACGGTATCTATAAATGGGATGTCTATTGGATCGAATATGCAGCAAGAGAATTTTCCTGCGAAACTGCTTGATTTTCGTAAGTGATGAAAGGAAAAATCTGCGAAATCTAAGTAAATATTTCTAGGTGTATATATGCCTTGTATTGTGGTTGCAACATCGGTAATCCACATGCTCACGGTCATTAAATAATGTTTGTCGAAGCCGTGATGAATGTAACGTTTTCGGAACATGGAATGTCTCGGTGAGTGAAACTAAGAAAATAACAATTCTACTGGATAGAACTCGCTTGAATTGAATTTTTCTGCGAAAATTTCATGATTTTCGAAACTGGATGTTAGGAAAAACCTGCGAAATCAGAATAAACACTTCTAGGTGCAAATATGCCTTGTATGGTGAATGAAAGTCTGGTAATCCACATGTTAATAACAGTGTAGTAATTATTTTTCAAACCGCGATTCATGGAGCGCTTTTGGAAAACGGAATTTCACCGTAATGAAACAAAGTAAATTACAATTCTATTGGGTAGAACTAGCTAGAATAGAATTTTTCTGCGAAAATTGCATGATTATCGAATCTGAAGTTTGGAGAAAGCTTCAAAATGAGAGTAAATATTTCTAGGTGTAAATATGCCTTTATGTTGGAAGAAAGTTCGGTAATCCACATTTTCACAACATATTAAAGAATCTTTTTCTAATTCGTGATGCATATACCGTGTTCGGAACGTGGAATTTCACGGTGATTGGAACAATGTAAATTACTTCTCTATTGGGTAGAACTCGCTCCAAGAGAATTTTTCTGCAAAAAATGCTGCATTTTTGAAACTGGCGTTTGGAAAACGCTGCAAAATCTGAGAAAATACTTCTAAGTATCAATATTCAATCTATTGTGATGAAAGTTCGGTAATCCACATCCTAACACATCTGTAGTGAATATTTGTCGAATCCATTATGGATGTAGCATGTTCGGAACACGGGATTTCATGGCCAGGGAGTTTATGTAAATTACATTTCTCTTGGTTAGAAATCACTCCAAGAGTTTTTTCCTGAGAAATCTGCCTGATTTTCGAACCTGGCGTTAGGAAATCACTGCGAACTAAGATGAATAGATTCTCGGTGTAAATATGCCTTGTAGGGTGGATGAAATTTCGGTAATCCGCACGCTAACAACTCTGTAGTGAATATTTCTCGAATCCGAGATACATGAAGCGTGTACGGAACACAGAATATCACGGTGAGCGAATCTATGTAAAATAAATGTCTCTTGGGTAGAACTCGCTCCAAGAGCTTTTTCTGCGAATTCTGCCTCAGTTTCAAAACGGGCATTAGGAGAAATTTCAAAATATGAGAAAATGCTTCAAAGTGACAATATGACTTTTATGGTGGATGAAAGTACGTTAATCCTTATGCTAACGACTCTGTAGTGAATATTTGTCGAAACTCTGATACATGTAGTTTTTCGGAACATGGAATTTTACGATGAGGGATCGTATGTAAGTTGCAGGTCTATTGGGTAGAATTCTCTCCAAGAGGATTTTTCTGAGAAAACTGCATGATTTAATAACTGACATTAGGAGAAATTTCCTAAATAAGAAAAAACTTTCTATGTATAATTATGCATTGTAGGGTGGATGACAGTTCGGTAATACACATGTCCACAACTCATTAAAGAATGTTTGTCGAATCCGTGATGCATGTAACGTGTTCAGAACACGGAATGTCACGGTGAGTGAAACGAGGTTAATTACATATCTTTTGGGTAGAACTCGCTCCAAGAGCATTTTCCTGCCAAATCTGACTCATTTTCAAACCTGGCATTAAAACTAACCTGTGAAATCTCAGAAAATACTTCAAAGTGTCAGTAAGCCATGTATGGTGAATGAAGTGCTGTAATCCACTTGCTAACAACTCTGTAGTGAATATTTGTCGAATCCGAGATGCATGTAGCGTGTTCGGAACACGGAATTTCACGGTGAGCGAATCCATGTAAATTACATGTCTATTGTTTTGAACCCGCTCCAAGATGTTTTTGCCGTGAAATCTGCCTCAGTTTAGAAACTGGCGTTTGGAAAGCTCTGTGAAATCAGAGAAAATGCTTCTAAGCATCAATATGCCTTGTATTGTGATGAAAGTCCTGTAATCCACATGCAAACAACTCTGTAGTGTATTTTGTCGAGTCCTATCTGCATGTAGCGTGTATGAAACGCGGAATTACACAGCAGGAGAATCTATGTAATTTACATATCTATTGGGTAGAACACGCTCCAAAAGTTTTTTCCTTAGGAAACTGCCTCATTTTTGAATCCGCTATTAGGAAATAGCTGCAAACTAAGAGTTAAAGTTTCTAGGTGTAAATATGCCTTGTATGGTGGATGAAAGTTCCGTAATACACATGTACACAACTCATGAAAAATGTTTCTCAAATCCGTGTTGTATGTAGTTTGTTCGGAACACGGAATGTCACGTTGAAGGAAACTATGTAAATTACATATGTATTGGTGAGAACCTGCTCCAGGAGCATTTTACTGTAAAATATACCTCTGTTTGGAAACTGGTGTTATGAAAACACTACAAAATCTGAGCAAAAGTTTTAAGTTGACAATATGTCTTCAATGGTTTATTAAAGATGTGTAATTAACATTCTAACAACTCAGCTGTGAAAATTTGCTGAATCTTATGTGCACGTTTCTTTTTCAGAACACGGAATGTTACGGTGACGGTATCTATGAAAATGGGATGTCTATTGGATCGAACATGCAGCAAGAGAATTTTTCTGCGAATACTGCCTGATTTTCGTAACTGACGTTAGGAAAAATCTGCAAAATCTAAGTAAATATTTCTAGGTGTAAATATGCCTTGTATTGTGGTTGAAACATCGGTAATCCACATGCTCACGGTCATTAAATAATGTTTGTCGAAGCCATGATGAATGTAACTTTTTCGGAACATGGAATGTCTCGGTGAGTGAAACTCAGAAAATAACAATTCTACTGGATAGAACTCGCTTGAATTGAATTCTTCTGCGAAAATTTCATGATTTTCGAAACTGGATGTTAGGAAAAACCTGCGAAATCAGAATAAACACTTCTAGGTGTAAATATGCCTTGTATGGTGGATGAAAGTTCGGTAATCCACATGCTCCCACTCATTAAAGAATGTTTTCCGAATTCGTGATGCATGTAACGTGTTCGGAATACGGAATGTCATATTGAAGGAAACAATGTAAATTACATGTCTATTGGATAGAACTCGCTTGAAAAGAATTTTTCTGTGAAATGTGCCTCGTCAAATCTTTCATTAGGAGAACCCAGTGAAATCTGAGAAAATGCTTCTAAGTGTCCTTCTGCCTTGAATGGTGAATGAAAGTCCGGTAATCCACATGTTAATAACAGTGTAGTAATTATTTTTCAAACCGTGATTCATGGAGCGCTTTTGGAAAACGTAATTTTACGGTAATGAAACAATGTAAATTACAATTCTATTGGGTAGAACCAGCTAGAATAGAATTTTTCTGCGAAAATTGCATGATTATCGAATCTGAAGTTTGGAGAAAGCTTCAAAATGAGAGTAAATATTTTTAGGTGTAAATATGCCTTTATGTTGGAAGAAAATTCGGTAATCCACATTTTCACAACATATTAAAGAATCTTTTTCTCATCCGTGATGCATATAACGTGATCGGAACGTGGAATTTCACGGTGATTGAAACAATGTAAATTACTTCTCTATTGGGTAGAACTCGCTCCAAGAGAATTTTTCTGCAAAAAATGCTGCATTTTTGAAACTGGCGTTTGGAAAACGATGCAAAATCTTGGAAAATACTTCTAAGTATCAATATTCAATCTATTGGGTTGAAAGTTCGGTAATACACATGCTAACAAATCTGTAGCGAATATTTGTCGAATCCATTATGGATGTAGCATGTTCGGAACACGGGATTTCATGGCCAGAGAGTTTGTATAAATTTCATTTCTCTTGGTTAGAAATCACTCCAAGATTCTTTTCCTGAGTAATCTGCCTGATTTTCGAATCTGGAGTTAGGAAATCACTGCGAACTCAGATGAATAGATTCTCGGTGTAAATATGCCATTTAGGGTGGTTGAAAGTTCGGTAATCCGCACGCTAACAACTCTGTAGTGAATATTTGTCGAATCCGAGATACTTGAAGCGTGTTCGGAACACAGAATATCACGGTGAGCGAATCTATGTAAAATACATGTCTCTTGGGTAGAACTCGCTCCAAGAGCTTTTTCTGCGAATTCTGCCTCATTTTCAAAACTGGCATTAGAAAACGTTTCGAAATATGAGAAAATGCTTCAAAGTGTCTATATGGCTTTTATGGTGGATGAAAGTTCGGTAATACTTATGCTAACGACTCTGTAGTGAATATTTGTCGAATCCGTGATGCATGTAGCTTTTTCGGAACACGTAATTTCACGATGACGGGTTCTATGTAAATTGCATGTCTATTGGGTAGAACTCGCTCCAAGGGGAATTTTCTGAAAAACTGCATGATTTAAAACTGACATTAGGAGAAAACTACTAAATCAGAAAAAAACTTTCTATGTATAAATATGCATTGTAAGGTGGATGAAAGTTCGGTAATACACATGTTCACAACTCATTAAAGTATGTTTTTAATCCGTGATGCATGTAACGTGTTCAGAACACGGAATGTCACGGTGAGTGAAACGAGGTAAATTACATATCTTTTGGGTAGAACTCGTTCCAAGAGCATTTTCCAGCCTAATCTGCCTCATTTTCAAACCTGGCATTAAAACTAAACTGTGAAATCTCAGAAAATTCTTCAAAGTGTCAGTAAGCCATGTATGGTGGATGAAAGTGCTGTAATCAAATTGCTAACAACTCTGTAGTGAATATTTGTCGAATCCGAGATGCATGTAGCGTGTTTGAAACACGGAATTTCACGGCAGGAGAATCTATGTAATTTAAATATCAATTGGGTCGAACACGCTCCAACAATTTTTTCCTTAGGAAACTGCCATATATTTGAAACTGCTATTTGGAAAATGCTGCAAACTAAGAGTTAAAGTTTCTAGGTGTAAATATGCCTTGTATGGTGGATGAAAGTTCTGTAATACACATGTACACAACTCATTAAAAATGTTTCTCAAATCCGTGATGTATTTAGTGTGTTTGGAACACGGAATGTCACGTTGAAGGAAACTATGTAAATTACATATCTATTGGTGAGAACCCGCTCCAGGAGCTTTTTACTGTAAAATCTACCTCTGTTTGGAAACTTGTGTTATGAAAACGCTGCAAAATCTGAGCAAATGCTTTAAGGTGACAATATGTTTTCAATGGTTTTTTAAAGATGTGTAATTCACATTCTAACAACTCAGGTGTGAAAATATGCTGAATCCAATTTGCACGTTAATTTTTCAGAACACGGAATGTTACGGTGACAGTATCTATGAAAATGGGATGTCTATTGGATCGAACATGCAGCAAGAGAATTTTTCTGCGAAAACTGCTTGATTTTCGTAAGTGATGTTAGGAAAAATCTGCGAAATCTAAGTAAATATTTCTATGTGTAAATATGCCTTGTATTGTGGTTGAAACATCGGTAATCCACATGCTCACGGTCATTAAATAATGTTTGTCGAATCCGTGATGCATGTAGCTTTTTCAGAACACGGAATTTCACGATGACGGGTTCTATGTAAATTGCATTTCTATTGGATAGAACTCGCTCCAAGAGGATTTTTCTGCAAAAACTACATGATTTAAACACTTACATTAGGAGAAATCTACTAAATCAGAAAAAAATTTCTATGTATAAATATGCATTGTAAGGTGGATGAAAGTTCGGTAATACACATGTTCAAAACTCATTAAAGAATGTTTGTCGAATCCGTGATGCATGTAACGTGTTAAGAACACAGAATGTCACGGTGAGTGAAACTAGGTAAATTACATATCTTTTGGGTAGAACTCGCTCCAAGAGCATTTTCCAGCCTAATCTGCCTCATTTTCAAACCTGCCATTAAAACTAACCTGTGAAATCTCAGAAAATTTTTCAAAGTGTCATTAAGCCATGTATGGTGGATGAAAGTGCTGTAATCAACTTGCTAACAACATTGTAGTGAATATTTCTCGAATCCGATAAGCATGTAGCGTGTTCGGAATACGGAATTTCACGTTGAGCGAATCCATGTAAATTACATGTCTATTGTTTTAAAACCGCTCCAAGAGTTTTTTGCCGTGAAATCTGCCTCAGTTTCGAAACTGGCTTTTGGGAAGCTCTGTGAAATCAGAGAAAATGCTTCTAAGCATCAATATGCCTTGTATTGTGATGAAAGTCCTGTAATCCACTTGCAAACAATTCTGTAGTGTATTTTGTCAAATCCTATCTGCATGTAGCGTGTTCGAAACACGGAATTTCACAGCAGGAGAATCTATGTAATTTACATATCTATTGGGTAGAACACGCTCCAACAGTTTTTTCCTTAGGAACCTGCCTGATATTTGAAACGGTTATTAGAAAAAGCTTCAAACTAAGAGTTAAATTTTCTAGGTGTAAATATGCCTTGTATGGTGGATGAAAGTTCTGCAATACACATGTTCACAACTCATTAAAAATGTTTCTCAAATCCGTGATGTATGTAGTGTGTTCGGAACACGGAATGTCACGTTGAAGGAAACAATATAAATTATATATCTATTGGTGAGAACGCGCTCCAGGAGCATTTTACTGTAAAATCTATCTCTGTTTGGAAACTGGTGTTATGAAAACACTGCAAAATCTGAGCAAATGCTGTAAGGTGACAATGTGTCTTCAATGGTTTATTAAAGATGTGTAATTCAAATTCTAACAACTCAGCTGTGAAAATTTGCTGAATCCAATGTGCACGTTACTTTTTCAGAACACGGAATGTTACGGTGACGGTATCTATGAAAATGGGATGTCTATTGGATCGAACATGCAGCAAGAGAATTTTTCTGCGAAAACTGCCTGATTTTCGTAACTGACGTTAGGAAAAATCTGCGAAATCTAAGTAAATATTTCTAGGGGTAATTATGCCTTGTATTGTGGTTGAAACATCGGTAATCCACATGGTCACGGTCATTAAATAATGTTTGTCGAAGCCGTGATGAATGTAACGTTTTCGGAACATGGAATGTCTCGGTGAGTGAAACTCAGAAAATAACAATTCTACTGGATAAAACTCGCTTGAATTGAATTTTTCTGCGAAAATTTCATGATTTTCGAAACTGGATGTTAGGAAAAACCTGCGAAATCAGAATAAACACTTCTAGGTATAATATGCCTTGTATGGTGGATGAAAGTTCGGTAATCCACATGCTCCCACTCATTAAAGAATGTTTGCCGAATTCGTGATGCATGTAACGTGTTCGGAATACGGAATGTCATATTGAAGGAAACAATGTAAATTACATGTCTATTGGATAGAACTCGCTTGAAAAGAATTTTTCTGTGAAATGTGCCTCGTCAAAACTGTCTTTAGGAGAACCCAGTAAAATCTGAGAAAATGCTTCTAAGTGTCATTCTGCCTTGAATGGTGAATGAAAGTCCGGTAATCCACATGTTAATAACAGTGTAGTAATTATTTTTCAAACCGTGATTCATGGAGCGCTTTTGGAAAACTTAATTTTACGGTAATGAAACAATGTAAATTAGAATTGTATTGGGTAGAAACAGCTAGAATAAAATTTTTCTGCGAAAATTGCATGAATATCGAATCTGAAGTTTGGAGAAAGCTTCAAAATGAGAGTAAATATTTTTAGGTGTAAATATGCCTTTATGTTGGAAGAAAGTTCAGTAATCCACATTTTCACAACATATTAAAGAATCTTTTTCTAATCCGTGACGCATATACCGTGTTCGGAAAGTTGAATTTCACGGTGATTGAAACAATGTAAATTACTTCTCTATTGGGTAGAACACGCTCCAAGAGAATTTTTCTGCGAAAAATGCTGCATTTTTGAAACTGGCGTTTGGAAAACGATGCAAAATCTTGGAAAATACTTCTAAGTATCAATATTCAATCTATTGTGATGAAAGTTCGGTAATCCACATGCTAACAAATCTGTAGTGAATATTTGTCGAATCCATTATGGATGTAGCATGTTCGGAACACGGGATTTCATGGCCAGGTAGTTTATATAAATTTCATTTCTCTTGGTTAGAAATCACTCCAAGATTTTTTTCCTGAGTAATCTGCCTGATTTTCGAAACTGGAGTTAGGAAATCAATGCGAACTCAGATGAATAGATTCTCGGTGTAAATATGCCATGTAGGGTGGATGAAAGTTTGGTAATCCGCATGCTAACAACTCTGTAGTGAATATTTGTCGAATCCGAGATACATGAAGCGTGTTCGGAACACAGAATATCACGGTGAGCGAATCTATGTAAAATAAATGTCTCTTGGGTAGAACTCGCTCCAAGAGCTTTTTCTGCGAATTCTGCCTCAGTTTCAAAACGGGCATTAGGAAATATTTTCGAAATATGAGAAAATGCTTCAAAGTGTCAATATGGCTTTTATGGAGGATGAAAGTTCGGTAATCCTTATGCTAAGGACTCTGTAGTGAATATTTGTCGAATCCGTGATGCATGTAGCTTTTTCGGAACATGGTATTTCACGATGAGGGGTCCTATGTAAGTTGCATGTCTATTGGGTAGAACTTGCTCTAAGAGGATTTTTCTGAGAAAACTGCATGATTTAAAACTGACATTAGGAGAAATCTACTAAATCAGAAAAAAATTTCTATGTATAAATATGCATTGTAGGGTGGATGAAATTTCGGTAATACACATGTTCACAACTCATTAAAGAATGTTTCTCGAATCCGTGATGCATGTAACGTGTTCAGAACACGGAATGTCACGGTGAGTGAAACTAGGTAAATTACATATCTTTTGGGTACAACTCGCTCCAAGAGCATTTTCCTGCCAAATCTGCCTCATTTTCATTCCTGGCATTAAAACTAACCTGTGAAATTTCAGAAAATACTTCAAAGTGTCAGTAAGCCATGTATGGTGAATGAAGTGCTGTAATCCACTTGCTATCAACTCCGTAGTGAATATTTGTCGAATCCGAGAAGCATGTAGCGTGTTCGGAACACGGAATTTCACGGTGAGCGAATCCATGTAAATTACGTGTCTATTGTTTTGAACCCGCTCCAAGATGTTTTTGCCGTGAAATCTGCCTCAGTTTAGAAACTGGCGTTTGGAAATCTCTGTGAAATCAGAGAAAATGCTTCTAAGCATCACTATGCCTTATATTGTGATGAAAGTCCTGTAATCCACATGCAAACAACTCTGTATTGTATTTTGTCGAATTCTATCTGCATGTAGCGTGTTTGAAACACGGAATTTCACAGCAGGAGAATCTATGTAATTTACATATCTATTGGGTAGGACACGCTCCAGCAGTTTTTTCCTTAGGAAACTGCCTGATTTTTGAATCCGCTATTAGGAAAAAGCTGCAAACTAAGAGTTAAAGTTTCTAGGTGTAAATATGCCTTGTATTGTGGATGAAAGTTCTGTAATACACATGTAACAACTCATGAAAAATGTTTCTCAAATCCGTGATGTATGTAGTGTGCTCGGAACACGGAATGTCACGTTGAAGGAAACTATGTAAATTACATATCTATTGGTGAGAACCCGCTCCAGGAGCATTTTACTGTAAAATATACCTCTGTTTGGAAACTGGTGTTATGAAAACACTGCAAAATCTGAGCAAATGTTTTAAGTTCACGATATGTCTTCAATGGTTTATTAAAGATGTGTAATTCACATTCTAACAACTCAGCTGTGAAAATTTGCTGAATCCTATGTGCACGTTTGTTTTTCAGAACACGAAATGTTACGGTGACGGTATCTATAAATGGGATGTCTATTGAATCGAACATGCAGCAAGAGAATTTTCCTGCAAAACTGCTTGATTTTCGTAAGTGATGTAAGGAAAAATCTGCGAAATCTAAGTAAATATTTCTAGGTGTATATATGCCTTGTATTGTGGTTGCAACATTGGTAATCCACATGCTCACGGTCATTAAATAATGTTTGTCGAAGCCGTGATGAATGTAACGTTTTCGAAACATGGAATGTCTCGGTGAGTGAAACTAAGAAAATAACAATTCTACTGGATAGAACTAGCTTGAATTGAATTTTTCTGCGAAAATTTCATGATTTTCGAAACTGGATGTTAGGAAAAACCTGCAAAATCAGAATAAACACTTCTAGGTGCAAATATGCCTTGTATGGTGAATGAAAGTCCGGTAATCCACATGTTAATAACAGTGTAGTAATTATTTTTCAAACCGCGATTCATGGAGCGCTTTTGGAAAACGGAAATTCACCGTAATGAAACAAAGTAAATTACAATTCTATTGGGTAGAACTAGCTAGAATAGAATTTTTCTGCGAAAATTGCATGATTATCGAATCTGAAGTTTGGAGAAAGCTTCAAAATGAGAGTAAATATTTCTAGGTGTAAATATGCCTTTATGTTGGAAGAAAGTTCGGTAATCCATATTTTCACAACATATTAAAGAATCTTTTTCTAATCCGTGATGCATATACCGTGTTTGGAACATGGAATTTCACGGTGATTGAAACAATGTAAATTACTTCTCTATTGGGTAGAGCTCGCTCCGAGAGAATTTTTCTACAAAAAATGCTGCATTTTTGAAACTGGCGTTTGGAAAACGATGCAAAATCTGAGAAAATACTTCTAAGTATCAATATTCAATCTACTGTGATGAAAGTTCGGTAATCCACATGCTAACACATCTGTAGTGAATATTTGTCGAATCCATTATGGATGTAGCATGTTCGGAACAGGGGATTTCATGGCCAGGGAGTTTATGTAAATAACATTTCTCTTGGTTAGAAATCACTCCAAGAGATTTTTCCTGAGAAATCTGCCTGATTTTCAAAACTGGCGTTAGGAAATCACTGTGAACTAAGATGAATAGATTCTCGGTGTAAATATGCCTTGTAGGGTGGATGAAATTTCGGTAATCCGCACGCTAACAACTCTGTAGTGAATATTTCTCGAATCCGAGATCCATGAAGCGTGTTCGGAACACAGAATATCACGGTGAGCGAATCTATGTAAAATAAATGTCTCTTGGGTAGAACTTGCTCCAAGAGCTTTTTCTGCGAATTCTGCCTCAGTTTCAAAACGGGCATTAGGAGAAATTTTCAAAATATGAGAAAATGCTTCAAAGTGTCAATATGGCTTTTATGGTGGATGAAAGTTCGTTAATCCTTATGGTAACGACTCTGTAGTGAATATTTGTCGAATCCGTGATGCATGTAGCTTTTTTGGAACATGGAATTTCACGATGAGGGATCCTATGTAAGTTGCATGTCTATTGGGTAGAACTCGCTCCAAGAGGATTTTTCTGAGAAAACTGCATGATTTAATACCTGACATTAGGAGAAATTCCCTAAATAAGAAAAAACTTTCTATGTATAAATATGCATTGTAGGGTGGATGAAATTTCGGTAATACACATGTTCACAACTCATTAAAGAATGTTTGTCGAATCCGTGATGCATGTAACGTGTTCAGAACACGGAATGTCACGGTGAGTTAAACGAGGTTAATTACATATCTTTTGGGTAGAACTCGCTCCAAGAGCATTTTCCTGCCAAATCTGCCTCATTTTCAAACCTGGCATTAAAACTAACCTGTGAAATCTCAGAAAATACTTCAAAGTGTCAGTAAGCCATGTATGGTGAATGAAGTGCTGTAATCCACTTGCTAACAACTCTGTAGTGAATATTTGTCGAATCCGAGAAGCATGTAGCATGTTCGGAACACGGAATTTCACGGTGAGCGAATCCATGTAAATTACATGTCTATTGTTTTGAACCCGCTCCAAGATGTTTTTGCCGTGAAATCTGCCTCAGTTTAGAAACTGGCGTTTGGAAAGCTCTGTGAAATCAGAGAAAATGCTTCAAAGCATCACTATGCCTTGTATTGTGATGAAAGTCCTGTAATCCACATGCAAACAACTCTGTAGTGTATTTTGTCGAATCCTATCTGCATGTAGCGTGTTTGAAACACGGAATTTCACAGCAGGAGAATCTATGTAATTTACATATCTATTGGGTAGAACACGCTCCAACAGTTTTTTCCTTAGGAAACTGCCTGATTTTTGAATCCGCTATTAGGAAAAAGCTGCAAACTAAGAGTTAAAGTTTCTAGGTGTAAATATGCCTTGTATTGTTGATGAAAGTTCTGTAATACACATGTACACAACTCATGAAAAATGTTTCTCAAATCCGTGATGTATGTAGTGTGCTCGGAACACGGAATGTCACGTTGAAGGAAACTATTTAAATTACATATCTATTGGTGAGAACCCGCTGCAGGAGCATTTTACTGTAAAATATACCTCTGTTTGGAAACTGGTGTTATGAAAACACTGCAAAATCTGAGCAAATGTTTTAAGTTGACGATATGTCTTCAATGGTTTATTAAAGATGTGTAATTCACATTCTAACAACTCAGGTGTGAAAATTTGCAGAATCCTATGTGCACGTTACTTTTTCAGAACACGGAATGTTACGGTGACGGTATCTATAAATGGGATGTCTATTGGATCGAACTTGCAGCAAGAGAATTTTCCTGCGAAACTGCTTGATTTTCGTAAGTGATGTAAGGAAAAATCTGGGAAATCTAAGTAAATATTTCTAGGTGTATATATGCCTTGTATTGTGGTTGCAACATCGGTAATCCACATGCTCACGGTCATTAAATAATGTTTGTTGAAGCCGTGATGAATGTAACGTTTTCGGAACATGAAATGTCTCGGTGAGTGAAACTAAGTAAATAACAATTCTACTGGATAGAACTAGCTTGAATTGAATTTTTCTGCGAAAATTTCATGATTTTCAAAATTGGATGTTAGGAAAAACCTGCGAAATCAGAATAAACACTTCTAGGTGCAAATATGCCTTGTATGGTGAATGAAAGTCCGGTAATCCACATGTTAATAACAGTGTAGTAATTATTTTTCAAACCGCGATTCATGGAGCGCTTTTGGAAAACGGAATTTCACCGTAATGAAACAAAGTAAATTACAATTCTATTGGGTAGAACTAGCTAGAATAGAATTTTTCTGCGAAAATTGCATGATTATCGAATCTGAAGTTTGGAGAAAGCTTCAAAATGAGAGTAAATATTTCTAGGTGTAAATATGCCTTTATGTTGGAAGAAAGTTCGGTAATCCATATTTTCACAACATATTAAAGAATCTTTTTCTAATCCGTGATGCATATACCGTGTTTGGAACATGGAATTTCACGGTGATTGAAACAATGTAAATTACTTCTCTATTGGGTAGAACTCGCTCCGAGAGAATTTTTCTACAAAAAATGCTGCATTTTTGAAACTGGCGTTTGGAAAACGATGCAAAATCTGAGAAAATACTTCTAAGTATCAATATTCAATCTATTGTGATGAAAGTTCGGTAATCCACATGCTAACACATCTGTAGTGAATATTTGTTGAATCCATTATGGATGTAGCATGTTCGGAACAGGGGATTTCATGGCCAGGGAGTTTATGTAAATAACATTTCTCTTGGTTAGAAATCACTCCAAGAGATTTTTCCTGAGAAATCTGCCTGATTTTCAAAACTGGCGTTAGGAAATCACTGTGAACTAAGATGAATAGATTCTCGGTGTAAATATGCCTTGTAGGGTGGATGAAATTTCGGTAATCCGCACGCTAACAACTCTGTAGTGAATATTTCTCGAATCCGAGATCCATGAAGCGTGTTCGGAACACAGAATATCACGGTGAGCGAATCTATGTAAAATAAATGTCTCTTGGGTAGAACTCGCTCCAAGAGTTTTTCTGCGAATTCTGCCTCAGTTTCAAAACGGGCATTAGGAGAAATTTTCAAAATATGAGAAAATGCTTCAAAGTGTCAATATGGCTTTTATGGTGGATGAAAGTTCGTTAATCCTTATGCTAACGACTCTGTAGTGAATATTTGTCGAATCCGTGATGCATGTAGCTTTTTCGGAACATGGAATTTCACGATGAGGGATCCTATGTAAGTTGCATGTCTATTGGGTAGAACTCGCTCCAAGAGGATTTTTCTGAGAAAACTGCATGATTTAATACCTGACATTAGGAGAAATTCCCTAAATAAGAAAAAACTTTCTATGTATAAATATGCATTGTAGGGTGGATGAAATTTCGGTAATACACATGTTCACAACTCATTAAAGAATGTTTGTCGAATCCGTGATGCATGTAACGTGTTCAGAACACGGAATGTCACGGTGAGTTAAACGAGGTTAATTACATATCTTTTGGGTAGAACTCGCTCCAAGAGCATTTTCCTGCCAAATCTGCCTCATTTTCAAACCTGGCATTAAAACTAACCTGTGAAATCTCAGAAAATTCTTCAAAGTGTCAGTAAGCCATGTATGGTGAATGAAGTGCTGTAATCCACTTGCTAACAACTCTGTAGTGAATATTTGTCGAATCCGAGATGCATGTAGCGTGTTCGGAACACGGAATTTCACGGTGAGTGAATCCATGTAAATTACATGTCTATTGTTTTGAACCCGCTCCAAGATGTTTTTGCCGTGAAATCTGCCTCAGTTTAGAAACTGGCGTTTGGAAAGCTCTGTGAAATCAGAGAAAATGCTTCTAAGCATCAATATGCCTTGTATTGTAATGAAAGTCCTGTAATCCACATGCAAACAACTCTGTAGTGTATTTTATCGTGTCCTATCTGCATGTAGCGTGTATGAAACACGGAATTTCACAGCGGGAGAATCTATGTAATTTACATATCTATTGGGTAGAACACGCTCCAACAGTTTTTTCCTTAGGAAACTGCCTGATTTTTGAATCCGCTATTAGGAAAAAGCTGCAAACTAAGAGTTAAATTTCTAGGTGTAAATATGCCTTGTATGGTGGATGAAAGTTCTGTAATACACATGTACACAACTCATGAAAAATGTTTCTCAAATCCGTGATGTTTGTAGTGTGCTCGGAACACGGAATGTCACGTTGAAGGGAACTATGTAAATTACATATCTATTGGTGAGAACCCGCTCCAGGAGCATTTTACTGTAAAATATACCTCTGTTTGGAAACTGGTGTTATGAAAACACTGCAAAATCTGAGCAAATGTTTTACGTTGACAATATGTCTTCAATGGTTTATTAAAGATGTGTAATTCACATTCTAACAACTCAGCTGTGAAAATTTGCTGAATCTTATGTGCACGTTTGTTTTTCAGAACACGGAATGTTACGGTGACGGTATCTATGAAAATGGGATGTCTACTGGATCGAACATGCAGCAAGAGTATTTTTCTGCAAAAACTTCCTGATTCTCATATGTGATGTTAGGAAAAATCTGCAAAATCTAAGTAAATATTTCTAGGTGTAAATATGCCTTGAATTGTGGTTGAAACATCGGTAATCCACATGCTCACGGTCATTAAATAATGTTTGTCCAAGCCATGATGAATGTAACGTTTTCGGAACATGGAATGTCTCGGTGAGTGAAACTCAGAAAATAACAATTCTTCTGGATAGAACTCGCATGAATTGTATTTTTCTGCGAAAATTTCATGATTTTCGAACCTGGATGTTAGGAAAAATCTGCGAAATCAGAATAAACACTTCTAGGTGTAAATATGCCTTGTATGGTGGATCAAAGTTCGGTAATCCACATGCTCCCACTCATTAAAGAATGTTTGTCGAATTCGTGATGCATGTAACGTGTTCGGAATACGGAATGTCATATTGAAGGGAACAATGTAAATTACATGTCTATTGGGTAGAACTCGCTTGAAGAGTATTTTTCTGCGAAATGTGCCTCATTTTCAAAACTGCCATTAGGAGATCCCAGTGAAATCTGAGAAAATGCTTCTAAGTGTCAATATGCATTGAATGGTGAATGAAAGTCCGGTAATTCACATGTTAATAACAGTGAAGTAATTATTTTTTAAAAAGTGAATCATGGAGCGCTTTTGGAAAATGGAATTTCACAGTAGTGAAAGAATTTAAATTACAATTCTATTGGGTAGAACTAGCTAGAATAGAATTTTTCTGCGAAAATTGCATGATTATCGAATCTGAAGTTTGGAGAAAGCTTGAAAATGAGAGTAAATATTTCTAGGTGTAAATATGCCTTTATGTTGGAAGAAAGTTCGGTAATCCATATTTTCACAACATATTAAAGAATCTTTTTCTAATCCGTGATGCATATACCGTGTTTGGAACGTGGAATTTCACGGTGATTGAAACAATGTAAATTACTTCTCTATTGGGTAGAACTCGCTCCGAGAGAATTTTTCTGCAAAAAATGCTGCATTTTTGAAACTGGCGTTTGGAAAACGCTGCAAAATCTGAGAAAATACTTCTAAGTATCAATATTCAATCTATTGTGATGAAAGTTCGGTAATCCACATGCTAACACATCTGTAGTGAATATTTGTCGAATCCATTATGGATGTAGCATGTTCGGAACACGGGGTTTCATGGCCAGGGAGTTTATGTAAATTACATTTCTCTTGGTTAGAAATCACTCCAAGAGATTTTCCCTGAGAAATCTGCCTGATTTTCGAAACTGGAGTTAGGAAATCACTGCGAACTAAGATGAATAGATTCTCGGTGTAAATATGCCTTGTAGGGTGGATGAAAGTTCGGTAATCCGCACGCTAACAACTCTGTAGTGAATATTTGTCGAATCCGAGATACATGAAGCGTGTTCAGAACACAGAATATCACGGTGAGCGAATCTATGTAAAATACATGTCTCTTAGGTAGAACTCGCTCCAAGAGCTTTTTCTGCGAATTCTGCCTCAGTTTCAAAACAGGCATTAGGAAAAACTTTTGAAATATGAGAAAATGCTTCAAAGTGTCAATATGGCTTTTATGGTGGATGAAAGTTCGGTAATCCTTATGCTAACGACTCTGTAGTGAATATTTGTCGAATCCGTGATGCATGTAGCTTTTTCGGAACATGGAAATTCACGATGAGGGATCCTATGTAAGTTGCATGTCTATTGGGTAGAACTCGCTCCAAGAGGATTTTTCTGAGAAAACTGCATGATTTAAAATCTGACAATAGGAGAAATCTACAAAATAAGAAAAATCTTTCTATGTATAAATATGCATTTTAGGGTAGATGAAAGTTTGGTAATACACATGTTCACAACTCATTAAAGAATGTTTGTCGAATCCGTGATGCATGTAACGTGTTCAGAACACGGAATGTCACGGTGAGTGAAACGAGGGAAATTACATATCTTTTGGGTAGAACTCGCTCCAAGAGCATTTTCCTGCCAAATCTGCCTCATTTTCAAACCTGGCATTAAAACTAACCTGTGAAATCTCAGAAAATTCTTCAAAGTGTCAGTAAGCCATGTATGGTGAATTAAGTGCTGTAATCCACTTGCTAACAACTCTGTAGTGAATATTTGTCGAATCCGAGAAGCATGTAGCATGTTCGGAACACGGAATTTCACGGTGAGCGAATCCATGTAAATTACATGTCTATTGTTTTGAACCCGCTCCAAGAAGTTTTTGCCGTGAAATCTGCCTCAGTTTAGAAACTGGCGTTTGGAAAGCTCTGTGAAATCAGAGAAAATGCTTCAAAGCATCACTATGCCTTGTATTGTGATGAAAGTCCTGTAATCCACATGCAAACAACTCTGTAGTGTATTTTGTCGAATCCTATCTGCATGTAGCGTGTTTGAAACACGGAATTTCACAGCAGGAGAATCTATGTAATTTACATATCTATTGGGTAGAACACGCTCCAACAGTTTTTTCCTTAGGAAACTGCCTGATTTTTGAATCCGCTATTAGGAAAAAGCTGCAAACTAAGAGTTAAAGTTTCTAGGTGTAAATATGCCTTGTATTGTTGATGAAAGTTCTGTAATACACATGTACACAACTCATGAAAAATGTTTCTCAAATCCGTGATGTATGTAGTGTGCTCGGAACACGGAATGTCACGTTGAAGGAAACTATTTAAATTACATATCTATTGGTGAGAACCCGCTGCAGGAGCATTTTACTGTAAAATATACCTCTGTTTGGAAACTGGTGTTATGAAAACACTGCAAAATCTGAGCAAATGTTTTAAGTTGACGATATGTCTTCAATGGTTTATTAAAGATGTGTAATTCACATTCTAACAACTCAGGTGTGAAAATTTGCAGAATCCTATGTGCACGTTACTTTTTCAGAACACGGAATGTTACGGTGACGGTATCTATAAATGGGATGTCTATTGGATCGAACATGCAGCAAGAGAATTTTCCTGCGAAACTGCTTGATTTTCGTAAGTGATGTAAGGAAAAATCTGGGAAATCTAAGTAAATATTTCTAGGTGTACATATGCCTTGTATTGTGGTTGCAACATCGGTAATCCACATGCTCACGGTCATTAAATAATGTTTGTTGAAGCCGTGATGAATGTAACGTTTTCGGAACATGAAATGTCTCGGTGAGTGAAACTAAGTAAATAACAATTCTACTGGATAGAACTAGCTTGAATTGAATTTTTCTGCGAAAATTTCATGATTTTCAAAATTGGATGTTAGGAAAAACCTGCGAAATCAGAATAAACACTTCTAGGTGCAAATATGCCTTGTATGGTGAATGAAAGTCCGGTAATCCACATGTTAATAACAGTGTAGTAATTATTTTTCAAACCGCGATTCATGGAGCGCTTTTGGAAAACGGAATTTCACCGTAATGAAACAAAGTAAATTACAATTCTATTGGGTAGAACTAGCTAGAAGAGAATTTTTCTGCGAAAATTGCATGATTATCGAATCTGAAGTTTGGAGAAAGCTTCAAAATGAGAGTAAATATTTCTAGGTGTAAATATGCCTTTATGTTGGAAGAAAGTTCGGTAATCCACATTTTCACAACATATTAAAGAATCTTTTTCTAATCCGTGATGCATATACCGTGTTTGGAACATGGAATTTCACGGTGATTGAAACAATGTAAATTACTTCTCTATTGGGTAGAACTCGCTCCAAGAGTATTTTTCTGCAAAAAATGCTGCATTTTTGAAACTGGCGTTTTGAAAACGCTGCAAGATCTGAGAAAAGAGTTCTAAGTATCAATATTCAATCTATTGTGATGAAAGTTCGGTAATCCACCTGCTAACACATCTGTAGTGAATATTTGTCGAATCCATTATAGATGTAGCATGTACGGAACACGGGATTTCATGGCCAGGGAGTTTATGTAAATTACATTTCTCTTGGTTAGAAATCACTCCAAGAGATTTTTCCTGAGAAATCTGCCTGATTTTCGAAACTGGCATTAGGAAATCACTGCGAACTAAGATGAATAGATTCTCGGTGTAAATATTCCTTGTAGGGTGGATGAAATTTCGGTAATCCGCACGCTAACAACTCTGTAGTGAATATTTCTCGAATCCGAGATACATGAAGCATGTTCGGAACACAGAATATCACGGTGAGCGAATCTATGTAAAATAAATGTCCCTTGGGTAGAACTCGCTCCAAGAGCTTTTTCTGCGAATTCTGCCTCAGTTTCAAAACGGGCATTAGGAGAAACTTTCAAAATATGAGAAAATGCTTCAAAGTGTCAATATGGCTTTTATGATGGATGAAAGTTCGGTAATCCTTATGCTAACGACTCTGTAGTGAATATTTGACGAATCCGTGATGCATGTAGCTTTTTCGGAACATGGAATTTCACGATGAGGGATCCTATGTAAGTTGCATGTCTATTGGGTAGAACTCGCTCCAAGAGGATTTTTCTGAGAAAACTGCATGATTTAATAACTGACATTAGGAGAAATTTCCTAAATAAGAAAAAATTTTCTACGTATAAATATGCATTGTAGGGTGGATGACAGTTCGGTAATACACATGTTCACAACTCATTTAAGAATGTTTCTCGAATCCGTGATGCAAGTAACGTGTTCAGAACACGGAATGTCACGGTGAGTGAAACGACGTTAATTACATCTCTTTTGGGTAGAACTCGCTCCAAGAGCATTTTCCTGCCTAATCTTCCTCATTTTCAAACCTGGCATTAAAACTAACCTGTGAAATCTCAGAAAATTCTTCAAAGTGTCAGTAAGCCATGTATGGTGAATTAAGTGCTGTAATCCACTTGCTAACAACTCTGTAGTGAATATTTGTCGAATCCGAGAAGCATGTATCGTGTTCGGAACACGGAATTTCACGGTGAGCGAATCCATGTAAATTACATGTCTATTGTTTTGAACCCGCTCCAAGATGTTTTTGCCGTGAAATCTGCCTCAGTTTAGAAACTGGCGTTTGGAAAGCTCTGTGAAATCAGAGAAAATGCTTCTAAGCATCAATATGCCTTGTATTGTGATGAAAGTCCTGTAATCCACATGCAAACAACTCTGTAGTGTATTTTGTCGAGTCCTACCTGCATGTAGCGTGTATGAAACACGGAATTTCACAGCAGGAGAATCTATGTAATTTACATATCTATTGGGTAGAACACGCTCCAACAGTTTTTTCCTTAGGAAACTGCCTGATTTTTGAATCCGCTATTAGGAAAAAGCTGCAAACTAAGACTTAATGTTTCTAGGTGTAAATATGCCTTGTATGGTGGATGAAAGTTCTGTAATACACATGTACACAACTCATTAAAAATGTTTCTCAAATGCGTGATATATGTAGTGTGTTCGGAACACGGAATATCACGTTGAAGGAAACTATGTAAATTACATATCTATTGGTGAGAACCCGCTGCAGGAGCATTTTACTGTAAAATATACCTCTGTTTGGAAACTGGTGTTATGAAAACACTGCAAAATCTGAGCAAATGTTTTAAGGTGACAATATGTCTTCAATGGTTTATTAAAGATGTGTAATTCACATTCTAACAACTCAGCTGTGAAAATTTGCTGAATCTAATATGCACGTTTCTTTTTCAGAACACGGAATGTTACGGTGACGGTATCTATGAAAATGGGATGTCTATTGGATCGAACATGCAGCAAGAGTATATTTCTGCAAAAACTGCCTGATTCTCATAAGTGATGTGAGGAAAAATCTGCAAAATCTAAGTAAATATTTCTAGGTGTAAATATGCCTTGTATTGTGGTTGAAACATCGGTAATCCACATGCTCACTGTCAAAAAATATTGTTTGTCCAAGCCATGATGAATGTAACGTTTTCGGAACATGGAATGTCTCGATGAGTGAAACTCAGAAAATAACAATTCTTCTGGATAGAACTCGCTTGAATTGAATTTTTCTGCGAAAATTTCATGATTTTCGAACCTGGATGTTAGGAAAAACCTGCGAAAACAGAATAAACACTTCTAGGTGTAAATATGCCTTGTATGGTGGATGAAAGTTCGGTAATCCACATGCTCCCACTCATTAAAGAATGTTTGTCGAATTCGTGATGCATGTAACGTGTTCGGAATACGGAATGTCATATTGAAGGAAACAATGTAAATTACATGTCTATTGGGTAGAACTCGCTTGAAGAGAATTTTTCTGCGAAATGTGCCTCATTGTCAAAACTGCCATTAGGAGATCCCAGTGAAATCTGAGAAAATGCTTCTAAGTGTCAATATGCATTGAATGGTGAATGAAAGTCCGGTAATCCACATGTTAATAACAGTGAAGTAATTATTTTTCAAAACGTGAATCATGGAGCGTTTTGGAAAACGGAATTTCACAGTAGTGAAACAATGTAAATTACAATTCTATTGGGTAGAACTAGCTAGAATAGAATTTTTCTGCGAAAATTGCATGATTATCGAATCTGAAGTTTGGAGAAAGCTGCAAAATGAGAGTAAATATTTCTAGCTGTAAATATGCCTTTATGTTGGAAGAAAGTTCAGTAATCCACATTTTCACAACATATTAAAGAATCTTTTTCTAACCCGTGATGCATATAACGTGATCGGAACGTGGAATTTCACGGTGATTGAAACAATGTAAATTACTTCTCTATTGGGTAGAACTCGCTCCAAGAGGATTTTTCTGCAATTACTGCTTCAATTTTGAAACTGGCGTTTGGAAAATGCTGCAAAATCTGAGAAAATACTTCTAAGTATCAATATTCAATCTATTGTGATGAAAGTTCGGTAATCCACATGCTAACAAATCTGTAGTGAATATTTGGCGAATCCATTATGCATGTAGCATGTTCGGAACACGGGATTTCATGGCCAAGGAGTTTATGTAAATTACATTTCTCTTGGTTAGAAATCACTCCAAGAGATTTTTCCTGAGAAATCTGAATGATTTTCGAAACTGGCGTTAGGAAAACACTGCGAACTCAGATGAATAGATTCTCGGTGTAAATATGCCTTGTTGGGTGGATGAAAGTTGGGTAATCCGCATGCTAACGACTCTGTAGTGAATATTTGTCGAATCCGAGATACATGAAGCGTGTTCGGAACACAGAATATCACGGTGAGCGAATGTATGTGAAATAGATTTCTCTTGGGTAGAATTCGCTCCAAGAGCTTTTTCTGTGAATTCTGCCTCATTTTCACATCTGGCATTAGGAAAAACTTTCGAAATATGAGAAAATGCTTCAAAGTGTCAATATGGCTTTTATGGTGGAAGAAAGTTCGGTAATCCTTATGCTAACGACTCTGTAGTGAATATTTGTCGAATCCGTGATGCATGTAGCTTTTTCGGAACACGGAATTTCATGATGACGGGTTCTATGTAAATTGCATGTCTATTGGATAGAACTCGCTCCAAGAGGAATTTTCTGCAAAAACTGCATGATTTAAAAACTGACATTAGGAGAAATCTACTAAATTAGAAAAAAATTTCTATGTATAAATATGCATTGTAAGGTGGATGAAAGTTCGGTAATACACATGTTCACAACTCATTAAAGAATGTTTGTCGAATCCGTGATGCATGTAACGTGTTCAGAACACGGAATGTCACGGTGAGTGAAACGAGGTAAATTACATATCTTTTGGGTATAACTCGCTCCAAGAGCATTTTCCTGCCAAATCTGCCTCATTTTCAAACCTGGCATTAAAACTAACCTGTGAAATCTCAGAAAATCTTCAAAGGGTCAGTAAGCCATGTATGGTGGATGAAAGTGCTGTAATCCACTTGCTAACAACTCTGTAGTGAATATTTGTCGAATCCGAGAAGCATGTAGCGTGTTCGGAACACGGAATTTCACGGTGAGCGAATCCATGTAAATTACATGTCTATTGTTTTAAACACGCTCCAAGAGGTTTTTGCCGTTAAATCTGCCTCAGTTTCGAAACTGGCTTTTGGGAAACTCTGTGAAATCAGAGAAAATGCTTCTAAGGATCAATATGCCTTGTATTGTGATGAAAGTAATGTAATCCACATGCAAACAACTCTGTAGTGTATTTTGTCAAAACCTATCTGCATGTAGCGTGTTCGAAACACGGAATTTCACAGCAGAAGAATCTATGTAATTTACATATCTATTGGGTAGAACACGCTCCAACAGTTTTTTCCTTAGGAAACTGCCTGATTTTTGAAACTGCTATTAGAAAAAAGCTTCAAACTAAGAGTTAAATTTTCTAGGTGTAAATATGCCTTGTATGGTGGATGAAAGTTCTCTAATACAATGTTCACAACTCATTAAAAATGTTTCTCAAATCCGTGATGTATGTAGTGTGTTCGGAACACGGAATGTCACGTTGAAGGAAACAATATAAATCATATATCTAATGGTGAGAACACGCTCCAGGAGCATTTTACTGTAAAATCTATCTCTGTTTGGAAACTGGTGTTATGAAAACGCTGCAAAATCTGAGCAAATGCTTTAAGGTGACAATATGTCTTCAGTGGTTTATTAAAGATGTGTAATTCAAATTCTAACAACTCAGCTGTGAAAATTTGCTGAATCCAATGTGCACGTTACTTTATCAGAACACGGAATGTTACGGTGACGGTATCTATGAAAATGGGATGTCTATTGGATCGAACATGCAGCAAGAGAATTTTTCTGCGAAAACTGCCTGATTTTCGTAACTGACGTTAGGAAAAATCTGCAAAATCTAAGTAAATATTTCTAGGTGTAAATATGCCTTGTATTGTGGTTGAAACATCGGTAATCCACATGCTCACGGTCATTAAATAATGTTTGTCGAAGCCGTGATGAATGTAACGTTTTCGGAACATGGAATGTCTCGGTGAGTGAAACTCAGAAAATAACAACTTTACTGGATAGAACTCGCTTGAATTGAATTTTTCTGCGAAAATTTCATGATTTTCGAAACTGGATGTTAGGAAAAACCTGCGAAATCAGAATAAACACTTCTAGGTGTAATTATGCCTTGTATGGTGGATGAAAGTTCGGTAATCCACATGCTCCCACTCATTAAAGAATGTTTGTCGAATTCGTGATGCATGTAACGTGTTCGGAATGCGGAATGTCATATTGAAGGAAACAATGTAAATTACATGTCTATTGGGTAGAACTCGCTTGAAGAGAATTTTTCTGCGAAATGTGCCTCATTTTCAAAACTGCCATTAGGAGAACCCTGTGAAATCTGAGAAAATGCTTCTAAGTGTCAATATGCCTTGAATGGTGAATGAAAGTCCGGTAATCCACATGTTAATAACAGTGTAGTAATTATTTTTCAAACCGCGATTCATGGAGCGCTTTTGGAAAACGGAATTTCACCGTAATGAAACAATGTAAATTACAATTCTATTGGGTAGAACTAGCTAGAATAGAATTTTTCTGCGAAAATTGCATGATTATCGAATCTGAAGTTTGGAGAAAGCTTCAAAATGAGAGTAAATATTTCTAGCTGTAAATATGCCTTTATGTTGGAAGAAAGTTCAGTAATCCACATTTTCACAACATATTAAAGAATCTTTTTCTAACCCGTGATGCATATAACGTGATCGGAACGTGGAATTTCACGGTGATTGAAACAATGTAAATTACTTCTCTATTGGGTAGAACTCGCTCCAAGAGGATTTTTCTGCGAAAACTGCTTCAATTTTGAAACTGGCGTTTGGAAAATGCTGCAAAATCTGAGAAAATACTTCTAAGTATCAATATTCAATCTATTGTGTTTAAAGTTCGGTAATCCACATGCTAACAAATCTGTAGTGAATATTTGTCGAATCCATTATGCATGTAGCATGTTCAGAACACGGGATTTCTTGGCCAGGGAGTTTTTGTTAATTACATTTCTCTTGGTTAGAAATCACTCCAAGAGTTTTTTCCTTAGAAATCTGCCTGATTTTCGAAACTGGAATTAGGAAAACACTGCGAACTCAGATGAATAGTTTCTCGGTGTAAATATGCTTTGTAGGGTGGATGAAAGTTCGGTAATCCGCATGCTAACGACTCTGTAGTGAATATTTGTCGAATCCGTGATGCATGTAGCTTTTTCGGAACAAGGAATTTCACGATGACGGGTTCTATGTAAATTGCATGTCTATTGTGTAGAACTCGCTCCAAGAGGATTTTTCTGCAAAAACTGCATGATTAAAAACTGACATTAGGAGAAATCTACTAAATCAGAAAAAACTTTCTGTGTATAAATGTGCATTGTAAGGTGGATGAAAGTTCTGTAATACACATGTACACATCTCATTAAAAATGTTTCTCAAATCCGTGATGTATGTAGTGTGTTCGGAACACGGAATGTCACGTTGAAGGAAAGTATGTAAATTACATATCTATTGGTGAGAACCCGCTCCAGGAGCATTTTACTGTAAAATCTACCTCTGTTTGGAAACTGGTGTTATGAAAACGCTGCAAAATCTGAGCAAATGCTTTAAGGTGACAATATGTCTTCAATGGTTTATTAAAGATGTGTAATTCACATTCTAACAACTCAGCTGTGAAAATTTGCTGAATCCAATGTGCACGTTACTTTTTCAGAACACGGAATGTTACGGTGACGGTATCTATGAAAATGGGATGTCTATTGGATCGAACATGCAGCAAGAGAATTTTTCTGCGAAAACTGCCTGATTTTCGTAACTGACGTTAGGAAAAATCTGCGAAATCTAAGTAAATATTTCTAGGTGTAAATATGCCTTGTATTGTGGTTGAAACATCGGTAATCCACATGCTCACGGTCATTAAATAATGTTTGTCGAAGCCGTGATGAATGTAACGTTTTCGGAACATGGAATGTCTCGGTGAGTGAAACTCAGAAAATAACAACTTTACTGGAAAGAACTCGCTTGAATTGAATTTTTCTGCGAAAATTTCATGATTTTCGAAACTGGATGTTAGGAAAAACCTGCGAAATCAGAATAAACACTTCTAGGTGTAATTATGCCTTGTATGGTGGATGAAAGTTCGGTAATCCACATGCTCCCACTCATTAAAGAATGTTTGTCGAATTCGTGATGCATGTAACGTGTTCGGAATGCGGAATGTCATATTGAAGGAAACAATGTAAATTACATGTCTATTGGGTAGAACTCGCTTGAAGAGAATTTTTCTGCGAAATGTGCCTCATTTTCAAAACTGCCATTAGGAGAACCCTGTGAAATCTGAGAAAATGCTTCTAAGTGTCAATATGCCTTGAATGGTGAATGAAAGTCCGGTAATCCACATGTTAATAACAGTGTAGTAATTATTTTTCAAACCGCGATTCATGGAGCGCTTTTGGAAAACGGAATTTCACCGTAATGAAACAATGTAAATTACAATTCTATTGGGTAGAACTAGCTAGAATAGAATTTTTCTGCCAAAATTGCATGATTATCGAATCTGAAGTTTGGAGAAAGCTTCAAAATGAGAGTAAATATTTCTAGCTGTAAATATGCCTTTATGTTGGAAGAAAGTTCAGTAATCCACATTTTCACAACATATTAAAGAATCTTTTTCTAACCCGTGATGCATATAACGTGATCGGAACGTGGAATTTCACGGTGATTGAAACAATGTAAATTACTTCTCTATTGGGTAGAACTCGCTCCAAGAGGATTTTTCTGCGAAAACTGCTTCAATTTTGAAACTGGCGTTTGGAAAATGCTGCAAAATCTGAGAAAATACTTCTAAGTATCAATATTCAATCTATTGTGTTTAAAGTTCGGTAATCCACATGCTAACAAATCTGTAGTGAATATTTGTCGAATCCATTATGCATGTAGCATGTTCAGAACACGGGATTTCTTGGCCAGGGAGTTTTTGTTAATTACATTTCTCTTGGTTAGAAATCACTCCAAGAGTTTTTTCCTTAGAAATCTGCCTGATTTTCGAAACTGGAATTAGGAAAACACTGCGAACTCAGATGAATAGTTTCTCGGTGTAAATATGCTTTGTAGGGTGGATGAAAGTTCGGTAATCCGCATGCTAACGACTCTGTAGTGAATATTTGTCGAATCCGTGATGCATGTAGCTTTTTCGGAACAAGGAATTTCACGATGACGGGTTCTATGTAAATTGCATGTCTATTGTGTAGAACTCGCTCCAAGAGGATTTTTCTGCAAAAACTGCATGATTAAAAACTGACATTAGGAGAAATCTACTAAATCAGAAAAAACTTTCTGTGTATAAATGTGCATTGTAAGGTGGATGAAAGTTCTGTAATACACATGTACACATCTCATTAAAAATGTTTCTCAAATCCGTGATGTATGTAGTGTGTTCGGAACACGGAATGTCACGTTGAAGGAAAGTATGTAAATTACATATCTATTGGTGAGAACCCGCTCCAGGAGCATTTTACTGTAAAATCTACCTCTGTTTGGAAACTGGTGTTATGAAAACGCTGCAAAATCTGAGCAAATGCTTTAAGGTGACAATATGTCTTCAATGGTTTATTAAAGATGTGTAATTCACATTCTAACAACTCAGCTGTGAAAATTTGCTGAATCCAATGTGCACGTTACTTTTTCAGAACACGGAATGTTACGGTGACGGTATCTATGAAAATGGGATATCTATTGGATCGAACATGCAGCAAGAGAATTTTTCTGCGAAAACTGCCTGATTTTCGTAACTGACGTTAGGAAAAATCTGCAAAATCTAAGTAAATATTTCTAGGTGTAAATATGCCTTGTATTGTGGTTGAAACATCGGTAATCCACATGCTCACGGTCATTAAATAATGTTTGTCGAAGCCGTGATGAATGTAACGTTTTCGGAACATGGAATGTCTCGGTGAGTGAAACTCAGAAAATAACAACTTTACTGGATAGAACTCGCTTGAATTGAATTTTTCTGCGAAAATTTCATGATTTTCAAAACTGGATGTTAGGAAAAACCTGCGAAATCAGAATAAACACTTCTAGGTGTAATTATGCCTTGTATGGTGGATGAAAGTTCGGTAATCCACATGCTCCCACTCATTAAAGAATGTTTGTCGAATTCGTGATGCATGTAACGTGTTCGGAATGCGGAATGTCATATTGAAGGAAACAATGTAAATTACATGTCTATTGGGTAGAACTCGCTTGAAGAGAATTTTTCTGCGAAATGTGCCTCATTTTCAAAACTGCCATTAGGAGAACCCTGTGAAATCTGAGAAAATGCTACTAAGTGTCAATATGCCTTGAATGGTGAATGAAAGTCCGGTAATCCACATGTTAATAACAGTGTAGTAATTATTTTTCAAACCGTGATTCATGGAGCGCTTTTGGAAAACGGAATTTCACCGTAATGAAACAATGTAAATTACAATTCTATTGGGTAGAACTAGCTAGAATAGAATTTTTCTGCGAAAATTGCATGATTATCGAATCTGAAGTTTGGAGAAAGCTTCAAAATGAGAGTAAATATTTCTAGCTGTAAATATGCCTTTATGTTGGAAGAAAGTTCAGTAATCCACATTTTCACAACATATTAAAGAATCTTTTTCTAACCCGTGATGCATATAACGTGATCGGAACGTGGAATTTCACGGTGATTGAAACAATGTAAATTACTTCTCTATTGGGTAGAACTCGCTCCAAGAGGATTTTTCTGCGAAAACTGCTTCAATTTTGAAACTGGCGTTTGGAAAATGCTGCAAAATCTGAGAAAATACTTCTAAGTATCAATATTCAATCTATTGTGTTTAAAGTTCGGTAATCCACATGCTAACAAATCTGTAGTGAATATTTGTCGAATCCATTATGCATGTAGCATGTTCAGAACACGGGATTTCTTGGCCAGGGAGTTTTTGTTAATTACATTTCTCTTGGTTAGAAATCACTCCAAGAGTTTTTTCCTTAGAAATCTGCCTGATTTTCGAAACTGGAATTAGGAAAACACTGCGAACTCAGATGAATAGTTTCTCGGTGTAAATATGCTTTGTAGGGTGGATGAAAGTTCGGTAATCCGCATGCTAACGACTCTGTAGTGAATATTTGTCGAATCCGTGATGCATGTAGCTTTTTCGGAACAAGGAATTTCACGATGACGGGTTCTATGTAAATTGCATGTCTATTGTGTAGAACTCGCTCCAAGAGGATTTTTCTGCAAAAACTGCATGATTAAAAACTGACATTAGGAGAAATCTACTAAATCAGAAAAAACTTTCTGTGTATAAATGTGCATTGTAAGGTGGATGAAAGTTCTGTAATACACATGTACACATCTCAATAAAAATGTTTCTCAAATCCGTGATGTATGTAGTGTGTTCGGAACACGGAATGTCACGTTGAAGGAAAGTATGTAAATTACATATCTATTGGTGAGAACCCGCTCCAGGAGCATTTTACTGTAAAATCTACCTCTGTTTGGAAACTGGTGTTATGAAAACGCTGCAAAATCTGAGCAAATGCTTTAAGGTGACAATATGTCTTCAATGGTTTATTAAAGATGTGTAATTCACATTCTAACAACTCAGCTGTGAAAATTTGCTGAATCCAATGTGCACGTTACTTTTTCAGAACACGGAATGTTACGGTGACGGTATCTATGAAAATGGGATGTCTATTGGATCGAACATGCAGCAAGAGAATTTTTCTGCGAAAACTGCCTGATTTTCGTAACTGACGTTAGGAAAAATCTGCAAAATCTAAGTAAATATTTCTAGGTGTAAATATGCCTTGTATTGTGGTTGAAACATCGGTAATCCACATGCTCACGGTCATTAAATAATGTTTGTCGAAGCCGTGATGAATGTAATGTTTTCGGAACATGGAATGTCTCGGTGAGTGAAACTCAGAAAATAACAACTTTACTGGATAGAACTCGCTTGAATTGAATTTTTCTGCGAAAATTTCATGATTTTCGAAACTGGATGTTAGGAAAAACCTGCGAAATCAGAATAAACACTTCTAGGTGTAATTATGCCTTGTATGGTGGATGAAAGTTCGGTAATCCACATGCTCCCACTCATTAAAGAATGTTTGTCGAATTCGTGATGCATGTAACGTGTTCGGAATGCGGAATGTCATATTGAAGGAAACAATGTAAATTACATGTCTATTGGGTAGAACTCGCTTGAAGAGAATTTTTCTGCGAAATGTGTTCATTTTCAAAACTGCCATTAGGAGAACCCTGTGAAATCTGAGAAAATGCTTCTAAGTGTCAATATGCCTTGAATGGTGAATGAAAGTCCGGTAATCCACATGTTAATAACAGTGTAGTAATTATTTTTCAAACCGCGATTCATGGAGCGCTTTTGGAAAACGGAATTTCACCGTAATGAAACAATGTAAATTACAATTCTATTGGGTAGAACTAGCTAGAATAGAATTTTTCTGCGAAAATTGCATGATTATCGAATCTGAAGTTTGGAGAAAGCTTCAAAATGAGAGTAAATATTTCTAGCTGTAAATATGCCTGTATGTTGGAAGAAAGTTCAGTAATCCACATTTTCACAACATATTAAAGAATCTTTTTCTAACCCGTGATGCATATAACGTGATCGGAACGTGGAATTTCACGGTGATTGAAACAATGTAAATTACTTCTCTATTGGGTAGAACTCGCTCCAAGAGGATTTTTCTGCGAAAACTGCTTCAATTTTGAAACTGGCGTTTGGAAAATGCTGCAAAATCTGAGAAAATACTTCTAAGTATCAATATTCAATCTATTGTGATGAAAGTTCGGTAATCCACATGCTAACAAATCTGTAGTGAATATTTGTCGAATCCATTATGCATGTAGCATGTTCGGAACACGGGATTTCATGGCCAAGGAGTTTATGTAAATTACATTTCTCTTGGTTACAAATCACTCCAAGAGATTTTTCCTGAGAAATCTGAATGATTTTCGAAACTGGCGTTAGGAAAACACTGCGAACTCAGATGAATAGATTCTCGGTGTAAATATGCCTTTTTGGGTGGATGAAAGTTGTGTAATCCGCATGCTAACGACTCTGTAGTGAATATTTGTCGAATCCGAGATACATGAAGCGTGTTCGGAACACAGAATATCACGGTGAGCGAATGTATGTGAAATAGATTTCTCTTGGGTAGAATTCGCTCCAAGAGCTTTTTCTGTGAATTCTGCCTCATTTTCACATCTGGCATTAGGAAAAACTTTCGAAATATGAGAAAATGCTTCAAAGTGTCAATATGGCTTTTATGGTGGATGAAAGTTCGGGAATCCTTATGCTAACGACTCTGTAGTGAATATTTGTCGAATCCGTGATGCATGTAGCTTTTTCGGAACACGGAATTTCACGATGACGGGTTCTATGTAAATTGCATGTCTATTGGATAGAACTCGTTTCAAGAGGATTTTTCTGCAAAAACTGCATGATTTAAAATCTGACATTAGGAGAAATCTACTAAATCAGAAAAAAATTTCTATGTATAAATATGCATTGTAAGGTGGATGAAAGTTCGGTAATACACATGTTCACAACTCATTAAAGAATGTTTGTCGAATCCGTGATGCATGTAACGTGTTCAGAACACGGAATGTCACGGTGAGTGAAACTAGTTAAATTACATATCTTTTGGGTAGAACTCGCTCCAAGAGTATTTTCCAGCCTAATCTGCCTCATTTTCAAACCTGGCATTAAAAGTAACCTGTGAAATCTCAGAAAATCTTCAAAGTGTCAGTAAGCCATGTATGGTGGATGAAAGTGCTGTAATCCACTTCCTAACAACTCTGTAGTGAATATTTGTCGAATCCGAGAAGCATGTAGCTTGTTCGGAACACGGAATTTCACGGTGAGCGAATCCATGTAAATTACATGTCTATTGTTTTGAACCGGCTCCAAGATGTTTTTGCCGTGAAATCTGCCTCATTTTCGAATCTGGCGTTTGGAAAGCTCTGTGAAATCAGAGAAAATGCTTCTAAGCATCAATATGCATTGTATTGTGATGAAAGTCCTGTAATCCACATGCAAACAACTCTGTATTGTATTTTGTCGAATCCTATCTGCATGTAGCGTGTTTGAAACACGGAATTTCACAGCAGGAGAATCTATGTAATTTACATATCTATTGGGTAGAACACGCTCCAACAGTTTTTTCCTTAGTAAACTGCCTGATATTTTAAACTGCTATTAGGAAAAAGCTGCAAACTAAGAGTTAAAGTTTCTAGGTGTAAATATGCCTTGTATGGTGGATGAAAGTTCTGTAATACACATGTACACATCTCAATAAAAATGTTTCTCAAATCCGTGATGTATGTAGTGTGTTCAGAACACGGAATGTCACGTTAAAGGAAAGTATGTAAATTACATATCTATTGGTGAGAACCCGCTCCAGGAGCATTTTACTGTAAAATCTACCTCTGTTTGGAAACTGGTGTTATGAAAACGCTGCAAAATCTGAGCAAATACTTTAAGGTGACAATATGTCTTCAATGGTTTATTAAAGATGTGTAATTCACATTCTAACAACTCAGCTGTGAAAATTTGCTGAATCCAATGTGCACGTTACTTTATCAGAACACGGAATGTTACGGTGACGGTATCTATGAAAATGGGATGTCTATTGGATCGAACATGCAGCAAGAGAATTTTTCTGCGAAAACTGCCTGATTTTCGTAACTGACGTTAGGAAAAATCTGCGAAATCTAAGTAAATATTTCTAGGTGTAAATATGCCTTGTATTGTGGTTGAAACATCGGTAATCCACATGCTCACGGTCATTAAATAATGTTTGTCGAAGCCGTGATGAATGTAACGTTTTCGGAACATGGAATGTCTCGGTGAGTGAAACTCAGAAAATAACAACTTTACTGGATAGAACTCGCTTGAATTGAATTTTTCTGCGAAAATTTCATGATTTTCGAAACTGGATGTTAGGAAAAACCTGCGAAATCAGAATAAACACTTCTAGGTGTAATTATGCCTTGTATGGTGGATGAAAGTTCGGTAATCCACATGCTCCCACTCATTAAAGAATGTTTGTCGAATTCGTGATGCATGTAACGTGTTCGGAATACGGAATGTCATATTGAAGGAAACAATGTAAATTACATGTCTATTGGGTAGAACTCGCTTGAAGAGAATTTTTCTGCGAAATGTGCCTCATTTTCAAAACTGCCATTAGGAGAACCCTGTGAAATCTGAGAAAATGCTTCTAAGTGTCAATATGCCTTGAATGGTGAATGAAAGTCCGGTAATCCACATGTTAATAACAGTGTAGTAATTATTTTTCAAACCGTGATTCATGGAGCGCTTTTGGAAAACGGAATTTCACCGTAATGAAACAATGTAAATTACAATTCTATTGGGTAGAACCAGCTAGAATAGAATTTTTCTGCGAAAATTGCATGATTATCGAATCTGAAGTTTGGAGAAAGCTTCAAAATGAGAGTAAATATTTCTAGCTGTAAATATGCCTTTATGTTGGAAGAAAATTCGGTAATCCACATTTTCACAACATATTAAAGAATCTTTTTCTAACCCGTGATGCATATAACGTGATCGGAACGTGGAATTTCACGGTGATTGAAACAATGTAAATTACTTCTCTATTGGGTAGAACTCGCTCCAAGAGGATTTTTCTGCGAAAACTGCTTCAATTTTGAAACTGGCGTTTGGAAAATGCTGCAAAATCTGAGAAAATACTTCTAAGCATCAATATTCAATCTATTGTGATGAAAGTTCGGTAATCCACATGCTAACAAATCTGTAGTGAATATTTGTCGAATCCATTATGCATGTAGCATGTTCAGAACACGGGATTTCATGGCCAAGGAGTTTATGTAAATTACATTTCTCTTGGTTACAAATCACTCCAAGAGATTTTTCCTGAGAAATCTGAATGATTTTCGAAACTGGCGTTAGGAAAACACTGCGAACTCAGATGAATAGATTCTCGGTGTAATTATGCCTTGTTGGGTGGATGAAAGTTGGGTAATCCGCATGCTAACGACTCTGTAGTGAATATTTGTCGAATCCGAGATACATGAAGCGTGTTCGGAACACAGAATATCATGGTGAGCGAATGTATGTGAAATAGATTTCTCTTGGGTAGAATTCGCTCCAAGAGCTTTTTCTGTGAATTCTGCCTCATTTTCATATCTGGCATTAGGAAAAACTTTCGAAATATGAGAAAATGCTTCAAAGTGTCAATATGGCTTTTATGGTGGATGAAAGTTCGGTAATCCTTATGCTAAGGACTCTGTAGTGAATATTTGTCGAATCCGTGATGCATGTAGCTTTTTCGGAACACGGAATTTCACGATGACGGGTTCTATGTAAATTGCATGTCTATTGGATAGAACTCGTTTCAAGAGGATTTTTCTGCAAAAACTGCATGATTTAAAATCTGACATTAGGAGAAATCTACTAAATCAGAAAAAAATTTCTATGTATAAATATGCATTGTAAGGTGGATGAAAGTTCGGTAATACACATGTTCACAACTCATTAAAGAATGTTTGTCGAATCCGTGATGCATGTAACGTGTTCAGAACACGGAATGTCACGGTGAGTGAAACTAGTTAAATTACATATCTTTTGGGTAGAACTCGCTCCAAGAGTATTTTCCAGCCTAATCTGCCTCATTTTCAAACCTGGCATTAAAAGTAACCTGTGAAATCTCAGAAAATCTTCAAAGTGTCAGTAAGCCATGTATGGTGGATGAAAGTGCTGTAATCCTCTTCCTAACAACTCTGTAGTGAATATTTGTCGAATCCGAGAAGCATGTAGCTTGTTCGGAACACGGAATTTCACGGTGAGCGAATCCATGTAAATTACATGTCTATTGTTTTGAACCGGCTCCAAGAGATTTTTGCCGTGAAATCTGCCTCAGTTTCGAATCTGGCGTTTGGAAAGCTCTGTGAAATCAGAGAAAATGCTTCTAAGCATCAATATGCATTGTATTGTGATGAAAGTCCTGTAATCCACATGCAAACAACTCTGTATTGTATTTTGTCGAATCCTATCTGCATGTAGCGTGTTTGAAACACGGAATTTCACAGCAGGAGAATCTATGTAATTTACATATCTATTGGGTAGAACACGCTCCAACAGTTTTTTCCTTAGTAAACTGCCTGATATTTTAAACTGCTATTAGGAAAAAGCTGCAAACTAAGAGTTAAAGTTTCTAGGTGTAAATATGCCTTGTATGGTGGATGAAAGTTCTGTAATACACATGTACACATCTCAATAAAAATGTTTCTCAAATCCGTGATGTATGTAGTGTGTTCAGAACACGGAATGTCACGTTAAAGGAAAGTATGTAAATTACATATCTATTGGTGAGAACCCGCTCCAGGAGCATTTTACTGTAAAATCTACCTCTGTTTGGAAACTGGTGTTATGAAAACGCTGCAAAATCTGAGCAAATGCTTTAAGGTGACAATATGTCTTCAATGGTTTATTAAAGATGTGTAATTCACATTCTAACAACTCAGCTGTGAAAATTTGCTGAATCCAATGTGCACGTTACTTTATCAGAACACGGAATGTTACGGTGACGGTATCTATGAAAATGGGATGTCTATTGGATCGAACATGCAGCAAGAGAATTTTTCTGCGAAAACTGCCTGATTTTCGTAACTGACGTTAGGAAAAATCTGCGAAATCTAAGTAAATATTTCTAGGTGTAAATAAGCCTTGTATTGTGGTTGAAACATCGGTAATCCACATGCTCACGGTCATTAAATAATGTTTGTCGAAGCCGTGATGAATGTAACGTTTTCGGAACATGGAATGTCTCGGTGAGTGAAACTCAGAAAATAACAACTTTACTGGATAGAACTCGCTTGAATTGAATTTTTCTGCGAAAATTTCATGATTTTCGAAACTGGATGTTAGGAAAAACCTGCGAAATCAGAATAAACACTTCTAGGTGTAATTATGCCTTGTATGGTGGATGAAAGTTCGGTAATCCACATGCTCCCACTCATTAAAGAATGTTTGTCGAATTCGTGATGCATGTAACGTGTTCGGAATACGGAATGTCATATTGAAGGAAACAATGTAAATTACATGTCTATTGGGTAGAACTCGCTTGAAGAGAATTTTTCTGCGAAATGTGCCTCATTTTCAAAACTGCCATTAGGAGAACCCTGTGAAATCTGAGAAAATGCTTCTAAGTGTCAATATGCCTTGAATGGTGAATGAAAGTCCGGTAATCCACATGTTAATAACAGTGTAGTAATTATTTTTCAAACCGTGATTCATGGAGCGCTTTTGGAAAACGGAATTTCACCGTAATGAAACAATGTAAATTACAATTCTATTGGGTAGAACCAGCTAGAATAGAATTTTTCTGCGAAAATTGCATGATTATCGAATCTGAAGTTTGGAGAAAGCTTCAAAATGAGAGTAAATATTTCTAGCTGTAAATATGCCTTTATGTTGGAAGAAAATTCGGTAATCCACATTTTCACAACATATTAAAGAATCTTTTTCTAATCCGTGATGCATATAACGTGATCGGAACGTGGAATTTCACGGTGATTGAAACAATGTAAATTACTTCTCTATTGGGTAGAACTCGCTCCAAGAGGATTTTTCTGCGAAAACTGCTTCAATTTTGAAACTGGCGTTTGGAAAATGCTGCAAAATCTGAGAAAATACTTCTAAGCATCAATATTCAATCTATTGTGATGAAAGTTCGGTAATCCACATGCTAACAAATCTGTAGTGAATATTTGTCGAATCCATTATGCATGTAGCATGTTCAGAACACGGGATTTCATGGCCAAGGAGTTTATGTAAATTACATTTCTCTTGGTTACAAATCACTCCAAGAGATTTTTCCTGAGAAATCTGAATGATTTTCGAAACTGGCGTTAGGAAAACACTGCGAACTCAGATGAATAGATTCTCGGTGTAAATATGCCTTGTTGGGTGGATGAAAGTTGGGTAATCCGCATGCTAACGACTCTGTAGTGAATATTTGTCGAATCCGAGATACATGAAGCGTGTTCGGAACACAGAATATCATGGTGAGCGAATGTATGTGAAATAGATTTCTCTTGGGTAGAATTCGCTCCAAGAGCTTTTTCTGTGAATTCTGCCTCATTTTCATATCTGGCATTAGGAAAAACTTTCGAAATATGAGAAAATGCTTCAAAGTGTCAATATGGCTTTTATGGTGGATGAAAGTTCGGTAATCCTTATGCTAAGGACTCTGTAGTGAATATTTGTCGAATCCGTGATGCATGTAGCTTATTCGGAACACGGAATTTCACGATGACGGGTTCTATGTAAATTGCATGTCTATTGGATAGAACTCGCTCCAAGAGGATTTTTCTGCAAAACTGCATGATTTAAAAACTGACATTAGGAGAAATCTACTAAATCAGAAAAAAATTTCTATGTATAAATATGCATTGTAAGGTGGATGAAAGTTCGGTAATACACATGTTCACAACTCATTAAAGAATGTTTGTCGAATCCGTGATGAATGTAACGTGTTCAGAACACGGAATGTCACGGTGAGTGAAACTAGTTAAATTACATATCTTTTGGGTAGAACTCGCTCCAAGAGTATTTTCCAGCCTAATCTGCCTCATTTTCAAAACTGCCATTAGGAGAACCCTGTTAAATCTGAGAAAATGCTGCTAAGTGTCAATATGCCTTGAATTGTGAATGAAAGTCCGGTAATCCACATGTTAATAACAGTGTAGTAATTATTTTTCAAACCGCGATTCATGGAGCGCTTTTGGAAAACGGAATTTCACCGTAATGAAACAATGTAAATTACAATTCTATTGGGTAGAACTAGCTAGAATAGAATTTTTCTGCGAAAATTGCATGATTATCGAATCTGAAGTTTGGAGAAAGCTTCAAAATGAGAGTGAATATTTCTAGGTGTAAATATGCCTTTATGTTGGAAGAAAGTTCGGTAATCCACATTTTCACAACATATTAAAGAATCTTTTTCTAATCCGTGATGCATATACCGTGTTCGGAACGTGGAATTTCACGGTGATTGAAACAATGTAAATTACTTCTCTATTGGGTAGAACTCGCTCCAAGAGAATTTTTCTGCGAAAACTGCTGCATTTTTGAAACTGGCGTTTGGAAAACGCTGCAAGATCTGAGAAAAGAGTTCTAAGTATCAATATTCAATCTATTGTGATGAAAGTTCCGTAATCCACATGCTAACAAATCTGTAGTGAATATTTGTCGAATCCATTATGCATGTAGCATGTTCGGAACACGGGATTTCATGGCCAGGGAGTTTATGTCAATTACATTTCTCTTGGTTAGAAATCACTCCAAGAGATTTTTCCTGAGAAATCTGCCTGATTATTGAAAGTGGCGTTAGGAAAACGCTGCGAAATAAGATGAATATGTTCTCGGTGTAAATATGCCAAGTAGGGTGGATGAAAGTTCGGTAATCCGCATGCTAACAACTCTGTAGTGAATATTTGTCGAATCCGTGATGCATGTAGCTTTATCGGAACATGGAATTTCACGATGACGGGTTCTATGTAAATTGCATGTTTATTGGATAGAACTCGCTCCAAGAGGATTTTTCTGCGAAAACTGCATGATTTAAAAACTGACATTAGGAGAAATCTACTAAATCAGAAAAAACTTTCTATGTATAAATATGCATTGTAAGGTGGATGAAAGTTCGGTAATACACATGTTCACAACTCATTAAAAATGTTTCTCAAATCCGTGATGTATGTAGTGTGTTCGGAACACGGAATGTCACGTTGAAGGAAACTATGTAAATTACATATCTATTGGTGAGAACCCGCTCCAGGAGCATTTTACTGTAAAATCTACCTCTGTTTGGAAACTGGTGTTATGAAAACGCTGCAAAATCTGAGCAAATGCTTTAAGGTGACAATATGTCTTCAATGGTTTATTAAAGATGTGTAATTCACATTCTAACAACTCAGCTGTGAAAATTTGCTGAATCCAATGTGCACGTAACTTTTTCAGATCACGGAATGTTACGGTGACGGTATCTATGAAAATGGGATGTCTATTGGATCGAACATGCAGCAAGAGGGTTTTTCTGCGAAAACTGCTTGATTTTCGTAAGTGATGTTGGAAAAAATCTGCGAAATCTAAGTAAATATTTCTAGGTGTAAATATGCCTTGTATTGTGGTTGAAACATCGGTAATCCACATGCTCACTGTCATTAAATAATGTTTGTCGAAGCCGTGATGAATGTAACTTTTTCGGAACATGGAATGTCTCGGTGAGTGAAACTCAGAAAATAAAAATTCTACTGGATAGAACTCGCTTGAATTGAATTCTTCTGCGAACATTGCATGATTTTCGAAACTGGATGTTAGGAAAAACCTGCGAAATCAGAATAAACACTTCTAGGTGTAAATATGCGTTGTATGGTGGATGAAAGTTCGCTAATCCACATGCTCCCACTCATTAAAGAATGTTTGTCGAATTCGTGATGCATGTAACGTGTTCGGAATACGGAATGTCATATTGAAGGAAACAATGTTAATTACATGTCTATTGGGCAGAACTCGCTTGAAGAGAATTTTTCTGCGAAATGTGCCTCATTTCCAAAACTGCCATTAGGAGAACACTGTGAAATCTGAGAAAAAGCTTCTAAGTGTCAATATGCCTTGAATGGTGAATGAAAGTCCGGTAATCCACATGTTAATAACAGTGTAGTAATTATTTTTCAAACCGTGATTCATGGAGCGCTTTTGGAAAACGGAATTTCACCGTAATGAAACAATGTAAATTACAATTCTATTGGGTAGAACTAGCTAGAATAGAATTTTTCTGCGAAAATTGCATGATTATCGAATCTGAAGTTTGGAGAAAGCTTCAAAATGAGAGTAAATATTTCTAGGTGTAAATATGCCTTTATGTTGGAAGAAAGTTCGGTAATGCACATTTTCACAACATATTAAAGAATCTTTTTCTAATCCGTGATGCATATACCGTGTTCGGAACGTGGAATTTCACGGTGATTGAAACAATGTAAATTACTTCTCTATTGGGTAGAACTCGCTCCAAGAGAATTTTTTGTGCGAAAACTTCTTCATTTTTGAAACTGGCGTTTGGAAAACGCTGCAAAATCTGAGAAAATACCTCTAAGTATCAATATTCAATCTATTGTGATGAAAGTTCGGTAATCCACATGCTAACAAATCTGTAGTGAATATTTGTCGAATCCATTATGCATGTAGCATGTTCGGAACACGGGATTTCATGGCCAGGGAGTTTATGTCAATTACATTTCTCTTGGTTAGAAATCACTCCAAGAGATTTTTCCTGAGAATTCTGCCTGATTTTTGAAAGTGGCGTTAGGAAAACGCTGCGAAATAAGATGAATATGTTCTCGGTGTAAATATGCCAAGTAGGGTGGATGAAAGTTCGGTAATCCGCATGCTAACAACTCTGTAGTGAATATTTGTCGAATCCGAGATACATGAAGCGTGTTCGGAACACAGAATATCACGGTGAGCGAATCTATGTAAAATACATGTCTCTTGGGTAGAACTCGCTCCAAGAGCTTTTTCTGAGAATTCGGCCTCATTTTCAAAACGGGCATTAGGAAAAACTTTCGAAATATGAGTAAATGCTTCAAACTGTCAATATGGCTTTTATGGTGGATGAAAGTTCAGTAATCCTTATGCTAACGACTCTGTAGTGAATATTTGTCGAATCCGTGATGCATGTAGCTTTATCGGAACATGGAATTTCACGATGACGGGTTCTATGTAAATTGCATGTTTATTGGATAGAACTCGCTCCAAGAGGATTTTTCTGCGAAAACTGCATGATTTAAAAACTGACATTAGGAGAAATCTACTAAATCAGAAAAAACTTTCTATGTATAAATATGCATTGTAAGGTGGATGAAAGTTCGGTAATACACATGTTCACAACTCATTAAAAATGTTTCTCAAATCCGTGATGTATGTAGTGTGTTCGGAACACGGAATGTCACGTTGAAGGAAACTATGTAAATTACATATCTATTGGTGAGAACCCGCTCCAGGAGCATTTTACTGTAAAATCTACCTCTGTTTGGAAACTGGTGTTATGAAAACGCTGCAAAATCTGAGCAAATGCTTTAAGGTGACAATATGTCTTCAATGGTTTATTAAAGATGTGTAATTCACATTCTAACAACTCAGCTGTGAAAATTTGCTGAATCCAATGTGCACGTAACTTTTTCAGATCACGGAATGTTACGGTGACGGTATCTATGAAAATGGGATGTCTATTGGATCGAACATGCAGCAAGAGGGTTTTTCTGCGAAAACTGCTTGATTTTCGTAAGTGATGTTGGAAAAAATCTGCGAAATCTAAGTAAATATTTCTAGGTGTAAATATGCCTTGTATTGTGGTTGAAACATCGGTAATCCACATGCTCACTGTCATTAAATAATGTTTGTCGAAGCCGTGATGAATGTAACTTTTTCGGAACATGGAATGTCTCGGTGAGTGAAACTCAGAAAATAAAAATTCTACTGGATAGAACTCGCTTGAATTGAATTCTTCTGCGAACATTGCATGATTTTCGAAACTGGATGTTAGGAAAAACCTGCGAAATCAGAATAAACACTTCTAGGTGTAAATATGCGTTGTATGGTGGATGAAAGTTCGCTAATCCACATGCTCCCACTCATTAAAGAATGTTTGTCGAATTCGTGATGCATGTAACGTGTTCGGAATACGGAATGTCATATTGAAGGAAACAATGTTAATTACATGTCTATTGGGTAGAACTCGCTTGAAGAGAATTTTTCTGCGAAATGTGCCTCATTTTCAAAACTGCCATTAGGAGAACCCTGTGAAATCTGAGAAAAAGCTTCTAAGTGTCAATATGCCTTGAATGGTGAATGAAAGTCCGGTAATCCACATGTTAATAACAGTGTAGTAATTATTTTTCAAACAGTGATTCATGGAGCGCTTTTGGAAAACGGAATTTCACCGTAATGAAACAATGTAAATTACAATTCTATTGGGTAGAACTAGCTAGAATAGAATTTTTCTGCGAAAATTGCATGATTATCGAATCTGAAGTTTGGAGAAAGCTTCAAAATGAGAGTGAATATTTCTAGGTGTAAATATGCCTTTATGTTGGAAGAAAGTTCGGTAATCCACATTTTCACAACATATTAAAGAATCTTTTTCTAATCCGTGATGCATATACCGTGTTCGGAACGTGGAATTTCACGGTGATTGAAACAATGTAAATTACTTCTCTATTGGGTAGAACTCGCTCCAAGAGAATTTTTCTGCGAAAACTGCTGCATTTTTGAAACTGGCGTTTGGAAAACGCTGCAAGATCTGAGAAAAGAGTTCTAAGTATCAATATTCAATCTATTGTGATGAAAGTTCGGTAATCCACATGCTAACAAATCTGTAGTGAATATTTGTCGAATCCATTATGCATGTAGCATGTTCGGAACACGGGATTTCATGGCCAGGGAGTTTATGTCAATTACATTTCTCTTGGTTAGAAATCACTCCAAGAGATTTTTCCTGAGAAATCTGCCTGATTTTTGAAAGTGGCGTTAGGAAAACGCTGCGAAATAAGATGAATATGTTCTCGGTGTAAATATGCCAAGTAGGGTGGATGAAAGTTCGGTAATCCGCATGCTAACAACTCTGTAGTGAATATTTGTCGAATCCGTGATGCATGTAGCTTTATCGGAACATGGAATTTCACGATGACGGGTTCTATGTAAATTGCATGTTTATTGGATAGAACTCGCTCCAAGAGGATTTTTCTGCGAAAACTGCATGATTTAAAAACTGACATTAGGAGAAATCTACTAAATCAGAAAAAACTTTCTATGTATAAATATGCATTGTAAGGTGGATGAAAGTTCGGTAATACACATGTTCACAACTCATTAAAAATGTTTCTCAAATCCGTGATGTATGTAGTGTGTTCGGAACACGGAATGTCACGTTGAAGGAAACTATGTAAATTACATATCTATTGGTGAGAACCCGCTCCAGGAGCATTTTACTGTAAAATCTACCTCTGTTTGGAAACTGGTGTTATGAAAACGCTGCAAAATCTGAGCAAATGCTTTAAGGTGACAATATGTCTTCAATGGTTTATTAAAGATGTGTAATTCACATTCTAACAACTCAGCTGTGAAAATTTGCTGAATCCAATGTGCACGTAACTTTTTCAGATCACGGAATGTTACGGTGACGGTATCTATGAAAATGGGATGTCTATTGGATCGAACATGCAGCAAGAGGGTTTTTCTGCGAAAACTGCTTGATTTTCGTAAGTGATGTTGGAAAAAATCTGCGAAATCTAAGTAAATATTTCTAGGTGTAAATATGCCTTGTATTGTGGTTGAAACATCGGTAATCCACATGCTCACTGTCATTAAATAATGTTTGTCGAAGCCGTGATGAATGTAACTTTTTCGGAACATGGAATGTCTCGGTGAGTGAAACTCAGAAAATAAAAATTCTACTGGATAGAACTCGCTTGAATTGAATTCTTCTGCGAACATTGCATGATTTTCGAAACTGGATGTTAGGAAAAACCTGCGAAATCAGAATAAACACTTCTAGGTGTAAATATGCGTTGTATGGTGGATGAAAGTTCGCTAATCCACATGCTCCCACTCATTAAAGAATGTTTGTCGAATTCGTGATGCATGTAACGTGTTCGGAATACGGAATGTCATATTGAAGGAAACAATGTTAATTACATGTCTATTGGGCAGAACTCGCTTGAAGAGAATTTTTCTGCGAAATGTGCCTCATTTCCAAAACTGCCATTAGGAGAACACTGTGAAATCTGAGAAAAAGCTTCTAAGTGTCAATATGCCTTGAATGGTGAATGAAAGTCCGGTAATCCACATGTTAATAACAGTGTAGTAATTATTTTTCAAACCGTGATTCATGGAGCGCTTTTGGAAAACGGAATTTCACCGTAATGAAACAATGTAAATTACAATTCTATTGGGTAGAACTAGCTAGAATAGAATTTTTCTGCGAAAATTGCATGATTATCGAATCTGAAGTTTGGAGAAAGCTTCAAAATGAGAGTAAATATTTCTAGGTGTAAATATGCCTTTATGTTGGAAGAAAGTTCGGTAATCCACATTTTCACAACATATTAAAGAATCTTTTTCTAATCCGTGATGCATATACCGTGTTCGGAACGTGGAATTTCACGGTGATTGAAACAATGTAAATTACTTCTCTATTGGGTAGAACTCGCTCCAAGAGAATTTTTTGTGCGAAAACTTCTTCATTTTTGAAACTGGCGTTTGGAAAACGCTGCAAAATCTGAGAAAATACCTCTAAGTATCAATATTCAATCTATTGTGATGAAAGTTCGGTAATCCACATGCTAACAAATCTGTAGTGAATATTTGTCGAATCCATTATGCATGTAGCATGTTCGGAACACGGGATTTCATGGCCAGGGAGTTTATGTCAATTACATTTCTCTTGGTTAGAAATCACTCCAAGAGATTTTTCCTGAGAAATCTGCCTGATTTTTGAAAGTGGCGTTAGGAAAACGCTGCGAAATAAGATGAATATGTTCTCGGTGTAAATATGCCAAGTAGGGTGGATGAAAGTTCGGTAATCCGCATGCTAACAACTCTGTAGTGAATATTTGTCGAATCCGAGATACATGAAGCGTGTTCGGAACACAGAATATCACGGTGAGCGAATCTATGTAAAATACATGTCTCTTGGGTAGAACTCGCTCCAAGAGCTTTTTCTGAGAATTCGGCCTCATTTTCAAAACGGGCATTAGGAAAAACTTTCGAAATATGAGTAAATGCTTCAAACTGTCAATATGGCTTTTATGGTGGATGAAAGTTCAGTAATCCTTATGCTAACGACTCTGTAGTGAATATTTGTCGAATCCGTGATGCATGTAGCTTTATTGGAACATGGAATTTCACGATGGCGGGTTCTATGTAAATTGCATGTCTATTGGGTAGAACTCGCTCCAAGAGGATTTTTCTGCGAAAACTGCATGATTTAAAAACTGACATTAGGAGAAATCTACTAAATCAGAAAAAACTTTCTATGTATAAATATGCATTGTAAGGTGGATGAAAGTTCGGTAATACACATGTTCACAACTCATTAAAAATGTTTCTCAAATCCGTGATGTATGTAGTGTGTTCGGAACACGGAATGTCACGTTGAAGGAAAGTATGTAAATTACATATCTATTGGTGAGAACCCGCTCCAGGAGCATTTTACTGTAAAATCTACCTCTGTTTGGAAACTGGTGTTATGAAAACGCTGCAAAATCTGAGCAAATGCTTTAAGGTGACAATATGTCTTCAATGGTTTATTAAAGATGTGTAATTCACATTCTAACAACTCAGCTGTGAAAATTTGCTGAATCCAATGTGCACGTAACTTTTTCAGATCACGGAATGTTACGGTGACGGTATCTATGAAAATGGGATGTCTATTGGATCGAACATGCAGCAAGAGGGTTTTTCTGCGAAAACTGCTTGATTTTCGTAAGTGATGTTGGAAAAAATCTGCGAAATCTAAGTAAATATTTCTAGGTGTAAATATGCCTTGTATTGTGGTTGAAACATCGGTAATCCACATGCTCACTGTCATTAAATAATGTTTGTCGAAGCCGTGATGAATGTAACTTTTTTGGAACATGGAATGTCTCGGTGAGTGAAACTCAGAAAATAAAAATTCTACTGGATAGAACTCGCTTGAATTGAATTCTTCTGCGAACATTGCATGATTTTCGAAACTGGATGTTAGGAAAAACCTGCGAAATCAGAATAAACACTTCTAGGTGTAAATATGCGTTGTATGGTGGATGAAAGTTCGCTAATCCACATGCTCCCACTCATTAAAGAATGTTTGTCGAATTCGTGATGCATGTAACGTGTTCGGAATACGGAATGTCATATTGAAGGAAACAATGTTAATTACATGTCTATTGGGTAGAACTCGCTTGAAGAGAATTTTTCTGCGAAATGTGCCTCATTTTCAAAACTGCCATTAGGAGAACCCTGTGAAATCTGAGAAAATGCTTCTAAGTGTCAATATGCCTTGAATGGTGAATGAAAGTCCGGTAATCCACATGTTAATAACAGTGTAGTAATTATTTTTCAAACCGTGATTCATGGAGCGCTTTTGGAAAACGGAATTTCACCGTAATGAAACAATGTAAATTACAATTCTATTGGGTAGAACTAGCTAGAATAGAATTTTTCTGCGAAAATTGCATGATTATCGAATCTGAAGTTTGGAGAAAGCTTCAAAATGAGAGTGAATATTTCTAGGTGTAAATATGCCTTTATGTTGGAAGAAAGTTCGGTAATCCACATTTTCACAACATATTAAAGAATCTTTTTCTAATCCGTGATGCATATACCGTGTTCGGAACGTGGAATTTCACGGTGATTGAAACAATGTAAATTACTTCTCTATTGGGTAGAACTCGCTCCAAGAGAATTTTTCTGCGAAAACTGCTGCATTTTTGAAACTGGCGTTTGGAAAACGCTGCAAGATCTGAGAAAAGAGTTCTAAGTATCAATATTCAATCTATTGTGATGAAAGTTCGGTAATCCACATGCTAACAAATCTGTAGTGAATATTTGTCGAATCCATTATGCATGTAGCATGTTCGGAACACGGGATTTCATGGCCAGGGAGTTTATGTCAATTACATTTCTCTTGGTTAGAAATCACTCCAAGAGATTTTTCCTGAGAAATCTGCCTGATTTTTGAAAGTGGCGTTAGGAAAACGCTGCGAAATAAGGTGAATATATTCTCGGTGTAAATATGCCAAGTAGGGTGGATGAAAGTTCGGTAATCCGCATGCTAACAACTCTGTAGTGAATATTTGTCGAATCCGTGATGCATGTAGCTTTATCGGAACATGGAATTTCACGATGACGGGTTCTATGTAAATTGCATGTTTATTGGATAGAACTCGCTCCAAGAGGATTTTTCTGCGAAAACTGCATGATTTAAAAACTGACATTAGGAGAAATCTACTAAATCAGAAAAAACTTTCTATGTATAAATATGCATTGTAAGGTGGATGAAAGTTCGGTAATACACATGTTCACAACTCATTAAAAATGTTTCTCAAATCCGTGATGTATGTAGTGTGTTCGGAACACGGAATGTCACGTTGAAGGAAACTATGTAAATTACATATCTATTGGTGAGAACCCGCTCCAGGAGCATTTTACTGTAAAATCTACCTCTGTTTGGAAACTGGTGTTATGAAAACGCTGCAAAATCTGAGCAAATGCTTTAAGGTGACAATATGTCTTCAATGGTTTATTAAAGATGTGTAATTCACATTCTAACAACTCAGCTGTGAAAATTTGCTGAATCCAATGTGCACGTAACTTTTTCAGATCACGGAATGTTACGGTGACGGGTTCTATGTAAATTGCATGTTTATTGGATAGAACTCGCTCCAAGAGGATTTTTCTGCGAAAACTGCATGATTTAAAAACTGACATTAGGAGAAATCTACTAAATCAGAAAAAACTTTCTATGTATAAATATGCATTGTAAGGTGGATGAAAGTTCGGTAATACACATGTTCACAACTCATTAAAAATGTTTCTCAAATCCGTGATGTATGTAGTGTGTTCGGAACACGGAATGTCACGTTGAAGGAAACTATGTAAATTACATATCTATTGGTGAGAACCCGCTCCAGGAGCATTTTACTGTAAAATCTACCTCTGTTTGGAAACTGGTGTTATGAAAACGCTGCAAAATCTGAGCAAATGCTTTAAGGTGACAATATGTCTTCAATGGTTTATTAAAGATGTGTAATTCACATTCTAACAACTCAGCTGTGAAAATTTGCTGAATCCAATGTGCACGTAACTTTTTCAGATCACGGAATGTTACGGTGACGGTATCTATGAAAATGGGATGTCTATTGGATCGAACATGCAGCAAGAGGGTTTTTCTGCGAAAACTGCTTGATTTTCGTAAGTGATGTTGGAAAAAATCTGCGAAATCTAAGTAAATATTTCTAGGTGTAAATATGCCTTGTATTGTGGTTGAAACATCGGTAATCCACATGCTCACTGTCATTAAATAATGTTTGTCGAAGCCGTGATGAATGTAACTTTTTCGGAACATGGAATGTCTCGGTGAGTGAAACTCAGAAAATAAAAATTCTACTGGATAGAACTCGCTTGAATTGAATTCTTCTGCGAACATTGCATGGTTTTCGAAACTGGATGTTAGGAAAAACCTGCGAAATCAGAATAAACACTTCTAGGTGTAAATATGCGTTGTATGGTGGATGAAAGTTCGCTAATCCACATGCTCCCACTCATTAAAGAATGTTTGTCGAATTCGTGATGCATGTAACGTGTTCGGAATACGGAATGTCATATTGAAGGAAACAATGTTAATTACATGACTATTGGGTAGAACTCGCTTGAAGAGAATTTTTCTGCGAAATGTGCCTCATTTTCAAAACTGCCATTAGGAGAACCCTGTGAAATCTGAGAAAATGCTTCTAAGTGTCAATATGCCTTGAATGGTGAATGAAAGTCCGGTAATCCACATGTTAATAACAGTGTAGTAATTATTTTTCAAACCGTGATTCATGGAGCGCTTTTGGAAAACGGAATTTCACCGTAATGAAACAATGTAAATTACAATTCTATTGGGTAGAACTAGCTAGAATAGAATTTTTCTGCGAAAATTGCATGATTATCGAATCTGAAGTTTGGAGAAAGCTTCAAAATGAGAGTGAATATTTCTAGGTGTAAATATGCCTTTATGTTGGAAGAAAGTTCGGTAATCCACATTTTCACAACATATTAAAGAATCTTTTTCTAATCCGTGATGCATATACCGTGTTCGGAACGTGGAATTTCACGGTGATTGAAACAATGTAAATTACTTCTCTATTGGGTAGAACTCGCTCCAAGAGAATTTTTCTGCGAAAACTGCTGCATTTTTGAAACTGGCGTTTGGAAAACGCTGCAAGATCTGAGAAAAGAGTTCTAAGTATCAATATTCAATCTATTGTGATGAAAGTTCCGTAATCCACATGCTAACAAATCTGTAGTGAATATTTGTCGAATCCATTATGCATGTAGCATGTTCGGAACACGGGATTTCATGGCCAGGGAGTTTATGTCAATTACATTTCTCTTGGTTAGAAATCACTCCAAGAGATTTTTCCTGAGAAATCTGCCTGATTTTTGAAAGTGGCGTTAGGAAAACGCTGCGAAATAAGATGAATATGTTCTCGGTGTAAATATGCCAAGTAGGGTGGATGAAAGTTCGGTAATCCGCATGCTAACAACTCTGTAGTGAATATTTGTCGAATCCGAGATACATGAAGCGTGTTCGGAACACAGAATATCACGGTGAGCGAATCTATGTAAAATACATGTCTCTTGGGTAGAACTCGCTCCAAGAGCTTTTTCTGAGAATTCGGCCTCATTTTCAAAACGGGCATTAGGAAAAACTTTTGAAATATGAGTAAATGCTTCAAAGTGTCAATATGGCTTTTATGGTGGATGAAAGTTCAGTAATCCTTATGCTAACGACTCTGTAGTGAATATTTGTCGAATCCGTGATGCATGTAGCTTTATCGGAACATGGAATTTCACGATGACGGGTTCTATGTAAATTGCATGTTTATTGGATAGAACTCGCTCCAAGAGGATTTTTCTGCGAAAACTGCATGATTTAAAAACTGACATTAGGAGAAATCTACTAAATCAGAAAAAACTTTCTATGTATAAATATGCATTGTAAGGTGGATGAAAGTTCGGTAATACACATGTTCACAACTCATTAAAAATGTTTCTCAAATCCGTGATGTATGTAGTGTGTTCGGAACACGGAATGTCACGTTGAAGGAAACTATGTAAATTACATATCTATTGGTGAGAACCCGCTCCAGGAGCATTTTACTGTAAAATCTACCTCTGTTTGGAAACTGGTGTTATGAAAACGCTGCAAAATCTGAGCAAATGCTTTAAGGTGACAATATGTCTTCAATGGTTTATTAAAGATGTGTAATTCACATTCTAACAACTCAGCTGTGAAAATTTGCTGAATCCAATGTGCACGTAACTTTTTCAGATCACGGAATGTTACGGTGACGGTATCTATGAAAATGGGATGTCTATTGGATCGAACATGCAGCAAGAGGGTTTTTCTGCGAAAACTGCTTGATTTTCGTAAGTGATGTTGGAAAAAATCTGCGAAATCTAAGTAAATATTTCTAGGTGTAAATATGCCTTGTATTGTGGTTGAAACATCGGTAATCCACATGCTCACTGTCATTAAATAATGTTTGTCGAAGCCGTGATGAATGTAACTTTTTCGGAACATGGAATGTCTCGGTGAGTGAAACTCAGAAAATAAAAATTCTACTGGATAGAACTCGCTTGAATTGAATTCTTCTGCGAACATTGCATGGTTTTCGAAACTGGATGTTAGGAAAAACCTGCGAAATCAGAATAAACACTTCTAGGTGTAAATATGCGTTGTATGGTGGATGAAAGTTCGCTAATCCACATGCTCCCACTCATTAAAGAATGTTTGTCGAATTCGTGATGCATGTAACGTGTTCGGAATACGGAATGTCATATTGAAGGAAACAATGTTAATTACATGACTATTGGGTAGAACTCGCTTGAAGAGAATTTTTCTGCGAAATGTGCCTCATTTTCAAAACTGCCATTAGGAGAACCCTGTGAAATCTGAGAAAATGCTTCTAAGTGTCAATATGCCTTGAATGGTGAATGAAAGTCCGGTAATCCACATGTTAATAACAGTGTAGTAATTATTTTTCAAACCGTGATTCATGGAGCGCTTTTGGAAAACGGAATTTCACCGTAATGAAACAATGTAAATTACAATTCTATTGGGTAGAACTAGCTAGAATAGAATTTTTCTGCGAAAATTGCATGATTATCGAATCTGAAGTTTGGAGAAAGCTTCAAAATGAGAGTGAATATTTCTAGGTGTAAATATGCCTTTATGTTGGAAGAAAGTTCGGTAATCCACATTTTCACAACATATTAAAGAATCTTTTTCTAATCCGTGATGCATATACCGTGTTCGGAACGTGGAATTTCACGGTGATTGAAACAATGTAAATTACTTCTCTATTGGGTAGAACTCGCTCCAAGAGAATTTTTCTGCGAAAACTGCTGCATTTTTGAAACTGGCGTTTGGAAAACGCTGCAAGATCTGAGAAAAGAGTTCTAAGTATCAATATTCAATCTATTGTGATGAAAGTTCCGTAATCCACATGCTAACAAATCTGTAGTGAATATTTGTCGAATCCATTATGCATGTAGCATGTTCGGAACACGGGATTTCATGGCCAGGGAGTTTATGTCAATTACATTTCTCTTGGTTAGAAATCACTCCAAGAGATTTTTCCTGAGAAATCTGCCTGATTTTTGAAAGTGGCGTTAGGAAAACGCTGCGAAATAAGATGAATATGTTCTCGGTGTAAATATGCCAAGTAGGGTGGATGAAAGTTCGGTAATCCGCATGCTAACAACTCTGTAGTGAATATTTGTCGAATCCGAGATACATGAAGCGTGTTCGGAACACAGAATATCACGGTGAGCGAATCTATGTAAAATACATGTCTCTTGGGTAGAACTCGCTCCAAGAGCTTTTTCTGAGAATTCGGCCTCATTTTCAAAACGGGCATTAGGAAAAACTTTTGAAATATGAGTAAATGCTTCAAAGTGTCAATATGGCTTTTATGGTGGATGAAAGTTCAGTAATCCTTATGCTAACGACTCTGTAGTGAATATTTGTCGAATCCGTGATGCATGTAGCTTTATCGGAACATGGAATTTCACGATGACGGGTTCTATGTAAATTGCATGTTTATTGGATAGAACTCGCTCCAAGAGGATTTTTCTGCGAAAACTGCATGATTTAAAAACTGACATTAGGAGAAATCTACTAAATCAGAAAAAACTTTCTATGTATAAATATGCATTGTAAGGTGGATGAAAGTTCGGTAATACACATGTTCACAACTCATTAAAAATGTTTCTCAAATCCGTGATGTATGTAGTGTGTTCGGAACACGGAATGTCACGTTGAAGGAAACTATGTAAATTACATATCTATTGGTGAGAACCCGCTCCAGGAGCATTTTACTGTAAAATCTACCTCTGTTTGGAAACTGGTGTTATGAAAACGCTGCAAAATCTGAGCAAATGCTTTAAGGTGACAATATGTCTTCAATGGTTTATTAAAGATGTGTAATTCACATTCTAACAACTCAGCTGTGAAAATTTGCTGAATCCAATGTGCACGTAACTTTTTCAGATCACGGAATGTTACGGTGACGGTATCTATGAAAATGGGATGTCTATTGGATCGAACATGCAGCAAGAGGGTATTTCTGCGAAAACTGCTTGATTTTCGTAAGTGATGTTGGAAAAAATCTGCGAAATCTAAGTAAATATTTCTAGGTGTAAATATGCCTTGTATTGTGGTTGAAACATCGGTAATCCACATGCTCACTGTCATTAAATAATGTTTGTCGAAGCCGTGATGAATGTAACTTTTTCGGAACATGGAATGTCTCGGTGAGTGAAACTCAGAAAATAAAAATTCTACTGGATAGAACTCGCTTGAATTGAATTCTTCTGCGAACATTGCATGATTTTCGAAACTGGATGTTAGGAAAAACCTGCGAAATCAGAATAAACACTTCTAGGTGTAAATATGCGTTGTATGGTGGATGAAAGTTCGCTAATCCACATGCTCCCACTCATTAAAGAATGTTTGTCGAATTCGTGATGCATGTAACGTGTTCGGAATACGGAATGTCATATTGAAGGAAACAATGTTAATTACATGTCTATTGGGCAGAACTCGCTTGAAGAGAATTTTTCTGCGAAATGTGCCTCATTTCCAAAACTGCCATTAGGAGAACACTGTGAAATCTGAGAAAAAGCTTCTAAGTGTCAATATGCCTTGAATGGTGAATGAAAGTCCGGTAATCCACATGTTAATAACAGTGTAGTAATTATTTTTCAAACCGTGATTCATGGAGCGCTTTTGGAAAACGGAATTTCACCGTAATGAAACAATGTAAATTACAATTCTATTGGGTAGAACTAGCTAGAATAGAATTTTTCTGCGAAAATTGCATGATTATCGAATCTGAAGTTTGGAGAAAGCTTCAAAATGAGAGTAAATATTTCTAGGTGTAAATATGCCTTTATGTTGGAAGAAAGTTCGGTAATCCACATTTTCACAACATATTAAAGAATCTTTTTCTAATCCGTGATGCATATACCGTGTTCGGAACGTGGAATTTCACGGTGATTGAAACAATGTAAATTACTTCTCTATTGGGTAGAACTCGCTCCAAGAGAATTTTTTGTGCGAAAACTTCTTCATTTTTGAAACTGGCGTTTGGAAAACGCTGCAAAATCTGAGAAAATACCTCTAAGTATCAATATTCAATCTATTGTGATGAAAGTTCGGTAATCCACATGCTAACAAATCTGTAGTGAATATTTGTCGAATCCATTATGCATGTAGCATGTTCGGAACACGGGATTTCATGGCCAGGGAGTTTATGTCAATTACATTTCTCTTGGTTAGAAATCACTCCGAGAGATTTTTCCTGAGAAATCTGCCTGATTTTTGAAAGTGGCGTTAGGAAAATGCTGCGAAATAAGATGAATATGTTCTCGGTGTAAATATGCCAAGTAGGGTGGATGAAAGTTCGGTAATCCGCATGCTAACAACTCTGTAGTGAATATTTGTCGAATCCGAGATACATGAAGCGTGTTCGGAACACAGAATATCACGGTGAGCGAATCTATGTAAAATACATGTCTCTTGGGTAGAACTCGCTCCAAGAGCTTTTTCTGAGAATTCGGCCTCATTTTCAAAACGGGCATTAGGAAAAACTTTCGAAATATGAGTAAAAGCTTCAAAGTGTCAATATGGCTTTTATGGTGGATGAAAGTTCAGTAATCCTTATGCTAACGACTCTGTAGTGAATATTTGTCGAATCCGTGATGCATGTAGCTTTTTCGGAACATGGAATTTCACGATGGCCGGTTCTATGTAAATTGCATGTTTATTGGGTAGAACTCGCTCCAAGAGGATTTTTCTGCGAAAACTGCATGATTTAAAAACTGACATTAGGAGAAATCTACTAAATCAGAAAAAAATTTCTATGTATAAGTATGCATTGTAAGGTGGATGAAAGTTCAGTAATACACATGTTCACAACTCATTAAAGAATGTTTGTCGAATCCGTGATGCATGTAACGTGTTCAGAACACGGAATGTCTCGGTGAGTGAAACGTAAATTACATATCTTTTGGGTAGAACTCGCTTCAAGGGCATTTTCCTGCCAAATCTGCCTCCTTTTCAAACCTGGCATTAAAACTAAACTGTGAAATCTCAGAAAATTCTTCAAAGTGTCAGTAAGCCATGTATGGTGTATGAAAGTGCTGTAATCCACTTGCTAACAACTCTGTAGTGAATATTTGTCGACACCGAGAAGCATGTAGAGTTTTCGGAACACGGAAATTCACGGTGAGCGAATCCATGTAAATTACATGTCTATTGTTTTGAGCCCACTCCAAGAGGTTTTTGCCGTGAAATCTGCCTCAGTTTCGAAACTGGCGTTTGGAAAACCCTGTGAAATCAGAGAAACTGCTTCTAAGCATCAATATGCCTTGTATTATGATGAAAGTCCTGTAATCCACATGCAAACAACTCTGTAGTGTACTTTGTCGAATCCTATCTGCATGTAGCGTGTTTGAAACACGGAATTTCACAGCAGGAGAATCTATGTGATTTACATATCTATTGGGTAGAACAGGCTCCAACAGATTTTTCCTTAGGAAACTGCCTGATTTTTGAAACTGCTATTAGGAAAAAGCTGCAAACTAAGAGTTAAAATTTCTAGGTGTAAATATGCATTGTAAGGTGGATGAAAGTTCGGTAATACACATGTTCACAACTCATTAAAAATGTTTCTCAAATCCGTGATGTATGTAGTGTGTTCGGAACACGGAATGTCACGTTGAAGGAAACTATGTAAATTACATATCTATTGGTGAGAACCCGCTCCAGGAGCATTTTACTGTAAAATCTACCTCTGTTTGGAAACTGGTGTTATGAAAATGCTGCAAAATCTGAGCAAATGCTTTAAGGTGACAATATGTCTTCAATGGTTTATTAAAGATGTGTAATTCACATTCTAACAACTCAGCTGTGAAAATTTGCTGAATCCAATGTGCACGTAACTTTTTCAGATCACGGAATGTTACGGTGACGGTATCTATGAAAATGGGATGTCTATTGGATCGAACATGCAGCAAGAGGATTTTTCTGCGAAAACTGCTTGATTTTCGTAAGTGATGTTGGAAAAAATCTGCGAAATCTAAGTAAATATTTCTAGGTGTCAATATGCCTTGTATTGTGGTTGAAACATCGGTAATCCACATGCTCACTGTCATTAAATAATGTTTGTCGAAGCCGTGATGAATGTAACTTTTTTGGAACATGGAATGTCTCGGTGAGTGAAACTCAGAAAATAAAAATTCTACTGGATAGAACTCGCTTGAATTGAATCCTTCTGCGAACATTTCATGATTTTCGAAACTGGATGTTAGGAAAAACCTGCGAAATCAGAATAAACACTTCTAGGTGTAAATATGCGTTGTATGGTGGATGAAAGTTCGCTAATCCACATGCTCCCACTCATTTAAGAATGTTTGTCGAATTCGTGATGCATGTAAAGTGTTCGGAATACGGAATGTCATATTGAAGGAAACAATGTAAATTACATGTCTATTGATTAGAACTCGCTTGAAGAGAATTTTTCTGCGAAATGTGCCTCATTTTCAAAACTGCAATCAGGAGAACCCTGTGAAATCTGAGAAAATGCTTCTAAGTGTCAATATGCCTTGAATGGTGAATGAAAGTCCGGTAATCCACATGTTAATAACAGTGTAGTAATTATTTTTCAAACCGTGATTCATGGAGCGCTTTTGGAAAACGGAATTTCACCGTAATGAAACAATGTAAATTACAATTCTATTGGGTAGAACTAGCTAGAATAGAATTTTTCTGCGAAAATTGCATGATTATCGAATCTGAAGTTTGGAGAAAGTTTGAAAATGAGAGTAAATATTTCTAGGTGTTAATATGCCTTTATGTTAGAAGAAAGTTCGGTAATCCACATTTTCACAACATATTAAAGAATCTTTTTCTAATCCGTGATGCATATACCGTGTTCGGAACGTGGAATTTCACGGTGATTGAAACAATGTAAATTACTTCTCTATTGGGTAGAACTCGCTCCAAGAGAATTTTTTGTGCGAAAACTTCTTCATTTTTGAAACTGGCGTTTGGAAAACGCTGCAAAATCTTAGAAAATACTTCTAAGTATCAATATTCAATCTATTGTGATGAAAGTTCGGTAATCCACATGCTAACAAATCTGTAGTGAATATTTGTCGAATGCATTATGCATGTAGCATGTTCGGAACACGGGATTTCATGGCCAGGGAGTTAATGTAAATTACATCTCTCTTGGTTAGAAATCACTCCAAGAGATTTTTCCTGAGAAATCTGCCTGATTTTTGAAAGTGGCGTTAGGAAAACTCTGCGAAATAAGATGAATATGTTCTCGGTGTAAATATGCCAATTAGGGCGGATGAAAGTTCGGTAATCCACATGCTAACAACTCTGTAGTGAATATTTGTCGAATCCGAGATACATGAAGCGTGTTCAGAACACAGAATATCACGGTGAGCGAATCTATGTAAAATACATGTCTCTTGGGTAGAACTCGCTCCAAGAGCTTTTTCTGAGAATTCGGCCTCATTTTCAAAACGGGCATTAGGAAAAACTTTCGAAATATGAGTAAATGCTTCAAAGTGTCAATATGGCTTTTATGGTGGATGAAAGTTCAGTAATCCTTATGCTAACGACTCTGTAGTGAATATTTGTCGAATCCGTGATGCATGTAGCTTTATCGGAACATGGAATTTCACGATGGCGGGTTCTATGTAAATTGCATGTCTATTGGATAGAACTCGCTCCAAGAGGATTTTTCTGCGAAAACTGCATGATTTAAAAACTGACATTAGGAGAAATCTACTAAATCAGGAAAAACTTTCTATGTATAAATATGCATTGTAAGGTGGATGAAAGTTCGGTAATACACATGTTCACAACTCATTAAAAATATTTCTCAAATCCGTGATGTATGTAGTGTGTTCGGAACACGGAATGTCACGTTGAAGGAAACTATGTAAATTACATATCTATTGGTGAGAACCCGCTCCAGGAGCATTTTACTGTAAAATCTACCTCTGTTTGGAAACTGGTGTTATGAAAACGCTGCAAAATCTGAGCAAATGCTTTAAGGTGACAATATGTCTTCAATGGTTTATTAAAGATGTGTAATTCACATTCTAACAACTCAGCTGTGAAAATTTGCTGAATCCAATGTGCACGTAACTTTTTCAGATCACGGAATGTTACGGTGACGGTATCTATGAAAATGGGATGTCTATTGGATCGAACATGCAGCAAGAGGATTTTTCTGCGAAAACTGCTTGATTTTCGTAAGTGATGTTGGAAAAAATCTGCGAAATCTAAGTAAATATTTCTAGGTGTAAATATGCCTTGTATTGTGATTGAAACATCGGTAATCCACATGCTCACTGTCATTAAATAATGTTTGTCGAAGCCGTGATGAATGTAACTTTTTTGGAACATGGAATGTCTCGGTGAGTGAAACTCAGTAAATAAAAATTCTACTGGATAGAACTCGCTTGAATTGAATTCTTCTGCGAATATTTCATGATTTTCGAAACTGGATGTTAGGAAAAACCTGCGAAATCAGAATAAACACTTCTAGGTGTAAATATGCGTTGTATGGTGGATGAAAGTTCGCTAATCCACATGCTCCCACTCATTAAAGAATGTTTGTCGAATTCGTGATGCATGTAAAGTGTTCGGAATACGGAATGTCATATTGAAGGAAACAATGTAAATTACATGTCTATTGATTAGAACTCGCTTGAAGAGAATTTTTCTGCGAAATGTGCCTCATTTTCAAAACTGCCATTAGGAGAACCCTGTGAAATCTGAGAAAATGCTTCTAAGTGTCAATATGCCTTGAATGGTGAATGAAAGTCCGGTAATCCACATGTTAATAACAGTGTAGTAATTATTTTTCAAACCGTGATTCATGGAGCGCTTTTGGAAAACGGAATTTCACCGTAATGAAACAATGTAAATTACAATTCTATTGGGTAGAACTAGCTAGAATAGAATTTTTCTGCGAAAATTGCATGATTATCGAATCTGAAGTTTGGAGAAAGCTGCAAAATGAGAGTAAATATTTCTAGGTGTAAATATGCCTTTATGTTGGAAGAAAGTTCGGTAATCCACATTTTCACAACATATTAAAGAATCTTTTTCTAATCCGTGATGCATATACCGTGTTCGGAACGTGGAATTTCACGGTGATTGAAACAATGTAAATTACTACTCTATTGGGTAGAACTCGCTCCAAGAGAATTTTTTGTGCGAAAACTTCTTCATTTTTGAAACTGGCGTTTGGAAAACGCTGCAAAATCTGAGAAAATACCTCTAAGTATCAATATTCAATCTATTGTGATGAAAGTTCGGTAATCCACATGCTAACAAATCTGTAGTGAATATTTGTCGAATCCATTATGCATGTAGCATGTTCGGAACACGGGATTTCATGGCCAGGGAGTTTATGTAAATTACATTTCTCTTGGTTAGAAATCACTCCAAGAGATTTTTCCTGAGAAATCTGCCTGATTTTTGAAAGTGGCGTTAGGAAAACGCTGCGAAATAAGATGAATATGTTCTCGATGTAAATATGCCAAGTAGGGTGGATGAAAGTTCGGTAATCCGCATGCTAACAACTCTGTATTGAATATTTGTCGAATCCGAGATACATGAAGCGTGTTCGGAACACAGAATATCACGGTGAGCGAATCTATGTAAAATACATGTCTCTTGGGTAGAACTCGCTCCAAGAGCTTTTTCTGAGAATTCGGCCTCATTTTCAAAACGGGCATTAGGAAAAACTTTCGAAATATGAGTAAATGCTTCAAAGTGTCAATATGGCTTTTATGGTGGATGAAAGTTCAGTAATCCTTATGCTAACGACTCTGTAGTGAATATTTGTCGAATCCGTGATGCATGTAGCTTTTTCGGAACATGGAATTTCACGATGGCCGGTTCTATGTAAATTGCATGTTTATTGGGTAGAACTCGCTCCAAGAGGATTTTTCTGCGAAAACTGCATGATTTAAAAACTGACATTAGGAGAAATCTTCTAAATCAGAAAAAAATTTCTATGTATAAGTATGCATTGTAAGGTGGATGAAAGTTCAGTAATACACATGTTCACAACTCATTAAAGAATGTTTGTCGAATCCGTGATGCATGTAACGTGTTCAGAACACGGAATGTCTCGGTGAGTGAAACGTAAATTACATATCTTTTGGGTAGAACTCGCTTCAAGGGCATTTTCCTGCCAAATCTGCCTCCTTTTCAAACCTGGCATTAAAACTAACCTGTGAAATCTCAGAAAATTCTTCAAAGTGTCAGTAAGCCATGTATGGTGGATGAAAGTGCTGTAATCCACTTGCTAACAACTCTGTAGTGAATATTTGTCGACACCGAGAAGCATGTAGAGTTTTCGGAACACGGAAATTCACGGTGAGCGAATCCATGTAAATTACATGTCTATTGTTTTGAGCCCACTCCAAGAGGTTTTTGCCGTGAAATCTGCCTCAGTTTCGAAACTGGCGTTTGGAAAACTCTGTGAAATCAGAGAAACTGCTTCTAAGCATCAATATGCCTTGTATTATGATGAAAGTCCTGTAATCCACATGCAAACAACTCTGTAGTGTACTTTGTCGAATCCTATCTGCATGTAGCGTGTTTGAAACACGGAATTTCACAGCAGGAGAATCTATGTGATTTACATATCTATTGGGTAGAACAGGCTCCAACAGATTTTTCCTTAGGAAACTGCCTGATTTTTGAAACTGCTATTAGGAAAAAGCTGCAAACTAAGAGTTAAAATTTCTAGGTGTAAATATGCATTGTAAGGTGGATGAAAGTTCGGTAATACACATGTTCACAACTCATTAAAAATGTTTCTCAAATCCATGATGTATGTAGTGTGTTCGGAACACGGAATGTCACGTTGAAGGAAACTATGTAAATTACATATCTATTGGTGAGAACCCGCTCCAGGAGCATTTTACTGTAAAATCTACCTCTGTTTGGAAACTGGTGTTATGAAAACGCTGCAAAATCTGAGCAAATGCTTTAAGGTGACAATATGTCTTCAATGGTTTATTAAAGATGTGTAATTCACATTCTAACAACTCAGCTGTGAAAATTTGCTGAATCCAATGTGCACGTAACTTTTTCAGATCACGGAATGTTACGGTGACGGTATCTATGAAAATGGGATGTCTATTGGATCGAACATGCAGCAAGAGGATTTTTCTGCGAAAACTGCTTGATTTTCGTAAGTGATGTTGGAAAAAATCTGCGAAATCTAAGTAAATATTTCTAGGTGTCAATATGCCTTGTATTGTGGTTGAAACATCGGTAATCCACATGCTCACTGTCATTAAATAATGTTTGTCGAAGCCGTGATGAATGTAACTTTTTTGGAACATGGAATGTCTCGGTGAGTGAAACTCAGAAAATAAAAATTCTACTGGATAGAACTCGCTTGAATTGAATCCTTCTGCAAACATTTCATGATTTTCGAAACTGGATGTTAGGAAAAACCTGCGAAATCAGAATAAACACTTCTAGGTGTAAATATGCGTTGTATGGTGGATGAAAGTTCGCTAATCCACATGCTCCCACTCATTTAAGAATGTTTGTCGAATTCGTGATGCATGTAAAGTGTTCGGAATACGGAATGTCATATTGAAGGAAACAATGTAAATTACATGTCTATTGATTAGAACTCGCTTGAAGAGTATTTTTCTGCGAAATGTGCCTCATTTTCAAAACTGCAATCAGGAGAACCCTGTGAAATCTGAGAAAATGCTTCTAAGTGTCAATATGCCTTGAATGGTGAATGAAAGTCCGGTAATCCACATGTTAATAACAGTGTAGTAATTATTTTTCAAACCGTGATTCATGGAGCGCTTTTGGAAAACGGAATTTCACCGTAATGAAACAATGTAAATTACAATTCTATTGGGTAGAACTAGCTAGAATAGAATTTTTCTGCGAAAATTGCATGATTATCGAATCTGAAGTTTGGAGAAAGTTTCAAAATGAGAGTAAATATTTCTAGGTGTAAATATGCCTTTATGTTAGAAGAAAGTTCGGTAATCCACATTTTCACAACATATTAAAGAATCTTTTTCTAATCCGTGATGCATATACCGTGTTCGGAACGTGGAATTTCACGGTGATTGAAACAATGTAAATTACTTCTCTATTGGGTAGAACTCGCTCCAAGAGAATTTTTTGTGCGAAAACTTCTTCATTTTTGAAACTGGCGTTTGGAAAACGCTGCAAAATCTTAGAAAATACTTCTAAGTATCAATATTCAATCTATTGTGATGAAAGTTCGGTAATCCACATGCTAACAAATCTGTAGTGAATATTTGTCGAATCCATTATGCATGTAGCATGTTCGGAACACGGGATTTCATGGCCAGGGAGTTAATGTAAATTACATCTCTCTTGGTTAGAAATCACTCCAAGAGATTTTTCCTGAGAAATCTGCCTGATTTTTGAAAGTGGCGTTAGGAAAACTCTGCGAAATAAGATGAATATGTTCTCGGTGTAAATATGCCAATTAGGGCGGATGAAAGTTCGGTAATCCACATGCTAACAACTCTGTAGTGAATATTTGTCGAATCCGAGATACATGAAGCGTGTTCAGAACACAGAATATCACGGTGAGCGAATCTATGTAAAATACATGTCTCTTGGGTAGAACTCGCTCCAAGAGCTTTTTCTGAGAATTCGGCCTCATTTTCAAAACGGGCATTAGGAAAAACTTTCGAAATATGAGTAAATGCTTCAAACTGTCAATATGGCTTTTATGGTGGATGAAAGTTCAGTAATCCTTATGCTAACGACTCTGTAGTGAATATTTGTCGAATCCGTGATGCATGTAGCTTTATCGGAACATGGAATTTCACGATGGCGGGTTCTATGTAAATTGCATGTCTATTGGATAGAACTCGCTCCAAGAGGATTTTTCTGCGAAAACTGCATGATTTAAAAACTGACATTAGGAGAAATCTACTAAATCAGGAAAAACTTTCTATGTATAAATATGCATTGTAAGGTGGATGAAAGTTCGGTAATACACATGTTCACAACTCATTAAAAATATTTCTCAAATCCGTGATGTATGTAGTGTGTTCGGAACACGGAATGTCACGTTGAAGGAAACTATGTAAATTACATATCTATTGGTGAGAACCCGCTCCAGGAGCATTTTACTGTAAAATCTACCTCTGTTTGGAAACTGGTGTTATGAAAACGCTGCAAAATCTGAGCAAATGCTTTAAGGTGACAATATGTCTTCAATGGTTTATTAAAGATGTGTAATTCACATTCTAACAACTCAGCTGTGAAAATTTGCTGAATCCAATGTGCACGTAACTTTTTCAGATCACGGAATGTTACGGTGACGGTATCTATGAAAATGGGATGTCTATTGGATCGAACATGCAGCAAGAGGATTTTTCTGCGAAAACTGCTTGATTTTCGTAAGTGATGTTGGAAAAAATCTGCGAAATCTAAGTAAATATTTCTAGGTGTAAATATGCCTTGTATTGTGATTGAAACATCGGTAATCCACATGCTCACTGTCATTAAATAATGTTTGTCGAAGCCGTGATGAATGTAACTTTTTTGGAACATGGAATGTCTCGGTGAGTGAAACTCAGAAAATAAAAATTCTACTGGATAGAACTCGCTTGAATTGAATCCTTCTGCGAATATTTCATGATTTTCGAAACTGGATGTTAGGAAAAACCTGCGAAATCAGAATAAACACTTCTAGGTGTAAATATGCGTTGTATGGTGGATGAAAGTTCGCTAATCCACATGCTCCCACTCATTAAAGAATGTTTGTCGAATTCGTGATGCATGTAAAGTGTTCGGAATACGGAATGTCATATTGAAGGAAACAATGTAAATTACATGTCTATTGATTAGAACTCGCTTGAAGAGAATTTTTCTGCGAAATGTGCCTCATTTTCAAAACTGCCATTAGGAGAACCCTGTGAAATCTGAGAAAATGCTTCTAAGTGTCAATAAGCCTTGAATGGTGAATGAAAGTCCGGTAATCCACATGTTAATAACAGTGTAGTAATTATTTTTCAAACCGTGATTCATGGAGCGCTTTTGGAAAACGGAATTTCACCGTAATGAAACAATGTAAATTACAATTCTATTGGGTAGAACTAGCTAGAATAGAATTTTTCTGCGAAAATTGCATGATTATCGAATCTGAAGTTTGGAGAAAGCTGCAAAATGAGAGTAAATATTTCTAGGTGTAAATATGCCTTTATGTTGGAAGAAAGTTCGGTAATCCACGTTTTCACAACATATTAAAGAATCTTTTTCTAATCCGTGATGCATATACCGTGTTCGGAACGTGGAATTTCACGGTGATTGAAACAATGTAAATTACTACTCTATTGGGTAGAACTCGCTCCAAGAGAATTTTTTGTGCGAAAACTTCTTCATTTTTGAAACTGGCGTTTGGAAAACGCTGCAAAATCTGAGAAAATACCTCTAAGTATCAATATTCAATCTATTGTGATGAAAGTTCGGTAATCCACATGCTAACAAATCTGTAGTGAATATTTGTCGAATCCATTATGCATGTAGCATGTTCGGAACACGGGATTTCATGGCCAGGGAGTTTATGTAAATTACATTTCTCTTGGTTAGAAATCACTCCAAGAGATTTTTCCTGAGAAATCTGCCTGATTTTTGAAAGTGGCGTTAGGAAAACGCTGCGAAATAAGATGAATATGTTCTCGATGTAAATATGCCAAGTAGGGTGGATGAAAGTTCGGTAATCCGCATGCTAACAACTCTGTATTGAATATTTGTCGAATCCGAGATACATGAAGCGTGTTCGGAACACAGAATATCACGGTGAGCGAATCTATGTAAAATACATGTCTCTTGGGTAGAACTCGCTCCAAGAGCTTTTTCTGAGAATTCGGCCTCATTTTCAAAACGGGCATTAGGAAAAACTTTCGAAATATGAGTAAAAGCTTCAAAGTGTCAATATGGCTTTTATGGTGGATGAAAGTTCAGTAATCCTTATGCTAACGACTCTGTAGTGAATATTTGTCGAATCCGTGATGCATGTAGCTTTTTCGGAACATGGAATTTCACGATGGCCGGTTCTATGTAAATTGCATGTTTATTGGGTAGAACTCGCTCCAAGAGGATTTTTCTGCGAAAACTGCATGATTTAAAAACTGACATTAGGAGAAATCTTCTAAATCAGAAAAAAATTTCTATGTATAAGTATGCATTGTAAGGTGGATGAAAGTTCAGTAATACACATGTTCACAACTCATTAAAGAATGTTTGTCGAATCCGTGATGCATGTAACGTGTTCAGAACACGGAATGTCTCGGTGAGTGAAACGTAAATTACATATCTTTTGGGTAGAACTCGCTTCAAGGGCATTTTCCTGCCAAATCTGCCTCCTTTTCAAACCTGGCATTAAAACTAACCTGTGAAATCTCAGAAAATTCTTCAAAGTGTCAGTAAGCCATGTATGGTGGATGAAAGTGCTGTAATCCACTTGCTAACAACTCTGTAGTGAATATTTGTCGACACCGAGAAGCATGTAGAGTTTTCGGAACACGGAAATTCACGGTGAGCGAATCCATGTAAATTACATGTCTATTGTTTTGAGCCCACTCCAAGAGGTTTTTGCCGTGAAATCTGCCTCAGTTTCGAAACTGGCGTTTGGAAAACTCTGTGAAATCAGAGAAACTGCTTCTAAGCATCAATATGCCTTGTATTATGATGAAAGTCCTGTAATCCACATGCAAACAACTCTGTAGTGTACTTTGTCGAATCCTATCTGCATGTAGCGTGTTTGAAACACGGAATTTCACAGCAGGAGAATCTATGTGATTTACATATCTATTGGGTAGAACAGGCTCCAACAGATTTTTCCTTAGGAAACTGCCTGATTTTTGAAACTGCTATTAGGAAAAAGCTGCAAACTAAGAGTTAAAATTTCTAGGTGTAAATATGCATTGTAAGGTGGATGAAAGTTCGGTAATACACATGTTCACAACTCATTAAAAATGTTTCTCAAATCCGTGATGTATGTAGTGTGTTCGGAACACGGAATGTCACGTTGAAGGAAACTATGTAAATTACATATCTATTGGTGAGAACCCGCTCCAGGAGCATTTTACTGTAAAATCTACCTCTGTTTGGAAACTGGTGTTATGAAAACGCTGCAAAATCTGAGCAAATGCTTTAAGGTGACAATATGTCTTCAATGGTTTATTAAAGATGTGTAATTCACATTCTAACAACTCAGCTGTGAAAATTTGCTGAATCCAATGTGCACGTAACTTTTTCAGATCACGGAATGTTACGGTGACGGTATCTATGAAAATGGGATGTCTATTGGATCGAACATGCAGCAAGAGGATTTTTCTGCGAAAACTGCTTGATTTTCGTAAGTGATGTTGGAAAAAATCTGCGAAATCTAAGTAAATATTTCTAGGTGTCAATATGCCTTGTATTGTGGTTGAAACATCGGTAATCCACATGCTCACTGTCATTAAATAATGTTTGTCGAAGCCGTGATGAATGTAACTTTTTTGGAACATGGAATGTCTCGGTGAGTGAAACTCAGAAAATAAAAATTCTACTGGATAGAACTCGCTTGAATTGAATTCTTCTGCGAACATTTCATGATTTTCGAAACTGGATGTTAGGAAAAACCTGCGAAATCAGAATAAACACTTCTAGGTGTAAATATGCGTTGTATGGTGGATGAAAGTTCGCTAATCCACATGCTCCCACTCATTTAAGAATGTTTGTCGAATTCGTGATGCATGTAAAGTGTTCGGAATACGGAATGTCATATTGAAGGAAACAATGTAAATTACATGTCTATTGATTAGAACTCGCTTGAAGAGAATTTTTCTGCGAAATGTGCCTCATTTTCAAAACTGCCATTAGGAGAACCCTGTGAAATCTGAGAAAATGCTTCTAAGTGTCAATATGCCTTGAATGGTGAATGAAAGTCCGGTAATCCACATGTTAATAAAAGTGTAGTAATTATTTTTCAAACCGTGATTCATGGAGCGCTTTTGGAAAACGGAATTTCACCGTAATGAAACAATGTAAATTACAATTCTATTGGGTAGAACTAGCTAGAATAGAATTTTTCTGCGAAAATTGCATGATTATCGAATCTGAAGTTTGGAGAAAGTTTCAAAATGAGAGTAAATATTTCTAGGTGTAAATATGCCTTTATGTTAGAAGAAAGTTCGGTAATCCACATTTTCACAACATATTAAAGAATCTTTTTCTAATCCGTGATGCATATACCGTGTTCGGAACGTGGAATTTCACGGTGATTGAAACAATGTAAATTACTTCTCTATTGGGTAGAACTCGCTCCAAGAGAATTTTTTGTGCGAAAACTTCTTCATTTTTGAAACTGGCGTTTGGAAAACGCTGCAAAATCTTAGAAAATACTTCTAAGTATCAATATTCAATCTATTGTGATGAAAGTACGGTAATCCACATGCTAACAAATCTGTAGTGAATATTTGTCGAATCCATTATGCATGTAGCATGTTCGGAACACGGGATTTCATGGCCAGGGAGTTAATGTAAATTACATCTCTCTTGGTTAGAAATCACTCCAAGAGATTTTTCCTGAGAAATCTGCCTGATTTTTGAAAGTGGCGTTAGGAAAACTCTGCGAAATAAGATGAATATGTTCTCGGTGTAAATATGCCAATTAGGGCGGATGAAAGTTCGGTAATCCACATGCTAACAACTCTGTAGTGAATATTTGTCGAATCCGAGATACATGAAGCGTGTTCAGAACACAGAATATCACGGTGAGCGAATCTATGTAAAATACATGTCTCTTGGGTAGAACTCGCTCCAAGAGATTTTTCTGAGAATTCGGCCTCATTTTCAAAACGGGCATTAGGAAAAACTTTCGAAATATGAGTAAATGCTTCAAAGTGTCAATATGGCTTTTATGGTGGATGAAAGTTCAGTAATCCTTATGCTAACGACTCTGTAGTGAATATTTGTCGAATCCGTGATGCATGTAGCTTTATCGGAACGTGGAATTTCACGATGGCGGGTTCTATGTAAATTGCATGTCTATTGGATAGAACTCGCTCCAAGAGGATTTTTCTGCGAAAACTGCATGATTTAAAAACTGACATTAGGAGAAATCTACTAAATCAGGAAAAACTTTCTATGTATAAATATGCATTGTAAGGTGGATGAAAGTTCGGTAATACACATGTTCACAACTCATTAAAAATATTTCTCAAATCCGTGATGTATGTAGTGTGTTCGGAACACGGAATGTCACATTGAAGGAAAGTATGTAAATTACATATCTATAGGTGAGAACCCGCTCCAGGAGCATTTTACTGTAAAATCTACCTCTGTTTGGAAACTGGTGTTATGAAAACGCTGCAAAATCTGAGCAAATGCTTTAAGGTGACAATATGTCTTCAATGGTTTATTAAAGATGTGTAATTCACATTCTAACAACTCAGCTGTGAAAATTTGCTGAATCCAATGTGCACGTAACTTTTTCAGATCACGGAATGTTACGGTGACGGTATCTATGAAAATGGGATGTCTATTGGATCGAACATGCAGCAAGAGGATTTTTCTGCGAAAACTGCTTGATTTTCGTAAGTGATGTTGGAAAAAATCTGCGAAATCTAAGTAAATATTTCTAGGTGTAAATATGCCTTGTATTGTGATTGAAACATCGGTAATCCACATGCTCACTGTCATTAAATAATGTTTGTCGAAGCCGTGATGAATGTAACTTTTTTGGAACATGGAATGTCTCGGTGAGTGAAACTCAGAAAATAAAAATTCTACTGGATAGAACTCGCTTGAATTGAATTCTTCTGCGAATATTTCATGATTTTCGAAACTGGATGTTAGGAAAAACCTGCGAAATCAGAATAAACACTTCTAGGTGTAAATATGCGTTGTATGGTGGATGAAAGTTCGCTAATCCACATGCTCCCACTCATTAAAGAATGTTTGTCGAATTCGTGATGCATGTAAAGTGTTCGGAATACGGAATGTCATATTGAAGGAAACAATGTAAATTACATGTCTATTGATTAGAACTCGCTTGAAGAGAATTTTTCTGCGAAATGTGCCTCATTTTCAAAACTGCCATTAGGAGAACCCTGTGAAATCTGAGAAAATGCTTCTAAGTGTCAATAAGCCTTGAATGGTGAATGAAAGTCCGGTAATCCACATGTTAATAACAGTGTAGTAATTATTTTTCAAACCGTGATTCATGGAGCGCTTTTGGAAAACGGAATTTCACCGTAATGAAACAATGTAAATTACAATTCTATTGGGTAGAACTAGCTAGAATAAAATTTTTCTGCGAAAATTGCATGATTATCGAATCTGAAGTTTGGAGAAAGCTGCAAAATGAGAGTAAATATTTCTAGGTGTAAATATGCCTTTATGTTGGAAGAAAGTTCGGTAATCCACGTTTTCACAACATATTAAAGAATCTTTTTCTAATCCGTGATGCATATACCGTGTTCGGAACGTGGAATTTCACGGTGATTGAAACAATGTAAATTACTACTCTATTGGGTAGAACTCGCTCCAAGAGAATTTTTTGTGCGAAAACTTCTTCATTTTTGAAACTGGCGTTTGGAAAACGCTGCAAAATCTGAGAAAATACCTCTAAGTATCAATATTCAATCTATTGTGATGAAAGTTCGGTAATCCACATGCTAACAAATCTGTAGTGAATATTTGTCGAATCCATTATGCATGTAGCATGTTCGGAACACGGGATTTCATGGCCAGGGAGTTTATGTCAATTACATTTCTCTTGGTTAGAAATCACTCCAAGAGATTTTTCCTGAGAAATCTGCCTGATTTTTGAAAGTGGCGTTAGGAAAACGCTGCGAAATAAGATGAATATGTTCTCGATGTAAATATGCCAAGTAGGGTGGATGAAAGTTCGGTAATCCGCATGCTAACAACTCTGTATTGAATATTTGTCGAATCCGAGATACATGAAGCGTGTTCGGAACACAGAATATCACGGTGAGCGAATCTATGTAAAATACATGTCTCTTGGGTAGAACTCGCTCCAAGAGCTTTTTCTGAGAATTCGGCCTCATTTTCAAAACGGGCATTAGGAAAAACTTTCGAAATATGAGTAAAAGCTTCAAAGTGTCAATATGGCTTTTATGGTGGATGAAAGTTCAGTAATCCTTATGCTAACGACTCTGTAGTGAATATTTGTCGAATCCGTGATGCATGTAGCTTTTTCGGAACATGGAATTTCACGATGGCCGGTTCTATGTAAATTGCATGTTTATTGGGTAGAACTCGCTCCAAGAGGATTTTTCTGCGAAAACTGCATGATTTAAAAACTGACATTAGGAGAAATCTTCTAAATCAGAAAAAAATTTCTATGTATAAGTATGCATTGTAAGGTGGATGAAAGTTCAGTAATACACATGTTCACAACTCATTAAAGAATGTTTGTCGAATCCGTGATGCATGTAACGTGTTCAGAACACGGAATGTCTCGGTGAGTGAAACGTAAATTACATATCTTTTGGGTAGAACTCGCTTCAAGGGCATTTTCCTGCCAAATCTGCCTCCTTTTCAAACCTGGCATTAAAACTAACCTGTGAAATCTCAGAAAATTCTTCAAAGTGTCAGTAAGCCATGTATGGTGGATGAAAGTGCTGTAATCCACTTGCTAACAACTCTGTAGTGAATATTTGTCGACACCGAGAAGCATGTAGAGTTTTCGGAACACGGAAATTCACGGTGAGCGAATCCATGTAAATTACATGTCTATTGTTTTGAGCCCACTCCAAGAGGTTTTTGCCGTGAAATCTGCCTCAGTTTCGAAACTGGCGTTTGGAAAACTCTGTGAAATCAGAGAAACTGCTTCTAAGCATCAATATGCCTTGTATTATGATGAAAGTCCTGTAATCCACATGCAAACAACTCTGTAGTGTACTTTGTCGAATCCTATCTGCATGTAGCGTGTTTGAAACACGGAATTTCACAGCAGGAGAATCTATGTGATTTACATATCTATTGGGTAGAACAGGCTCCAACAGATTTTTCCTTAGGAAACTGCCTGATTTTTGAAACTGCTATTAGGAAAAAGCTGCAAACTAAGAGTTAAAATTTCTAGGTGTAAATATGCATTGTAAGGTGGATGAAAGTTCGGTAATACACATGTTCACAACTCATTAAAAATGTTTCTCAAATCCGTGATGTATGTAGTGTGTTCGGAACACGGAATGTCACGTTGAAGGAAACTATGTAAATTACATATCTATTGGTGAGAACCCGCTCCAGGAGCATTTTACTGTAAAATCTACCTCTGTTTGGAAACTGGTGTTATGAAAACGCTGCAAAATCTGAGCAAATGCTTTAAGGTGACAATATGTCTTCAATGGTTTATTAAAGATGTGTAATTCACATTCTAACAACTCAGCTGTGAAAATTTGCTGAATCCAATGTGCACGTAACTTTTTCAGATCACGGAATGTTACGGTGACGGTATCTATGAAAATGGGATGTCTATTGGATCGAACATGCAGCAAGAGGATTTTTCTGCAAAAACTGCTTGATTTTCGTAAGTGATGTTGGAAAAAATCTGCGAAATCTAAGTAAATATTTCTAGGTGTAAATATGCCTTGTATTGTGGTTGAAACATCGGTAATCCACATGCTCACTGTCATTAAATAATGTTTGTCGAAGCCGTGATGAATGTAACTTTTTTGGAACATGGAATGTCTCGGTGAGTGAAACTCAGAAAATAAAAATTCTACTGGATAGAACTCGCTTGAATTGAATTCTTCTGCGAACATTTCATGATTTTCGAAACTGGATGTTAGGAAAAACCTGCGAAATCAGAATAAACACTTCTAGGTGTAAATATGTGTTGTATGGTGGATGAAAGTTCGCTAATCCACATGCTCCCACTCATTTAAGAATGTTTGTCGAATTCGTGATGCATGTAAAGTGTTCGGAATACGGAATGTCATATTGAAGGAAACAATGTAAATTACATGTCTATTGATTAGAACTCGCTTGAAGAGAATTTTTCTGCGAAATGTGCCTCATTTTCAAAACTGCCATTAGGAGAACCCTGTGAAATCTGAGAAAATGCTTCTAAGTGTCAATATGCCTTGAATGGTGAATGAAAGTCCGGTAATCCACATGTTAATAAAAGTGTAGTAATTATTTTTCAAACCGTGATTCATGGAGCGCTTTTGGAAAACGGAATTTCACCGTAATGAAACAATGTAAATTACAATTCTATTGGGTAGAACTAGCTAGAATAGAATTTTTCTGCGAAAATTGCATGATTATCGAATCTGAAGTTTGGAGAAAGTTTCAAAATGAGAGTAAATATTTCTAGGTGTAAATATGCCTTTATGTTAGAAGAAAGTTCGGTAATCCACATTTTCACAACATATTAAAGAATCTTTTTCTAATCCGTGATGCATATACCGTGTTCGGAACGTGGAATTTCACGGTGATTGAAACAATGTAAATTACTTCTCTATTGGGTAGAACTCGCTCCAAGAGAATTTTTTGTGCGAAAACTTCTTCATTTTTGAAACTGGCGTTTGGAAAACGCTGCAAAATCTGAGAAAATACTTCTAAGTATCAATATTCAATCTATTGTGATGAAAGTTCGGTAATCCACATGCTAACAAATCTGTAGTGAATATTTGTCGAATCCATTATGCATGTAGCATGTTCGGAACACGGGATTTCATGGCCAGGGAGTTTATGTAAATTACATTTCTCTTGGTTAGAAATCACTCCAAGAGATTTTTCCTGAGAAATCTGCCTGATTTTTGAAAGTGGCGTTAGGAAAACGCTGCGAAATAAGATGAATATGTTCTCGATGTAAATATGCCAAGTAGGGTGGATGAAAGTTCGGTAATCCGCATGCTAACAACTCTGTATTGAATATTTGTCGAATCCGAGATACATGAAGCGTGTTCGGAACACAGAATATCACGGTGAGCGAATCTATGTAAAATACATGTCTCTTGGGTAGAACTCGCTCCAAGAGCTTTTTCTGAGAATTCGGCCTCATTTTCAAAACGGGCATTAGGAAAAACTTTCGAAATATGAGTAAAAGCTTCAAAGTGTCAATATGGCTTTTATGGTGGATGAAAGTTCAGTAATCCTTATGCTAACGACTCTGTAGTGAATATTTGTCGAATCCGTGATGCATGTAGCTTTTTCGGAACATGGAATTTCACGATGGCCGGTTCTATGTAAATTGCATGTTTATTGGGTAGAACTCGCTCCAAGAGGATTTTTCTGCGAAAACTGCATGATTTAAAAACTGACATTAGGAGAAATCTTCTAAATCAGAAAAAAATTTCTATGTATAAGTATGCATTGTAAGGTGGATGAAAGTTCAGTAATACACATGTTCACAACTCATTAAAGAATGTTTGTCGAATCCGTGATGCATGTAACGTGTTCAGAACACGGAATGTCTCGGTGAGTGAAACGTAAATTACATATCTTTTGGGTAGAACTCGCTTCAAGGGCATTTTCCTGCCAAATCTGCCTCCTTTTCAAACCTGGCATTAAAACTAACCTGTGAAATCTCAGAAAATTCTTCAAAGTGTCAGTAAGCCATGTATGGTGGATGAAAGTGCTGTAATCCACTTGCTAACAACTCTGTAGTGAATATTTGTCGACACCGAGAAGCATGTAGAGTTTTCGGAACACGGAAATTCACGGTGAGCGAATCCATGTAAATTACATGTCTATTGTTTTGAGCCCACTCCAAGAGGTTTTTGCCGTGAAATCTGCCTCAGTTTCGAAACTGGCGTTTGGAAAACTCTGTGAAATCAGAGAAACTGCTTCTAAGCATCAATATGCCTTGTATTATGATGAAAGTCCTGTAATCCACATGCAAACAACTCTGTAGTGTACTTTGTCGAATCCTATCTGCATGTAGCGTGTTTGAAACACGGAATTTCACAGCAGGAGAATCTATGTGATTTACATATCTATTGGGTAGAACAGGCTCCAACAGATTTTTCCTTAGGAAACTGCCTGATTTTTGAAACTGCTATTAGGAAAAAGCTGCAAACTAAGAGTTAAAATTTCTAGGTGTAAATATGCATTGTAAGGTGGATGAAAGTTCGGTAATACACATGTTCACAACTCATTAAAAATGTTTCTCAAATCCGTGATGTATGTAGTGTGTTCGGAACACGGAATGTCACGTTGAAGGAAACTATGTAAATTACATATCTATTGGTGAGAACCCGCTCCAGGAGCATTTTACTGTAAAATCTACCTCTGTTTGGAAACTGGTGTTATGAAAACGCTGCAAAATCTGAGCAAATGCTTTAAGGTGACAATATGTCTTCAATGGTTTATTAAAGATGTGTAATTCACATTCTAACAACTCAGCTGTGAAAATTTGCTGAATCCAATGTGCACGTAACTTTTTCAGATCACGGAATGTTACGGTGATGGTATCTATGAAAATGGGATGTCTATTGGATCGAACATGCAGCAAGAGGATTTTTCTGCGAAAACTGCTTGATTTTCGTAAGTGATGTTGGAAAAAATCTGCGAAATCTAAGTAAATATTTCTAGGTGTAAATATGCCTTGTATTGTGGTTGAAACATCGGTAATCCACATGCTCACTGTCATTAAATAATGTTTGTCGAAGCCGTGATGAATGTAACTTTTTTGGAACATGGAATGTCTCGGTGAGTGAAACTCAGAAAATAAAAATTCTACTGGATAGAACTCGCTTGAATTGAATTCTTCTGCGAATATTTCATGATTTTCGAAACTGGATGTTAGGAAAAACCTGCGAAATCAGAATAAACACTTCTAGGTGTAAATATGCGTTGTATGGTGGATGAAAGTTCGCTAATCCACATGCTCCCACTCATTAAAGAATGTTTGTCGAATTCGTGATGCATGTAAAGTGTTCGGAATACGGAATGTCATATTGAAGGAAACAATGTAAATTACATGTCTATTGATTAGAACTCGCTTGAAGAGAATTTTTCTGCGAAATGTGCCTCATTTTCAAAACTGCCATTAGGAGAACCCTGTGAAATCTGAGAAAATGCTTCTAAGTGTCAATATGCCTTGAATGGTGAATGAAAGTCCGGTAATCCACATGTTAATAAAAGTGTAGTAATTATTTTTCAAACCGTGATTCATGGAGCGCTTTTGGAAAACGGAATTTCACCGTAATGAAACAATGTAAATTACAATTCTATTGGGTAGAACTAGCTAGAATAGAATTTTTCTGCGAAAATTGCATGATTATCGAATCTGAAGTTTGGAGAAAGCTTCAAAATGAGAGTAAATATTTCTAGGTGTAAATATGCCTTTATGTTGGAAGAAAGTTCGGTAATCCACATTTTCACAACATATTAAAGAATCTTTTTCTAATCCGTGATGCATATACCGTGTTCGGAACGTGGAATTTCACGGTGATTGAAACAATGTAAATTACTACTCTATTGGGTAGAACTCGCTCCAAGAGAATTTTTTGTGCGAAAACTTCTTCATTTTTGAAACTGGCGTTTGGAAAACGCTGCAAAATCTGAGAAAATACCTCTAAGTATCAATATTCAATCTATTGTGATGAAAGTTCGGTAATCCACATGCTAACAAATCTGTAGTGAATATTTGTCGAATCCATTATGCATGTAGCATGTTCGGAACACGGGATTTCATGGCCAGGGAGTTTATGTAAATTACATTTCTCTTGGTTAGAAATCACTCCAAGAGATTTTTCCTGAGAAATCTGCCTGATTTTTGAAAGTGGCGTTAGGAAAACGCTGCGAAATAAGATGAATATGTTCTCGATGTAAATATGCCAATTAGGGTGGATGAAAGTTCGGTAATCCGCATGCTAACAACTCTGTATTGAATATTTGTCGAATCCGAGATACATGAAGCGTGTTCGGAACACAGAATATCACGGTGAGCGAATCTATGTAAAATACATGTCTCTTGGGTAGAACTCACTCCAAGAGCTTTTTCTGAGAATTCGGCCTCATTTTCAAAACGGGCATTAGGAAAAACTTTCGAAATATGAGTAAAAGCTTCAAAGTGTCAATATGGCTTTTATGGTGGATGAAAGTTCAGTAATCCTTATGCTAACGAATCTGTAGTGAATATTTGTCGAATCCGTGATTCATGTAGCTTTTTCGGAACATGGAATTTCACGATGGCCGGTTCTATGTAAATTGCATGTTTATTGGGTAGAACTCGCTCCAAGAGGATTTTTCTGCGAAAACTGCATGGTTTAAAAACTGACATTAGGAGAAATCTTCTAAATCAGAAAAAAATTTCTATGTATAAGTATGCATTGTAAGGTGGATGAAAGTTCAGTAATACACATGTTCACAACTCATTAAAGAATGTTTGTCGAATCCGTGATGCATGTAACGTGTTCAGAACACGGAATGTCTCGGTGAGTGAAACGTAAATTACATATCTTTTGGGTAGAACTCGCTTCAAGGGCATTTTCCTGCCAAATCTGCCTCCTTTTCAAACCTGGCATTAAAACTAACCTGTGAAATCTCAGAAAATTCTTCAAAGTGTCAGTAAGCCATGTATGGTGGATGAAAGTGCTGTAATCCACTTGCTAACAACTCTGTAGTGAATATTTGTCGACACCGAGAAGCATGTAGAGTTTTCGGAACACGGAAATTCACGGTGAGCGAATCCATGTAAATTACATGTCTATTGTTTTGAGCCCACTCCAAGAGGTTTTTGCCGTGAAATCTGCCTCAGTTTCGAAACTGGCGTTTGGAAAACTCTGTGAAATCAGAGAAACTGCTTCTAAGCATCAATATGCCTTGTATTATGATGAAAGTCCTGTAATCCACATGCAAACAACTCTGTAGTGTACTTTGTCGAATCCTATCTGCATGTAGCGTGTTTGAAACACGGAATTTCACAGCAGGAGAATCTATGTGATTTACATATCTATTGGGTAGAACAGGCTCCAACAGATTTTTCCTTAGGAAACTGCCTGATTTTTGAAACTGCTATTAGGAAAAAGCTGCAAACTAAGAGTTAAAATTTCTAGGTGTAAATATGCATTGTAAGGTGGATGAAAGTTCGGTAATACACATGTTCACAACTCATTAAAAATGTTTCTCAAATCCGTGATGTATGTAGTGTGTTCGGAACACGGAATGTCACGTTGAAGGAAAGTATGTAAATTACATATCTATTGGTGAGAACCCGCTCCAGGAGCATTTTACTGTAAAATCTACCTCTGTTTGGAAACTGGTGTTATGAAAACGCTGCAAAATCTGAGCAAATGCTTTAAGGTGACAATATGTCTTCAATGGTTTATTAAAGATGTGTAATTCACATTCTAACAACTCAGCTGTGAAAATTTGCTGAATCCAATGTGCACGTAACTTTTTCAGATCACGGAATGTTACGGTGACGGTATCTATGAAAATGGGATGTCTATTGGATCGAACAAGCAGCAAGAGGATTTTTCTGCGAAAACTGCTTGATTTTCGTAAGTGATGTTGGAAAAAATCTGCGAAATCTAAGTAAATATTTCTAGGTGTAAATATGCCTTGTATTGTGGTTGAAACATCGGTAATCCACATGCTCACTGTCATTAAATAATGTTTGTCGAAGCCGTGATGAATGTAACTTTTTTGGAACATGGAATGTCTCGGTGAGTGAAACTCAGAAAATAAAAATTCTACTGGATAGAACTCGCTTGAATTGAATTCTTCTGCGAACATTTCATGATTTTCGAAACTGGATGTTAGGAAAAACCTGCGAAATCAGAATAAACACTTCTAGGTGTAAATATGCGTTGTATGGTGGATGAAAGTTCGCTAATCCACATGCTCCCACTCATTTAAGAATGTTTGTCGAATTCGTGATGCATGTAAAGTGTTCGGAATACGGAATGTCATATTGAAGGAAACAATGTAAATTACATGTCTATTGATTAGAACTCGCTTGAAGAGAATTTTTCTGCGAAATGTGCCTCATTTTCAAAACTGCCATTAGGAGAACCCTGTGAAATCTGAGAAAATGCTTCTAAGTGTCAATATGCCTTGAATGGTGAATGAAAGTCCGGTAATCCACATGTTAATAAAAGTGTAGTAATTATTTTTCAAACCGTGATTCATGGAGCGCTTTTGGAAAACGGAATTTCACCGTAATGAAACAATGTAAATTACAATTCTATTGGGTAGAACTAGCTAGAATAGAATTTTTCTGCGAAAATTGCATGATTATCGAATCTGAAGTTTGGAGAAAGTTTCAAAATGAGAGTAAATATTTCTAGGTGTAAATATGCCTTTATGTTAGAAGAAAGTTCGGTAATCCACATTTTCACAACATATTAAAGAATCTTTTTCTAATCCGTGATGCATATACCGTGTTCGGAACGTGGAATTTCACGGTGATTGAAACAATGTAAATTACTTCTCTATTGGGTAGAACTCGCTCCAAGAGAATTTTTTGTGCGAAAACTTCTTCATTTTTGAAACTGGCGTTTGGAAAACGCTGCAAAATCTTAGAAAATACTTCTAAGTATCAATATTCAATCTATTGTGATGAAAGTTCGGTAATCCACATGCTAACAAATCTGTAGTGAATATTTGTCGAATCCATTATGCATGTAGCATGTTCGGAACACGGGATTTCATGGCCAGGGAGTTTATGTCAATTACATCTCTCTTGGTTAGAAATCACTCCAAGAGATTTTTCCTGAGAACTCTGCCTGATTTTTGAAAGTGGCGTTAGGAAAACTCTGCGAAATAAGATGAATATGTTCTCGGTGTAAATATGCCAATTAGGGCGGATGAATGTTCGGTAATCCACATGCTAACAACTCTGTAGTGAATATTTGTCGAATCCGAGATACATGAAGCGTGTTCAGAACACAGAATATCACGGTGAGCGAATCTATGTAAAATACATGTCTCTTGGGTAGAACTCGCTCCAAGAGCTTTTTCTGAGAATTCGGCCTCATTTTCAAAACGGGCATTAGGAAAAACTTTCGAAATATGAGTAAATGCTTCAAAGTGTCAATATGGCTTTTATGGTGGATGAAAGTTCAGTAATCCTTATGCTAACGACTCTGTAGTGAATATTTGTCGAATCCGTGATGCATGTAGCTTTATCGGAACATGGAATTTCACGATGGCGGGTTCTATGTAAATTGCATGTCTATTGGTTAGAACTCGCTCCAAGAGGATTTTTCTGCGAAAACTGCATGATTTAAAAACTGACATTAGGAGAAATCTACTAAATCAGAAAAAACTTTCTATGTATAAATATGCATTGTAAGGTGGATGAAAGTTCGGTAATACACATGTTCACAACTCATTAAAAATGTTTCTCAAATCCGTGATGTATGTAGTGTGTTCGGAACACGGAATGTCACGTTGAAGGAAAGTATGTAAATTACATATCTATTGGTGAGAACCCGCTCCAGGAGCATTTTACTGTAAAATCTACCTCTGTTTGGAAACTGGTGTTATGAAAACGCTGCAAAATCTGAGCAAATGCTTTAAGGTGACAATATGTCTTCAATGGTTTATTAAAGATGTGTAATTCACATTCTAACAACTCAGCTGTGAAAATTTGCTGAATCCAATGTGCACGTAACTTTTTCAGATCACGGAATGTTACGGTGACGGTATCTATGAAAATGGGATGTCTATTGGATCGAACATGCAGCAAGAGGATTTTTCTGCGAAAACTGCTTGATTTTCGTAAGTGATGTTGGAAAAAATCTGCGAAATCTAAGTAAATATTTCTAGGTGTAAATATGCCTTTTATTGTGATTGAAACATCGGTAATCTACATGCTCACTGTCATTAAATAATGTTTGTCGAAGCCGTGATGAATGTAACTTTTTTGGAACATGGAATGTCTCGGTGAGTGAAACTCAGAAAATAAAAATTCTACTGGATAGAACTCGCTTGAATTGAATTCTTCTGCGAATATTTCATGATTTTCGAAACTGGATGTTAGGAAAAACCTGCGAAATCAGAATAAACACTTCTAGGTGTAAATATGCGTTGTATGGTGGATGAAAGTTCGCTAATCCACATGCTCCCACTCATTAAAGAATGTTTGTCGAATTCGTGATGCATGTAACGTGTTCGGAATACGGAATGTCATATTGAAGGAAACAATGTTAATTACATGTCTATTGGGTAGAACTCGCTTGAAGAGAATTTTTCTGCGAAATGTGCCTCATTTTCAAAACTGCCATTAGGAGAACCCTGTGAAATCTGAGAAAATGCTTCTAAGTGTCAATATGCCTTGAATGGTGAATGAAAGTCCGGTAATCCACATGTTAATAACAGTGTAGTAATTATTTTTCAAACCGTGATTCATGGAGCGCTTTTGGAAAACAGAATTTCACCGTAATGAAACAATGTAAATTACAATTCTATTGGGTAGAACTAGCTAGAATAGAATTTTTCTGCGAAAATTGCATGATTATCGAATCTGAAGTTTGGAGAAAGCTGCAAAATGAGAGTAAATATTTCTAGGTGTAAATATGCCTTTATGTTGGAAGAAAGTTCGGTAATCCACATTTTCACAACATATTAAAGAATCTTTTTCTAATCCGTGATGCATATACCGTGTTCGGAACGTGGAATTTCACGGTGATTCAAACAATGTAAATTACTTCTCTATTGGGTAGAACTCGCTCCAAGAGAATTTTTTGTGCGAAAACTTCTTCATTTTTGAAACTGGCGTTTGGAAAACGCTGCAAAATCTGAGAAAATACCTCTAAGTATCAATATTCAATCTATTGTGATGAAAGTTCGGTAATCCACATGCTAACAAATCTGTAGTGAATATTTGTCGAATCCATTATGCATGTAGCATGTTCGGAACACGGGATTTCATGGCCAGGGAGTTTATGTCAATTACATTTCTCTTGGTTAGAAATCACTCCAAGAGATTTTTCCTGAGAAATCTGCCTGATTTTTGAAAGTGGCGTTAGGAAAACGCTGCGAAATAAGATGAATATGTTCTCGATGTAAATATGCCAAGTAGGGTGGATGAAAGTTCGGTAATCCGCATGCTAACAACTCTGTATTGATTATTTGTTGAATCCGAGATACATGAAGCGTGTTCGGAACACAGAATATCACGGTGAGCGAATCTATGTAAAATACATGTCTCTTGGGTAGAACTCGCTCCAAGAGCTTTTTCTGAGAATTCGGCCTCATTTTCAAAACGGGCATTAGGAAAAACTTTCGAAATATGAGTAAATGCTTCAAAGTGTCAATATGGCTTTTATGGTGGATGAAAGTTCAGTAATCCTTATGCTAACGACTCTGTAGTGAATATTTGTCGAATCCGTGATGCATGTAGCTTTATCGGAACATGGAATTTCACGATGGCGGGTTCTATGTAAATTGCATGTCTATTGGGTAGAACTCGCTCCAAGAGGATTTTTCTGCGAAAACTGCATGATTTAAAAACTGACATTAGGAGAAATCTACTAAATCAGAAAAAACTTTCTATGTATAAATATGCATTGTAAGGTGGATGAAAGTTCGGTAATACACATGTTCACAACTCATTAAAAATGTTTCTCAAATCCGTGATGTATGTAGTGTGTTCGGAACACGGAATGTCACGTTGAAGGAAAGTATGTAAATTACATATCTATTGGTGAGAACCCGCTCCAGGAGCATTTTACTGTAAAATCTACCTCTGTTTGGAAACTGGTGTTATGAAAACGCTGCAAAATCTCAGCAAATGCTTTAAGGTGACAATATGTCTTCAATGGTTTATTAAAGATGTGTAATTCACATTCTAACAACTCAGCTGTGAAAATTTGCTGAATCCAATGTGCACGTAACTTTTTCAGATCACGGAATGTTACGGTGACGGTATCTATGAAAATGGGATGTCTATTGGATCGAACATGCAGCAAGAGGGTTTTTCTGCGAAAACTGCTTGATTTTCGTAAGTGATGTTGGAAAAAATCTGCGAAATCTAAGTAAATATTTCTAGGTGTCAATATGCCTTGTATTGTGGTTGAAACATCGGTAATCCACATGCTCACTGTCATTAAATAATGTTTGTCGAAGCCGTGATGAATGTAACTTTTTTGGAACATGGAATGTCTCGGTGAGTGAAACTCAGAAAATAAAAATTCTACTGGATAGAACTCGCTTGAATTGAATTCTTCTGCGAATATTTCATGATTTTCGAAACTGGATGTTAGGAAAAACCTGCGAAATCAGAATAAACACTTCTAGGTGTAAATATGCGTTGTATGGTGGATGAAAGTTCGCTAATCCACATGCTCCCACTCATTAAAGAATGTTTGTCGAATTCGTGATGCATGTAACGTGTTCGGAATACGGAATGTCATATTGAAGGAAACAATGTTAATTACATGTCTATTGGGTAGAACTCGCTTGAAGAGAATTTTTCTGCGAAATGTGCCTCATTTTCAAAACTGACATTAGGAGAACCCTGTGAAATCTGAGAAAATGCTTCTAAGTGTCAATATGCCTTGAATGGTGAATGAAAGTCCGGTAATCCACATGTTAATAACAGTGTAGTAATTATTTTTCAAACCGTGATTCATGGAGCGCTTTTGGAAAACAGAATTTCACCGTAATGAAACAATGTAAATTACAATTCTATTGGGTAGAACTAGCTAGAATAGAATTTTTCTGCGAAAATTGCATGATTATCGAATCTGAAGTTTGGAGAAAGCTGCAAAATGAGAGTAAATATTTCTAGGTGTAAATATACCTTTATGTTGGAAGAAAGTTCGGTAATCCACATTTTCACAACATATTAAAGAATCTTTTTCTAATCCGTGATGCATATACAGTGTTCGGAACGTGGAATTTCACGGTGATTGAAACAATGTAAATTACTTCTCTATTGGGTAGAACTCGCTCCAAGAGAATTTTTTGTGCGAAAACTTCTTCATTTTTGAAACTGGCGTTTGGAAAACGCTGCAAAATCTGAGAAAATACCTCTAAGTATCAATATTCAATCTATTGTGATGAAAGTTCGGTAATCCACATGCTAACAAATCTGTAGTGAATATTTGTCGAATCCATTATGCATGTAGCATGTTCGGAACACGGGATTTCATGGCCAGGGATTTTATGTAAATTACATTTCTCTTGGTTAGAAATCACTCCAAGAGATTTTTCCTGAGAAATCTGCCTGATTTTTGAAAGTGGCGTTAGGAAAACTCTGCGAAATAAGATGAATATGTTCTCGATGTAAATATGCCAAGTAGGGTGGATGAAAGTTCGGTAATCCGCATGCTAACAACTCTGTATTGAACATTTGTCGAATCCGAGATACATGAAGCGTGTTCGGAACACAGAATATCACGGTGAGCGAATCTATGTAAAATACTTGTCTCTTGGGTAGAACTCGCTCCAAGAGCTTTTTCTGAGAATTCGGCCTCATTATCAAAACGGGCATTAGGAAAAACTTTCGAAATATGAGTAAATGCTTCAAAGTGTCAATATGGCTTTTATGGTGGATGAAAGTTCAGTAATCCTTATGCTAACGACTCTGTAGTGAATATTTGTCGAATCCGTGATGCATGTAGCTTTTTCGGAACATGAAATTTCACGATGGCTGGTTCTATGTAAATTGCATGTCTATTGGGTAGAACTCGCTCCAAGAGGATTTTTCTGCGAAAACTGCATGATTTAAAAACTGACATTAGGAGAAATCTACTAAATCAGAAAAAACTTTCTATGTATAAATATGCATTGTAAGGTGGATGAAAGTTCGGTAATACACATGTTCACAACTCATTAAAAATGTTTCTCAAATCCGTGATGTATGTAGTGTGTTCGGAACACGGAATGTCACGTTGAAGGAAAGTATGTAAATTACATATCTATTGGTGAGAACCCGCTCCAGGAGCATTTTACTGTAAAATCTACCTCTGTTTGGAAACTGGTGTTATGAAAACGCTGCAAAATCTCAGCAAATGCTTTAAGGTGACAATATGTCTTCAATGGTTTATTAAAGATGTGTAATTCACATTCTAACAACTCAGCTGTGAAAATTTGCTGAATCCAATTTGCACGTAATTTTTCAGATCACGGAATGTTACGGTGACGGTATCTATGAAAATGGGATGTCTATTGGATCGAACATGCAGCAAGAGGATTTTTCTGCGAAAACTGCTTGATTTTCGTAAGTGATGTTGGAAAAAATCTGCGAAATATAAGTAAATATTTCTAGGTGTAAATATGCCTTGTATTGTGGTTGAAACATCGGTAATCCACATGCTCACTGTCATTAAATAATGTTTGTCGAAGCCGTGATGAATGTAACTTTTTTGGAACATGGAATGTCTCGGTGAGTGAAACTCAGAAAATAAAAATTCTACTGGATAGAACTCGCTTGAATTGAATTCTTCTGCGAATATTTCATGATTTTCGAAACTGGATGTTAGGAAAAACCTGCGAAATCAGAATAAACACTTCTAGGTGTAAATATGCGTTGTATGGTGGATGAAAGTTCGCTAATCCACATGCTCCCACTCATTAAAGAATGTTTGTCGAATTCGTGATGCATGTAACGTGTTCGGAATACGGAATGTCATATTGAAGGAAACAATGTTAATTACATGTCTATTGGGTAGAACTCGCTTGAAGAGAATTTTTCTGCGAAATGTGCCTCATTTTCAAAACTGCCATTAGGAGAACCCTGTGAAATCTGAGAAAATGCTTCTAAGTGTCAATATGCCTTGAATGGTGAATGAAAGTCCGGTAATCCACATGTTAATAACAGTGTAGTAATTATTTTTCAAACCGTGATTCATGGAGCGCTTTTGGAAAACAGAATTTCACCGTAATGAAACAATGTAAATTACAATTCTATTGGGTAGAACTAGCTAGAATAGAATTTTTCTGCGAAAATTGCATGATTATCGAATCTGAAGTTTGGAGAAAGCTGCAAAATGAGAGTAAATATTTCTAGGTGTAAATATGCCTTTATGTTGGAAGAAAGTTCGGTAATCCACATTTTCACAACATATTAAAGAATCTTTTTCTAATCCGTGATGCATATACCGTGTTCGGAACGTGGAATTTCACGGTGATTGAAACAATGTAAATTACTTCTCTATTGGGTAGAACTCGCTCCAAGAGAATTTTTTGTGCGAAAACTTCTTCATTTTTGAAACTGGCGTTTGGAAAACGCTGCAAGATCTGAGAAAAGAGTTCTAAGTATCAATATTCAATCTATTGTGATGAAAGTTCGGTAATCCACATGCTAACAAATCTGTAGTGAATATTTGTCGAATCCATTATGCATGTAGCATGTTCGGAACACGGGATTTCATGGCCAGGGAGTTTATGTCAATTACATTTCTCTTGGTTAGAAATCACTCCAAGAGATTTTTCCTGAGAAATCTGCCTGATTTTTGAAAGTGGCGTTAGGAAAACGCTGCGAAATAAGATGAATATGTTCTCGGTGTAAATATGCCAAGTAGGGTGGATGAAAGTTCGGTAATCCGCATGCTAACAACTCTGTAGTGAATATTTGTCGAATCCGAGATACATGAAGCGTGTTCGGAACACAGAATATCACGGTGAGCGAATCTATGTAAAATACATGTCTCTTGGGTAGAACTCGCTCCAAGAGCTTTTTCTGAGAATTCGGCCTCATTTTCAAAACGGGCATTAGGAAAAACTTTCGAAATATGAGTAAATGCGTCAAAGTGTCAATATGGCTTTTATGGTGGATGAAAGTTCAGTAATCCTTATGCTAACGACTCTGTAGTGAATATTTGTCGAATCCGTGATGCATGTAGCTTTATCGGAACATGGAATTTCACGATGGCGGGTTCTATGTAAATTGCATGTCTATTGGGTAGAACTCGCTCCAAGAGGATTTTTCTGCGAAAACTGCATGATTTAAAAACTGACATTAGGAGAAATCTACTAAATCAGAAAAAACTTTCTATGTATAAATATGCATTGTAAGGTGGATGAAAGTTCGGTAATACACATGTTCACAACTCATTAAAAATGTTTCTCAAATCCGTGATGTATGTAGTGTGTTCGGAACACGGAATGTCACGTTGAAGGAAAGTATGTAAATTACATATCTATTGGTGAGAACCCGCTCCAGGAGCATTTTACTGTAAAATCTACCTCTGTTTGGAAACTGGTGTTATGAAAACGCTGCAAAATCTGAGCAAATGCTTTAAGGTGACAATATGTCTTCAATGGTTTATTAAAGATGTGTAATTCACATTCTAACAACTCAGCTGTGAAAATTTGCTGAATCCAATGTGCACGTAACTTTTTCAGATCACGGAATGTTACGGTGACGGTATCTATGAAAATGGGATGTCTATTGGATCGAACATGCAGCAAGAGGATTTTTCTGCGAAAACTGCTTGATTTTCGTAAGTGATGTTGGAAAAAATCTGCGAAATCTAAGTAAATATTTCTAGGTGTAAATATGCCTTGTATTGTGGTTGAAACATCGGTAATCCACATGCTCACTGTCATTAAATAATGTTTGTCGAAGCCGTGATGAATGTAACTTTTTTGGAACATGGAATGTCTCGGTGAGTGAAACTCAGAAAATAAAAATTCTACTGGATAGAACTCGCTTGAATTGAATTCTTCTGCGAACATTTCATGATTTTCGAAACTGGATGTTAGGAAAAACCTGCGAAATCAGAATAAACACTTCTAGGTGTAAATATGCGTTGTATGGTGGATGAAAGTTCGCTAATCCACATGCTCCCACTCATTAAAGAATGTTTGTCGAATTCGTGATGCATGTAACGTGTTCGGAATACGGAATGTCATATTGAAGGAAACAATGTTAATTACATGTCTATTGGGTAGAACTCGCTTGAAGAGAATTTTTCTGCGAAATGTGCCTCATTTCCAAAACTGCCATTAGGAGAACCCTGTGAAATCTGAGAAAATGCTTCTAAGTTTCAATATGACTTGAATGGTGAATGAAAGTCCGGTAATCCACATGTTAATAACAGTGTAGTGTTTATTTTTCAAACCGTGATTCATGGAGCGCTTTTGGAAAACGGAATTTCACCGTAATGAAACAATGTAAATTACAATTCTATTGGGTAGAACTAGCTAGAATAGAATTTTTCTGCGAAAATTGCATGATTATCGAATCTGAAGTTTGGAGAAAGCTGCAAAATGAGAGTAAATATTTCTAGGTGTAAATATGCCTTTATGTTGGAAGAAAGTTCGGTAATCCACATTTTCACAACATATTAAAGAATCTTTTTCTAATCCGTGATGCATATACCGTGTTCGGAACGTGGAATTTCACGGTGATTGAAACAATGTAAATTACTTCTCTATTGGGTAGAACTCGCTCCAAGAGAATTTTTCTGCGAAAACTGCTGCATTTTTGAAAATGGCGTTTGGAAAACGCTGCAAGATCTGAGAAAAGGGTTCTAAGTATCAATATTCAATCTATTGTGATGAAAGTTCGGTAATCCACATGCTAACAAATCTGTAGTGAATATTTGTCGAATCCATTATGCATGTAGCATGTTCGGAACACGGGATTTCATGGCCAGGGAGTTTATGTAAATTACATTTCTCTTGGTTAGAAATCACTCCAAGAGATTTTTCCTGAGAAATCTGCCTGATTTTTGAAAGTGGCGTTAGGAAAACGCTGCGAAATAAGATGAATATGTTCTCGGTGTAAATATGCCAAGTAGGGTGGATGAAAGTTCGGTAATCCGCATGCTAACAACTCTGTAGTGAATATTTGTCGAATCCGAGATACATGAAGCGTGTTCGGAACACAGAATATCACGGTGAGCGAATCTATGTAAAATACATGTCTCTTGGGTAGAACTCGCTCCAAGAGCTTTTTCTGAGAATTCGGCCTCATTTTCAAAACGGGCATTAGGAAAAACTTTCGAAATATGAGTAAATGCTTCAAAGTGTCAATATGGCTTTTATGGTGGATGAAAGTTCAGTAATCCTTATGCTAACGACTCTGTAGTGAATATTTGTCGAATCCGTGATGCATGTAGCTTTATCGGAACATGGAATTTCACGATGGCGGGTTCTATGTAAATTGCATGTCTATTGGGTAGAACTCGCTCCAAGAGGATTTTTCTGCGAAAACTGCATGATTTAAAAACTGACATTAGGAGAAATCTACTAAATCAGAAAAAACTTTCTATGTATAAATATGCATTGTAAGGTGGATGAAAGTTCGGTAATACACATGTTCACAACTCATTAAAAATGTTTCTCAAATCCGTGATGTATGTAGTGTGTTCGGAACACGGAATGTCACATTGAAGGAAAGTATGTAAATTACATATCTATTGGTGAGAACCCGCTCCAGGAGCATTTTACTGTAAAATCTACCTCTGTTTGGAAACTGGTGTTATGAAAACGCTGCAAAATCTGAGCAAATGCTTTAAGGTGACAATATGTCTTCAATGGTTTATTAAAGATGTGTAATTCACATTCTAACAACTCAGCTGTGAAAATTTGCTGAATCCAATGTGCACATAACTTTTTCAGATCACGGAATGTTACGGTGACGGTATCTATGAAAATGGGATGTCTATTGGATCGAACATGCAGCAAGAGGATTTTTCTGCAAAAACTGCTTGATTTTCGTAAGTGATGTTGGAAAAAATCTGCGAAATCTAAGTAAATATTTCTAGGTGTAAATATGCCTTGTATTGTGGTTGAAACATCGGTAATCCACATGCTCACTGTCATTAAATAATGTTTGTCGAAGCCGTGATGAATGTAACTTTTTTGGAACATGGAATGTCTCGGTGAGTGAAACTCAGAAAATAAAAATTCTACTGGATAGAACTCGCTTGAATTGAATTCTTCTGCGAACATTTCATGATTTTCGAAACTGGATGTTAGGAAAAACCTGCGAAATCAGAATAAACACTTCTAGGTGTAAATATGCGTTGTATGGTGGATGAAAGTTCGCTAATCCACATGCTCCCACTCATTAAAGAATGTTTGTCGAATTCGTGATGCATGTAACGTGTTCGGAATACGGAATGTCATATTGAAGGAAACAATGTTAATTACATGTCTATTGGGTAGAACTCGCTTGAAGAGAATTTTTCTGCGAAATGTGCCTCATTTCCAAAACTGCCATTAGGAGAACCCTGTGAAATCTGAGAAAATGCTTCTAAGTGTCAATATGCCTTGAATGGTGAATGAAAGTCCGGTAATCCACATGTTAATAACAGTGTAGTGTTTATTTTTCAAACCGTGATTCATGGAGCGCTTTTGGAAAACGGAATTTCACCGTAATGAAACAATGTAAATTACAATTCTATTGGGTAGAACTAGCTAGAATAGAATTTTTCTGCGAAAATTGCATGATTATCGAATCTGAAGTTTGGAGAAAGCTGCAAAATGAGAGTAAATATTTCTAGGTGTAAATATGCCTTTATGTTGGAAGAAAGTTCGGTAATCCACATTTTCACAACATATTAAAGAATCTTTTTCTAATCCGTGATGCATATACCGTGTTCGGAACGTGGAATTTCACGGTGATTGAAACAATGTAAATTACTTCTCTATTGGGTAGAACTCGCTCCAAGAGAATTTTTCTGCGAAAACTGCTGCATTTTTGAAACTGGCTTTTGGAAAACGCTGCAAGATCTGAGAAAAGGGTTCTAAGTATCAATATTCAATCTATTGTGATGAAAGTTCGGTAATCCACATGCTAACAAATCTGTAGTGAATATTTGTCGAATCCATTATGCATGTAGCATGTTCGGAACACGGGATTTCATGGCCAGGGAGTTTATGTCAATTACATTTCTCTTGGTTAGAAATCACTCCAAGAGATTTTTCCTGAGAAATCTGCCTGATTTTTGAAAGTGGCGTTAGGAAAACGCTGCGAAATAAGATGAATATGTTCTCGGTGTAAATATGCCAAGTAGGGTGGATGAAAGTTCGGTAATCCGCATGCTAACAACTCTGTAGTGAATATTTGTCGAATCCGAGATACATGAAGCGTTTTCGGAACACAGAATATCACGGTGAGCGAATCTATGTAAAATACATGTCTCTTGGGTAGAACTCGCTCCAAGAGCTTTTTCTGAGAATTCGGCCTCATTTTCAAAACGGGCATTAGGAAAAACTTTCGAAATATGAGTAAATGCTTCAAAGTGTCAATATGGCTTTTATGGTGGATGAAAGTTCAGTAATCCTTATGCTACCGACTCTGTAGTGAATATTTGTCGAATCCGTGATGCATGTAGCTTTATCGGAACATGGAATTTCACGATGGCGGGTTCTATGTAAATTGCATGTCTATTGGGTAGAACTCGCTCCAAGAGGATTTTTCTGCGAAAACTGCATGATTTAAAAACTGACATTAGGAGAAATCTACTAAATCAGAAAAAACTTTCTATGTATAAATATGCATTGTAAGGTGGATGAAAGTTCGGTAATACACATGTTCACAACTCATTAAAAATGTTTCTCAAATCCGTGATGTATGTAGTGTGTTCGGAACACGGAATGTCACATTGAAGGAAAGTATGTAAATTACATATCTATTGGTGAGAACCCGCTCCAGGAGCATTTTACTGTAAAATCTACCTCTGTTTGGAAACTGGTGTTATGAAAACGCTGCAAAATCTGAGCAAATGCTTTAAGGTGACAATATGTCTTCAATGGTTTATTAAAGATGTGTAATTCACATTCTAACAACTCAGCTGTGAAAATTTGCTGAATCCAATGTGCACGTAACTTTTTCAGATCACGGAATGTTACGGTGACGGTATCTATGAAAATGGGATGTCTATTGGATCGAACATGCAGCAAGAGGATTTTTCTGCAAAAACTGCTTGATTTTCGTAAGTGATGTTGGAAAAAATCTGCGAAATCTAAGTAAATATTTCTAGGTGTAAATATGCCTTGTATTGTGGTTGAAACATCGGTAATCCACATGCTCACTGTCATTAAATAATGTTTGTCGAAGCCGTGATGAATGTAACTTTTTTGGAACATGGAATGTCTCGGTGAGTGAAACTCAGAAAATAAAAATTCTACTGGATAGAACTCGCTTGAATTGAATTCTTCTGCGAACATTTCATGATTTTCGAAACTGGATGTTAGGAAAAACCTGCGAAATCAGAATAAACACTTCTAGGTGTAAATATGCATTGTATGGTGGATGAAAGTTCGCTAATCCACATGCTCCCACTCATTAAAGAATGTTTGTCGAATTCGTGATGCATGTAACGTGTTCGGAATACGGAATGTCATATTGAAGGAAACAATGTTAATTACATGTCTATTGGGTAGAACTCGCTTGAAGAGAATTTTTCTGCGAAATGTGCCTCATTTCCAAAACTGCCATTAGGAGAACCCTGTGAAATCTGAGAAAATGCTTCTAAGTGTCAATATGCCTTGAATGGTGAATGAAAGTCCGGTAATCCACATGTTAATAACAGTGTAGTGTTTATTTTTCAAACCGTGATTCATGGAGCGCTTTTGGAAAACGGAATTTCACCGTAATGAAACAATGTAAATTACAATTCTATTGGGTAGAACTAGCTAGAATAGAATTTTTCTGCGAAAATTGCATGATTATCGAATCTGAAGTTTGGAGAAAGCTGCAAAATGAGAGTAAATATTTCTAGGTGTAAATATGCCTTTATGTTGGAAGAAAGTTCGGTAATCCACATTTTCACAACATATTAAAGAATCTTTTTCTAATCCGTGATGCATATACCGTGTTCGGAACGTGGAATTTCACGGTGATTGAAACAATGTAAATTACTTCTCTATTGGGTAGAACTCGCTCCAAGAGAATTTTTCTGCGAAAACTGCTGCATTTTTGAAAATGGCGTTTGGAAAACGCTGCAAGATCTGAGAAAAGGGTTCTAAGTATCAATATTCAATCTATTGTGATGAAAGTTCGGTAATCCACATGCTAACAAATCTGTAGTGAATATTTGTCGAATCCATTATGCATGTAGCATGTTCGGAACACGGGATTTCATGGCCAGGGAGTTTATGTCAATTACATTTCTCTTGGTTAGAAATCACTCCAAGAGATTTTTCCTGAGAAATCTGCCTGATTTTTGAAAGTGGCGTTAGGAAAACGCTGCGAAATAAGATGAATATGTTCTCGGTGTAAATATGCCAAGTAGGGTGGATGAAAGTTCGGTAATCCGCATGCTAACAACTCTGTAGTGAATATTTGTCGAATCCGAGATACATGAAGCGTTTTCGGAACACAGAATATCACGGTGAGCGAATCTATGTAAAATACATGTCTCTTGGGTAGAACTCGCTCCAAGAGCTTTTTCTGAGAATTCGGCCTCATTTTCAAAACGGGCATTAGGAAAAACTTTCGAAATATGAGTAAATGCTTCAAAGTGTCAATATGGCTTTTATGGTGGATGAAAGTTCAGTAATCCTTATGCTACCGACTCTGTAGTGAATATTTGTCGAATCCGTGATGCATGTAGCTTTATCGGAACATGGAATTTCACGATGGCGGGTTCTATGTAAATTGCATGTCTATTGGGTAGAACTCGCTCCAAGAGGATTTTTCTGCGAAAACTGCATGATTTAAAAACTGACATTAGGAGAAATCTACTAAATCAGAAAAAACTTTCTATGTATAAATATGCATTGTAAGGTGGATGAAAGTTCGGTAATACACATGTTCACAACTCATTAAAAATGTTTCTCAAATCCGTGATGTATGTAGTGTGTTCGGAACACGGAATGTCACATTGAAGGAAAGTATGTAAATTACATATCTATTGGTGAGAACCCGCTCCAGGAGCATTTTACTGTAAAATCTACCTCTGTTTGGAAACTGGTGTTATGAAAACGCTGCAAAATCTGAGCAAATGCTTTAAGGTGACAATATGTCTTCAATGGTTTATTAAAGATGTGTAATTCACATTCTAACAACTCAGCTGTGAAAATTTGCTGAATCCAATGTGCACGTAACTTTTTCAGATCACGGAATGTTACGGTGACGGTATCTATGAAAATGGGATGTCTATTGGATCGAACATGCAGCAAGAGGATTTTTCTGCAAAAACTGCTTGATTTTCGTAAGTGATGTTGGAAAAAATCTGCGAAATCTAAGTAAATATTTCTAGGTGTAAATATGCCTTGTATTGTGGTTGAAACATCGGTAATCCACATGCTCACTGTCATTAAATAATGTTTGTCGAAGCCGTGATGAATGTAACTTTTTTGGAACATGGAATGTCTCGGTGAGTGAAACTCAGAAAATAAAAATTCTACTGGATAGAACTCGCTTGAATTGAATTCTTCTGCGAACATTTCATGATTTTCGAAACTGGATGTTAGGAAAAACCTGCGAAATCAGAATAAACACTTCTAGGTGTAAATATGCGTTGTATGGTGGATGAAAGTTCGCTAATCCACATGCTCCCACTCATTAAAGAATGTTTGTCGAATTCGTGATGCATGTAACGTGTTCGGAATACGGAATGTCATATTGAAGGAAACAATGTTAATTACATGTCTATTGGGTAGAACTCGCTTGAAGAGAATTTTTCTGCGAAATGTGCCTCATTTCCAAAACTGCCATTAGGAGAACCCTGTGAAATCTGAGAAAATGCTTCTAAGTGTCAATATGACTTGAATGGTGAATGAAAGTCCGGTAATCCACATGTTAATAACAGTGTAGTGTTTATTTTTCAAACCGTGATTCATGCAGCGCTTTTGGAAAACGGAATTTCACCGTAATGAAACAATGTAAATTACAATTCTATTGGGTAGAACTAGCTAGAATAGAATTTTTCTGCGAAAATTGCATGATTATCGAATCTGAAGTTTGGAGAAAGCTGCAAAATGAGAGTAAATATTTCTAGGTGTAAATATGCCTTTATGTTGGAAGAAAGTTCGGTAATCCACATTTTCACAACATATTAAAGAATCTTTTTCTAATCCGTGATGCATATACCGTGTTCGGAACGTGGAATTTCACGGTGATTGAAACAATGTAAATTATTTCTCTATTGGGTAGAACTCGCTCCAAGAGAATTTTTCTGCGAAAACTGCTGCATTTTTGAAAATGGCGTTTGGAAAACGCTGCAAGATCTGAGAAAAGGGTTCTAAGTATCAATATTCAATCTATTGTGATGAAAGTTCGGTAATCCACATGCTAACAAATCTGTAGTGAATATTTGTCGAATCCATTATGCATGTAGCATGTTCGGAACACGGGATTTCATGGCCAGGGAGTTTATGTCAATTACATTTCTCTTGGTTAGAAATCACTCCAAGAGATTTTTCCTGAGAAATCTGCCTGATTTTTGAAAGTGGCGTTAGGAAAACGCTGCGAAATAAGATGAATATGTTCTCGGTGTAAATATGCCAAGTAGGGTGGATGAAAGTTCGGTAATCCGCATGCTAACAACTCTGTAGTGAATATTTGTCGAATCCGAGATACATGAAGCGTGTTCGGAACACAGAATATCACGGTGAGCGAATCTATGTAAAATACATGTCTCTTGGGTAGAACTCGCTCCAAGAGCTTTTTCTGAGAATTCGGCCTCATTTTCAAAACGGGCATTAGGAAAAACTTTCGAAATATGAGTAAATGCTTCAAAGTGTCAATATGGCTTTTATGGTGGATGAAAGTTCAGTAATCCTTATGCTAACGACTCTGTAGTGAATATTTGTCGAATCCGTGATGCATGTAGCTTTATCGGAACATGGAATTTCACGATGGCGGGTTCTATGTAAATTGCATGTCTATTGGGTAGAACTCGCTCCAAGAGGATTTTTCTGCGAAAACTGCATGATTTAAAAACTGACATTAGGAGAAATCTACTAAATCAGAAAAAACTTTCTATGTATAAATATGCATTGTAAGGTGGATGAAAGTTCGGTAATACACATGTTCACAACTCATTAAAAATGTTTCTCAAATCCGTGATGTATGTAGTGTGTTCGGAACACAGAATGTCACGTTGAAGGAAACTATGTAAATTACATATCTACTGGTGAGAACCCGCTCCAGGAGCATTTTACTGTAAAATCTACCTCTGTTTGGAAACTGGTGTTATGAAAACGCTGCAAAATCTGAGCAAATGCTTTAAGGTGACAATATGTCTTCAATGGTTTATTAAAGATGTGTAATTCACATTCTAACAACTCAGCTGTGAAAATTTGCTGAATCCAATGTGCACGTAACTTTTTCAGATCACGGAATGTTACGGTGACGGTATCTATGAAAATGGGATGTCTATTGGATCGAACATGCAGCAAGAGGATTTTTCTGCGAAAACTGCTTGATTTTCGTAAGTGATGTTGGAAAAAATCTGCGAAATCTAAGTAAATATTTCTAGGTGTCAATATGCCTTGTATTGTGGTTGAAACATCGGTAATCCACATGCTCACTGTCATTAAATAATGTTTGTCGAAGCCGTGATGAATGTAACTTTTTTGGAACATGGAATGTCTCGGTGAGTGAAACTCAGAAAATAAAAATTCTACTGGATAGAACTCGCTTGAATTGAATTCTTCTGCGAACATTGCATGATTTTCGAAACTGGATGTTAGGAAAAACCTGCGAAATCAGAATAAACACTTCTAGGTGTAAATATGCGTTGTATGGTGGATGAAAGTTCGCTAATCCACATGCTCCCACTCATTAAAGAATGTTTGTCGAATTCGTGATGCATGTAACGTGTTCGGAATACGGAATGTCATATTGAAGGAAACAATGTAAATTACATGTCTATTGATTAGAACTCGCTTGAAGAGAATTTTTCTGCGAAATGTGCCTCATTTTCAAAACTGCCATTAGGAGAACCCTGTGAAATCTGAGAAAATGCTTCTAAGTGTCAATATGCCTTGAATGGTGAATGAAAGTCCGGTAATCCACATGTTAATAACAGTGTAGTAATTATTTTTCAAACCGTGATTCATGGAGCGCTTTTGGAAAACGGAATTTCACCGTAATGAAACAATGTAAATTACAATTCTATTGGGTAGAACTAGCTAGAATAGAATTTTTCTGCGAAAATTGCATGATTATCGAATCTGAAGTTTGGAGAAAGCTTCAAAATGAGAGTGAATATTTCTAGGTGTAAATATGCCTTTATGTTGGAAGAAAGTTCGGTAATCCACATTTTCACAACATATTAAAGAATCTTTTTCTAATCCGTGATGCATATACCGTGTTCGGAACGTGGAATTTCACGGTGATTGAAACAATGTAAATTACTTCTCTATTGGGTAGAACTCGCTCCAAGAGAATTTTTCTGCGAAAACTGCTGCATTTTTGAAAATGGCGTTTGGAAAACGCTGCAAGATTTGAGAAAAGAGTTCTAAGTATCAATATTCAATCTATTGTGATGAAAGTTCGGTAATCCACATGCTAACAAATCTGTAGTGAATATTTGTCGAATCCATTATGCATGTAGCATGTTCGGAACACGGGATTTCATGGCCAGGGAGTTTATGTCAATTACATTTCTCTTGGTTAGAAATCACTCCAAGAGATTTTTCCTGAGAAATCTGCCTGATTTTTGAAAGTGGCGTTAGGAAAACGCTGCGAAATAAGATGAATATGTTCTCGGTGTAAATATGCCAAGTAGGGTGGATGAAAGTTCGGTAATCCGCATGCTAACAACTCTGTAGTGAATATTTGTCGAATCCGAGATACATGAAGCGTGTTCGGAACACAGAATATCACGGTGAGCGAATCTATGTAAAATACATGTCTCTTGGGTAGAACTCGCTCCAAGAGCTTTTTCTGAGAATTCGGCCTCATTTTCAAAACGGGCATTAGGAAAAACTTTCGAAATATGAGTAAATGCTTCAAAGTGTCAATATGGCTTTTATGGTGGATGAAAGTTCAGTAATCCTTATGCTACCGACTCTGTAGTGAATATTTGTCGAATCCTTGATGCATGTAGCTTTATCGGAACATGGAATTTCACGATGGCGGGTTCTATGTAAATTGCATGTCTATTGGGTAGAACTCGCTCCAAGAGGATTTTTCTGCGAAAACTGCATGATTTAAAAACTGACATTAGGAGAAATCTACTAAATCAGAAAAAACTTTCTATGTATAAATATGCATTGTAAGGTGGATGAAAGTTCGGTAATACACATGTTCACAACTCATTAAAAATGTTTCTCAAATCCGTGATGTATGTAGTGTGTTCGGAACACGGAATGTCACATTGAAGGAAAGTATGTAAATTACATATCTATTGGTGAGAACCCGCTCCAGGAGCATTTTACTGTAAAATCTACCTCTGTTTGGAAACTGGTGTTATGAAAACGCTGCAAAATCTGAGCAAATGCTTTAAGGTGACAATATGTCTTCAATGGTTTATTAAAGATGTGTAATTCACATTCTAACAACTCAGCTGTGAAAATTTGCTGAATCCAATGTGCACGTAACTTTTTCAGATCACGGAATGTTACGGTGACGGTATCTATGAAAATGGGATGTCTATTGGATCGAACATGCAGCAAGAGGATTTTTCTGCAAAAACTGCTTGATTTTCGTAAGTGATGTTGGAAAAAATCTGCGAAATCTAAGTAAATATTTCTAGGTGTAAATATGCCTTGTATTGTGGTTGAAACATCGGTAATCCACATGCTCACTGTCATTAAATAATGTTTGTCGAAGCCGTGATGAATGTAACTTTTTTGGAACATGGAATGTCTCGGTGAGTGAAACTCAGAAAATAAAAATTCTACTGGATAGAACTCGCTTGAATTGAATTCTTCTGCGAACATTTCATGATTTTCGAAACTGGATGTTAGGAAAAACCTGCGAAATCAGAATAAACACTTCTAGGTGTAAATATGCGTTGTATGGTGGATGAAAGTTCGCTAATCCACATGCTCCCACTCATTAAAGAATGTTTGTCGAATTCGTGATGCATGTAACGTGTTCGGAATACGGAATGTCATATTGAAGGAAACAATGTTAATTACATGTCTATTGGGTAGAACTCGCTTGAAGAGAATTTTTCTGCGAAATGTGCCTCATTTCCAAAACTGCCATTAGGAGAACCCTGTGAAATCTGAGAAAATGCTTCTAAGTGTCAATATGACTTGAATGGTGAATGAAAGTCCGGTAATCCACATGTTAATAACAGTGTAGTGTTTATTTTTCAAACCGTGATTCATGGAGCGCTTTTGGAAAACGGAATTTCACCGTAATGAAACAATGTAAATTACAATTCTATTGGGTAGAACGAGCTAGAATAGAATTTTTCTGCGAAAATTGCATGATTATCGAATCTGAAGTTTGGAGAAAGCTGCAAAATGAGAGTAAATATTTCTAGGTGTAAATATGCCTTTATGTTGGAAGAAAGTTCGGTAATCCACATTTTCACAACATATTAAAGAATCTTTTTCTAATCCGTGATGCATATACCGTGTTCGGAACGTGGAATTTCACGGTGATTGAAACAATGTAAATTACTTCTCTATTGGGTAGAACTCGCTCCAAGAGAATTTTTCTGCGAAAACTGCTGCATTTTTGAAAATGGCGTTTGGAAAACGCTGCAAGATCTGAGAAAAGGGTTCTAAGTATCAATATTCAATCTATTGTGATGAAAGTTCGGTAATCCACATGCTAACAAATCTGTAGTGAATATTTGTCGAATCCATTATGCATGTAGCATGTTCGGAACACGGGATTTCATGGCCAGGGAGTTTATGTAAATTACATTTCTCTTGGTTAGAAATCACTCCAAGAGATTTTTCCTGAGAAATCTGCCTGATTTTTGAAAGTGGCGTTAGGAAAACGCTGCGAAATAAGATGAATATGTTCTCGGTGTAAATATGCCAAGTAGGGTGGATGAAAGTTCGGTAATCCGCATGCTAACAACTCTGTAGTGAATATTTGTCGAATCCGAGATACATGAAGCGTGTTCGGAACACAGAATATCACGGTGAGCGAATCTATGTAAAATACATGTCTCTTGGGTAGAACTCGCTCCAAGAGCTTTTTCTGAGAATTCGGCCTCATTTTCAAAACGGGCATTAGGAAAAACTTTCGAAATATGAGTAAATGCTTCAAAGTGTCAATATGGCTTTTATGGTGGATGAAAGTTCAGTAATCCTTATGCTACCGACTCTGTAGTGAATATTTGTCGAATCCGTGATGCATGTAGCTTTATCGGAACATGGAATTTCACGATGGCGGGTTCTATGTAAATTGCATGTCTATTGGGTAGAACTCGCTCCAAGAGGATTTTTCTGCGAAAACTGCATGATTTAAAAACTGACATTAGGAGAAATCTACTAAATCAGAAAAAACTTTCTATGTATAAATATGCATTGTAAGGTGGATGAAAGTTCGGTAATACACATGTTCACAACTCATTAAAAATGTTTCTCAAATCCGTGATGTATGTAGTGTGTTCGGAACACGGAATGTCACATTGAAGGAAAGTATGTAAATTACATATCTATTGGTGAGAACCCGCTCCAGGAGCATTTTACTGTAAAATCTACCTCTGTTTGGAAACTGGTGTTATGAAAACGCTGCAAAATCTGAGCAAATGCTTTAAGGTGACAATATGTCTTCAATGGTTTATTAAAGATGTGTAATTCACATTCTAACAACTCAGCTGTGAAAATTTGCTGAATCCAATGTGCACGTAACTTTTTCAGATCACGGAATGTTACGGTGACGGTATCTATGAAAATGGGATGTCTATTGGATCGAACATGCAGCAAGAGGATTTTTCTGCAAAAACTGCTTGATTTTCGTAAGTGATGTTGGAAAAAATCTGCGAAATCTAAGTAAATATTTCTAGGTGTAAATATGCCTTGTATTGTGGTTGAAACATCGGTAATCCACATGCTCACTGTCATTAAATAATGTTTGTCGAAGCCGTGATGAATGTAACTTTTTTGGAACATGGAATGTCTCGGTGAGTGAAACTCAGAAAATAAAAATTCTACTGGATAGAACTCGCTTGAATTGAATACTTCTGCGAACATTTCATGATTTTCGAAACTGGATGTTAGGAAAAACCTGCGAAATCAGAATAAACACTTCTAGGTGTAAATATGCGTTGTATGGTGGATGAAAGTTCGCTAATCCACATGCTCCCACTCATTAAAGAATGTTTGTCGAATTCGTGATGCATGTAACGTGTTCGGAATACGGAATGTCATATTGAAGGAAACAATGTTAATTACATGTCTATTGGGTAGAACTCGCTTGAAGAGAATTTTTCTGCGAAATGTGCCTCATTTCCAAAACTGCCATTAGGAGAACCCTGTGAAATCTGAGAAAATGCTTCTAAGTGTCAATATGACTTGAATGGTGAATGAAAGTCCGGTAATCCACATGTTAATAACAGTGTAGTGTTTATTTTTCAAACCGTGATTCATGGAGCGCTTTTGGAAAACGGAATTTCACCGTAATGAAACAATGTAAATTACAATTCTATTGGGTAGAACGAGCTAGAATAGAATTTTTCTGCGAAAATTGCATGATTATCGAATCTGAAGTTTGGAGAAAGCTGCAAAATGAGAGTAAATATTTCTAGGTGTAAATATGCCTTTATGTTGGAAGAAAGTTCGGTAATCCACATTTTCACAACATATTAAAGAATCTTTTTCTAATCCGTGATGCATATACCGTGTTCGGAACGTGGAATTTCACGGTGATTGAAACAATGTAAATTACTTCTCTATTGGGTAGAACTCGCTCCAAGAGAATTTTTCTGCGAAAACTGCTGCATTTTTGAAAATGGCGTTTGGAAAACGCTGCAAGATCTGAGAAAAGGGTTCTAAGTATCAATATTCAATCTATTGTGATGAAAGTTCGGTAATCCACATGCTAACAAATCTGTAGTGAATATTTGTCGAATCCATTATGCATGTAGCATGTTCGGAACACGGGATTTCATGGCCAGGGAGTTTATGTCAATTACATTTCTCTTGGTTAGAAATCACTCCAAGAGATTTTTCCTGAGAAATCTGCCTGATTTTTGAAAGTGGCGTTAGGAAAACGCTGCGAAATAAGATGAATATGTTCTCGGTGTAAATATGCCAAGTAGGGTGGATGAAAGTTCGGTAATCCGCATGCTAACAACTCTGTAGTGAATATTTGTCGAATCCGAGATACATGAAGCGTGTTCGGAACACAGAATATCACGGTGAGCGAATCTATGTAAAATACATGTCTCTTGGGTAGAACTCGCTCCAAGAGCTTTTTCTGAGAATTCGGCCTCATTTTCAAAACGGGCATTAGGAAAAACTTTCGAAATATGAGTAAATGCTTCAAAGTGTCAATATGGCTTTTATGGTGGATGAAAGTTCAGTAATCCTTATGCTACCGACTCTGTAGTGAATATTTGTCGAATCCGTGATGCATGTAGCTTTATCGGAACATGGAATTTCACGATGGCGGGTTCTATGTAAATTGCATGTCTATTGGGTAGAACTCGCTCCAAGAGGATTTTTCTGCGAAAACTGCATGATTTAAAAACTGACATTAGGAGAAATCTACTAAATCAGAAAAAACTTTCTATGTATAAATATGCATTGTAAGGTGGATGAAAGTTCGGTAATACACATGTTCACAACTCATTAAAAATGTTTCTCAAATCCGTGATGTATGTAGTGTGTTCGGAACACGGAATGTCACATTGAAGGAAAGTATGTAAATTACATATCTATTGGTGAGAACCCGCTCCAGGAGCATTTTACTGTAAAATCTACCTCTGTTTGGAAACTGGTGTTATGAAAACGCTGCAAAATCTGAGCAAATGCTTTAAGGTGACAATATGTCTTCAATGGTTTATTAAAGATGTGTAATTCACATTCTAACAACTCAGCTGTGAAAATTTGCTGAATCCAATGTGCACGTAACTTTTTCAGATCACGGAATGTTACGGTGACGGTATCTATGAAAATGGGATGTCTATTGGATCGAACATGCAGCAAGAGGATTTTTCTGCAAAAACTGCTTGATTTTCGTAAGTGATGTTGGAAAAAATCTGCGAAATCTAAGTAAATATTTCTAGGTGTAAATATGCCTTGTATTGTGGTTGAAACATCGGTAATCCACATGCTCACTGTCATTAAATAATGTTTGTCGAAGCCGTGATGAATGTAACTTTTTTGGAACATGGAATGTCTCGGTGAGTGAAACTCAGAAAATAAAAATTCTACTGGATAGAACTCGCTTGAATTGAATACTTCTGCGAACATTTCATGATTTTCGAAACTGGATGTTAGGAAAAACCTGCGAAATCAGAATAAACACTTCTAGGTGTAAATATGCGTTGTATGGTGGATGAAAGTTCGCTAATCCACATGCTCCCACTCATTAAAGAATGTTTGTCGAATTCGTGATGCATGTAACGTGTTCGGAATACGGAATGTCATATTGAAGGAAACAATGTTAATTACATGTCTATTGGGTAGAACTCGCTTGAAGAGAATTTTTCTGCGAAATGTGCCTCATTTCCAAAACTGCCATTAGGAGAACCCTGTGAAATCTGAGAAAATGCTTCTAAGTGTCAATATGACTTGAATGGTGAATGAAAGTCCGGTAATCCACATGTTAATAACAGTGTAGTGTTTATTTTTCAAACCGTGATTCATGGAGCGCTTTTGGAAAACGGAATTTCACCGTAATGAAACAATGTAAATTACAATTCTATTGGGTAGAACGAGCTAGAATAGAATTTTTCTGCGAAAATTGCATGATTATCGAATCTGAAGTTTGGAGAAAGCTGCAAAATGAGAGTAAATATTTCTAGGTGTAAATATGCCTTTATGTTGGAAGAAAGTTCGGTAATCCACATTTTCACAACATATTAAAGAATCTTTTTCTAATCCGTGATGCATATACCGTGTTCGGAACGTGGAATTTCACGGTGATTGAAACAATGTAAATTACTTCTCTATTGGGTAGAACTCGCTCCAAGAGAATTTTTCTGCGAAAACTGCTGCATTTTTGAAACTGGCTTTTGGAAAACGCTGCAAGATTTGAGAAAAGAGTTCTAAGTATCAATATTCAATCTATTGTGATGAAAGTTCGGTAATCCACATGCTAACAAATCTGTAGTGAATATTTGTCGAATCCATTATGCATGTAGCATGTTCGGAACACGGGATTTCATGCCCAGGGAGTTTATGTAAATTACATTTCTCTTGGTTAGAAATCACTCCAAGAGATTTTTCCTGAGAAATCTGCCTGATTTTTGAAAGTGGCGTTAGGAAAACGCTGCGAAATAAGATGAATATGTTCTCGGTGTAAATATGCCAAGTAGGGTGGATGAAAGTTCGGTAATCCGCATGCTAACAACTCTGTAGTGAATATTTGTCGAATCCGAGATACATGAAGCGTGTTCGGAACACAGAATATCACGGTGAGCGAATCTATGTAAAATACATGTTTCTTGGGTAGAACTCGCTCCAAGAGCTTTTTCTGAGAATTCGGCCTCATTTTCAAAACGGGCATTAGGAAAAACTTTCGAAATATGAGTAAATGCTTCAAAGTGTCAATATGGCTTTTATGGTGGATGAAAGTTCAGTAATCCTTATGCTAACGACTCTGTAGTGAATATGTGTCGAATCCGTGATGCATGTAGCTTTATCGGAACATGGAATTTCACGATGGCGGGTTCTATGTAAATTGCATGTCTATTGGGTAGAACTCGCTCCAAGAGGATTTTTCTGCGAAAACTGCATGATTTAAAAACTGACATTAGGAGAAATCTACTAAATCAGAAAAAACTTTCTATGTATAAATATGCATTGTAAGGTGGATGAAAGTTCGGTAATACACATGTTCACAACTCATTAAAAATGTTTCTCAAATCCGTGATGTATGTAGTGTGTTCGGAACACGGAATGTCACGTTGAAGGAAAGTATGTAAATTACATATCTATTGGTGAGAACCCGCTCCAGGAGCATTTTACTGTAAAATCTACCTCTGTTTGGAAACTGGTGTTATGAAAACGCTGCAAAATCTGAGCAAATGCTTTAAGGTGACAATATGTCTTCAATGGTTTATTAAAGATGTGTAATTCACATTCTAACAACTCAGCTGTGAAAATTTGCTGAATCCAATGTGCACGTAACTTTTTCAGATCACGGAATGTTACGGTGACGGTATCTATGAAAATGGGATGTCTATTGGATCGAACATGCAGCAAGAGGATTTTTCTGCGAAAACTGCTTGATTTTCGTAAGTGATGTTGGAAAAAATCTGCGAAATCTAAGTAAATATTTCTAGGTGTAAATATGCCTTGTATTGTGGTTGAAACATCGGTAATCCACATGCTCACTGTCATTAAATAATGTTTGTCGAAGCCGTGATGAATGTAACTTTTTTGGAACATGGAATGTCTCGGTGAGTGAAACTCAGAAAATAAAAATTCTACTGGATAGAACTCGCTTGAATTGAATTCTTCTCGAACATTTCATGATTTTCGAAACTGGATGTTAGGAAAAACCTGCGAAATCAGAATAAACACTTCTAGGTGTAAATATGCGTTGTATGGTGGATGAAAGTTCGCTAATCCACATGCTCCCACTCATTAAAGAATGTTTGTCGAATTCGTGATGCATGTAACGTGTTCGGAATACGGAATGTCATATTGAAGGAAACAATGTTAATTACATGTCTATTGGGTAGAACTCGCTTGAAGAGAATTTTTCTGCGAAATGTGCCTCATTTTCAAAACTGCCATTAGGAGAACCCTGTGAAATCTGAGAAAATGCTTCTAAGTGTCAATATGCCTTGAATGGTGAATGAAAGTCCGGTAATCCACATGTTAATAACAGTGTAGTAATTATTTTTCAAACCGTCATTCATGGAGCGCTTTTGGAAAACGGAATTTCACCGTAATGAAACAATGTAAATTACAATTCTATTGGGTAGAACTAGCTAGAATAGAATTTTTCTGCGAAAATTGCATGATTATCGAATCTGAAGTTTGGAGAAAGCTTCAAAATGAGAGTGAATATTTCTAGGTGTAAATATGCCTTTATGTTGGAAGAAAGTTCGGTAATCCACATTTTCACAACATATTAAAGAATCTTTTTCTAATCCGTGATGCATATACCGTGTTCGGAACGTGGAATTTCACGGTGATTGAAACAAAGTAAATTACTTCTCTATTGGGTAGAACTCGCTCCAAGAGAATTTTTCTGCGAAAACTGCTGCATTTTTGAAACTGGCTTTTGGAAAACGCTGCAAGATTTGAGAAAAGAGTTCTAAGTATCAATATTCAATCTATTGTGATGAAAGTTCGGTAATCCACATGCTAACAAATCTGTAGTGAATATTTGTCGAATCCATTATGCATGTAGCATGTTCGGAACACGGGATTTCATGGCCAGGGAGTTTATGTCAATTACATTTCTCTTGGTTAGAAATCACTCCAAGAGATTTTTCCTGAGAAATCTGCCTGATTTTTGAAAGTGGCGTTAGGAAAACGCTGCGAAATAAGATGAATATGTTCTCGGTGTAAATATGCCAAGTAGGGTGGATGAAAGTTCGGTAATCCGCATGCTAACAACTCTGTAGTGAATATTTGTCGAATCCGAGATACATGAAGCGTGTTCGGAACACAGAATATCACGGTGAGCGAATCTATGTAAAATACATGTTTCTTGGGTAGAACTCGCTCCAAGAGCTTTTTCTGAGAATTCGGCCTCATTTTCAAAACGGGCATTAGGAAAAACTTTCGAAATATGAGTAAATGCTTCAAAGTGTCAATATGGCTTTTATGGTGGATGAAAGTTCAGTAATCCTTATGCTAACGACTCTGTAGTGAATATGTGTCGAATCCGTGATGCATGTAGCTTTATCGGAACATGGAATTTCACGATGGCGGGTTCTATGTAAATTGCATGTCTATTGGGTAGAACTCGCTCCAAGAGGATTTTTCTGCGAAAACTGCATGATTTAAAAACTGACATTAGGAGAAATCTACTAAATCAGAAAAAACTTTCTATGTATAAATATGCATTGTAAGGTGGATGAAAGTTCGGTAATACACATGTTCACAACTCATTAAAAATGTTTCTCAAATCCGTGATGTATGTAGTGTGTTCGGAACACGGAATGTCACGTTGAAGGAAACTATGTAAATTACATATCTATTGGTGAGAACCCGCTCCAGGAGCATTTTACTGTAAAATCTACCTCTGTTTGGAAACTGGTGTTATGAAAACGCTGCAAAATCTGAGCAAATGCTTTAAGGTGACAATATGTCTTCAGTGGTTTATTAAAGATGTGTAATTCACATTCTAACAACTCAGCTGTGAAAATTTGCTGAATCCAATGTGCACGTAACTTTTTCAGATCACGGAATGTTACGGTGACGGTATCTATGAAAATGGGATGTCTATTGGATCGAACATGCAGCAAGAGGATTTTTCTGCGAAAACTGCTTGATTTTCGTAAGTGATGTTGGAAAAAATCTGCGAAATCTAAGTAAATATTTCTAGGTGTAAATATGCCTTGTATTGTGGTTGAAACATCGGTAATCCACATGCTCACTGTCATTAAATAATGTTTGTCGAAGCCGTGATGAATGTAACTTTTTTGGAACATGGAATGTCTCGGTGAGTGAAACTCAGAAAATAAATATTCTACTGGATAGAACTCGCTTGAATTGAATTCTTCTGCGAACATTTCATGATTTTCGAAACTGGATGTTAGGAAAAACCTGCGAAATCAGAATAAACACTTCTAGGTTTAAATATGCGTTGTATGGTGGATGAAAGTTCGCTAATCCACATGCTCCCACTCATTTAAGAATGTTTGTCGAATTCGTGATGCATGTAACGTTTTCGGAATACGGAATGTCATATTGAAGGAAACAATGTTAATTACATGTCTATTGGGTAGAACTCGCTTGAAGAGAATTTTTCTGCGAAATGTGCTTCATTTTCAAAACTGCCATTAGGAGAACCCTGTGAAATCTGAGAAAATGCTTCTAAGTGTCAATATGCCTTGAATGGTGAATGAAAGTCCGGTAATCCACATGTTAATAACAGTGTAGTAATTATTTTTCAAACCGTGATTCATGGAGCGCTTTTGGAAAACGGAATTTCACCGTAAAGAAACAATGTAAATTACAATTCTATTGGGTAGAACTAGCTAGAATAGAATTTTTCTGCGAAAATTGCATGATTATCGAATCTGAAGTTTGGAGAAAGCTGCAAAATGAGAGTAAATATTTCTAGGTGTAAATATGCCTTTATGTTGGAAGAAAGTTCGGTAATCCACATTTTCACAACATATTAAAGAATCTTTTTCTAATCCGTGATGCATATACCGTGTTCGGAACGTGGAATTTCACGGTGATTGAAACAATGTAAATTACTTCTCTATTGGGTAGAACTCGCTCCAAGAGAATTTTTCTGCGAAAACTTCTTCATTTTTGAAACTGGCTTTTGGAAAACGCTGCAAAATCTGAGAAAATACCTCTAAGTATCAATATTCAATCTATTGTGATGAAAGTTCGGTAATCCACATGCTAACAAATCTGTAGTGAATATTTGTCGAATCCATTATGCATGTAGCATGTTCGGAACACGGGATTTCATGGCCAGGGAGTTTATGTCAATTACATTTCTCTTGGTTAGAAATCACTCCAAGAGATTTTTCCTGAGAAATCTGCCTGATTTTTGAAAGTGGCGTTAGGAAAACGCTGCGAAATAAGATGAATATGTTCTCGGTGTAAATATGCCAAGTAGGGTGGATGAAAGTTCGGTAATCCGCATGCTAACAACTCTGTAGTGAATATTTGTCGAATCCGAGATACATGAAGCATGTTCGGAACACAGAATATCACGGTGAGCGAATCTATGTAAAATACATGTCTCTTGGGTAGAACTCGCTCCAAGAGCTTTTTCTGAGAATTCGGCCTCATTTTCAAAACGGGCATTAGGAAAAACTTTCGAAATATGAGTAAATGCGTCAAAGTGTCAATATGGCTTTTATGGTGGATGAAAGTTCAGTAATCCTTATGCTAACGACTCTGTAGTGAATATTTGTCGAATCCGTGATGCATGTAGCTTTATTGGAACATGGAATTTCACGATGGCGGGTTCTATGTAAATTGCATGTCTATTGGGTAGAACTCGCTCCAAGAGGATTTTTCTGCGAAAACTGCATGATTTAAAAACTGACATTAGGAGAAATCTACTAAATCAGAAAAAACTTTCTATGTATAAATATGCATTGTAAGGTGGATGAAAGTTCGGTAATACACATGTTCACAACTCATTAAAAATGTTTCTCAAATCCGTGATGTATGTAGTGTGTTCGGAACACGGAATGTCACGTTGAAGGAAAGTATGTAAATTACATATCTATTGGTGAGAACCCGCTCCAGGAGCATTTTACTGTAAAATCTACCTCTGTTTGGAAACTGGTGTTATGAAAACGCTGCAAAATCTGAGCAAATGCTTTAAGGTGACAATATGTCTTCAATGGTTTATTAAAGATGTGTAATTCACATTCTAACAACTCAGCTGTGAAAATTTGCTGAATCCAATGTGCACGTAACTTTTTCAGATCACGGAATGTTACGGTGACGGTATCTATGAAAATGGGATGTCTATTGGATCGAACATGCAGCAAGAGGGTTTTTCTGCGAAAACTGCTTGATTTTCGTAAGTGATGTTGGAAAAAATCTGCGAAATCTAAGTAAATATTTCTAGGTGTAAATATGCCTTGTATTGTGGTTGAAACATCTGTAATCCACATGCTCACTGTCATTAAATAATGTTTGTCGAAGCCGTGATGAATGTAACTTTTTTGGAACATGGAATGTCTCGGTGAGTGAAACTCAGAAAATAAAAATTCTACTGGATTGAACTCGCTTGAATTGAATTCTTCTGCGAACATTTCATGATTTTTGAAACTGGATGTTAGGAAAAACCTGCGAAATCAGAATAAACACTTCTAGGTGTAAATATGCGTTGTATGGTGGATGAAAGTTCGCTAATCCACATGCTCCCACTCATTAAAGAATGTTTGTCGAATTCGTGATGCATGTAACGTGTTCGGAATACGGAATGTCATATTGAAGGAAACAATGTTAATTACATGTCTATTGGGTAGAACTCGCTTGAAGAGAATTTTTCTGCGAAATGTGCCTCATTTTCAAAACTGCCATTAGGAGAACCCTGTGAAATCTGAGAAAATGCTTCTAAGTGTCAATATGCCTTGAATGGTGAATGAAAGTCCGGTAATCCACATGTTAATAACAGTGTAGTAATTATTTTTCAAACCGTGATTCATGGAGCGCTTTTGGAAAACGGAATTTCACGGTAATGAAACAATGTAAATTACAATTCTATTGGGTAGAACTAGCTAGAATAGAATTTTTCTGCGAAAATTGCATGATTATCGAATCTGAAGTTTGGAGAAAGCTGCAAAATGAGAGTAAATATTTCTAGGTGTAAATATACCTTTATGTTGGAAGAAAGTTCGGTAATCCACATTTTCACAACATATTAAATAATCTTTTTCTAATCCGTGATGCATATACCGTGTTCGGAACGTGGAATTTCACGGTGATTGAAACAATGTAAATTACTTCTCTATTGGGTAGAACTCGCTCCAAGAGAATTTTTCTGCGAAAACTGCTGCATTTTTGAAACTGGCGTTTGGAAAACGCTGCAAAATCTGAGAAAAGAGTTCTAAGTATCAATATTCAATCTATTGTGATGAAAGTTTGGTAATCCACATGCTAACAAATCTATAGTGAATATTTGTCGAATCCATTATGCATGTAGCATGTTCGGAACACGGGATTTCATGGCCAGGGAGTTTATGTAAATTACATTTCTCTTGGTTAGAAATCACTCCAAGAGATTTTTCCTGAGAAATCTGCCTGATTTTTGAAAGTGGCGTTAGGAAAACGCTGCGAAATAAGATGAATATGTTCTCGGTGTAAATATGCCAAGTAGGGTGGATGAAAGTTCGGTAATCCGCATGCTAACAACTCTGTAGTGAATATTTGTCAAATCCTTGATGCATGTAGCTTTATCGGAACATGGAATTTCACGATGACGGGTTCTATGTAAATTGCATGTTTATTGGATAGAACTCGCTCCAAGAGGATTTTTCTGCGAAAACTGCATGATTTAAAAACTGACATTAGGAGAAATCTACTAAATCAGAAAAAACTTTCTATGTATAAATATGCATTGTAAGGTGGATGAAAGTTCGGTAATACACATGTTCACAACTCATTAAAAATGTTTCTCAAATCCGTGATGTATGTAGTGTGTTCGGAACACGGAATGTCACGTTGAAGGAAACTATGTAAATTACATATCTATTGGTGAGAACCCGCTCCAGGAGCATTTTACTGTAAAATCTACCTCTGTTTGGAAACTGGTGTTATGAAAACGCTGCAAAATCTGAGCAAATGCTTTAAGGTGACAATAAGTCTTCAATGGTTTATTAAAGATGTGTAATACACATTCTAACAACTCAGCTGTGAAAATTTGCTGAATCCAATGTGCACGTAACTTTTTCAGATCACGGAATGTTACGGTGACGGTATCTATGAAAATGGGATGTCTATTGGATCGAACATGCAGCAAGAGGATTTTTCTGCGAAAACTGCTTGATTTTCGTAAGTGATGTTGGAAAAAATCTGCGAAATCTAAGTAAATATTTCTAGGTGTAAATATGCCTTGTATTGTGGTTGAAACATCGGTAATCCACATGCTCACTGTCATTAAATTATGTTTGTCGAAGCCGTGATGAATGTAACTTTTTTGGAACATGGAATGTCTCGGTGAGTGAAACTCAGAAAATAAAAATTCTACTGGATAGAACTCGCTTGAATTGAATTCTTCTGCGAACATTTCATGATTTTTGAAACTGGATGTTAGGAAAAACCTGCGAAATCAGAATAAACACTTCTAGGTGTAAATATGCGTTGTATGGTGGATGAAAGTTCGCTAATCCACATGCTCCCACTCATTAAAGAATGTTTGTCGAATTCGTGATGCATGTAACGTGTTCGGAATACGGAATGTCATATTGAAGGAAACAATGTTAATTACATGTCTATTGGGTAGAACTCGCTTGAAGAGAATTTTTCTGCGAAATGTGCCTCATTTTCAAAACTGACATTAGGAGAACCCTGTGAAATCTGAGAAAATGCTTCTAAGTGTCAATATGCCTTGAATGGTGAATGAAAGTCCGGTAATCCACATGTTAATAACAGTGTAGTAATTATTTTTCAAACCGTCATTCATGGAGCGCTTTTGGAAAACGGAATTTCACCGTAATGAAACAATGTAAATTACAATTCTATTGGGTAGAACTAGCTAGAATAGAATTTTTCTGCGAAAATTGCATGATTATCGAATCTGAAGTTTGGAGAAAGCTGCAAAATGAGAGTAAATATTTCTAGGTGTAAATATGCCTTTATGTTGGAAGAAAGTTCGGTAATCCACATTTTCACAACATATTAAAGAATCTTTTTCTAATCCGTGATGCATATACCGTGTTCGGAACGTGGAATTTCACGGTGATTGAAACAATGTAAATTACTTCTCTATTGGGTAGAACTCGCTCCAAGAGAATTTTTCTGCGAAAACTGCTGCATTTTTGAAACTGGCGTTTGGAAAACGCTGCAAAATCTGAGAAAAGAGTTCTAAGTATCAATATTCAATCTATTGTGATGAAAGTTCGGTAATCCACATGCTAACAAATCTATAGTGAATATTTGTCGAATCCATTATGCATGTAGCATGTTCGGAACACGGGATTTCATGGCCAGGGAGTTTATGTAAATTACATTTCTCTTGGTTAGAAATCACTCCAAGAGATTTTTCCTGAGAAATCTGCCTGATTTTTGAAAGTGGCGTTAGGAAAACGCTGCGAAATAAGATGAATATGTTCTCGGTGTAAATATGCCAAGTAGGGTGGATGAAAGTTCGGTAATCCGCATGCTAACAACTCTGTAGTGAATATTTGTCGAATCCGAGATACATGAAGCGTGTTCGGAACACAGAATATCACGGTGAGCGAATCTATGTAAAATACATGTCTCTTGGGTAGAACTCGCTCCAAGAGCTTTTTCTGAGAATTCGGCCTCATTTTCAAAACGGGCATTAGGAAAAACTTTCGAAATATGAGTAAAAGCTTCAAAGTGTCAATATGGCTTTTATGGTGGATGAAAGTTCAGTAATCCTTATGCTAACGACTCTGTAGTGAATATTTGTCGAATCCGTGATGCATGTAGCTTTTTCGGAACATGGAATTTCACGATGGCCGGTTCTATGTAAATTGCATGTTTATTGGGTAGAACTCGCTCCAAGAGGATTTTTCTGCGAAAACTGCATGATTTAAAAACTGACATTAGGAGAAATCTTCTAAATCAGAAAAAAATTTCTATGTATAAGTATGCATTGTAAGGTGGATGAAAGTTCAGTAATACACATGTTCACAACTCATTAAAGAATGTTTGTCGAATCCGTGATGCATGTAACGTGTTCAGAACACGGAATGTCTCGGTGAGTGAAACGTAAATTACATATCTTTTGGGTAGAACTCGCTTCAAGGGCATTTTCCTGCCAAATCTGCCTCCTTTTCAAACCTGGCATTAAAACTAACCTGTGAAATCTCAGAAAATTCTTCAAAGTGTCAGTAAGCCATGTATGGTGGATGAAAGTGCTGTAATCCACTTGCTAACAACTCTGTAGTGAATATTTGTCGACACCGAGAAGCATGTAGAGTTTTCGGAACACGGAAATTCACGGTGAGCGAATCCATGTAAATTACATGTCTATTGTTTTGAGCCCACTCCAAGAGGTTTTTGCCGTGAAATCTGCCTCAGTTTCGAAACTGGCGTTTGGAAAACTCTGTGAAATCAGAGAAACTGCTTCTAAGCATCAATATGCCTTGTATTATGATGAAAGTCCTGTAATCCACATGCAAACAACTCTGTAGTGTACTTTGTCGAATCCTATCTGCATGTAGCGTGTTTGAAACACGGAATTTCACAGCAGGAGATCTATGTGATTTACATATCTATTGGGTAGAACAGGCTCCAACAGATTTTTCCTTAGGAAACTGCCTGATTTTTGAAACTGCTATTAGGAAAAAGCTGCAAACTAAGAGTTAAAATTTCTAGGTGTAAATATGCATTGTAAGGTGGATGAAAGTTCGGTAATACACATGTTCACAACTCATTAAAAATGTTTCTCAAATCCGTGATGTATATAGTGTGTTCGGAACACGGAATGTCACGTTGAAGGAAACTATGTAAATTACATATCTATTGGTGAGAACCCGCTCCAGGAGCATTTTACTGTAAAATCTACCTCTGTTTGGAAACTGGTGTTATGAAAACGCTGCAAAATCTGAGCAAATGCTTTAAGGTGACAATATGTCTTCAATGGTTTATTAAAGATGTGTAATTCACATTCTAAAAACTCAGCTGTGAATATTTGCTGAATCCAATGTGCACGTAACTTTTTCAGATCACGGAATGTTACGGTGACGGTATCTATGAAAATGGGATGTCTATTGGATCGAACATGCAGCAAGAGGATTTTTCTGCGAAAACTGCTTGATTTTCGTAAGTGATGTTGGAAAAAATCTGCGAAATCTAAGTAAATATTTCTAGGTGTAAATATGCCTTGTATTGTGGTTGAAACATCGGTAATCCACATGCTCACTGTCATTAAATAATGTTTGTCGAAGCCGTGATGAATGTAACTTTTTTGGAACATGGAATGTCTCGGTGAGTGAAACTCAGAAAATAAAAATTCTACTGGATAGAACTCGCTTGAATTGAATTCTTCTGCGAACATTTCATGATTTTCGAAACTGGATGTTAGGAAAAACCTGCGAAATCAGAATAAACACTTCTAGGTGTAAATATGCGTTGTATGGTGGATGAAAGTTCGCTAATCCACATGCTCCCACTCATTTAAGAATGTTTGTCGAATTCGTGATGCATGTAAAGTGTTCGGAATACGGAATGTCATATTGAAGGAAACAATGTAAATTACATGTCTATTGATTAGAACTCGCTTGAAGAGAATTTTTCTGCGAAATGTGCCTCATTTTCAAAACTGCCATTAGGAGAACCCTGTGAAATCTGAGAAAATGCTTCTAAGTGTCAATATGCCTTGAATGGTGAATGAAAGTCCGGTAATCCACATGTTAATAAAAGTGTAGTAATTATTTTTCAAACCGTGATTCATGGAGCGCTTTTGGAAAACGGAATTTCACGGTAATGAAACAATGTAAATTACAATTCTATTGGGTAGAACTAGCTAGAATAGAATTTTTCTGCGAAAATTGCATGATTATCGAATCTGAAGTTTGGAGAAAGCTGCAAAATGAGAGTAAATATTTCTAGGTGTAAATATGCCTTTATGTTAGAAGAAAGTTCGGTAATCCACATTTTCACAACATATTAAAGAATCTTTTTCTAATCCGTGATGCATATACCGTGTTCGGAACGTGGAATTTCACGGTGATTGAAACAATGTAAATTACTTCTCTATTGGGTAGAACTCGCTCCAAGAGAATTTTTTGTGCGAAAACTTCTTCATTTTTGAAACTGGCGTTTGGAAAACGCTGCAAAATCTTAGAAAATACTTCTAAGTATCAATATTCAATCTATTGTGATGAAAGTTCGGTAATCCACATGCTAACAAATCTGTAGTGAATATTTGTCGAATCCATTATGCATGTAGCATGTTCGGAACACGGGATTTCATGGCCAGGGAGTTAATGTAAATTACATCTCTCTTGGTTAGAAATCACTCCAAGAGATTTTTCCTGAGAAATCTGCCTGATTTTTGAAAGTGGCGTTAGGAAAACTCTGCGAAATAAGATGAATATGTTCTCGGTGTAAATATGCCAATTAGGGCGGATGAAAGTTCGGTAATCCACATGCTAACAACTCTGTAGTGAATATTTGTCGAATCCGAGATACATGAAGCGTGTTCGGAACACAGAATATCACGGTGAGCGAATCTATGTAAAATACATGTCTCTTGGGTAGAACTCGCTCCAAGAGCTTTTTCTGAGAATTCGGCCTCATTTTCAAAACGGGCATTAGGAAAAACTTTCGAAATATGAGTAAATGCTTCAAAGTGTCAATATGGCTTTTATGGTGGATGAAAGTTCAGTAATCCTTATGCTACCGACTCTGTAGTGAATATTTGTCGAATCCGTGATGCATGTAGCTTTATCGGAACATGGAATTTCACGATGGCGGGTTCTATGTAAATTGCATGTCTATTGGGTAGAACTCGCTCCAAGAGGATTTTTCTGCGAAAACTGCATGATTTAAAAACTGACATTAGGAGAAATCTACTAAATCAGAAAAAACTTTCTATGTATAAATATGCATTGTAAGGTGGATGAAAGTTCGGTAATACACATGTTCACAACTCATTAAAAATGTTTCTCAAATCCGTGATGTATGTAGTGTGTTCGGAACACGGAATGTCACGTTGAAGGAAAGTATGTAAATTACATATCTATTGGTGAGAACCCGCTCCAGGAGCATTTTACTGTAAAATCTACCTCTGTTTGGAAACTGGTGTTATGAAAACGCTGCAAAATCTCAGCAAATGCTTTAAGGTGACAATATGTCTTCAATGGTTTATTAAAGATGTGTAATTCACATTCTAACAACTCAGCTGTGAAAATTTGCTGAATCCAATGTGCACGTAACTTTTTCAGATCACGGAATGTTACGGTGACGGTATCTATGAAAATGGGATGTCTATTGGATCGAACATGCAGCAAGAGGGTTTTTCTGCGAAAACTGCTTGATTTTCGTAAGTGATGTTGGAAAAAATCTGCGAAATCTAAGTAAATATTTCTAGGTGTAAATATGCCTTGTATTGTGGTTGAAACATCGGTAATCCACATGCTCACTGTCATTAAATAATGTTTGTCGAAGCCTTGATGAATGTAACTTTTTTGGAACATGGAATGTCTCGGTGAGTGAAACTCAGGAAATAAAAATTCTACTGGATAGAACTCGCTTGAATTGAATTCTTCTGCGAACATTTCATGATTTTCGAAACTGGATGTTAGGAAAAACCTGCGAAATCAGAATAAACACTTCTAGGTGTAAATATGCGTTGTATGGTGGATGAAAGTTCGCTAATCCACATGCTCCCACTCATTAAAGAATGTTTGTCGAATTCGTGATGCATGTAACGTGTTCGGAATACGGAATGTCATATTGAAGGAAACAATGTTAATTACATGTCTATTGGGTAGAACTCGCTTGAAGAGAATTTTTCTGCGAAATGTGCCTCATTTTCAAAACTGCCATTAGGAGAACCCTGTGAAATCTGAGAAAATGCTTCTAAGTGTCAATATGACTTGAATGGTGAATGAAAGTCCGGTAATCCACATGTTAATAACAGTGTAGTAATTATTTTTCAAACCGTGATTCATGGAGCGCTTTTGGAAAACGGAATTTCTCCGTAATGAAACAATGTAAATTACAATTCTATTGGGTAGAACTAGCTAGAATAGAATTTTTCTGCGAAAATTGCATGATTATCGAATCTGAAGTTTGGAGAAAGCTGCAAAATGAGAGTAAATATTTCTAGGTGTAAATATGCCTTTATGTTGGAAGAAAGTTCGGTAATCCACATTTTCACAACATATTAAAGAATCTTTTTCTAATCCGTGATGCATATACCGTGTTCGGAACGTGGAATTTCACGGTGATTGAAACAATGTAAATTACTTCTCTATTGGGTAGAACTCGCTCCAAGAGAATTTTTTGTGCGAAAACTTCTTCATTTTTGAAACTGGCGTTTGGAAAACGCTGCAAAATCTGAGAAAATACCTCTAAGTATCAATATTCAATCTATTGTGATGAAAGTTCGGTAATCCACATGCTAACAAATCTGTAGTGAATATTTGTCGAATCCATTATGCGTGTAGCATGTTCGGAACACGGGATTTCATGGCCAGGGAGTTTATGTAAATTACATTTCTCTTGGTTAGAAATCACTCCAAGAGATTTTTCCTGAGAAATCTGCCTGATTTTTGAAAGTGGCGTTAGGAAAACGCTGCGAAATAAGATGAATATGTTCTCGATGTAAATATGCCAAGTAGGGTGGATGAAAGTTCGGTAATCCGCATGCTAACAACTCTGTATTGAATATTTGTCGAATCCGAGATACATGAAGCGTGTTCGGAACACAGAATATCACGGTGAGCGAATCTATGTAAAATACTTGTCTCTTGGGTAGAACTCGCTCCAAGAGCTTTTTCTGAGAATTCGGCCTCATTATCAAAACGGGCATTAGGAAAAACTTTCGAAATATGAGTAAATGCTTCAAAGTGTCAATATGGCTTTTATGGTGGATGAAAGTTCAGTAATCCTTATGCTAACGACTCTGTAGTGAATATTTGTCGAATTCGTGATGCATGTAGCTTTTTCGGAACATGAAATTTCACGATGGCGGGTTCTATGTAAATTGCATGTCTATTGGGTAGAACTCGCTCCAAGAGGATTTTTCTGCGAAAACTGCATGATTTAAAAACTGACATTAGGAGAAATCTACTAAATCAGAAAAAACTTTCTATGTATAAATATGCATTGTAAGGTGGATGAAAGTTCGGTAATACACATGTTCACAACTCATTAAAAATGTTTCTCAAATCCGTGATGTATGTAGTGTGTTCGGAACACGGAATGTCACGTTGAAGGAAAGTATGTAAATTACATATCTATTGGTGAGAACCCGCTCCAGGAGCATTTTACTGTAAAATCTACCTCTGTTTGGAAACTGGTGTTATGAAAACGCTGCAAAATCTCAGCAAATGCTTTAAGGTGACAATATGTCTTCAATGGTTTATTAAAGATGTGTAATTCACATTCTAACAACTCAGCTGTGAAAATTTTCTGAATCCAATGTGCACGTAATTTTTCAGATCACGGAATGTTACGGTGACGGTATCTATGAAAATGGGATGTCTATTGGATCGAACATGCAGCAAGAGGATTTTTCTGCGAAAACTGCTTGATTTTCGTAAGTGATGTTGGAAAAAATCTGCGAAATCTAAGTAAATATTTCTAGGTGTAAATATGCCTTGTATTGTGGTTGAAACATCGGTAATCCACATGCTCACTGTCATTAAATAATGTTTGTCGAAGCCGTGATGAATGTAACTTTTTTGGAACATGGAATGTCTCGGTGAGTGAAACTCAGAAAATAAAAATTCTACTGGATAGAACTCGCTTGAATTGAATTCTTCTGCGAATATTTCATGATTTTCGAAACTGGATGTTAGGAAAAACCTGCGAAATCAGAATAAACACTTCTAGGTGTAAATATGCGTTGTATGGTGGATGAAAGTTCGCTAATCCACATGCTCCCACTCATTAAAGAATGTTTGTCGAATTCGTGATGCATGTAACGTGTTCGGAATACGGAATGTCATATTGAAGGAAACAATGTTAATTACATGTCTATTGGGTAGAACTCGCTTGAAGAGAATTTTTCTGCGAAATGTGCCTCATTTTCAAAACTGACATTAGGAGAACCCTGTGAAATCTGAGAAAATGCTTCTAAGTGTCAATATGCCTTGAATGGTGAATGAAAGTCCGGTAATCCACATGTTAATAACAGTGTAGTAATTATTTTTCAAACCGTGATTCATGGAGCGCTTTTGGAAAACAGAATTTCACCGTAATGAAACAATGTAAATTACAATTCTATTGGGTAGAACTAGCTAGAATAGAATTTTTCTGCGAAAATTGCATGATTATCGAATCTGAAGTTTGGAGAAAGCTGCAAAATGAGAGTAAATATTTCTAGGTGTAAATATGCCTTTATGTTGGAAGAAAGTTCGGTAATCCACATTTTCACAACATATTAAAGAATCTTTTTCTAATCCGTGATGCATATACCGTGTTCGGAACGTGGAATTTCACGGTGATTGAAACAATGTAAATTACTTCTCTATTGGGTAGAACTCGCTCCAAGAGAATTTTTCTGCGAAAACTGCTGCATTTTTGAAACTGGCGTTTGGAAAACGCTGCAAGATCTGAGAAAAGGGTTCTAAGTATCAATATTCAATCTATTGTGATGAAAGTTCGGTAATCCACATGCTAACAAATCTGTAGTGAATATTTGTCGAATCCATTATGCATGTAGCATGTTCGGAACACGGGATTTCATGGCCAGGGAGTTTATGTCAATTACATTTCTCTTGGTTAGAAATCACTCCAAGAGATTTTTCCTGAGAAATCTGCCTGATTTTTGAAAGTGGCGTTAGGAAAACGCTGCGAAATAAGATGAATATGTTCTCGGTGTAAATATGCCAAGTAGGGTGGATGAAAGTTCGGTAATCCGCATGCTAACAACTCTGTAGTGAATATTTGTCGAATCCGAGATACATGAAGCGTGTTCGGAACACAGAATATCACGGTGAGCGAATCTATGTAAAATACATGTCTCTTGGGTAGAACTCGCTCCAAGAGCTTTTTCTGAGAATTCGGCCTCATTTTCAAAACGGGCATTAGGAAAAACTTTCGAAATATGAGTAAATGCGTCAAAGTGTCAATATGGCTTTTATGGTGGATGAAAGTTCAGTAATCCTTATGCTAACGACTCTGTAGTGAATATTTGTCGAATCCGTGATGCATGTAGCTTTATCGGAACATGGAATTTCACGATGGCGGGTTCTATGTAAATTGCATGTCTATTGGGTAGAACTCGCTCCAAGAGGATTTTTCTGCGAAAACTGCATGATTTAAAAACTGACATTAGGAGAAATCTACTAAATCAGAAAAAACTTTCTATGTATAAATATGCATTGTAAGGTGGATGAAAGTTCGGTAATACACATGTTCACAACTCATTAAAAATGTTTCTCAAATCCGTGATGTATGTAGTGTGTTCGGAACACGGAATGTCACATTGAAGGAAAGTATGTAAATTACATATCTATTGGTGAGAACCCGCTCCAGGAGCATTTTACTGTAAAATCTACCTCTGTTTGGAAACTGGTGTTATGAAAACGCTGCAAAATCTGAGCAAATGCTTTAAGGTGACAATATGTCTTCAATGGTTTATTAAAGATGTGTAATTCACATTCTAACAACTCAGCTGTGAAAATTTGCTGAATCCAATGTGCACGTAACTTTTTCAGATCACGGAATGTTACGGTGACGGTATCTATGAAAATGGGATGTCTATTGGATCGAACATGCAGCAAGAGGATTTTTCTGCAAAAACTGCTTGATTTTCGTAAGTGATGTTGGAAAAAATCTGCGAAATCTAAGTAAATATTTCTAGGTGTAAATATGCCTTGTATTGTGGTTGAAACATCGGTAATCCACATGCTCACTGTCATTAAATAATGTTTGTCGAAGCCGTGATGAATGTAACTTTTTTGGAACATGGAATGTCTCGGTGAGTGAAACTCAGAAAATAAAAATTCTACTGGATAGAACTCGCTTGAATTGAATTCTTCTGTGAACATTTCATGATTTTCGAAACTGGATGTTAGGAAAAACCTGCGAAATCAGAATAAACACTTCTAGGTGTAAATATGCGTTGTATGGTGGATGAAAGTTCGCTAATCCACATGCTCCCACTCATTAAAGAATGTTTGTCGCATTCGTGATGCATGTAACGTGTTCGGAATACGGAATGTCATATTGAAGGAAACAATGTTAATTACATGTCTATTGGGTAGAACTCGCTTGAAGAGAATTTTTCTGCGAAATGTGCCTCATTTCCAAAACTGCCATTAGGAGAACCCTGTGAAATCTGAGAAAATGCTTCTAAGTGTCAATATGACTTGAATGGTGAATGAAAGTCCGGTAATCCACATGTTAATAACAGTGTAGTGTTTATTTTTCAAACCGTGATTCATGGAGCGCTTTTGGAAAACGGAATTTCACCGTAATGAAACAATGTAAATTACAATTCTATTGGGTAGAACTAGCTAGAATAGAATTTTTCTGCGAAAATTGCATGATTATCGAATCTGAAGTTTGGAGAAAGCTGCAAAATGAGAGTAAATATTTCTAGGTGTAAATATGCCTTTATGTTGGAAGAAAGTTCGGTAATCCACATTTTCACAACATATTAAAGAATCTTTTTCTAATCCGTGATGCATATACCGTGTTCGGAACGTGGAATTTCACGGTGATTGAAACAATGTAAATTACTTCTCTATTGGGTAGAACTCGCTCCAAGAGAATTTTTCTGCGAAAACTGCTGCATTTTTGAAAATGGCGTTTGGAAAACGCTGCAAGATCTGAGAAAAGGGTTCTAAGTATCAATATTCAATCTATTGTGATGAAAGTTCGGTAATCCACATGCTAACAAATCTGTAGTGAATATTTGTCGAATCCATTATGCATGTAGCATGTTCGGAACACGGGATTTCATGGCCAGGGAGTTTATGTCAATTACATTTCTCTTGGTTAAAAATCACTCCAAGAGATTTTTCCTGAGAAATCTGCCTGATTTTTGAAAGTGGCGTTAGGAAAACGCTGCGAAATAAGATGAATATGTTCTCGGTGTAAATATGCCAAGTAGGGTGGATGAAAGTTCGGTAATCCGCATGCTAACAACTCTGTATTGAATATTTGTCGAATCCGAGATACATGAAGCGTGTTCGGAACACAGAATATCACGGTGAGCGAATCTATGTAAAATACATGTCTCTTGGGTAGAACTCGCTCCAAGAGCTTTTTCTGAGAATTCGGCCTCATTTTCAAAACGGGCATTAGGAAAAACTTTCGAAATATGAGTAAATGCGTCAAAGTGTCAATATGGCTTTTATGGTGGATGAAAGTTCAGTAATCCTTATGCTAACGACTCTGTAGTGAATATTTGTCGAATCCGTGATGCATGTAGCTTTATCGGAACATGGAATTTCACGATGGCGGGTTCTATGTAAATTGCATGTCTATTGGGTAGAACTCGCTCCAAGAGGATTTTTCTGCGAAAACTGCATGATTTAAAAACTGACATTAGGAGAAATCTACTAAATCAGAAAAAACTTTCTATGTATAAATATGCATTGTAAGGTGGATGAAAGTTCGGTAATACACATGTTCACAACTCATTAAAAATGTTTCTCAAATCCGTGATGTATGTAGTGTGTTCGGAACACGGAATGTCACATTGAAGGAAAGTATGTAAATTACATATCTATTGGTGAGAACCCGCTCCAGGAGCATTTTACTGTAAAATCTACCTCTGTTTGGAAACTGGTGTTATGAAAACGCTGCAAAATCTGAGCAAATGCTTTAAGGTGACAATATGTCTTCAATGGTTTATTAAAGATGTGTAATTCACATTCTAACAACTCAGCTGTGAAAATTTGCTGAATCCAATGTGCACGTAACTTTTTCAGATCACGGAATGTTACGGTGACGGTATCTATGAAAATGGGATGTCTATTGGATCGAACATGCAGCAAGAGGATTTTTCTGCAAAAACTGCTTGATTTTCGTAAGTGATGTTGGAAAAAATCTGCGAAATCTAAGTAAATATTTCTAGGTGTAAATATGCCTTGTATTGTGGTTGAAACATCGGTAATCCACATGCTCACTGTCATTAAATAATGTTTGTCGAAGCCGTGATGAATGTAACTTTTTTGGAACATGGAATGTCTCGGTGAGTGAAACTCAGAAAATAAAAATTCTACTGGATAGAACTCGCTTGAATTGAATTCTTCTGTGAACATTTCATGATTTTCGAAACTGGATGTTAGGAAAAACCTGCGAAATCAGAATAAACACTTCTAGGTGTAAATATGCGTTGTATGGTGGATGAAAGTTCGCTAATCCACATGCTCCCACTCATTAAAGAATGTTTGTCGCATTCGTGATGCATGTAACGTGTTCGGAATACGGAATGTCATATTGAAGGAAACAATGTTAATTACATGTCTATTGGGTAGAACTCGCTTGAAGAGAATTTTTCTGCGAAATGTGCCTCATTTCCAAAACTGCCATTAGGAGAACCCTGTGAAATCTGAGAAAATGCTTCTAAGTGTCAATATGACTTGAATGGTGAATGAAAGTCCGGTAATCCACATGTTAATAACAGTGTAGTGTTTATTTTTCAAACCGTGATTCATGGAGCGCTTTTGGAAAACGGAATTTCACCGTAATGAAACAATGTAAATTACAATTCTATTGGGTAGAACTAGCTAGAATAGAATTTTTCTGCGAAAATTGCATGATTATCGAATCTGAAGTTTGGAGAAAGCTGCAAAATGAGAGTAAATATTTCTAGGTGTAAATATGCCTTTATGTTGGAAGAAAGTTCGGTAATCCACATTTTCACAACATATTAAAGAATCTTTTTCTAATCCGTGATGCATATACCGTGTTCGGAACGTGGAATTTCACGGTGATTGAAACAATGTAAATTACTTCTCTATTGGGTAGAACTCGCTCCAAGAGAATTTTTCTGCGAAAACTGCTGCATTTTTGAAAATGGCGTTTGGAAAACGCTGCAAGATCTGAGAAAAGGGTTCTAAGTATCAATATTCAATCTATTGTGATGAAAGTTCGGTAATCCACATGCTAACAAATCTGTAGTGAATATTTGTCGAATCCATTATGCATGTAGCATGTTCGGAACACGGGATTTCATGGCCAGGGAGTTTATGTCAATTACATTTCTCTTGGTTAGAAATCACTCCAAGAGATTTTTCCTGAGAAATCTGCCTGATTTTTGAAAGTGGCGTTAGGAAAACGCTGCGAAATAAGATGAATATGTTCTCGGTGTAAATATGCCAAGTAGGGTGGATGAAAGTTCGGTAATCCGCATGCTAACAACTCTGTAGTGAATATTTGTCGAATCCGAGATACATGAAGCGTGTTCGGAACACAGAATATCACGGTGAGCGAATCTATGTAAAATACATGTCTCTTGGGTAGAACTCGCTCCAAGAGCTTTTTCTGAGAATTCGGCCTCATTTTCAAAACGGGCATTAGGAAAAACTTTCGAAATATGAGTAAATGCTTCAAAGTGTCAATATGGCTTTTATGGTGGATGAAAGTTCAGTAATCCTTATGCTAACGACTCTGTAGTGAATATTTGTCGAATCCGTGATGCATGTAGCTTTATCGGAACATGGAATTTCACGATGGCGGGTTCTATGTAAATTGCATGTCTATTGGGTAGAACTCGCTCCAAGAGGATTTTTCTGCGAAAACTGCATGATTTAAAAACTGACATTAGGAGAAATCTACTAAATCAGAAAAAACTTTCTATGTATAAATATGCATTGTAAGGTGGATGAAAGTTCGGTAATACACATGTTCACAACTCATTAAAAATGTTTCTCAAATCCGTGATGTATGTAGTGTGTTCGGAACACGGAATGTCACATTGAAGGAAAGTATGTAAATTACATATCTATTGGTGAGAACCCGCTCCAGGAGCATTTTACTGTAAAATCTACCTCTGTTTGGAAACTGGTGTTATGAAAACGCTGCAAAATCTGAGCAAATGCTTTAAGGTGACAATATGTCTTCAATGGTTTATTAAAGATGTGTAATTCACATTCTAACAACTCAGCTGTGAAAATTTGCTGAATCCAATGTGCACGTAACTTTTTCAGATCACGGAATGTTACGGTGACGGTATCTATGAAAATGGGATGTCTATTGGATCGAACATGCAGCAAGAGGATTTTTCTGCAAAAACTGCTTGATTTTCGTAAGTGATGTTGGAAAAAATCTGCGAAATCTAAGTAAATATTTCTAGGTGTAAATATGCCTTGTATTGTGGTTGAAACATCGGTAATCCACATGCTCACTGTCATTAAATAATGTTTGTCGAAGCCGTGATGAATGTAACTTTTTTGGAACATGGAATGTCTCGGTGAGTGAAACTCAGAAAATAAAAATTCTACTGGATAGAACTCGCTTGAATTGAATTCTTCTGCGAACATTTCATGATTTTCGAAACTGGATGTTAGGAAAAACCTGCGAAATCAGAATAAACACTTCTAGGTGTAAATATGCGTTGTATGGTGGATGAAAGTTCGCTAATCCACATGCTCCCACTCATTAAAGAATGTTTGTCGCATTCGTGATGCATGTAACGTGTTCGGAATACGGAATGTCATATTGAAGGAAACAATGTTAATTACATGTCTATTGGGTAGAACTCGCTTGAAGAGAATTTTTCTGCGAAATGTGCCTCATTTCCAAAACTGCCATTAGGAGAACCCTGTGAAATCTGAGAAAATGCTTCTAAGTGTCAATATGACTTGAATGGTGAATGAAAGTCCGGTAATCCACATGTTAATAACAGTGTAGTGTTTATTTTTCAAACCGTGATTCATGGAGCGCTTTTGGAAAACGGAATTTCACCGTAATGAAACAATGTAAATTACAATTCTATTGGGTAGAACTAGCTAGAATAGAATTTTTCTGCGAAAATTGCATGATTATCGAATCTGAAGCTTGGAGAAAGCTGCAAAATGAGAGTAAATATTTCTAGGTGTAAATATGCCTTTATGTTGGAAGAAAGTTCGGTAATCCACATTTTCACAACATATTAAAGAATCTTTTTCTAATCCGTGATGCATATACCGTGTTCGGAACGTGGAATTTCACGGTGATTGAAACAATGTAAATTACTTCTCTATTGGGTAGAACTCGCTCCAAGAGAATTTTTCTGCGAAAACTGCTGCATTTTTGAAAATGGCGTTTGGAAAACGCTGCAAGATCTGAGAAAAGGGTTCTAAGTATCAATATTCAATCTATTGTGATGAAAGTTCGGTAATCCACATGCTAACAAATCTGTAGTGAATATTTGTCGAATCCATTATGCATGTAGCATGTTCGGAACACGGGATTTCATGGCCAGGGAGTTTATGTCAATTACATTTCTCTTGGTTAGAAATCACTCCAAGAGATTTTTCCTGAGAAATCTGCCTGATTTTTGAAAGTGGCGTTAGGAAAACGCTGCGAAATAAGATGAATATGTTCTCGGTGTAAATATGCCAAGTAGGGTGGATGAAAGTTCGGTAATCCGCATGCTAACAACTCTGTAGTGAATATTTGTCGAATCCGAGATACATGAAGCGTTTTCGGAACACAGAATATCACGGTGAGCGAATCTATGTAAAATACATGTCTCTTGGGTAGAACTCGCTCCAAGAGCTTTTTCTGAGAATTCGGCCTCATTTTCAAAACGGGCATTAGGAAAAACTTTCGAAATATGAGTAAATGCTTCAAAGTGTCAATATGGCTTTTATGGTGGATGAAAGTTCAGTAATCCTTATGCTAACGAATCTGTAGTGAATATTTGTCGAATCCGTGATGCATGTAGCTTTATCGGAACATGGAATTTCACGATGGCGGGTTCTATGTAAATTGCATGTCTATTGGGTAGAACTCGCTCCAAGAGGATTTTTCTGCGAAAACTGCATGATTTAAAAACTGACATTAGGAGAAATCTACTAAATCAGAAAAAACTTTCTATGTATAAATATGCATTGTAAGGTGGATGAAAGTTCGGTAATACACATGTTCACAACTCATTAAAAATGTTTCTCAAATCCGTGATGTATGTAGTGTGTTCGGAACACGGAATGTCACATTGAAGGAAAGTATGTAAATTACATATCTATTGGTGAGAACCCGCTCCAGGAGCATTTTACTGTAAAATCTACCTCTGTTTGGAAACTGGTGTTATGAAAACGCTGCAAAATCTGAGCAAATGCTTTAAGGTGACAATATGTCTTCAATGGTTTATTAAAGATGTGTAATTCACATTCTAACAACTCAGCTGTGAAAATTTGCTGAATCCAATGTGCACGTAACTTTTTCAGATCACGGAATGTTACGGTGACGGTATCTATGAAAATGGGATGTCTATTGGATCGAACATGCAGCAAGAGGATTTTTCTGCAAAAACTGCTTGATTTTCGTAAGTGATGTTGGAAAAAATCTGCGAAATCTAAGTAAATATTTCTAGGTGTAAATATGCCTTGTATTGTGGTTGAAACATCGGTAATCCACATGCTCACTGTCATTAAATAATGTTTGTCGAAGCCGTGATGAATGTAACTTTTTTGGAACATGGAATGTCTCGGTGAGTGAAACTCAGAAAATAAAAATTCTACTGGATAGAACTCGCTTGAATTGAATTCTTCTGCGAACATTTCATGATTTTCGAAACTGGATGTTAGGAAAAACCTGCGAAATCAGAATAAACACTTCTAGGTGTAAATATGCGTTGTATGGTGGATGAAAGTTCGCTAATCCACATGCTCCCACTCATTAAAGAATGTTTGTCGAATTCGTGATGCATGTAACGTGTTCGGAATACGGAATGTCATATTGAAGGAAACAATGTTAATTACATGTCTATTGGGTAGAACTCGCTTGAAGAGAATTTTTCTGCGAAATGTGCCTCATTTCCAAAACTGCCATTAGGAGAACCCTGTGAAATCTGAGAAAATGCTTCTAAGTGTCAATATGACTTGAATGGTGAATGAAAGTCCGGTAATCCACATGTTAATAACAGTGTAGTGTTTATTTTTCAAACCGTGATTCATGGAGCGCTTTTGGAAAACGGAATTTCACCGTAATGAAACAATGTAAATTACAATTCTATTGGGTAGAACTAGCTAGAATAGAATTTTTCTGCGAAAATTGCATGATTATCGAATCTGAAGCTTGGAGAAAGCTGCAAAATGAGAGTAAATATTTCTAGGTGTAAATATGCCTTTATGTTGGAAGAAAGTTCGGTAATCCACATTTTCACAACATATTAAAGAATCTTTTTCTAATCCGTGATGCATATACCGTGTTCGGAACGTGGAATTTCACGGTGATTGAAACAATGTAAATTACTTCTCTATTGGGTAGAACTCGCTCCAAGAGAATTTTTCTGCGAAAACTGCTGCATTTTTGAAAATGGCGTTTGGAAAACGCTGCAAGATCTGAGAAAAGGGTTCTAAGTATCAATATTCAATCTATTGTGATGAAAGTTCGGTAATCCACATGCTAACAAATCTGTAGTGAATATTTGTCGAATCCATTATGCATGTAGCATGTTCGGAACACGGGATTTCATGGCCAGGGAGTTTATGTAAATTACATTTCTCTTGGTTAGAAATCACTCCAAGAGATTTTTCCTGAGAAATCTGCCTGATTTTTGAAAGTGGCGTTAGGAAAACGCTGCGAAATAAGATGAATATGTTCTCGGTGTAAATATGCCAAGTAGGGTGGATGAAAGTTCGGTAATCCGCATGCTAACAACTCTGTAGTGAATATTTGTCGAATCCGAGATACATGAAGCGTTTTCGGAACACAGAATATCACGGTGAGCGAATCTATGTAAAATACATGTCTCTTGGGTAGAACTCGCTCCAAGAGCTTTTTCTGAGAATTCGGCCTCATTTTCAAAACGGGCATTAGGAAAAACTTTCGAAATATGAGTAAATGCTTCAAAGTGTCAATATGGCTTTTATGGTGGATGAAAGTTCAGTAATCCTTATGCTAACGACTCTGTAGTGAATATTTGTCGAATCCGTGATGCATGTAGCTTTATCGGAACATGGAATTTCACGATGGCGGGTTCTATGTAAATTGCATGTCTATTGGGTAGAACTCGCTCCAAGAGGATTTTTCTGCGAAAACTGCATGATTTAAAAACTGACATTAGGAGAAATCTACTAAATCAGAAAAAACTTTCTATGTATAAATATGCATTGTAAGGTGGATGAAAGTTCGGTAATACACATGTTCACAACTCATTAAAAATGTTTCTCAAATCCGTGATGTATGTAGTGTGTTCGGAACACGGAATGTCACGTTGAAGGAAACTATGTAAATTACATATCTATTGGTGAGAACCCGCTCCAGGAGCATTTTACTGTAAAATCTACCTCTGTTTGGAAACTGGTGTTATGAAAACGCTGCAAAATCTGAGCAAATGCTTTAAGGTGACAATATGTCTTCAATGGTTTATTAAAGATGTGTAATTCACATTCTAACAACTCAGCTGTGAAAATTTGCTGAATCCAATGTGCACGTAACTTTTTCAGATCACGGAATGTTACGGTGACGGTATCTATGAAAATGGGATGTCTATTGGATCGAACATGCAGCAAGAGGATTTTTCTGCGAAAACTGCTTGATTTTCGTAAGTGATGTTGGAAAAAATCTGCGAAATCTAAGTAAATATTTCTAGGTGTAAATATGCCTTGTATTGTGGTTGAAACATCGGTAATCCACATGCTCACTGTCATTAAATAATGTTTGTCGAAGCCGTGATGAATGTAACTTTTTTGGAACATGGAATGTCTCGGTGAGTGAAACTCAGAAAATAAAAATTCTACTGGATAGAACTCGCTTGAATTGAATTCTTCTGCGAACATTTCATGATTTTCGAAACTGGATGTTAGGAAAAACCTGCGAAATCAGAATAAACACTTCTAGGTGTAAATATGCGTTGTATGGTGGATGAAAGTTCGCTAATCCACATGCTCCCACTCATTAAAGAATGTTTGTCGAATTCGTGATGCATGTAACGTGTTCGGAATACGGAATGTCATATTGAAGGAAACAATGTAAATTACATGTCTATTGATTAGAACTCGCTTGAAGAGAATTTTTCTGCGAAATGTGCCTCATTTTCAAAACTGCCATTAGGAGAACCCTGTGAAATCTGAGAAAATGCTTCTAAGTGTCAATATGCCTTGAATGGTGAATGAAAGTCCGGTAATCCACATGTTAATAACAGTGTAGTAATTATTTTTCAAACCGTGATTCATGGAGCGCTTTTGGAAAACGGAATTTCACCGTAATGAAACAATGTAAATTACAATTCTATTGGGTAGAACTAGCTAGAATAGAATTTTTCTGCGAAAATTGCATGATTATCGAATCTGAAGTTTGGAGAAAGCTTCAAAATGAGAGTGAATATTTCTAGGTGTAAATATGCCTTTATGTTGGAAGAAAGTTCGGTAATCCACATTTTCACAACATATTAAAGAATCTTTTTCTAATCCGTGATGCATATACCGTGTTCGGAACGTGGAATTTCACGGTGATTGAAACAATGTAAATTACTTCTCTATTGGGTAGAACTCGCTCCAAGAGAATTTTTCTGCGAAAACTGCTGCATTTTTGAAACTGGCGTTTGGAAAACGCTGCAAAATCTGAGAAAAGAGTTCTAAGTATCAATATTCAATCTATTGTGATGAAAGTTCGGTAATCCACATGCTAACAAATCTGTAGTGAATATTTGTCGAATCCATTATGCATGTAGCATGTTCGGAACACGGGATTTCATGGCCAGGGAGTTTATGTCAATTACATTTCTCTTGGTTAGAAATCACTCCAAGAGATTTTTCCTGAGAAATCTGCCTGATTTTTGAAAGTGGCGTTAGGAAAACGCTGCGAAATAAGATGAATATGTTCTCGGTGTAAATATGCCAAGTAGGGTGGATGAAAGTTCGGTAATCCGCATGCTAACAACTCTGTAGTGAATATTTGTCGAATCCGAGATACATGAAGCGTGTTCGGAACACAGAATATCACGGTGAGCGAATCTATGTAAAATACATGTTTCTTGGGTAGAACTCGCTCCAAGATCTTTTTCTGAGAATTCGGCCTCATTTTCAAAACGGGCATTAGGAAAAACTTTCGAAATATGAGTAAATGCTTCAAAGTGTCAATATGGCTTTTATGGTGGATGAAAGTTCAGTAATCCTTATGCTAACGACTCTGTAGTGAATATGTGTCGAATCCGTGATGCATGTAGCTTTATCGGAACATGGAATTTCACGATGGTGGGTTCTATGTAAATTGCATGTCTATTGGGTAGAACTCGCTCCAAGAGGATTTTTCTGCGAAAACTGCATGATTTAAAAACTGACATTAGGAGAAATCTACTAAATCAGAAAAAACTTTCTATGTATAAATATGCATTGTAAGGTGGATGAAAGTTCGGTAATACACATGTTCACAACTCATTAAAAATGTTTCTCAAATCCGTGATGTATGTAGTGTGTTCGGAACACGGAATGTCACGTTGAAGGAAACTATGTAAATTACATATCTATTGGTGAGAACCCGCTCCAGGAGCATTTTACTGTAAAATCTACCTCTGTTTGGAAACTGGTGTTATGAAAACGCTGCAAAATCTGAGCAAATGCTTTAAGGTGACAATATGTCTTCAATGGTTTATTAAAGATGTGTAATTCACATTCTAACAACTCAGCTGTGAAAATTTGCTGAATCCAATGTGCACGTAACTTTTTCAGATCACGGAATGTTACGGTGACGGTATCTATGAAAATGGGATGTCTATTGGATCGAACATGCAGCAAGAGGATTTTTCTGCGAAAACTGCTTGATTTTCGTAAGTGATGTTGGAAAAAATCTGCGAAATCTAAGTAAATATTTCTAGGTGTAAATATGCCTTGTATTGTGGTTGAAACATCGGTAATCCACATGCTCACTGTCATTAAATAATGTTTGTCGAAGCCGTGATGAATGTAACTTTTTTGGAACATGGAATGTCTCGGTGAGTGAAACTCAGAAAATAAAAATTCTACTGGATAGAACTCGCTTGAATTGAATTCTTCTGCGAACATTTCATGATTTTCGAAACTGGATGTTAGGAAAAACCTGCGAAATCAGAATAAACACTTCTAGGTGTAAATATGCGTTGTATGGTGGATGAAAGTTCGCTAATCCACATGCTCCCACTCATTAAAGAATGTTTGTCGAATTCGTGATGCATGTAACGTGTTCGGAATACGGAATGTCATATTGAAGGAAACAATGTAAATTACATGTCTATTGATTAGAACTCGCTTGAAGAGAATTTTTCTGCGAAATGTGCCTCATTTTCAAAACTGCCATTAGGAGAACCCTGTGAAATCTGAGAAAATGCTTCTAAGTGTCAATATGCCTTGAATGGTGAATGAAAGTCCGGTAATCCACATGTTAATAAAAGTGTAGTAATTATTTTTCAAACCGTGATTCATGGAGCGCTTTTGGAAAACGGAATTTCACCGTAATGAAACAATGTAAATTACAATTCTATTGGGTAGAACTAGCTAGAATAGAATTTTTCTGCGAAAATTGCATGATTATCGAATCTGAAGTTTGGAGAAAGCTTCAAAATGAGAGTGAATATTTCTAGGTGTAAATATGCCTTTATGTTGGAAGAAAGTTCGGTAATCCACATTTTCACAACATATTAAAGAATCTTTTTCTAATCCGTGATGCATATACCGTGTTCGGAACGTGGAATTTCACGGTGATTGAAACAATGTAAATTACTTCTCTATTGGGTAGAACTCGCTCCAAGAGAATTTTTCTGCGAAAACTGCTGCATTTTTGAAACTGGCTTTTGGAAAACGCTGCAAGATTTGAGAAAAGAGTTCTAAGTATCAATATTCAATCTATTGTGATGAAAGTTCGGTAATCCACATGCTAACAAATCTGTAGTGAATATTTGTCGAATCCATTATGCATGTAGCATGTTCGGAACACGGGATTTCATGGCCAGGGAGTTTATGTCAATTACATTTCTCTTGGTTAGAAATCACTCCAAGAGATTTTTCCTGAGAAATCTGCCTGATTTTTGAAAGTGGCGTTAGGAAAACGCTGCGAAATAAGATGAATATGTTCTCGGTGTAAATATGCCAAGTAGGGTGGATGAAAGTTCGGTAATCCGCATGCTAACAACTCTGTAGTGAATATTTGTCGAATCCGAGATACATGAAGCGTGTTCGGAACACAGAATATCACGGTGAGCGAATCTATGTAAAATACATGTCTCTTGGGTAGAACTCGCTCCAAGAGCTTTTTCTGAGAATACGGCCTCATTTTCAAAACGGGCATTAGGAAAAACTTTCGAAATATGAGTAAATGCTTCAAAGTGTCAATATGGCTTTTATGGTGGATGAAAGTTCAGTAATCCTTATGCTAACGACTCTGTAGTGAATATGTGTCGAATCCGTGATGCATGTAGCTTTATCGGAACATGGAATTTCACGATGGCGGGTTCTATGTAAATTGCATGTCTATTGGGTAGAACTCGCTCCAAGAGGATTTTTCTGCGAAAACTGCATGATTTAAAAACTGACATTAGGAGAAATCTACTAAATCAGAAAAAACTTTCTATGTATAAATATGCATTGTAAGGTGGATGAAAGTTCGGTAATACACATGTTCACAACTCATTAAAAATGTTTCTCAAATCCGTGATGTATGTAGTGTGTTCGGAACACGGAATGTCACGTTGAAGGAAAGTATGTAAATTACATATCTATTGGTGAGAACCCGCTCCAGGAGCATTTTACTGTAAAATCTACCTCTGTTTGGAAACTGGTGTTATGAAAACGCTGCAAAATCTGAGCAAATGCTTTAAGGTGACAATATGTCTTCAGTGGTTTATTAAAGATGTGTAATTCACATTCTAACAACTCAGCTGTGAAAATTTGCTGAATCCAATGTGCACGTAACTTTTTCAGATCACGGAATGTTACGGTGACGGTATCTATGAAAATGGGATGTCTATTGGATCGAACATGCAGCAAGAGGATTTTTCTGCGAAAACTGCTTGATTTTCGTAAGTGATGTTGGAAAAAATCTGCGAAATCTAAGTAAATATTTCTAGGTGTAAATATGCCTTGTATTGTGGTTGAAACATCGGTAATCCACATGCTCACTGTCATTAAATAATGTTTGTCGAAGCCGTGATGAATGTAACTTTTTTGGAACATGGAATGTCTCGGTGAGTGAAACTCAGAAAATAAAAATTCTACTGGATAGAACTCGCTTGAATTGAATTCTTCTGCGAACATTTCATGATTTTCGAAACTGGATGTTAGGAAAAACCTGCGAAATCAGAATAAACACTTCTAGGTGTAAATATGCGTTGTATGGTGGATGAAAGTTCGCTAATCCACATGCTCCCACTCATTAAAGAATGTTTGTCGAATTCGTGATGCATGTAACGTGTTCGGAATACGGAATGTCATATTGAAGGAAACAATGTAAATTACATGTCTATTGATTAGAACTCGCTTGAAGAGAATTTTTCTGCGAAATGTGCCTCATTTTCAAAACTGCCATTAGGAGAACCCTGTGAAATCTGAGAAAATGCTTCTAAGTGTCAATATGCCTTGAATGGTGAATGAAAGTCCGGTAATCCACATGTTAATAACAGTGTAGTAATTATTTTTCAAACCGTGATTCATGGAGCGCTTTTGGAAAACGGAATTTCACCGTAATGAAACAATGTAAATTACAATTCTATTGGGTAGAACTAGCTAGAATAGAATTTTTCTGCGAAAATTGCATGATTATCGAATCTGAAGTTTGGAGAAAGCTTCAAAATGAGAGTGAATATTTCTAGGTGTAAATATGCCTTTATGTTGGAAGAAAGTTCGGTAATCCACATTTTCACAACATATTAAAGAATCTTTTTCTAATCCGTGATGCATATACCGTGTTCGGAACGTGGAATTTCACGGTGATTGAAACAATGTAAATTACTTCTCTATTGGGTAGAACTCGCTCCAAGAGAATTTTTCTGCGAAAACTGCTGCATTTTTGAAACTGGCTTTTGGAAAACGCTGCAAGATTTGAGAAAAGAGTTCTAAGTATCAATATTCAATCTATTGTGATGAAAGTTCGGTAATCCACATGCTAACAAATCTGTAGTGAATATTTGTCGAATCCATTATGCATGTAGCATGTTCGGAACACGGGATTTCATGGCCAGGGAGTTTATGTCAATTACATTTCTCTTGGTTAGAAATCACTCCAAGAGATTTTTCCTGAGAAATCTGCCTGATTTTTGAAAGTGGCGTTAGGAAAACGCTGCGAAATAAGATGAATATGTTCTCGGTGTAAATATGCCAAGTAGGGTGGATGAAAGTTCGGTAATCCGCATGCTAACAACTCTGTAGTGAATATTTGTCGAATCCGAGATACATGAAGCGTGTTCGGAACACAGAATATCACGGTGAGCGAATCTATGTAAAATACATGTCTCTTGGGTAGAACTCGCTCCAAGAGCTTTTTCTGAGAATACGGCCTCATTTTCAAAACGGGCATTAGGAAAAACTTTCGAAATATGAGTAAATGCTTCAAAGTGTCAATATGGCTTTTATGGTGGATGAAAGTTCAGTAATCCTTATGCTAACGACTCTGTAGTGAATATGTGTCGAATCCGTGATGCATGTAGCTTTATCGGAACATGGAATTTCACGATGGCGGGTTCTATGTAAATTGCATGTCTATTGGGTAGAACTCGCTCCAAGAGGATTTTTCTGCGAAAACTGCATGATTTAAAAACTGACATTAGGAGAAATCTACTAAATCAGAAAAAACTTTCTATGTATAAATATGCATTGTAAGGTGGATGAAAGTTCGGTAATACACATGTTCACAACTCATTAAAAATGTTTCTCAAATCCGTGATGTATGTAGTGTGTTCGGAACACGGAATGTCACGTTGAAGGAAACTATGTAAATTACATATCTATTGGTGAGAACCCGCTCCAGGAGCATTTTACTGTAAAATCTACCTCTGTTTGGAAACTGGTGTTATGAAAACGCTGCAAAATCTGAGCAAATGCTTTAAGGTGACAATAAGTCTTCAATGGTTTATTAAAGATGTGTAATACACATTCTAACAACTCAGCTGTGAAAATTTGCTGAATCCAATGTGCACGTAACTTTTTCAGATCACGGAATGTTACGGTGACGGTATCTATGAAAATGGGATGTCTATTGGATCGAACATGCAGCAAGAGGATTTTTCTGCGAAAACTGCTTGATTTTCGTAAGTGATGTTGGAAAAAATCTGCGAAATCTAAGTAAATATTTCTAGGTGTAAATATGCCTTGTATTGTGGTTGAAACATCGGTAATCCACATGCTCACTGTCATTAAATAATGTTTGTCGAAGCCGTGATGAATGTAACTTTTTTGGAACATGGAATGTCTCGGTGAGTGAAACTCAGAAAATAAAAATTCTACTGGATAGAACTCGCTTGAATTGAATTCTTCTGCGAACATTTCATGATTTTCGAAACTGGATGTTAGGAAAAACCTGCGAAATCAGAATAAACACTTCTAGGTGTAAATATGCGTTGTATGGTGGATGAAAGTTCGCTAATCCACATGCTCCCACTCATTTAAGAATGTTTGTCGAATTCGTGATGCATGTAACGTGTTCGGAATACGGAATGTCATATTGAAGGAAACAATGTTAATTACATGTCTATTGGGTAGAACTCGCTTGAAGAGAATTTTTCTGCGAAATGTGCTTCATTTTCAAAACTGCCATTAGGAGAACCCTGTGAAATCTGAGAAAATGCTTCTAAGTGTCAATATGCCTTGAATGGTGAATGAAAGTCCGGTAATCCACATGTTAATAACAGTGTAGTAATTATTTTTCAAACCGTGATTCATGGAGCGCTTTTGGAAAACGGAATTTCACCGTAAAGAAACAATGTAAATTACAATTCTATTGGGTAGAACTAGCTAGAATAGAATTTTTCTGCGAAAATTGCATGATTATCGAATCTGAAGTTTGGAGAAAGCTTCAAAATGAGAGTAAATATTTCTAGGTGTAAATATGCCTTTATGTTGGAAGAAAGTTCGGTAATCCACATTTTCACAACATATTAAAGAATCTTTTTCTAATCCGTGATGCATATACCGTGTTCGGAACGTGGAATTTCACGGTGATTGAAACAATGTAAATTACTTCTCTATTGGGTAGAACTCGCTCCAAGAGAATTTTTCTGCGAAAACTGCTGCATTTTTGAAACTGGCGTTTGGAAAACGCTGCAAAATCTGAGAAAAGAGTTCTAAGTATCAATATTCAATCTATTGTGATGAAAGTTCGGTAATCCACATGCTAACAAATCTGTAGTGAATATTTGTCGAATCCATTATGCATGTAGCATGTTCGGAACACGGGATTTCATGGCCAGGGAGTTTATGTCAATTACATTTCTCTTGGTTAGAAATCACTCCAAGAGATTTTTCCTGAGAAATCTGCCTGATTTTTGAAAGTGGCGTTAGGAAAACGCTGCGAAATAAGATGAATATGTTCTCGGTGTAAATATGCCAAGTAGGGTGGATGAAAGTTCGGTAATCCGCATGCTAACAACTCTGTAGTGAATATTTGTCGAATCCGAGATACATGAAGCGTGTTCGGAACACAGAATATCACGGTGAGCGAATCTATGTAAAATACATGTCTCTTGGGTAGAACTCGCTCCAAGAGCTTTTTCTGAGAATTCGGCCTCATTTTCAAAACGGGCATTAGGAAAAACTTTCGAAATATGAGTAAATGCGTCAAAGTGTCAATATGGCTTTTATGGTGGATGAAAGTTCAGTAATCCTTATGCTAACGACTCTGTAGTGAATATTTGTCGAATCCGTGATGCATGTAGCTTTATTGGAACATGGAATTTCACGATGGCGGGTTCTATGTAAATTGCATGTCTATTGGGTAGAACTCGCTCCAAGAGGATTTTTCTGCGAAAACTGCATGATTTAAAAACTGACATTAGGAGAAATCTACTAAATCAGAAAAAACTTTCTATGTATAAATATGCATTGTAAGGTGGATGAAAGTTCGGTAATACACATGTTCACAACTCATTAAAAATGTTTCTCAAATCCGTGATGTATGTAGTGTGTTCGGAACACGGAATGTCACGTTGAAGGAAACTATGTAAATTACATATCTATTGGTGAGAACCCGCTCCAGGAGCATTTTACTGTAAAATCTACCTCTGTTTGGAAACTGGTGTTATGAAAACGCTGCAAAATCTGAGCAAATGCTTTAAGGTGACAATATGTCTTCAATGGTTTATTAAAGATGTGTAATTCACATTCTAACAACTCAGCTGTGAAAATTTGCTGAATCCAATGTGCACGTAACTTTTTCAGATCACGGAATGTTACGGTGACGGTATCTATGAAAATGGGATGTCTATTGGATCGAACATGCAGCAAGAGGATTTTTCTGCGAAAACTGCTTGATTTTCGTAAGTGATGTTGGAAAAAATCTGCGAAATCTAAGTAAATATTTCTAGGTGTCAATATGCCTTGTATTGTGGTTGAAACATCTGTAATCCACATGCTCACTGTCATTAAATAATGTTTGTCGAAGCCGTGATGAATGTAACTTTTTTGGAACATGGAATGTCTCGGTGAGTGAAACTCAGAAAATAAAAATTCTACTGGATAGAACTCGCTTGAATTGAATTCTTCTGCGAACATTTCATGATTTTTGAAACTGGATGTTAGGAAAAACCTGCGAAATCAGAATAAACACTTCTAGGTGTAAATATGCGTTGTATGGTGGATGAAAGTTCGCTAATCCACATGCTCCCACTCATTTAAGAATGTTTGTCGAATTCGTGATGCATGTAACGTGTTCGGAATACGGAATGTCATATTGAAGGAAACAATGTTAATTACATGTCTATTGGGTAGAACTCGCTTGAAGAGAATTTTTCTGCGAAATGTGCCTCATTTTCAAAACTGCCATTAGGAGAACCCTGTGAAATCTGAGAAAATGCTTCTAAGTGTCAATATGCCTTGAATGGTGAATGAAAGTCCGGTAATCCACATGTTAATAACAGTGTAGTAATTATTTTTCAAACCGTGATTCATGGAGCGCTTTTGGAAAACGGAATTTCACCGTAATGAAACAATGTAAATTACAATTCTATTGGGTAGAACTAGCTAGAATAGAATTTTTCTGCGAAAATTGCATGATTATCGAATCTGAAGTTTGGAGAAAGCTGCAAAATGAGAGTAAATATTTCTAGGTGTAAATATGCCTTTATGTTGGAAGAAAGTTCGGTAATCCACATTTTCACAACATATTAAAGAATCTTTTTCTAATCCGTGATGCATATACCGTGTTCGGAACGTGGAATTTCACGGTGATTGAAACAATGTAAATTACTTCTCTATTGGGTAGAACTCGCTCCAAGAGAATTTTTCTGCGAAAACTGCTGCATTTTTGAAACTGACGTTTGGAAAACGCTGCAAAATCTGAGAAAAGAGTTCTAAGTATCAATATTCAATCTATTGTGATGAAAGTTCGGTAATCCACATGCTAACAAATCTATAGTGAATATTTGTCGAATCCATTATGCATGTAGCATGTTCGGAACACGGGATTTCATGGCCAGGGAGTTTATGTAAATTACATTTCTCTTGGTTAGAAATCACTCCAAGAGATTTTTCCTGAGAAATCTGCCTGATTTTTGAAAGTGGCGTTAGGAAAACGCTGCGAAATAAGATGAATATGTTCTCGGTGTAAATATGCCAAGTAGGGTGGATGAAAGTTCGGTAATCCGCATGCTAACAACTCTGTAGTGAATATTTGTCGAATCCTTGATGCATGTAGCTTTATCGGAACATGGAATTTCACGATGACGGGTTCTATGTAAATTGCATGTTTATTGGATAGAACTCGCTCCAAGAGGATTTTTCTGCGAAAACTGCATGATTTAAAAACTGACATTAGGAGAAATCTACTAAATCAGAAAAAACTTTCTATGTATAAATATGCATTGTAAGGTGGATGAAAGTTCGGTAATACACATGTTCACAACTCATTAAAAATGTTTCTCAAATCCGTGATGTATGTAGTGTGTTCGGAACACGGAATGTCACGTTGAAGGAAACTATGTAAATTACATATCTATTGGTGAGAACCCGCTCCAGGAGCATTTTACTGTAAAATCTACCTCTGTTTGGAAACTGGTGTTATGAAAACGCTGCAAAATCTGAGCAAATGCTTTAAGGTGACAATAAGTCTTCAATGGTTTATTAAAGATGTGTAATACACATTCTAACAACTCAGCTGTGAAAATTTGCTGAATCCAATGTGCACGTAACTTTTTCAGATCACGGAATGTTACGGTGACGGTATCTATGAAAATGGGATGTCTATTGGATCGAACATGCAGCAAGAGGATTTTTCTGCGAAAACTGCTTGATTTTCGTAAGTGATGTTGGAAAAAATCTGCGAAATCTAAGTAAATATTTCTAGGTGTAAATATGCCTTGTATTGTGGTTGAAACATCGGTAATCCACATGCTCACTGTCATTAAATAATGTTTGTCGAAGCCGTGATGAATGTAACTTTTTTGGAACATGGAATGTCTCGGTGAGTGAAACTCAGAAAATAAAAATTCTACTGGATAGAACTCGCTTGAATTGAATTCTTCTGCGAACATTTCATGATTTTCGAAACTGGATGTTAGGAAAAACCTGCGAAATCAGAATAAACACTTCTAGGTGTAAATATGCGTTGTATGGTGGATGAAAGTTCGCTAATCCACATGCTCCCACTCATTTAAGAATGTTTGTCGAATTCGTGATGCATGTAACGTGTTCGGAATACGGAATGTCATATTGAAGGAAACAATGTTAATTACATGTCTATTGGGTAGAACTCGCTTGAAGAGAATTTTTCTGCGAAATGTGCTTCATTTTCAAAACTGCCATTAGGAGAACCCTGTGAAATCTGAGAAAATGCTTCTAAGTGTCAATATGCCTTGAATGGTGAATGAAAGTCCGGTAATCCACATGTTAATAACAGTGTAGTAATTATTTTTCAAACCGTGATTCATGGAGCGCTTTTGGAAAACGGAATTTCACCGTAAAGAAACAATGTAAATTACAATTCTATTGGGTAGAACTAGCTAGAATAGAATTTTTCTGCGAAAATTGCATGATTATCGAATCTGAAGTTTGGAGAAAGCTGCAAAATGAGAGTAAATATTTCTAGGTGTAAATATGCCTTTATGTTGGAAGAAAGTTCGGTAATCCACATTTTCACAACATATTAAAGAATCTTTTTCTAATCCGTGATGCATATACCGTGTTCGGAACGTGGAATTTCACGGTGATTGAAACAATGTAAATTACTTCTCTATTGGGTAGAACTCGCTCCAAGAGAATTTTTCTGCGAAAACTGCTGCATTTTTGAAACTGGCGTTTGGAAAACGCTGCAAAATCTGAGAAAAGAGTTCTAAGTATCAATATTCAATCTATTGTGATGAAAGTTCGGTAATCCACATGCTAACAAATCTGTAGTGAATATTTGTCGAATCCATTATGCATGTAGCATGTTCGGAACACGGGATTTCATGGCCAGGGAGTTTATGTCAATTACATTTCTCTTGGTTAGAAATCACTCCAAGAGATTTTTCCTGAGAAATCTGCCTGATTTTTGAAAGTGGCGTTAGGAAAACGCTGCGAAATAAGATGAATATGTTCTCGGTGTAAATATGCCAAGTAGGGTGGATGAAAGTTCGGTAATCCGCATGCTAACAACTCTGTAGTGAATATTTGTCGAATCCGAGATACATGAAGCATGTTCGGAACACAGAATATCACGGTGAGCGAATCTATGTAAAATACATGTCTCTTGGGTAGAACTCGCTCCAAGAGCTTTTTCTGAGAATTCGGCCTCATTTTCAAAACGGGCATTAGGAAAAACTTTCGAAATATGAGTAAATGCGTCAAAGTGTCAATATGGCTTTTATGGTGGATGAAAGTTCAGTAATCCTTATGCTAACGACTCTGTAGTGAATATTTGTCGAATCCGTGATGCATGTAGCTTTATTGGAACATGGAATTTCACGATGGCGGGTTCTATGTAAATTGCATGTCTATTGGGTAGAACTCGCTCCAAGAGGATTTTTCTGCGAAAACTGCATGATTTAAAAACTGACATTAGGAGAAATCTACTAAATCAGAAAAAACTTTCTATGTATAAATATGCATTGTAAGGTGGATGAAAGTTCGGTAATACACATGTTCACAACTCATTAAAAATGTTTCTCAAATCCGTGATGTATGTAGTGTGTTCGGAACACGGAATGTCACGTTGAAGGAAACTATGTAAATTACATATCTATTGGTGAGAACCCGCTCCAGGAGCATTTTACTGTAAAATCTACCTCTGTTTGGAAACTGGTGTTATGAAAACGCTGCAAAATCTGAGCAAATGCTTTAAGGTGACAATATGTCTTCAATGGTTTATTAAAGATGTGTAATTCACATTCTAACAACTCAGCTGTGAAAATTTGCTGAATCCAATGTGCACGTAACTTTTTCAGATCACGGAATGTTACGGTGATGGTATCTATGAAAATGGGATGTCTATTGGATCGAACATGCAGCAAGAGGATTTTTCTGCGAAAACTGCTTGATTTTCGTAAGTGATGTTGGAAAAAATCTGCGAAATCTAAGTAAATATTTCTAGGTGTCAATATGCCTTGTATTGTGGTTGAAACATCTGTAATCCACATGCTCACTGTCATTAAATAATGTTTGTCGAAGCCGTGATGAATGTAACTTTTTTGGAACATGGAATGTCTCGGTGAGTGAAACTCAGAAAATAAAAATTCTACTGGATAGAACTCGCTTGAATTGAATTCTTCTGCGAACATTTCATGATTTTTGAAACTGGATGTTAGGAAAAACCTGCGAAATCAGAATAAACACTTCTAGGTGTAAATATGCGTTGTATGGTGGATGAAAGTTCGCTAATCCACATGCTCCCACTCATTTAAGAATGTTTGTCGAATTCGTGATGCATGTAACGTGTTCGGAATACGGAATGTCATATTGAAGGAAACAATGTTAATTACATGTCTATTGGGTAGAACTCGCTTGAAGAGAATTTTTCTGCGAAATGTGCCTCATTTTCAAAACTGCCATTAGGAGAACCCTGTGAAATCTGAGAAAATGCTTCTAAGTGTCAATATGCCTTGAATGGTGAATGAAAGTCCGGTAATCCACATGTTAATAACAGTGTAGTAATTATTTTTCAAACCGTGATTCATGGAGCGCTTTTGGAAAACGGAATTTCACCGTAATGAAACAATGTAAATTACAATTCTATTGGGTAGAACTAGCTAGAATAGAATTTTTCTGCGAAAATTGCATGATTATCGAATCTGAAGTTTGGAGAAAGCTGCAAAATGAGAGTAAATATTTCTAGGTGTAAATATGCCTTTATGTTGGAAGAAAGTTCGGTAATCCACATTTTCACAACATATTAAAGAATCTTTTTCTAATCCGTGATGCATATACCGTGTTCGGAACGTGGAATTTCACGGTGATTGAAACAATGTAAATTACTTCTCTATTGGGTAGAACTCGCTCCAAGAGAATTTTTCTGCGAAAACTGCTGCATTTTTGAAACTGACGTTTGGAAAACGCTGCAAAATCTGAGAAAAGAGTTCTAAGTATCAATATTCAATCTATTGTGATGAAAGTTCGGTAATCCACATGCTAACAAATCTATAGTGAATATTTGTCGAATCCATTATGCATGTAGCATGTTCGGAACATGGGATTTCATGGCCAGGGAGTTTATGTAAATTACATTTCTCTTGGTTAGAAATCACTCCAAGAGATTTTTCCTGAGAAATCTGCCTGATTTTTGAAAGTGGCGTTAGGAAAACGCTGCGAAATAAGATGAATATGTTCTCGGTGTAAATATGCCAAGTAGGGTGGATGAAAGTTCGGTAATCCGCATGCTAACAACTCTGTAGTGAATATTTGTCGAATCCTTGATGCATGTAGCTTTATCGGAACATGGAATTTCACGATGACGGGTTCTATGTAAATTGCATGTTTATTGGATAGAACTCGCTCCAAGAGGATTTTTCTGCGAAAACTGCATGATTTAAAAACTGACATTAGGAGAAATCTACTAAATCAGAAAAAACTTTCTATGTATAAATATGCATTGTAAGGTGGATGAAAGTTCGGTAATACACATGTTCACAACTCATTAAAAATGTTTCTCAAATCCGTGATGTATGTAGTGTGTTCGGAACACGGAATGTCACGTTGAAGGAAACTATGTAAATTACATATCTATTGGTGAGAACCCGCTCCAGGAGCATTTTACTGTAAAATCTACCTCTGTTTGGAAACTGGTGTTATGAAAACGCTGCAAAATCTGAGCAAATGCTTTAAGGTGACAATAAGTCTTCAATGGTTTATTAAAGATGTGTAATACACATTCTAACAACTCAGCTGTGAAAATTTGCTGAATCCAATGTGCACGTAACTTTTTCAGATCACGGAATGTTACGGTGACGGTATCTATGAAAATGGGATGTCTATTGGATCGAACATGCAGCAAGAGGATTTTTCTGCGAAAACTACTTGATTTTCGTAAGTGATGTTGGAAAAAATCTGCGAAATCTAAGTAAATATTTCTAGGTGTAAATATGCCTTGTATTGTGGTTGAAACATCGGTAATCCACATGCTCACTGTCATTAAATAATGTTTGTCGAAGCCGTGATGAATGTAACTTTTTTGGAACATGGAATGTCTCGGTGAGTGAAACTCAGAAAATAAAAATTCTACTGGATAGAACTCGCTTGAATTGAATTCTTCTGCGAACATTTCATGATTTTTGAAACTGGATGTTAGGAAAAACCTGCGAAATCAGAATAAACACTTCTAGGTGTAAATATGCGTTGTATGGTGGATGAAAGTTCGCTAATCCACATGCTCCCACTCATTAAAGAATGTTTGTCGAATTCGTGATGCATGTAACGTGTTCGGAATACGGAATGTCATATTGAAGGAAACAATGTTAATTACATGTCTATTGGGTAGAACTCGCTTGAAGAGAATTTTTCTGCGAAATGTGCCTCATTTTCAAAACTGCCATTAGGAGAACCCTGTGAAATCTGAGAAAATGCTTCTAAGTGTCAATATGCCTTGAATGGTGAATGAAAGTCCGGTAATCCACATGTTAATTACAGTGTAGTAATTATTTTTCAAACCGTGATTCATGGAGCGCTTTTGGAAAACGGAATTTCACCGTAATGAAACAATGTAAATTACAATTCTATTGGGTAGAACTAGCTAGAATAGAATTTTTCTGCGAAAATTGCATGATTATCGAATCTGAAGTTTGGAGAAAGCTGCAAAATGAGAGTAAATATTTCTAGGTGTAAATATGCCTTTATGTTGGAAGAAAGTTCGGTAATCCACATTTTCACAACATATTAAAGAATCTTTTTCTAATCCGTGATGCATATACCGTGTTCGGAACGTGGAATTTCACGGTGATTGAAACAATGTAAATTACTTCTCTATTGGGTAGAACTCGCTCCAAGAGAATTTTTCTGCGAAAACTGCTGCATTTTTGAAACTGGCGTTTGGAAAACGCTGCAAAATCTGAGAAAAGAGTTCTAAGTATCAATATTCAATCTATTGTGATGAAAGTTCGGTAATCCACATGCTAACAAATCTATAGTGAATATTTGTCGAATCCATTATGCATGTAGCATGTTCGGAACACGGGATTTCATGGCCAGGGAGTTTATGTAAATTACATTTCTCTTGGTTAGAAATCACTCCAAGAGATTTTTCCTGAGAAATCTGCCTGATTTTTGAAAGTGGCGTTAGGAAAACGCTGCGAAATAAGATGAATATGTTCTCGGTGTAAATATGCCAAGTAGGGTGGATGAAAGTTCGGTAATCCGCATGCTAACAACTCTGTAGTGAATATTTGTCGAATCCTTGATGCATGTAGCTTTATCGGAACATGGAATTTCACGATGACGGGTTCTATGTAAATTGCATGTTTATTGGATAGAACTCGCTCCAAGAGGATTTTTCTGCGAAAACTGCATGATTTAAAAACTGACATTAGGAGAAATCTACTAAATCAGAAAAAACTTTCTATGTATAAGTATGCATTGTAAGGTGGATGAAAGTTCGGTAATACACATGTTCACAACTCATTAAAAATGTTTCTCAAATCCGTGATGTATGCAGTGTGTTCGGAACACGGAATGTCACGTTGAATGAAACTATGTAAATTACATATCTATTGGTGAGAACCCGCTCCAGGAGCATTTTACTGTAAAATCTACCTCTGTTTGGAAACTGGTGTTATGAAAACGCTGCAAAATCTGAGCAAATGCTTTAAGGTGACAATATGTCTTCAATGGTTTATTAAAGATGTGTAATACACATTCTAACAACTCAGCTGTGAAAATTTGCTGAATCCAATGTGCACGTAACTTTTTCAGATCACGGAATGTTACGGTGACGGTATCTATGAAAATGGGATGTCTATTGGATCGAACATGCAGCAAGAGGATTTTTCTGCGAAAACTGCTTGATTTTCGTAAGTGATGTTGGAAAAAATCTGCGAAATCTAAGTAAATATTTCTAGGTGTAAATATGCCTTGTATTGTGGTTGAAACATCGGTAATCCACATGCTCACTGTCATTAAATAATGTTTGTCGAAGCCGTGATGAATGTAACTTTTTTGGAACATGGAATGTCTCGGTGAGTGAAACTCAGAAAATAAAAATTCTACTGGATAGAACTCGCTTGAATTGAATTCTTCTGCGAATATTTCATGATTTTCGAAACTGGATGTTAGGAAAAACCAGCGAAATCAGAATAAACACTTCTAGGTGTAAATAAGCGTTGTATGGTGGATGAAAGTTCGCTAATACACATGCTCCCACTCATTAAAGAATGTTTGTCGAATTCGTGATGCATGTAACGTGTTCGGAATACGGAATGTCATATTGAAGGAAACAATGTTAATTACATGTCTATTGGGTAGAACTCGCTTGAAGAGAATTTTTCTGCGAAATGTGCCTCATTTCCAAAACTGCCATTAGGAGAACCCTGTGAAATCTGAGAAAATGCTTCTAAGTGTCAATATGCCTTGAATGGTGAATGAAAGTCCGGTAATCCACATGTTAATAACAGTGTAGTAATTATTTTTCAAACCGTCATTCATGGAGCGCTTTTGGAAAACGGAATTTCACCGTAATGAAACAATGTAAATTACAATTCTATTGGGTAGAACTAGCTAGAATAGAATTTTTCTGCGAAAATTGCATGATTATCGAATCTGAAGTTTGGAGAAAGTTTCAAAATGAGAGTTAATATTTCTAGGTGTAAATATGCCTTTATGTTGGAAGTAAGTTCGGTAATCCACATTTTCACAACATATTAAAGAATCTTTTTCTAATCCGTGATGCATATACCGTGTTCGGAACGTGGAATTTCACGGTGATTGAAACAATGTAAATTACTTCTCTATTGGGTAGAACTCGCTCCAAGAGAATTTTTCTGCGAAAACTTCTGCATTTTTGAAACTGGCGTTTGGAAAACGCTGCAAAATCTGAGAAAAGAGTTCTAAGTATCAATATTCAATCTATTGTGATGAAAGTTCGGTAATCCCCATGCTAACAAATCTGTAGTGAATATTTGTCGAATCCATTATGCATGTAGCATGTTCGGAACACGGGATTTCATGGCCAGGGAGTTTATGTAAATTACATTTCTCTTGGTTAGAAATCACTCCAAGAGATTTTTCCTGAGAAATCTGCCTGATTTTTGAAAGTGGCGTTAGGAAAACGCTGCGAAATAAGATGAATATGTTCTCGGTGTAAATATGCCAAGTAGGGTGGATGAAAGTTCGGTAATCCGCATGCTAACAACTCTGTAGTGAATATTTGTCGAATCCGAGATACATGAAGCGTGTTCGGAACACAGAATATCACGGTGAGCGAATCTATGTAAAATACAGGTCTCTTGGGTAGAACTCGCTCCAAGAGCTTTTTCTGAGAATTCGGCCTCATTTTCAAAACGGGCATTAGGAAAAATTTCGAAATATGAGTAAAAGCTTCAAAGTGTCAATATGGCTTTTATGGTGGATGAATGTTCAATAATCCTTATGCTAACGACTCTGTAGTGAATATTTGTCGAATCCGTGATGCATGTAGCTTTTTCGGAACATGGAATTTCACGATGGCCGGTTCTATGTAAATTGCATGTTTATTGGGTAGAACTCGCTCCAAGAGGATTTTTCTGCGAAAACTGCATGATTTAAAAACTGACATTAGGAGAAATCTACTAAATCAGAAAAAAATTTCTATGTATAAGTATGCATTGTAAGGTGGATGAAAGTTCAGTAATACACATGTTCACAACTCATTAAAGAATGTTTGTCGAATCCGTGATGCATGTAACGTGTTCAGAACACGGAATGTCTCGGTGAGTGAAACGTAAATTACATATCTTTTGGGTAGAACTCGCTTCAAGGGCATTTTCCTACCAAATCTGCCTCCTTTTCAAACCTGGCATTAAAACTAACCTGTGAAATCTCAGAAAATTCTTCAAAGTGTCAGTAAGCCATGTATGGTGGATGAAAGTGCTGTAATCCACTTGCTAACAACTATGTAGGGAATATTTGTCGACACCGAGAAGCATGTAGCGTTTTCGGAACACGGAAATTCACGGTGAGCGAATCCATGTAAATTACATGTCTATTGTTTTGAGCCCACTCCAAGAGGTTTTTGCCGTGAAATCTGCCTCAGTTTCGAAACTGGCGTTTGGAAAGCTCTGTGAAATCAGAGAAACTGCTTCTAAGCATCAATATGCCTTGTATTATGGTGAAAGTCCTGTAATCCACATGCAAACAACTCTGTAGTGTACTTTGTCGAATCCTATCTGCATGTAGCGTGTTTGAAACACGGAATTTCACAGCAGGAGAATCTATGTGATTTACATATCTATTGGGTAGAACAGGCTCCAACAGATTTTTCCTTAGGAAACTGCCTGATTTTTGAAACTGCTATTAGGAAAAAGCTGCAAACTAAGAGTTAAAATTTCTAGGTGTAAATATGCATTGTAAGGTGGATGAAAGTTCGGTAATACACATGTTCACAACTCATTAAAAATGTTTCTCAAATCCGTGATGTATGTAGTTTGTTCAGAACACGGAATGTCACGTTGAAGGAAACTATGTAAATTACATATCTATTGGTGAGAACCTGCTCCAGGAGCATTTTACTGTAAAATCTACCTCTGTTTGGAAACTGGTGTTATGAAAACGCTGCAAAATCTGAGCAAATGCTTTAAGGTGACAATATGTCTTCAATGGTTTATTAAAGATGTGTAATTCACATTTTAACAACTCAGCTGTGAAAATTTGCTGAATCCAATGTGCACGTAACTTTTTCAGATCACGGAATGTTACGGTGACGGTATCTATGAAAATGGGATGTCTATTGGATCGAACATGCAGCAAGAGGATTTTTCTGCGAAAACTGCTTGATTTTCGTAAGTGATGTTGGAAAAAATCTGCGAAATCTAAGTAAATATTTCTAGGTGTCAATATGCCTTGTATTGTGGTTGAAACATCGGTAATCCACATGCTCACTGTCATTAAATAATGTTTGTCGAAGCCGTGATGAATGTAACTTTTTTGGAACATGGAATGTCTCGGTGAGTGAAACTCAGAAAATAAAAATTCTACTGGATAGAACTCGCTTGAATTGAATTCTTCTGCGAACATTTCATGATTTTCGAAACTGGATGTTAGGAAAAACCTGCGAAATCAGAATAAACACTTCTAGGTGTAAATATGCGTTGTATGGTGGATGAAAGTTCGCTAATCCACATGCTCCCACTCATTTAAGAATGTTTGTCGAATTCGTGATGCATGTAACGTGTTCGGAATACGGAATGTCATATTGAAGGAAACAATGTTAATTACATGTCTATTGGGTAGAACTCGCTTGAAGAGAATTTTTCTGCCAAATGTGCCTCATTTTCAAAACTGCCATTAGGAGAACCCTGTGAAATCTGAGAAAATGCTTCTAAGTGTCAATATGCCTTGAATGGTGAATGAAAGTCCGGTAATCCACATGTTAATAACAGTGTAGTAATTATTTTTCAAACCGTGATTCATGGAGCGCTTTTGGAAAACGGAATTTCACCGTAATGAAACAATGTAAATTACAATTCTATTGGGTAGAACTAGCTAGAATAGAATTTTTCTGCGAAAATTGCATGATTATCGAATCTGAAGTTTGGAGAAAGCTTCAAAATGAGAGTAAATATTTCTAGGTGTAAATATGCCTTTATGTTGGAAGAAAGTTCGGTAATCCACATTTTCACAACATATTAAAGAATCTTTTTCTAATCCGTGATGCATATACCGTGTTCGGAACGTGGAATTTCACGGTGATTGAAACAATGTAAATTACTTCTCTATTGGGTAGAACTCGCTCCAAGAGAATTTTTTGTGCGAAAACTTCTTCATTTTTGAAACTGGCGTTTGGAAAACGCTGCAAAATCTGAGAAAATACCTCTAAGTATCAATATTCAATCTATTGTGATGAAAGTTCGGTAATCCACATGCTAACAAATCTGTAGTGAATATTTGTCGAATCCAATATGCATGTAGCATGTTCGGAACACGGGATTTCATGGCCAGGGAGTTTATGTAAATTACATTTCTCTTGGTTAGAAATCACTCCAAGAGATTTTTCCTGAGAAATCTGCCTGATTTTTGAAAGTGGCGTTAGGAAAACGCTGCGAAATAAGATGAATATGTTCTCGGTGTAAATATGCCAAGTAGGGTGGATGAAAGTTCGGTAATCCGCATGCTAACAACTCTGTAGTGAATATTTGTCGAATCCGAGATACATGAAGCGTTTTCGGAACACAGAATATCACGGTGAGCGAATCTATGTAAAATACATGTCTCTTGGGTAGAACTCGCTCCAAGAGCTTTTTCTGAGAATTCGGCCTCATTTTCAAAACGGGCATTAGGAAAAACTTTCGAAATATGAGTAAAAGCTTCAAAGTGTCAATATGGCTTTTATGGTGGATGAAAGTTCAGTAATCCTTATGCTAACGACTCTGTAGTGAATATTTGTCGAATCCGTGATGCATGTAGCTTTATCGGAACATGGAATTTCACGATGGCCGGTTCTATGTAAATTGCATGTTTATTGGGTAGAACTCGCTCCAAGAGGATTTTTCTGCGAGAACTGCATGATTTAAAAACTGACATTAGGAGAAATCTACTAAATCAGAAAAAAATTTCTATGTATAAGTATGCATTTTAAGGTGGATGAAAGTTCAGTAATACACATGTTCACAACTCATTGAAGAATGTTTGTCGAATCCGTGATGCATGTAACGTGTTCAGAACACGGAATGTCTCGGTGAGTGAAACGTAAATTACATATCTTTTGGGTAGAACTCGCTTCAAGGGCATTTTCCTGCCAAATCTGCCTCCTTTTCAAACCTGGCATTAAAACTAACCTGTGAAATCTCAGAAAATTCTTCAAAGTGTCAGTAAGCCATGTATGGTGGATGAAAGTGCTGTAATACACTTGCTAACAACTATGTAGTGAATATTTGTCGACACCGAGAAGCATGTAGCGTTTTCGGAACACGGAAATTCACGGTGAGCGAATCCATGTAAATTACATGTCTATTGTTTTGAGCCCACTCCAAGAGGTTTTTGCCGTGAAATCTGCCTCAGTTTCGAAACTGGCGTTTGGAAAGCTCTGTGAAATCAGAGAAACTGCTTCTAAGCATCAATATGCCTTGTATTATGATGAAAGTCCTGTAATCCACATGCAAACAACTCTGTAGTGTACTTTGTCGAATCCTATCTGCATGTAGCGTGTTTGAAACACGGAATTTCACAGCAGGAGAATCTATGTGATTTACATATCTATTGGGTAGAACAGGCTCCAAAAGGTTTTTCCTTAGGAAACTGCCTGACTTTTGAAACTGCTATTAGGAAAAAGCTGCAAACTAAGAGTTAAAATTTCTAGGTGTAAATATTCATTGTAAGGTGGATGAAAGTTCGGTAATACACATGTTCACAACTCATTAAAAATGTTTCTCAAATCCGTGATGTATGTAGTGTGTTCGGAACACGGAATGTCACGTTGAAGGAAACTATGTAAATTACATATCTATTGGTGAGAACCCGCTCCAGGAGCATTTTACTGTAAAATCTACCTCTGTTTGGAAACTGGTGTTATGAAAACGCTGCAAAATCTGAGCAAATGCTTTAAGGTGACAATATGTCTTCAATGGTTTATTAAAGATGTGTAATTCACATTTTAACAACTCAGCTGTGAAAATTTGCTGAATCCAATGTGCACGTACCTTTTTCAGAACACGGAATATTACTGTGACGGTATCTATGAAAATGGGATGTCTATTGGATCGAACATGCAGCAAGAGGATTTTTCTGCGAAAACTGCTTGATTTTCGTAAGTGATGTTGGAAAAAATCTGCGAAATCTAAGTAAATATTTCTAGGTGTCAATATGCCTTGTATTGTGGTTGAAACATCTGTAATCCACATGCTCACTGTCATTAAATAATGTTTGTCGAAGCCGTGATGAATGTAACTTTTTTGGAACATGGAATGTCTCGGTGAGTGAAACTCAGAAAATAAAAATTCTACTGGATAGAACTCGCTTGAATTGAATTCTTCTGCGAACATTTCATGATTTTCGAAACTGGATGTTAGGAAAAACCTGCGAAATCAGAATAAACACTTCTAGGTGTAAATATGCCTTGTATGGTGGATGAAAGTTCGGTAATCCACATGCTTCCACTCATTTAAGAATGTTTGTCGAATTCGTGATGCATGTGACGTGTTCGGAATACGGAATGTCATATTGAAGGAAACAATGTAAATTACATGTCTATAGATTAGAACTCGCTTGAAGAGAATTTTTCTGCGAAATGTGCCTCATTTTCAAAACTGCCATTAGGAGAACCCTGTGAAATCTGAGAAAATGCTTCTAAGTGTCAATATGCCTTGAATGGTGAATGAAAGTCCGGTAATCCACATGTTAATAACAGTGTAGTAATTATTTTTCAAACCGTGATTCATGGAGCGCTTTTGGAAAACGGAATTTCACCGTAATGAAACAATGTAAATTACAATTCTATTGGGTAGAACTAGCTAGAATAGAATTTTTCTGCGAAAATTGCATGATTATCGAATCTGAAGTTTGGAGAAAACTTCAAAATGAGAGTAAATATTTCTAGGTGTAAATATGCCTTTATGTTGGAAGAAAGTTCGGTAATCCACATTTTCACAACATATTAAAGAATCTTTTTCTAATCCGTGATGCATATACCGTGTTCGGAACGTGGAATCTCACGGTGATTGAAACAATGTAAATTACTTCTCTATTGGGTAGAACTCGCTCCAAGAGAATTTTTTGTGCGAAAACTTCTTCATTTTTGAAACTGGCATTTGGAAAACGCTGCAAAATCTGAGAAAATAACTCTAAGTATCAATATTCAATCTATTGTGATGAAAGTTCGGTAATCCACATGCTAACAAATCTGTAGTGAATATTTGTCGAATCCATTATGCATGTAGCATGTTCGGAACATGGGATTTCATGGCCAGGGAGTTTATGTCAATTACATTTCTCTTGGTTAGAAATCACTCCAAGAGATTTTTCCTGAGAAATCTGCCTGATTTTTGAAAGTGGCGTTAGGAAAACGCTGCGAAATAAGATGAATATGTTCTCGGTGTAAATATGCCAAGTAGGGTGGATGAAAGTTCGGTAATCCGCATGCTAACAACTCTGTAGTGAATATTTGTCGAATCCGAGATACATGAAGCGTGTTCGGAACACAGAATATCACGGTGAGCGAATCTATGTAAAATACATGTCTCTTGGGTAGAACTCGCTCCAAGAGCTTTTTCTGAGAATTCGGCCTCATTTTTAAAACGGGCATTAGGAAAAACTTTCGAAATATGAGTAAAAGTTTCAAAGTGTCAATATGGCTTTTATGGTGGATGAAAGTTCAGTAATCCTTATGCTAACGACTCTGTAGTGAATATTTGTCGAATCCGTGATGCACGTAGCTTTTTCGGAACATGGAATTCACGATGGCAGGTTGTATGTAAATTGCATGTCTATTGGGTAGAACTCGCTCCAAGAGGATTTTTCTGCGAAAACTGCATGATTTAAAAACTGACATTAGGAGAAATCTACTAAATCAGAAAAAACTTTCTATGTATAAGTATGCATTGTAAGGTGGATGAAAGTTCGGTAATACACATGTTCACAACTCATTAAAAATGTTTCTCAAATCCGTGATGTATGTAGTGTGTTCGGAACAACGGAATGTCACGTTGAAGGAAACTATGTAAATTACATATCTATTGGTGAGAACCCGCTCCAGGAGCATTTTACTGTAAAATCTACCTCTGTTTGGAAACTGGTGTTATGAAAACGCTGCAAAATCTGAGCAAATGCTTTAAGGTGACAATATGTCTTCAATGGTTTATTAAAGATGTGTAATTCACATTCTAACAACTCAGCTGTGAAAATTTGCTGAATCCAATGTGCACGTAACTTTTTCAGATCACGGAATGTTACGGTGACGGTATCTATGAAAATGGGATGTCTATTGGATCGAACATGCAGCAAGAGGATTTTTCTGCGAAAACTGCTTGATTTTCGTAAGTGATGTTGGAAAAAATCTGCGAAATCTAAGTAAATATTTCTAGGTGTCAATATGCCTTGTATTGTGGTTGAAATATCTGTAATCCACATGCTCACTGTCATTAAATAATGTTTGTCGAAGTCGTGATGAATGTAACTTTTTTGGAACATGGAATGTCTCGGTGAGTGAAACTCAGAAAATAAAAATTCTACTGGATAGAACTCGCTTGAATTGAATTCTTCTGCGAACATTTCATGATTTTCGAAACTGGATGTTAGGAAAAACCTGCGAAATCAGAATAAACACTTCTAGGTGTAAATATGCGTTGTATGGTGGATGAAAGTTCGCTAATCCACATGCTCCCACTCATTTAAGAATGTTTGTCGAATTCATGATGCATGTAACGTGTTCGGAATACGGAATGTCATATTGAAGGAAACAATGTTAATTACATGTCTATTGGGTAGAACTCGCTTGAAGAGAATTTTTCTGCGAAATGTGCCTCATTTTCAAAACTGCCATTAGGAGAACCCTGTGAAATCTGAGAAAATGCTTCTAAGTGTCAATATGCCTTGAATGGTGAATGAAAGTCCGGTAATCCACATGTTAATAACAGTGTAGTAATTATTTTTCAAACCGTGATTCATGGAGCGCTTTTGGAAAACGGAATTTCACCGTAATGAAACAATGTAAATTACAATTCTATTGGGTAGAACTAGCTAGAATAGAATTTTTCTGCGAAAATTGCATGATTATTGAATCTGAAGTTTGGAGAAAGCTTCAAAATGAGAGTAAATATATCTAGGTGTAAATATGCCTTTATGTGGGAAGAAAGTTCGGTAATCCACATTTTCACAACATATTAAAGAATCTTTTTCTAATCCGTGATGCATATACCGTGTTCGGAACGTGGAATTTCACGGTGATTGAAACAATGTAAATTACTTCTCTATTGGGTAGAACTCGCTCCAAGAGAATTTTTCTGCGAAAACTGCTGCATTTTTGAAACTGGCGTTTGGAAAACGCTGCAAGATCTGAGAAAAGAGTTCTAAGTATCAATATTCAATCTATTGTGATGAAAGTTCGGTAATCCACATGCTAACAAATCTGTAGTGAATATTTGTCGAATCCATTATGCATGTAGCATGTTCGGAACACGGGATTTCATGGCCAGGGAGTTTATGTCAATTACATTTCTCTTGGTTAGAAATCACTCCAAGAGATTTTTCCTGAGAAATCTGCCTGATTTTTGAAAGTGGCGTTAGGAAAACGCTGCGAAATAAGATGAATATGTTCTCGGTGTAAATATGCCAAGTAGGGTGGATGAAAGTTCGGTAATCCGCATGCTAACAACTCTGTAGTGAATATTTGTCGAATCCGAGATACATGAAGCGTGTTCGGAACACAGAATATCACGGTGAGCGAATCTATGTAAAATACATGTCTCTTGGGTAGAACTCGCTCCAAGAGCTTTTTCTGAGAATTCGGCCTCATTTTCAAAACGGGCATTAGGAAAAACTTTCGAAATATGAATAAAAGTTTCAAAGTGTCAATATGGCTTTTATGGTGGATGAAAGTTCAGTAATCCTTATGCTAACGACTCTGTAGTGAATATTTGTCGAATCCATGATGCACGTAGCTTTTTCGGAACATGGAATTCACGAAGGCAGGTTCTATGTAAATTGCATGTCTATTGGGTAGAACTCGCTCCAAGAGGATTTTTCTGCGAAAACTGCATGATTTAAAAACTGACATTAGGAGAAATCTACTAAATCAGAAAAAACTTTCTATGTATAAGTATGCATTGTAAGGTGGATGAAAGTTCGGTAATACACATGTTCACAACTCATTAAAAATGTTTCTCAAATCCGTGATGTATGTAGTGTGTTCGGAACACGGAATGTCACGTTGAAGGAAACTATGTAAATTACATATCTATTGGTGAGAACCCGCTCCAGGAGCATTTTACTGTAAAATCTACCTCTGTTTGGAAACTGGTGTTATGAAAACGCTGCAAAATCTGAGCAAATGCTTTAAGGTGACAATATGTCTTCAATGGTTTATTAAAGATGTGTAATTCACATTCTAACAACTCAGCTGTGAAAATTTGCTGAATCCAATGTGCACGTAACTTTTTCAGATCACGGAATGTTACGGTGATGGTATCTATGAAAATGGGATGTCTATTGGATCGAACATGCAGCAAGAGGATTTTTCTGCGAAAACTGCTTGATTTTCGTAAGTGATGTTGGAAAAAATCTGCGAAATCTAAGTAAATATTTCTAGGTGTCAATATGCCTTGTATTGTGGTTGAAACATCTGTAATCCACATGCTCACTGTCATTAAATAATGTTTGTCGAAGCCGTGATGAATGTAACTTTTTTGGAACATGGAATGTCTCGGTGAGTGAAACTCAGAAAATAAAAATTCTACTGGATAGAACTCGCTTGAATTGAATTCTTCTGCCAACATTTCATGATTTTCGAAACTGGATGTTAGGAAAAACCTGCGAAATCAGAATAAACACTTCTAGGTGTAAATATGCGTTGTATGGTGGATGAAAGTTCGCTAATCCACATGCTCCCACTCATTTAAGAATGTTTGTCGAATTCGTGATGCATGTAACGTGTTCGGAATACGGAATGTCATATTGAAGGAAACAATGTTAATTACATGTCTATTGGGTAGAACTCGCTTGAAGAGAATTTTTCTGCGAAATGTGCCTCATTTTCAAAACTGCCATTAGGAGAACCCTGTGAAATCTGAGAAAATGCTTCTAAGTGTCAATATGCCTTGAATGGTGAATGAAAGTCCGGTAATCCACATGTTAATAAAAGTGTAGTAATTATTTTTCAAACCGTGATTCATGGAGCGCTTTTGGAAAACGGAATTTCACCGTAATGAAACAATGTAAATTACAATTCTATTGGGTAGAACTAGCTAGAATAGAATTTTTCTGCGAAAATTGCATGATTATCGAATCTGAAGTTTGGAGAAAGCTTCAAAATGAGAGTAAATATATCTAGGTGTAAATATGCCTTTATGTTGGAAGAAAGTTATGTAATCCACATTTTCACAACATATTAAAGAATCTTTTTCTAATCCGTGATGCATATACCGTGTTCGGAACGTGGAATTTCACGGTGATTGAAACAATGTAAATTACTTCTCTATTGGGTAGAACTCGCTCCAAGAGAATTTTTCTGCGAAAACTGCTGCATTTTTGAAACTGGCGTTTGGAAAACGCTGCAAGATCTGAGAAAAGAGTTCTAAGTATCAATATTCAATCTATTGTGATGAAAGTTCGGTAATCCACATGCTAACAAATCTGTAGTGAATATTTGTCGAATCCATTATGCATGTAGCATGTTCGGAACACGGGATTTCATGGCCAGGGAGTTTATGTAAATTACATTTCTCTTGGTTAGAAATCACTCCAAGAGATTTTTCCTGAGAAATCTGCCTGATTTTTGAAAGTGGCGTTAGGAAAACGCTGCGAAATAAGATGAATATGTTCTCGGTGTAAATATGCCAAGTAGGGTGGATGAAAGTTCGGTAATCCGCATGCTAACAACTCTGTAGTGAATATTTGTCAAATCCGAGATACATGAAGCGTGTTCGGAACACAGAATATCACGGTGAGCGAATCTATGTAAAATACATGTCTCTTGGGTAGAACTCGCTCCAAGAGCTTTTTCTGAGAATTCGGCCTCATTTTCAAAACGGGCATTAGGAAAAACTTTCGAAATATGAGTAAATGCGTCAAAGTGTCAATATGGCTTTTATGGTGGATGAAAGTTCAGTAATCCTTATGCTAACGACTCTGTAGTGAATATTTGTCGAATCCGTGATGCATGTAGCTTTATCGGAACATGGAATTTCATGATGGCGGGTTCTATGTAAATTGCATGTCTATTGGGTAGAACTCGCTCCAAGAGGATTTTTCTGCGAAAACTGCATGATTTAAAAACTGACATTAGGAGAAATCTACTAAATCAGAAAAAACTTTGTATGTATAAATATGCATTGTAAGGTGGATGAAAGTTCGGTAATACACATGTTCACAACTCATTAAAAATGTTTCTCAAATCCGTGATATATGTAGTGTGTTCGGAACACGGAATGTCACGTTGAAGGAAACTATGTAAATTACATATCTATTGGTGAGAACCCGCTCCAGGAGCATTTTACTGTAAAATCTACCTCTGTTTGGAAACTGGTGTTATGAAAACGCTGCAAAATCTGAGCAAATGCTTTAAGGTGACAATATGTCTTCAATGGTTTATTAAAGATGTGTAATTCACATTCTAACAACTCAGCTGTGAAAATTTGCTGAATCCAATGTGCACGTAACTTTTTCAGATCACGGAATGTTACGGTGACGGTATCTATGAAAATGGGATGTCTATTGGATCGAACATGCAGCAAGAGGATTTTTCTGCGAAAACTGCTTGATTTTCGTAAGTGATGTTGGAAAAAATCTGCGAAATCTAAGTAAATATTTCTAGGTGTCAATATGCCTTGTATTGTGGTTGAAACATCGGTAATCCACATGCTCACTGTCATTAAATAATGTTTGTCGAAGCCGTGATGAATGTAACTTTTTTGGAACATGGAATGTCTCGGTGAGTGAAACTCAGAAAATAAAAATTCTACTGGATAGTACTCGCTTGAATTGAATTCTTCTGCGAACATTTCATGATTTTCGAAACTGGATGTTAGGAAAAACCTGCGAAATCAGAATAAACACTTCTAGGTGTAAATATGCGTTGTATGGTGGATGAAAGTTCGCTAATCCACATGCTCCCACTCATTTAAGAATTTTTGTCGAATTCGTGATGCATGTAACGTGTTCGGAATACGGAATGTCATATTGAAGGAAACAATGTTAATTACATGTCTATTGGGTAGAACTCGCTTGAAGAGAATTTTTCTGCGAAATGTGCCTCATTTTCAAAACTGCCATTAGGAGAACCCTGCGAAATCTGAGAAAATGCTTCTAAGTGTCAATATGCCTTGAATGGTGAATGAAAGTCCGGTAATCCACATGTTAATAACAGTGTAGTAATTATTTTTCAAACCGTGATTCATGGAGCGCTTTTGGAAAACGGAATTTCACCGTAATGAAACAATGTAAATTACAATTCTATTGGGTAGAACTAGCTAGAATAGAATTTTTCTGCGAAAATTGCATGATTATCAAATCTGAAATTTGGAGAAAGCTGCAAAATGAGAGTAAATATTTCTAGGTGTAAATATGCCTTTATGTTGGAAGAAAGTTCGGTAATCCACATTTTCACAACATATTAAAGAATCTTTTTCTAATCCGTGATGCATATACCGTGTTCGGAACGTGGAATTTCACGGTGATTGAAACAATGTAAATTACTTCTCTATCGGGTAGAACTCGCTCGAAGAGTAATTTTTGTGCAAAAACTTCTTCATTTTTGAAACTGGCGTTTGGAAAACGCTGCAAAATCTGAGAAAATACCTCTAAGTATCAATATTCAATCTATTGTGATGAAAGTTCGGTAATCCACATGCTAACAAATCTGTAGTGAATATTTGTCGAATCCATTATGCATGTAGCATGTTCGGAACACGGGATTTCATGGCCAGGGAGTTTATGTAAATTACATTTCTCTTGGTTAGAAATCACTCCAAGAGATTTTTCCTGAGAAATCTGCCTGATTTTTGAAAGTGGCGTTAGGAAAACGCTGCGAAATAAGATGAATATGTTCTCGGTGTAAATATGCCAAGTAGGGTGGATGAAAGTTCGGTAATCCGCATGCTAACAACTCTGTAGTGAATATTTGTCGAATCCGAGATACATGAAGCGTGTTCGGAACACAGAATATCACGGTGAGCGAATCTATGTAAAATACATGTCTCTTGGGTAGAACTCGCTCCAAGAGCTTTTTCTGAGAATTCGGCCTCATTTTCAAAACGGGCATTAGGAAAAATTTCGAAATATGAGTAAAAGCTTCAAAGTGTCAATATGGCTTTTATGGTGGATGAAAGTTCAGTAATCCTTATGCTAACGACTCTGTAGTGAATATTTGTCGAATCCGTGATGCATGTATATCTTTTTCGGAACATGGAATTTCACGATGGCCAGTTCTATGTAAATTGCATGTTTATTGGGTAGAACTCGCTCCAAGAGGATTTTTCTGCAAAAACTGCATGATTTAAAAACTGACATTAGGAGAAATCTACTAAATCAGAAAAAAATTTCTATGTATAAGTATGCATTGTAAGGTGGATGAAAGTTCAGTAATACACATGTTCACAACTCATTAAAGAATGTTTGTCGAATCCGTGATGCATGTAACGTGTTCAGAACACGGAATATCTCGGTGAGTGAAAAGTAAATTATATATCTTTTGGGTAGAACTCGCTTCAAGGGCATTTTCCTGCCAAATCTGCCTCCTTTTCAAACCTGGCATTAAAACTAACCTGTGAAATCTCAGAAAATTCTTCAAAGTGTCAGTAAGCCATGTATGGTGGATGAAAGTGCTGTAATCCACTTGCTAACAACTATGTAGTGAATATTTTTCGACACCGAGAAGCATGTAGCGTTTTCGGAACATGGAAATTCACGGTGAGCGAATCCATGTAAATTACATGTCTATTGTTTTTAGCCCACTCCAAGAGGTTTTTGCCGTGAAATCTGCCTCAGATTCGAAACTGGTGTTTGGAAAGCTCTGTGAAATCAGAGAAACTGCTTCTAAGCATCAATATGCCTTGTATTATGATGAAAGTCCTGTAATCCACATGCAAACAACTCTGTAGTGTACTATGTCGAATCCTATCTGCATGTAGCGTGTTTGAAACACGGAATTTCACAGTAGGAGATCTATGTGATTTACATATCTATTGGGTAGAACAGTCTCCAACAGATTTTTCCTTAGGAAACTGCCTGATTTTTGAAACTGCTATTAGGAAAAAGCTGCAAACTAAGAGTTAAAATTTCTAGGTGTAAATATTCATTGTAAGGTGGATGAAAGTTCGGTAATACACATGTTCACAACTCATTAAAAATGTTTCTCAAATCCGTGATGTATGTAGTGTGTTCAGAACACGGAATGTCACGTTGAAGAAAACTATGTAAATTACATATCTATTGGTGAGAACCCGCTCCAGGAGCATTTTACTGTAAAATCTACCTCTGTTTGGAAACTGGTGTTATGAAAACGCTGCAAAATCTGAGCAAATGCTTTAAGGTGACAATATGTCTTCAATGGTTTATTAAAGATGTGTAATTCACATTTTAACAACTCAGCTGTGAAAATTTGCTGAATCCAATGTGCACGTAACTTTTTCAGATCACGGAATGTTACGGTGACGGTATCTATGAAAATGGGATGTCTATTGGATCGAACATGCAGCAAGAGGATTTTTCTGCGAAAACTGCTTGATTTTCGTAAGTGATGTTGGAAAAAATCTGCGAAATCTAAGTAAATATTTCTAGGTGTCAATATGCCTTGTATTGTGGTTGAAACATCTGTAATCCACATGCTCACTGTCATTAAATAATGTTTGTCGAAGCCGTGATGAATGTAACTTTTTTGGAACATGGAATGTCTCGGTGAGTGAAACTCAGAAAATAAAAATTCTACTGGATAGAACTCGCTTGAATTGAATTCTTCTGCGAACATTTCATGATTTTCGAAACTGGATGTTAGGAAAAACCTGCGAAATCAGAATAAACACTTCTAGGTGTAAATATGCCTTGTATGGTGGATGAAAGTTCGGTAATCCACATGCTTCCACTCATTTAAGAATGTTTGTCGAATTCGTGATGCATGTGACGTGTTCGGAATACGGAATGTCATATTGAAGGAAACAATGTAAATTACATGTCTATAGATTAGAACTCGCTTGAAGAGAATTTTTCTGCGAAATGTGCCTCATTTTCAAAACTGCCATTAGGAGAACCCTGTGAAATCTGAGAAAATGCTTCTAAGTGTCAATATGCCTTGAATGGTGAATGAAAGTCCGGTAATCCACATGTTAATAACAGTGTAGTAATTATTTTTCAAACCGTGATTCATGGAGCGCTTTTGGAAAACGGAATTTCACCGTAATGAAACAATGTAAATTACAATTCTATTGGGTAGAACTAGCTAGAATAGAATTTTTCTGCGAAAATTGCATGATTATCGAATCTGAAGTTTGGAGAAAGCTTCAAAATGAGAGTAAATATTTCTAGGTGTAAATATGCCTTTATGTTGGAAGAAAGTTCGGTAATCCACATTTTCACAACATATTAAAGAATCTTTTTCTAATCCGTGATGCATATACCGTGTTCGGAACGTGGAATTTCACGGTGATTGAAACAATGTAAATTACTTCTCTATTGGGTAGAACTCGCTCCAAGAGAATTTTTTGTGCGAAAACTTCTTCATTTTTGAAACTGGCGTTTGGAAAACGCTGCAAAATCTGAGAAAATAACTCTAAGTATCAATATTCAATCTATTGTGATGAAAGTTCGGTAATCCACATGCTAACAAATCTGTAGTGAATATTTGTCGAATCCATTATGCATGTAGCATGTTCGGAACATGGGATTTCATGGCCAGGGAGTTTATGTAAATTACATTTCTCTTGGTTAGAAATCACTCCAAGAGATTTTTCCTGAGAAATCTGCCTGATTTTTGAAAGTGGCGTTAGGAAAACGCTGCGAAATAAGATGAATATGTTCTCGGTGTAAATATGCCAAGTAGGGTGGATGAAAGTTCGGTAATCCGCATGCTAACAACTCTGTAGTGAATATTTGTCGAATCCGAGATACATGAAGCGTGTTCGGAACACAGAATATCACGGTGAGCGAATCTATGTAAAATACATGTCTCTTGGGTAGAACTCGCTCCAAGAGCTTTTTCTGAGAATTCGGCCTCATTTTCAAAACGGGCATTAGGAAAAATTTTGAAATATGAGTAAAAGCTTCAAAGTGTCAATATGGCTTTTATGGTGGATGAAAGTTCAGTAATCCTTATGCTAACGACTCTGTAGTGAATATTTGTCGAATCCGTGATGCACGTAGCTTTTTCGGAACATGGAATTCACGATGGCAGGTTCTATGTAAATTGCATGTCTATTGGGTAGAACTCGCTCCAAGAGGATTTTTCTGCGAAAACTGCATGATTTAAAAACTGACATTAGGAGAAATCTACTAAATCAGAAAAAACTTTCTATGTATAAATATGCATTGTAAGGTGGATGAAAGTTCGGTAATACACATGTTCACAACTCATTAAAAATGTTTCTCAAATCCGTGATGTATGTAGTGTGTTCGGAACACGGAATGTCACGTTGAAGGAAACTATGTAAATTACATATCTATTGGTGAGAACCCGCTCCAGGAGCATTTTACTGTAAAATCTACCTCTGTTTGGAAACTGGTGTTATGAAAACGCTGCAAAATCTGAGCAAATGCTTTAAGGTGACAATATGTCTTCAATGGTTTATTAAAGATGTGTAATTCACATTCTAACAACTCAGCTGTGAAAATTTGCTGAATCCAATGTGCACGTAACTTTTTCAGATCACGGAATGTTACGGTGACGGTATCTATGAAAATGGGATGTCTATTGGATCGAACATGCAGCAAGAGGATTTTTCTGCGAAAACTGCTTGATTTTCGTAAGTGATGTTGGAAAAAATCTGCGAAATCTAAGTAAATATTTCTAGGTGTCAATATGCCTTGTATTGTGGTTGAAACATCTGTAATCCACATGCTCACTGTCATTAAATAATGTTTGTCGAAGCCGTGATGAATGTAACTTTTTTGGAACATGGAATGTCTCGGTGAGTGAAACTCAGAAAATAAAAATTCTACTGGATAGAACTCGCTTGAATTGAATTCTTCTGCGAACATTTCATGATTTTCGGAACTGGATGTTAGGAAAAACCTGCGAAATCAGAATAAACACTTCTAGGTGTAAATATGCGTTGTATGGTGGATGAAAGTTCGGTAATCCACATGCTTCCACTCATTTAAGAATGTTTGTCGAATTCGTGATGCATGTGACGTGCTCGGAATACGGAATGTCATATTGAAGGAAACAATGTAAATTACATGTCTATAGATTAGAACTCGCTTGAAGAGAATTTTTCTGCGAAATGTGCCTCATTTTCAAAACTGCCATTAGGAGAACCCTGTGAAATCTGAGAAAATGCTTCTAAGTGTCAATATGCCTTGAATGGTGAATGAAAGTCCGGTAATCCACATGTTAATAAAAGTGTAGTAATTATTTTTCAAACCGTGATTCATGGAGCGCTTTTGGAAAACGGAATTTCACCGTAATGAAACAATGTAAATTACAATTCTATTGGGTAGAACTAGCTAGAATAGAATTTTTCTGCGAAAATTGCATGATTATCGAATCTGAAGTTTGGAGAAAGCTTCAAAATGAGAGTAAATATTTCTAGGTGTAAATATGCCTTTATGTTGGAAGAAAGTTCGGTAATCCACATTTTCACAACATATTAAAGAATCTTTTTCTAATCCGTGATGCATATACCGTGTTCGGAACGTGGAATTTCACGGTGATTGAAACAATGTAAATTACTTCTCTATTGGGTAGAACTCGCTCCAAGAGAATTTTTTGTGCGAAAACTTCTTCATTTTTGAAACTGGCGTTTGGAAAACGCTGCAAAATCTGAGAAAATAACTCTAAGTATCAATATTCAATCTATTGTGATGAAAGTTCGGTAATCCACATGCTAACAAATCTGTAGTGAATATTTGTCGAATCCATTATGCATGTAGCATGTTCGGAACATGGGATTTCATGGCCAGGGAGTTTATGTAAATTACATTTCTCTTGGTTAGAAATCACTCCAAGAGATTTTTCCTGAGAAATCTGCCTGATTTTTGAAAGTGGCGTTAGGAAAACGCTGCGAAATAAGATGAATATGTTCTCGGTGTAAATATGCCAAGTAGGGTGGATGAAAGTTCGGTAATCCGCATGCTAACAACTCTGTAGTGAATATTTGTCGAATCCGAGATACATGAAGCGTGTTCGGAACACAGAATATCACGGTGAGCGAATCTATGTAAAATACATGTCTCTTGGGTAGAACTCGCTCCAAGAGCTTTTTCTGAGAATTCGGCCTCATTTTCAAAACGGGCATTAGGAAAAATTTCGAAATATGAGTAAAAGCTTCAAAGTGTCAATATGGCTTTTATGGTGGATGAAAGTTCAGTAATCCTTATGCTAACGACTCTGTAGTGAATATTTGTCGAATCCGTGATGCACGTAGCTTTTTCGGAACATGGAATTCACGATGGCAGGTTCTATGTAAATTGCATGTCTATTGGGTAGAACTCGCTCCAAGAGGATTTTTCTGCGAAAACTGCATGATTTAAAAACTGACATTAGGAGAAATCTACTAAATCAGAAAAAACTTTCTATGTATAAGTATGCATTGTAAGGTGGATGAAAGTTCGGTAATACACATGTTCACAACTCATTAAAAATGTTTCTCAAATCCGTGATGTATGTAGTGTGTTCGGAACACGGAATGTCACGTTGAAGGAAACTATGTAAATTACATATCTATTGGTGAGAACCCGCTCCAGGAGCATTTTACTGTAAAATCTACCTCTGTTTGGAAACTGGTGTTATGAAAACGCTGCAAAATCTGAGCAAATGCTTTAAGGTGACAATATGTCTTCAATGGTTTATTAAAGATGTGTAATTCACATTCTAACAACTCAGCTGTGAAAATTTGCTGAATCCAATGTGCACGTAACTTTTTCAGATCACGGAATGTTACGGTGACGGTATCTATGAAAATGGGATGTCTATTGGATCGAACATGCAGCAAGAGGATTTTTCTGCGAAAACTGCTTGATTTTCGTAAGTGATGTTGGAAAAAATCTGCGAAATCTAAGTAAATATTTCTAGGTGTCAATATGCCTTGTATTGTGGTTGAAACATCTGTAATCCACATGCTCACTGTCATTAAATAATGTTTGTCGAAGCCGTGATGAATGTAACTTTTTTGGAACATGGAATGTCTCGGTGAGTGAAACTCAGAAAATAAAAATTCTACTGGATAGAACTCGCTTGAATTGAATTCTTCTGCGAACATTTCATGATTTTCGGAACTGGATGTTAGGAAAAACCTGCGAAATCAGAATAAACACTTCTAGGTGTAAATATGCGTTGTATGGTGGATGAAAGTTCGCTAATCCACATGCTCCCACTCATTTAAGAATGTTTGTCGAATTCGTGATGCATGTGACGTGCTCGGAATACGGAATGTCATATTGAAGGAAACAATGTTAATTACATGTCTATAGATTAGAACTCGCTTGAAGAGAATTTTTCTGCGAAATGTGCCTCATTTTCAAAACTGCCATTAGGAGAACCCTGTGAAATCTGAGAAAATGCTTCTAAGTGTCAATATGCCTTGAATGGTGAATGAAAGTCCGGTAATCCACATGTTAATAACAGTGTAGTAATTATTTTTCAAACCGTGATTCATGGAGCGCTTTTGGAAAACGGAATTTCACCGTAATGAAACAATGTAAATTACAATTCTATTGGGTAGAACTAGCTAGAATAGAATTTTTCTGCGAAAATTGCATGATTATCGAATCTGAAGTTTGGAGAAAGCTTCAAAATGAGAGTAAATATTTCTAGGTGTAAATATGCCTTTATGTTGGAAGAAAGTTCGGTAATCCACATTTTCACAACATATTAAAGAATCTTTTTCTAATCCGTGATGCATATACCGTGTTCGGAACGTGGAATTTCACGGTGATTGAAACAATGTAAATTACTTCTCTATTGGGTAGAACTCGCTCCAAGAGAATTTTTTGTGCGAAAACTTCTTCATTTTTGAAACTGGCGTTTGGAAAACGCTGCAAAATCTGAGAAAATAACTCTAAGTATCAATATTCAATCTATTGTGATGAAAGTTCGGTAATCCACATGCTAACAAATCTGTAGTGAATATTTGTCGAATCCATTATGCATGTAGCATGTTCGGAACATGGGATTTCATGGCCAGGGAGTTTATGTAAATTACATTTCTCTTGGTTAGAAATCACTCCAAGAGATTTTTCCTGAGAAATCTGCCTGATTTTTGAAAGTGGCGTTAGGAAAACGCTGCGAAATAAGATGAATATGTTCTCGGTGTAAATATGCCAAGTAGGGTGGATGAAAGTTCGGTAATCCGCATGCTAACAACTCTGTAGTGAATATTTGTCGAATCCGAGATACATGAAGCGTGTTCGGTACACAGAATATCACGGTGAGCGAATCTATGTAAAATACATGTCTCTTGGGTAGAACTCGCTCCAAGAGCTTTTTCTGAGAATTCGGCCTCATTTTCAAAACGGGCATTAGGAAAAACTTTCGAAATATGAGTAAATGCGTCAAAGTGTCAATATGGCTTTTATGGTGGATGAAAGATCAGTAATCCTTATGCTAACGACTCTGTAGTGAATATTTGTCGAATCCGTGATGCACGTAGCTTTATCGGAACATGGAATTTCACGATGGCGGGTTCTATGTAAATTGCATGTCTATTGGGTAGAACTCGCTCCAAGAGGATTTTTCTGCGAAAACTGCATGATTTAAAAACTGACATTAGGAGAAATCTACTAAATCAGAAAAAACTTTCTATGTATAAATATGCATTGTAAGGTGGATGAAAGTTCGGTAATACACATGTTCACAACTCATTAAAAATGTTTCTCAAATCCGTGATGTATGTAGTGTGTTCGGAACACGGAATGTCACGTTGAAGGAAACTATGTAAATTACATATCTATTGGTGAGAACCCGCTCCAGGAGCATTTTACTGTAAAATCTACCTCTGTTTGGAAACTGGTGTTATGAAAACGCTGCAAAATCTGAGCAAATGCTTTAAGGTGACAATATGTCTTCAATGGTTTATTAAAGATGTGTAATTCACATTCTAACAACTCAGCTGTGAAAATTTGCTGAATCCAATGTGCACGTAACTTTTTCAGATCACGGAATGTTACGGTGACGGTATCTATGAAAATGGGATGTCTATTGGATCGAACATGCAGCAAGAGGATTTTTCTGCGAAAACTGCTTGATTTTCGTAAGTGATGTTGGAAAAAATCTGCGAAATCTAAGTAAATATTTCTAGGTGTCAATATGCCTTGTATTGTGGTTGAAACATCGGTAATCCACATGCTCACTGTCATTAAATAATGTTTGTCGAAGCCGTGATGAATGTAACTTTTTTGGAACATGGAATGTCTCGGTGAGTGAAACTCAGAAAATAAAAATTCTACTGGATAGAACTCGCTTGAATTGAATTCTTCTGCGAACATTTCATGATTTTCGGAACTGGATGTTAGGAAAAACCTGCGAAATCAGAATAAACACTTCTAGGTGTAAATATGCGTTGTATGGTGGATGAAAGTTCGCTAATCCACATGCTCCCACTCATTTAAGAATGTTTGTCGAATTCGTGATGCATGTAACGTGTTCGGAATACGGAATGTCATATTGAAGGAAACAATGTTAATTACATGTCTATAGATTAGAACTCGCTTGAAGAGAATTTTTCTGCGAAATGTGCCTCATTTTCAAAACTGCCATTAGGAGAACCCTGTGAAATCTGAGAAAATGCTTCTAAGTGTCAATATGCCTTGAATGGTGAATGAAAGTCCGGTAATCCACATGTTAATAACAGTGTAGTAATTATTTTTCAAACCGTGATTCATGGAGCGCTTTTGGAAAACGGAATTTCACCGTAATGAAACAATGTAAATTACAATTCTATTGGGTAGAACTAGCTAGAATAGAATTTTTCTGCGAAAATTGCATGATTATCGAATCTGAAGTTTGGAGAAAGCTTCAAAATGAGAGTAAATATTTCTAGGTGTAAATATGCCTTTATGTTGGAAGAAAGTTCGGTAATCCACATTTTCACAACATATTAAAGAATCTTTTTCTAATCCGTGATGCATATACCGTGTTCGGAACGTGGAATTTCACGGTGATTGAAACAATGTAAATTACTTCTCTATTGGGTAGAACTCGCTCCAAGAGAATTTTTTGTGCGAAAACTTCTTCATTTTTGAAACTGGCGTTTGGAAAACGCTGCAAAATCTGAGAAAATAACTCTAAGTATCAATATTCAATCTATTGTGATGAAAGTTCGGTAATCCACATGCTAACAAATCTGTAGTGAATATTTGTCGAATCCATTATGCATGTAGCATGTTCGGAACATGGGATTTCATGGCCAGGGAGTTTATGTAAATTACATTTCTCTTGGTTAGAAATCACTCCAAGAGATTTTTCCTGAGAAATCTGCCTGATTTTTGAAAGTGGCGTTAGGAAAACGCTGCGAAATAAGATGAATATGTTCTCGGTGTAAATATGCCAAGTAGGGTGGATGAAAGTTCGGTAATCCGCATGCTAACAACTCTGTAGTGAATATTTGTCGAATCCGAGATACATGAAGCGTGTTCGGTACACAGAATATCACGGTGAGCGAATCTATGTAAAATACATGTCTCTTGGGTAGAACTCGCTCCAAGAGCTTTTTCTGAGAATTCGGCCTCATTTTCAAAACGGGCATTAGGAAAAACTTTCGAAATATGAGTAAATGCGTCAAAGTGTCAATATGGCTTTTATGGTGGATGAAAGATCAGTAATCCTTATGCTAACGACTCTGTAGTGAATATTTGTCGAATCCGTGATGCACGTAGCTTTATCGGAACATGGAATTTCACGATGGCGGGTTCTATGTAAATTGCATGTCTATTGGGTAGAACTCGCTCCAAGAGGATTTTTCTGCGAAAACTGCATGATTTAAAAACTGACATTAGGAGAAATCTACTAAATCAGAAAAAACTTTCTATGTATAAATATGCATTGTAAGGTGGATGAAAGTTCGGTAATACACATGTTCACAACTCATTAAAAATGTTTCTCAAATCCGTGATGTATGTAGTGTGTTCGGAACACGGAATGTCACGTTGAAGGAAACTATGTAAATTACATATCTATTGGTGAGAACCCGCTCCAGGAGCATTTTACTGTAAAATCTACCTCTGTTTGGAAACTGGTGTTATGAAAACGCTGCAAAATCTGAGCAAATGCTTTAAGGTGACAATATGTCTTCAATGGTTTATTAAAGATGTGTAATTCACATTCTAACAACTCAGCTGTGAAAATTTGCTGAATCCAATGTGCACGTAACTTTTTCAGATCACGGAATGTTACGGTGACGGTATCTATGAAAATGGGATGTCTATTGGATCGAACATGCAGCAAGAGGATTTTTCTGCGAAAACTGCTTGATTTTCGTAAGTGATGTTGGAAAAAATCTGCGAAATCTAAGTAAATATTTCTAGGTGTCAATATGCCTTGTATTGTGGTTGAAACATCGGTAATCCACATGCTCACTGTCATTAAATAATGTTTGTCGAAGCCGTGATGAATGTAACTTTTTTGGAACATGGAATGTCTCGGTGAGTGAAACTCAGAAAATAAAAATTCTACTGGATAGAACTCGCTTGAATTGAATTCTTCTGCGAACATTTCATGATTTTCGGAACTGGATGTTAGGAAAAACCTGCGAAATCAGAATAAACACTTCTAGGTGTAAATATGCGTTGTATGGTGGATGAAAGTTCGCTAATCCACATGCTCCCACTCATTTAAAAATGTTTGTCGAATTCGTGATGCATGTAACGTGTTCGGAATACGGAATGTCATATTGAAGGAAACAATGTTAATTACATGTCTATTGGGTAGAACTCGCTTGAAGAGAATTTTTCTGCGAAATGTGCCTCATTTTCAAAACTGCCATTAGGAGAACCCTGTGAAATCTGAGAAAATGCTTCTAAGTGTCAATATGCCTTGAATGGTGAATGAAAGTCCGGTAATCCACATGTTAATAACAGTGTAGTAATTATTTTTCAAACCGTGATTCATGGAGCGCTTTTGGAAAACGGAATTTCACCGTAATGAAACAATGTAAATTACAATTCTATTGGGTAGAACTAGCTAGAATAGAATTTTTCTGCGAAAATTGCATGATTATCAAATCTGAAGTTTGGAGAAAGCTTCAAAATGAGAGTAAATATTTCTAGGTGTAAATATGCCTTTATGTTGGAAGAAAGTTCGGTAATCCACATTTTCACAACATATTAAAGAATCTTTTTCTAATCCGTGATGCATATACCGTGTTCGGAACGTGGAATTTCACGGTGATTGAAACAATGTAAATTACTTCTCTATTGGGTAGAACTCGCTCCAAGAGAATTTTTTGTGCGAAAACTTCTTCATTTTTGAAACTGGCGTTTGGAAAATGCTGCAAAATCTGAGAAAATACATCTAAGTATCAATATTCAATCTATTGTGATGAAAGTTCGGTAATCCACATGCTAACAAATCTGTAGTGAATATTTGTCGAATCCATTATGCATGTAGCATGTTCGGAACACGGGATTTCATGGCCAGGGAGTTTATGTAAATTACATTTCTCTTGGTTAGAAATCACTCCAAGAGATTTTTCCTGAGAAATCTGCCTGATTTTTGAAAGTGGCGTTAGGAAAACGCTGCGAAATAAGATGAATATGTTCTCGGTGTAAATATGCCAAGTAGGGTGGATGAAAGTTCGGTAATCCGCATGCTAACAACTCTGTAGTGAATATTTGTCGAATCCGAGATACATGAAGCGTGTTCGGAACACAGAATATCACGGTGAGCGAATCTATGTAAAATACAGGTCTCTTGGGTAGAACTCGCTCCAAGAGCTTTTTCTGAGAATTCGGCCTCATTTTCAAAACGGGCATTAGGAAAAATTTCGAAATATGAGTAAAAGCTTCAAAGTGTCAATATGGCTTTTATGGTGGATGAATGTTCAATAATCCTTATGCTAACGACTCTGTAGTGAATATTTGTCGAATCCGTGATGCATGTAGCTTTTTCGGAACATGGAATTTCACGATGGCCGGTTCTATGTAAATTGCATGTTTATTGGGTAGAACTCGCTCCAAGAGGATTTTTCTGCGAAAACTGCATGATTTAAAAACTGACATTAGGAGAAATCTACTAAATCAGAAAAAAATTTCTATGTATAAGTATGCATTGTAAGGTGGATGAAAGTTCAGTAATACACATGTTCACAACTCATTAAAGAATGTTTGTCGAATCCGTGATGCATGTAACGTGTTCAGAACACGGAATGTCTCGGTGAGTGAAACGTAAATTACATATCTTTTGGGTAGAACTCGCTTCAAGGGCATTTTCCTACCAAATCTGCCTCCTTTTCAAACCTGGCATTAAAACTAACCTGTGAAATCTCAGAAAATTCTTCAAAGTGTCAGTAAGCCATGTATGGTGGATGAAAGTGCTGTAATCCACTTGCTAACAACTATGTAGTGAATATTTGTCGACACCGAGAAGCATGTAGCGTTTTCGGAACACGGAAATTCACGGTGAGCGAATCCATGTAAATTACATGTCTATTGTTTTGAGCCCACTCCAAGAGGTTTTTGCCGTGAAATCTGCCTCAGTTTCGAAACTGGCGTTTGGAAAGCTCTGTGAAATCAGAGAAACTGCTTCTAAGCATCAATATGCCTTGTATTATGGTGAAAGTCCTGTAATCCACATGCAAACAACTCTGTAGTGTACTTTGTCGAATCCTATCTGCATGTAGCGTGTTTGAAACACGGAATTTCACAGCAGGAGAATCTATGTGATTTACATATCTATTGGGTAGAACAGGCTCCAACAGATTTTTCCTTAGGAAACTGCCTGATTTTTGAAACTGCTATTAGGAAAAAGCTGCAAACTAAGAGTTAAAATTTCTAGGTGTAAATATGCATTGTAAGGTGGATGAAAGTTCGGTAATACACATGTTCACAACTCATTAAAAATGTTTCTCAAATCCGTGATGTATGTAGTTTGTTCAGAACACGGAATGTCACGTTGAAGGAAACTATGTAAATTACATATCTATTGGTGAGAACCTGCTCCAGGAGCATTTTACTGTAAAATCTACCTCTGTTTGGAAACTGGTGTTATGAAAACGCTGCAAAATCTGAGCAAATGCTTTAAGGTGACAATATGTCTTCAATGGTTTATTAAAGATGTGTAATTCACATTCTAACAACTCAGCTGTGAAAATTTGCTGAATCCAATGTGCACGTAACTTTTTCAGATCACGGAATGTTACGGTGACGGTATCTATGAAAATGGGATGTCTATTGGATCGAACATGCAGCAAGAGGATTTTTCTGCGAAAACTGCTTGATTTTCGTAAGTGATGTTGGAAAAAATCTGCGAAATCTAAGTAAATATTTCTAGGTGTCAATATGCCTTGTATTGTGGTTGAAACATCGGTAATCCACATGCTCACTGTCATTAAATAATGTTTGTCGAAGCCGTGATGAATGTAACTTTTTTGGAACATGGAATGTCTCGGTGAGTGAAACTCAGAAAATAAAAATTCTACTGGATAGAACTCGCTTGAATTGAATTCTTCTGCGAACATTTCATGATTTTCGAAACTGGATGTTAGGAAAAACCTGCGAAATCAGAATAAACACTTCTAGGTGTAAATATGCGTTGTATGGTGGATGAAAGTTCGCTAATCCACATGCTCCCACTCATTTAAGAATGTTTGTCGAATTCGTGATGCATGTAACGTGTTCGGAATACGGAATGTCATATTGAAGGAAACAATGTTAATTACATGTCTATTGGGTAGAACTCGCTTGAAGAGAATTTTTCTGCCAAATGTGCCTCATTTTCAAAACTGCCATTAGGAGAACCCTGTGAAATCTGAGAAAATGCTTCTAAGTGTCAATATGCCTTGAATGGTGAATGAAAGTCCGGTAATCCACATGTTAATAACAGTGTAGTAATTATTTTTCAAACCGTGATTCATGGAGCGCTTTTGGAAAACGGAATTTCACCGTAATGAAACAATGTAAATTACAATTCTATTGGGTAGAACTAGCTAGAATAGAATTTTTCTGCGAAAATTGCATGATTATCGAATCTGAAGTTTGGAGAAAGCTTCAAAATGAGAGTAAATATTTCTAGGTGTAAATATGCCTTTATGTTGGAAGAAAGTTCGGTAATCCACATTTTCACAACATATTAAAGAATCTTTTTCTAATCCGTGATGCATATACCGTGTTCGGAACGTGGAATTTCACGGTGATTGAAACAATGTAAATTACTTCTCTATTGGGTAGAACTCGCTCCAAGAGAATTTTTTGTGCGAAAACTTCTTCATTTTTGAAACTGGCGTTTGGAAAACGCTGCAAAATCTGAGAAAATACTTCTAAGTATCAATATTCAATCTATTGTGATGAAAGTTCGGTAATCCACATGCTAACAAATCTGTAGTGAATATTTGTCGAATCCATTATGCGTGTAGCATGTTCGGAACACGGGATTTCATGGCCAGGGAGTTTATGTAAATTACATTTCTCTTGGTTAGAAATCACTCCAAGAGATTTTTCCTGAGAAATCTGCCTGATTTTTGAAAGTGGCGTTAGGAAAACGCTGCGAAATAAGATGAATATGTTCTCGGTGTAAATATGCCAAGTAGGGTGGATGAAAGTTCGGTAATCCGCATGCTAACAACTCTGTAGTGAATATTTGTCGAATCCGAGATACATGAAGCGTGTTCGGAACACAGAATATCACGGTGAGCGTATCTATGTAAAATACATGTCTCTTGGGTAGAACTCGCTCCAAGAGCTTTTTCTGAGAATTCGGCCTCATTTTCAAAACGGGCATTAGGAAAAACTTTCGAAATATGAGTAAATGCTTCAAAGTGTCAATATGGCTTTTATGGTGGATGAAAGTTCAGTAATCCTTATGCTAACGACTCTGTAGTGAATATTTGTCGAATCCGTGATGCATGTAGCTTTATCGGAACATGGAATTTCACGATGGCGGGTTCTATGTAAATTGCATGTCTATTGGGTAGAACTCGCTCCAAGAGGATTTTTCTGCGAAAACTGCATGATTTAAAAACTGACATTAGGAGAAATCTACTAAATCAGAAAAAACTTTCTATGTATAAATATGCATTGTAAGGTGGATGAAAGTTCGGTAATACACATGTTCACAACTCATTAAAAATGTTTCTCAAATCCGTGATGTATGTAGTGTGTTCGGAACACGGAATGTCACGTTGAAGGAAACTATGTAAATTACATATCTATTGGTGAGAACCCGCTCCAGGAGCATTTTACTGTAAAATCTACCTCTGTTTGGAAACTGGTGTTATGAAAACGCTGCAAAATCTGAGCAAATGCTTTAAGGTGACAATATGTCTTCAATGGTTTATTAAAGATGTGTAATTCACATTCTAACAACTCAGCTGTGAAAATTTGCTGAATCCAATGTGCACGTACCTTTTTCAGATCACGGAATTTTACGGTGACGGTATCTATGAAAATGGGATGTCTATTGGATCGAACATGCAGCAAGAGGATTTTTCTGCGAAAACTGCTTGATTTTCGTAAGTGATGTTGGAAAAAATCTGCGAAATCTAAGTAAATATTTCTAGGTGTCAATATGCCTTGTATTGTGGTTGAAACATCGGTAATCCACATGCTCACTGTCATTAAATAATGTTTGTCGAAGCCGTGATGAATCTAACTTTTTTGGAACATGGAATGTCTCGGTGAGTGAAACTCAGAAAATAAAAATTCTACTGGATAGAACTCGCTTGAATTGAATTCTTCTGCGAACATTTCATGATTTTCGAAACTGGATGTTAGGAAAAACCTGCGAAATCAGAATAAACACTTCTAGGTGTAAATATGCGTTGTATGGTGGATGAAAGTTCGCTAATCCACATGCTCCCACTCATTTAAGAATGTTTGTCGAATTCGTGATGCATGTAACGTGTTCGGAATACGGAATGTCATATTGAAGGAAACAATGTTAATTACATGTCTATTGGGTAGAACTCGCTTGAAGAGAATTTTTCTGCGAAATGTGCCTCATTTTCAAAACTGCCATTAGGAGAACCCTGTGAAATCTGAGAAAATGCTTCTAAGTGTCAATATGCCTTGAATGGTGAATGAAAGTCCGGTAATCCACATGTTAATAACAGTGTAGTAATTATTTTTCAAACCGTGATTCATGGAGCGCTTTTGGAAAACGGAATTTCACCATAATGAAACAATGTAAATTACAATTCTATTGGGTAGAACTAGCTAGAATAGAATTTTTCTGCGAAAATTGCATGATTATCGAATCTGAAGTTTGGAGAAAGCTTCAAAATGAGAGTAAATATTTCTAGGTGTAAATATGCCTTTATGTTGGAAGAAAGTTCGGTAATCCACATTTTCACAACATATTAAAGAATCTTTTTCTAATCCGTGATGCATATACCGTGTTCGGAACGTGGAATTTCACGGTGATTGAAACAATGTAAATTACTTCTCTATTGGGTAGAACTCGCTCCAAGAGAATTTTTTGTGCGAAAACTTCTTCATTTTTGAAACTGGCGTTTGGAAAACGCTGCAAAATCTGAGAAAATACTTCTAAGTATCAATATTCAATCTATTGTGATGAAAGTTCGGTAATCCACATGCTAACAAATCTGTAGTGAATATTTGTCGAATCCATTATGCGTGTAGCATGTTCGGAACACGGGATTTCATGGCCAGGGAGTTTATGTAAATTACATTTCTCTTGGTTAGAAATCACTCCAAGAGATTTTTCCTGAGAAATCTGCCTGATTTTTGAAAGTGGCGTTAGGAAAACGCTGCGAAATAAGATGAATATGTTCTCGGTGTAAATATGCCAAGTAGGGTGGATGAAAGTTCGGTAATCCGCATGCTAACAACTCTGTAGTGAATATTTGTCGAATCCGAGATACATGAAGCGTGTTCGGAACACAGAATATCACGGTGAGCGTATCTATGTAAAATACATGTCTCTTGGGTAGAACTCGCTCCAAGAGCTTTTTCTGAGAATTCGGCCTCATTTTCAAAACGGGCATTAGGAAAAACTTTCGAAATATGAGTAAATGCTTCAAAGTGTCAATATGGCTTTTATGGTGGATGAAAGTTCAGTAATCCTTATGCTAACGACTCTGTAGTGAATATTTGTCGAATCCGTGATGCATGTAGCTTTATCGGAACATGGAATTTCACGATGGCGGGTTCTATGTAAATTGCATGTCTATTGGGTAGAACTCGCTCCAAGAGGATTTTTCTGCGAAAACTGCATGATTTAAAAACTGACATTAGGACAAATCTACTAAATCAGAAAAAACTTTCTATGTATAAATATGCATTGTAAGGTGGATGAAAGTTCGGTAATACACATGTTCACAACTCATTAAAAATGTTTCTCAAATCCGTGATGTATGTAGTGTGTTCGGAACACGGAATGTCACGTTGAAGGAAACTATGTAAATTACATATCTATTGGTGAGAACCCGCTCCAGGAGCATTTTACTGTAAAATCTACCTCTGTTTGGAAACTGGTGTTATGAAAACGCTGCAAAATCTGAGCAAATGCTTTAAGATGACAATATGTCTTCAATGGTTTATTAAAGATGTGTAATTCACATTCTAACAACTCAGCTGTGAAAATTTGCTGAATCCAATGTGCACGTACCTTTTTCAGATCACGGAATTTTACGGTGACGGTATCTATGAAAATGGGATGTCTATTGGATCGAACATGCAGCAAGAGGATTTTTCTGCGAAAACTGCTTGATTTTCGTAAGTGATGTTGGAAAAAATCTGCGAAATCTAAGTAAATATTTCTAGGTGTCAATATGCCTTGTATTGTGGTTGAAACATCTGTAAACCACATGCTCACTGTCATTAAATAATGTTTGTCGAAGCCGTGATGAATCTAACTTTTTTGGAACATGGAATGTCTCGGTGAGTGAAACTCAGAAAATAAAAATTCTACTGGATAGAACTCGCTTGAATTGAATTCTTCTGCGAACATTTCATGATTTTCGAAACTGGATGTTAGGAAAAACCTGCGAAATCAGAATAAACACTTCTAGGTGTAAATATGCCTTGTATGGTGGATGAAAGTTCGGTAATCCACATGCTCCCACTCATTTAAGAATGTTTGTCGAATTCGTGATGCATGTGACGTGTTCGGAATCCGGAATGTCATATTGAAGGAAACAATGTAAATTACATGTCTATTGATTAGAACTCGCTTGAAGAGAATTTTTCTGCGAAATGTGCCTCATTTTCAAAACTGCCATTAGGAGAACCCTGTGAAATCTGAGAAAATGCTTCTAAGTGTCAATATGCCTTGAATGGTGAATGAAAGTCCGGTAATCCACATGTTAATAACAGTGTAGTAATTATTTTTCAAACCGTGATTCATGGAGCGCTTTTGGAAAACGGAATTTCACCATAATGAAACAATGTAAATTACAATTCTATTGGGTAGAACTAGCTAGAATAGAATTTTTCTGCGAAAATTGCATGATTATCGAATCTGAAGTTTGGAGAAAGCTTCAAAATGAGAGTAAATATTTCTAGGTGTAAATATGCCTTTATGTTGGAAGAAAGTTCGGTAATCCACATTTTCACAACATATTAAAGAATCTTTTTCTAATCCGTGATGCATATACCGTGTTCGGAACGTGGAATTTCACGGTGATTGAAACAATGTAAATTACTTCTCTATTGGGTAGAACTCGCTCCAAGAGAATTTTTTGTGCGAAAACTTCTTCATTTTTGAAACTGGCGTTTGGAAAACGCTGCAAAATCTGAGAAAATACCTCTAAGTATCAATATTCAATCTATTGTGATGAAAGTTCGGTAATCCACATGCTAACAAATCTGTAGTGAATATTTGTCGAATCCATTATGCGTGTAGCATGTTCGGAACACGGGATTTCATGGCCAGGGAGTTTATGTAAATTACATTTCTCTTGGTTAGAAATCACTCCAAGAGATTTTTCCTGAGAAATCTGCCTGATTTTTGAAAGTGGCGTTAGGAAAACGATGCGAAATATGATGAATATGTTCTCGGTGTAAATATGCCAAGTAGGGTGGATGAAAGTTCGGTAATCCGCATGCTAACAACTCTGTAGTGAATATTTGTCGAATCCGAGATACATGAAGCGTGTTCGGAACACAGAATATCACGGTGAGCGTATCTATGTAAAATACATGTCTCTTGGGTAGAACTCGCTCCAAGAGCTTTGTCTGAGAATTCGGCCTCATTTTCAAAACGGGCATTAGGAAAAATTTCGAAATATGAGTAAATGCTTCAAAGTGTCTATATGGCTTTTATGGTGGATGAAAGTTCAGTAATCCTTATGCTAACGACTCTGTAGTGAATATTTGTCGAATCCGTGATGCATGTAGCTTTATCGGAACATGGAATTTCACGATGGCGGGTTCTATGTAAATTGCATGTCTATTGGGTAGAACTCGCTCCAAGAGGATTTTTCTGCGAAAACTGCATGATTTAAAAACTGACATTAGGAGAAATCTACTAAATCAGAAAAAACTTTCTATGTATAAATATGCATTGTAAGGTGGATGAAAATTCGGTAATACACATGTTCACAACTCATTAAAAATGTTTCTCAAATCCGTGATGTATGTAGTGTGTTCGGAACACGGAATGTCACGTTGAAGGAAACTATGTAAATTACATATCTATTGGTGAGAACCCGCTCCAGGAGCATTTTACTGTAAAATCTACCTCTGTTTGGAAACTGGTGTTATGAAAACGCTGCAAAATCTGAGCAAATGCTTTAAGGTGACAATATGTCTTCAATGGTTTATTAAAGATGTGTAATTCACATTCTAACAACTCAGCTGTGAAAATTTGCTGAATCCAATGTGCACGTAACTTTTTCAGATCACGGAATGTTACGGTGACGGTATCTATGAAAATGGGATGTCTATTGGATCGAACATGCAGCAAGAGGATTTTTCTGCGAAAACTGCTTGATTTTCGTAAGTGATGTTGGAAAAAATCTGCGAAATCTAAGTAAATATTTCTAGGTGTAAATATGCCTTGTATTGTGGTTGAAACATCTGTAAACCACATGCTCACTGTCATTAAATAATGTTTGTCGAAGCCGTGATGAATGTAACTTTTTTGGAACATGGAATGTCTCGGTGAGTGAAACTCAGTAAATAAAAATTCTACTGGATAGAACTCGCTTGAATTGAATTCTTCTGCGAACATTTCATGATTTTCGAAACTGGATGTTAGGAAAAACCTGCGAAATCAGAATAAACACTTCTAGGTGTAAATATGCCTTGTATGGTGGATGAAAGTTCGGTAATCCACATGCTCCCACTCATTTAAGAATGTTTGTCGAATTCGTGATGCATGTGACGTGTTCGGAATACGGAATGTCATATTGAAGGAAACAATGTAAATTACATGTCTATTGATTAGAACTCGCTTGAAGAGAATTTTTCTGCGAAATGTGCCTCATTTTCAAAACTGCCATTAGGAGAACCCTGTGAAATCTGAGAAAATGCTTCTAAGTGTCAATATGCCTTGAATGGTGAATGAAAGTCCGGTAATCCACATGTTAATAACAGTGTAGTAATTATTTTTCAAACCGTGATTCATGGAGCGCTTTTGGAAAACGGAATTTCACCGTAATGAAACAATGTAAATTACAATTCTATTGGGTAGAACTAGCTAGAATAGAATTTTTCTGCGAAAATTGCATGATTATCGAATCTGAAGTTTGGAGAAAGCTTCAAAATGGGAGTAAATTTTTCTAGGTGTAAATATGCCTTTATGTTGGAAGAAAGTTGGGTAATCCACATTTTCACAACATATTAAAGAATCTTTTTCTAATCCGTGATGCATATACCGTGTTCGGAACGTGGAATTTCACGGTGATTGAAACAATGTAAATTACTTCTCTATTGGGTAGAACTCGCTCCAAGAGAATTTTTTGTGCGAAAACTTCTTCATTTTTGAAACTGGCGTTTGGAAAACGCTGCAAAATCTGAGAAAATACCTCTAAGTATCAATATTCAATCTATTGTGATGAAAGTTCGGTAATCCACATGCTAACAAATCTGTAGTGAATATTTGTCGAATCCATTATGCATGTAGCATGTTCGGAACACGGGATTTCATGCCCAGGGAGTTTATGTAAATTACATTTCTCTTGGTTAGAAATCACTCCAAGAGATTTTTCCTGAGAAATCTGCCTGATTTTTGAAAGTGGCGTTAGGAAAACGCTGCGAAATAAGATGAATATGTTCTCGGTGTAAATATGCCAAGTAGGGTGGATGAAAGTTCGGTAATCCGCATGCTAACAACTCTGTAGTGAATATTTGTCGAATCCGAGATACATGAAGCGTGTTCGGAACACAGAATATCACGGTGAGCGTATCTATGTAAAATACATGTCTCTTGGGTAGAACTCGCTCCAAGAGCTTTGTCTGAGAATTCGGCCTCATTTTCAAAACGGGCATTAGGAAAAATTTCGAAATATGAGTAAATGCTTCAAAGTGTCAATATGGCTTTTATGGTGGATGAAAGTTCAGTAATCCTTATGCTAACGAATCTGTAGTGAATATTTGTCGAATCCGTGATGCATGTAGCTTTATCGGAACATGGAATTTCACGATGGCGGGTTCTATGTAAATTGCATGTCTATTGGGTAGAACTCGCTCCAAGAGGATTTTTCTGCGAAAACTGCATGATTTAAAAACTGACATTAGGAGAAATCTACTAAATCAGAAAAAACTTTCTATGTATAAATATGCATTGTAAGGTGGATGAAAGTTCGGTAATACACATGTTCACAACTCATTAAAAATGTTTCTCAAATCCGTGATGTATGTAGTGTGTTCGGAACACGGAATGTCACGTTGAAGGAAAGTATGTAAATTACATATCTATTGGTGAGAACCCGCTCCAGGAGCATTTTACTGTAAAATCTACCTCTGTTTGGAAACTGGTGTTATGAAAACGCTGCAAAATCTGAGCAAATGCTTTAAGGTGACAATATGTCTTCAATGGTTTATTAAAGATGTGTAATTCACATTCTAACAACTCAGCTGTGAAAATTTGCTGAATCCAATGTGCACGTAACTTTTTCAGATCACGGAATGTTACGGTGACGGTATCTATGAAAATGGGATGTCTATTGGATCGAACATGCAGCAAGAGGATTTTTCTGCGAAAACTGCTTGATTTTCGTAAGTGATGTTGGAAAAAATCTGCGAAATCTAAGTAAATATTTCTAGGTGTAAATATGCCTTGTATTGTGGTTGAAACATCTGTAAACCACATGCTCACTGTCATTAAATAATGTTTGTCGAAGCCGTGATGAATGTAACTTTTTTGGAACATGGAATGTCTCGGTGAGTGAAACTCAGTAAATAAAAATTCTACTGGATAGAACTCGCTTGAATTGAATTCTTCTGCGAACATTTCATGATTTTCGAAACTGGATGTTAGGAAAAACCTGCGAAATCAGAATAAACACTTCTAGGTGTAAATATGCCTTGTATGGTGGATGAAAGTTCGGTAATCCACATGCTTCCACTCATTTAAGAATGTTTGTCGAATTCGTGATGCATGTGACGTGTTCGGAATACGGAATGTCATATTGAAGGAAACAATGTAAATTACAGGTCTATTGGGTAGAACTCGCTTGAAGAGAATTTTTCTGCGAAATGTGCCTCATTTTCAAAACTGCCATTAGGAGAACCCTGTGAAATCTGAGAAAATGCTTCTAAGTGTCAATATGCCTTGAATGGTGAATGAAAGTCCGGTAATCCACATGTTAATAACAGTGTAGTAATTATTTTTCAAACCGTGATTCATGGAGCGCTTTTGGAAAACGGAATTTCACCATAATGAAACAATGTAAATTACAATTCTATTGGGTAGAACTAGCTAGAATAGAATTTTTCTGCGAAAATTGCATGATTATCGAATCTGAAGTTTGGAGAAAGCTTCAAAATGGGAGTAAATATTTCTAGGTGTAAATATGCCTTTATGTTGGAAGAAAGTTGGGTAATCCACATTTTCACAACATATTAAAGAATCTTTTTCTAATCCATGATGCATATACCGTGTTCGGAACGTGGAATTTCACGGTGATTGAAACAATGTAAATTACTTCTCTATTGGGTAGAACTCGCTACAAGAGAATTTTTTGTGCGAAAACTTCTTCATTTTTGAAACTGGCGTTTGGAAAACGCTGCAAAATCTGAGAAAATACCTCTAAGTATCAATATTCAATTTATTGTGATGAAAGTTCGGTAATCCACATGCTAACAAATCTGTAGTGAATATTTGTCGAATCCATTATGCATGTAGCATGTTCGGAACACGGGATTTCATGCCCAGGGAGTTTATGTAAATTACATTTCTCTTGGTTAGAAATCACTCCAAGAGATTTTTCCTGAGAAATCTGCCTGATTTTTGAAAGTGGCGTTAGGAAAACGCTGCGAAATAAGATGAATATGTTCTCGGTGTAAATATGCCAAGTAGGGTGGATGAAAGTTCGGTAATCCGCATGCTAACAACTCTGTAGTGAATATTTGTCGAATCCGAGATACATGAAGCGTGTTCGGAACACAGAATATCACGGTGAGCGTATCTATGTAAAATACATGTCTCTTGGGTAGAACTCGCTCCAAGAGCTTTGTCTGAGAATTCGGCCTCATTTTCAAAACGGGCATTAGGAAAAATTTCGAAATATGAGTAAATGCTTCAAAGTGTCAATATGGCTTTTATGGTGGATGAAAGTTCAGTAATCCTTATGCTAACGACTCTGTAGTGAATATTTGTCGAATCCGTGATGCATGTAGCTTTATCGGAACATGGAATTTCACGATGGCGGGTTCTATGTAAATTGCATGTCTATTGGGTAGAACTCGCTCCAAGAGGATTTTTCTGCGAAAACTGCATGATTTAAAAACTGACATTAGGAGAAATCTACTAAATCAGAAAAAACTTTCTATGTATAAATATGCATTGTAAGGTGGATGAAAGTTCGGTAATACACATGTTCACAACTCATTAAAAATGTTTCTCAAATCCGTGATGTATGTAGTGTGTTCGGAACACGGAATGTCACGTTGAAGGAAACTATGTAAATTACATATCTATTGGTGAGAACCCGCTCCAGGAGCATTTTACTGTAAAATCTACCTCTGTTTGGAAACTGGTGTTATGAAAACGCTGCAAAATCTGAGCAAATGCTTTAAGGTGACAATATGTCTTCAATGGTTTATTAAAGATGTGTAATTCACATTCTAACAACTCAGCTGTGAAAATTTGCTGAATCCAATGTGCACGTAACTTTTTCAGATCACGGAATGTTACGGTGACGGTATCTATGAAAATGGGATGTCTATTGGATCGAACATGCAGCAAGAGGATTTTTCTGCGAAAACTGCTTGATTTTCGTAAGTGATGTTGGAAAAAATCTGCGAAATCTAAGTAAATATTTCTAGGTGTAAATATGCCTTGTATTGTGGTTGAAACATCTGTAAACCACATGCTCACTGTCATTAAATAATGTTTGTCGAAGCCGTGATGAATGTAACTTTTTTGGAACATGGAATGTCTCGGTGAGTGAAACTCAGTAAATAAAAATTCTACTGGATAGAACTCGCTTGAATTGAATTCTTCTGCGAACATTTCATGATTTTCGAAACTGGATGTTAGGAAAAACCTGCGAAATCAGAATAAACACTTCTAGGTGTAAATATGCCTTGTATGGTGGATGAAAGTTCGGTAATCCACATGCTTCCACTCATTTAAGAATGTTTGTCGAATTCGTGATGCATGTGACGTGTTCGTAATACGGAATGTCATATTGAAGTAAACAATGTAAATTACATGTCTATTGATTAGAACTCGCTTAAAGAGAATCTTTCTGCGAAATGTGCCTCATTTTCAAAACTGCCATTAGGAGAACCCTGTGAAATCTGAGAAAATGCTTCTAAGTGTCAATATGCCTTGAATGGTGAATGAAAGTCCGGTAATCCACATGTTAATAACAGTGTAGTAATTATTTTTCAAACCGTGATTCATGGAGTGCTTTTGGAAAACGGAATTTCACCGTAATGAAACAATGTAAATTACAATTCTATTGGGTAGAACTAGCTAGAATAGAATTTTTCTGCGAAAATTGCATGATTATCGAATCTGAAGTTTGGAGAAAGCTGCAAAATGAGAGTAAATATTTCTAGGTGTAAATATGCCTTTATGTTGGAAGAAAGTTGGGTAATCCACATTTTCACAACATATTAAAGAATCTTTTTCTAATCCGTGATGCATATACCGTGTTCGGAACGTGTAATTTCACGGTGATTGAAACAATGTAAATTACTTCTCTATTGGGTAGAACTCGCTCCAAGAGAATTTTTTGTGCGAAAACTTCTTCATTTTTGAAACTGGCGTTTGGAAAACGCTCCAAAATCTGAGAAAATACCTCTAAGTATCAATATTCAATCTATTGTGATGAAAGTTCGGTAATCCACATGCTAACAAATCTGTAGTGAATATTTGTCGAATCCATTATGCATGTAGCATGTTCGGAACACGGGATTTCATGGCCAGGGAGTTTATGTAAATTACATTTCTCTTGGTTAGAAATCACTCCAAGAGATTTTTCCTGAGAAATCTGCCTGATTTTTGAAAGTGGCGTTAGGAAAACGCTGCGAAATATGATGAATATGTTCTCGGTGTAAATATGCCAAGTAGGGTGGATGAAAGTTCGGTAATCCGCATGCTAACAACTCTGTAGTGAATATTTGTCGAATCCGAGATACATGAAGCGTGTTCGGAACACAGAATATCACGGTGAGCGAATCTATGTAAAATACATGTCTCTTGGGTAGAACTCGCTCCAAGAGCTTTTTCTGAGAATTCGGCCTCATTTTCAAAACGGGCATTAGGAAAAACTTTCAAAATATGAGTAAAAGCTTCAAAGTGTCAATATGGCTTTTATGGTGGATGAAAGTTCAGTAATCCTTATGCTAACGACTCTGTAGTGAATATTTGTTGAATCCGTGATGCATGTAGCTTTTTCGGAACATGGAATTTTATGATGGCCGGTTCTATGTAAATTGCATGTCTATTGGGTAGAACTCGCTCCAAGAGGATTTTTCTGCGAAAACTGCATGATTTAAAAACTGACATTAGGAGAAATCTACTAAATCAGAAAAAACTTTCTATGTATAAGTATGCAATGTAAGGTGGATGAAAGTTCAGTAATACACATGTTCACAACTCATTAAAGAATGTTTGTCGAATCCGTGATGCATGTAACGTGTTCAGAACACGGAATGTCTCGGTGAGTGAAACGTAAATTACATATCTTTTGGGTAGAACTCGCTTCAAGGGCATTTTCCTACCAAATCTGCCTCCTTTTCAAACCTGGCATTAAAACTAACCTGTGAAATCTCAGAAAATTCTTCAAAGTGTCAGTAAGCCATGTATGGTGGATGAAAGTGCTGTAATCCACTTGCTAACAACTATGTAGTGAATATTTGTCGACACCGAGAAGCATGTAGCGTTTTCGGAACACGGAAATTCACGGTGAGCGAATCCATGTAAATTACATGTCTATTGTTTTGAGCCCACTCCAAGAGGTTTTTGCCGTGAAATCTGCCTCAGTTTCGAAACTGGCGTTTGGAAAGCTCTGTGAAATCAGAGAAACTGCTTCTAAGCATCAATATGCCTTGTATTATGATGAAAGTCCTGTAATCCACATGCAAACAACTCTGTAGTGTACTTTGTCGAATCCTATCTGCATGTAGCGTGTTTGAAACACGGAAATTCACAGCAGGAGAATCTATGTGATTTACATATCTATTCGGTAGAACAGGCTCCAACAGATTTTTCCTTAGGAAACTGCCTGATATTTGAAACAGCTATTAGGAAAAAGCTGCAAACTAAGAGTTAAAATTTCTAGGTGTAAATATGCCTTGTATGGTGGATGAAAGTTCTGTAATACACATGTACACAACTCGTTAAAAATGTTTCTCAAATCCGTGATGTATGTAGTGTGTTCGGAACACGGAATGTCACGTTGAAGGAACTATGTAAATTACATATCTATTGGTGAGAACCCGCTCCAGGAGCATTTTACTGTAAAATCTACCTCTGTTTGGAAACTGGTGTTATGAAAACGCTGCAAAATCTGAGCAAATGCTTTAAGGTGACAATATGTCTAAAATGGTTTATTAAAGATGTGTAATTCACATTCTTACAACTCAGCTGTGAAAATTTGCTGAATCCAATGTGCACGTAACTTTTTCAGATCACGGAATGTTACGGTGACGGTATCTATGAAAATGGGATGTCTATTGGATCGAACATGCAGCAAGAGGATTTTTCTGCGAAAACTGCTTGATTTTCGTAAGTGATGTTGGAAAAAATCTGCGAAATCTAAGTAAATATTTCTAGGTGTAAATATGCCTTGTATTGTGGTTGAAACATCGGTAATCCACATGCTCACTGTCATTAAATAATGTTTGTCGAAGCCGTGATGAATGTAACTTTTTCGGAACATGGAATGTCTCAGTGAGTGAAACTCAGAAAATAAAATTCTACTGGATAGAACTCGCTTGAATTGAATTCTTCTGCAAACATATCATGATTTTCGAAACTGGATGTTAGGAAAAACCTGCGAAATCAGAATAAACACTTCTAGGTGTAAATATGTGTTGTATGGTGGATGAAAGTTCGCTAATCCACATGCTCCCACGCATTTAAGAATGTTTGTCGAATTCGTGATGCATGTGACGTGTTCAGAAAACGGAGTGTCTTATTGAAGGAAACAATGTAAATTACATGTCTATTGGGTAGAACTCGCTTGAAGAGTATTTTTCAGCGAAATGTGCTTCATTTTTAAAACTGCCATTAGGAGAACACTATGAAATAAGAGAAAATGCTTCTAAGTGTCAATATGCCTTGAATGGTGAATGAAAGTCCGGTAATCCACATGTTAATAACAGTGTAGTAATTATTTTTCAAACCGTGATTCATGGAGCGCTTTTGGAAAACGGAATTTCACCGTAATGAAACAATGTAAATTACAATTCTATTGGGTACAACTAGCTAGAATAGAATTTTTCTGTGAAAATTGCATGATTATCGATTCTGAAGTTTGGAGAAAGCTTCAAAATGAGAGTAAATATACCTTGGTGTAAATATACCTTTATGTTGGAAGAAAGTTCGGTAATCCAAATTTTCACAACATATTAAAGAATCTTTTTCTAATCCGTGATGCATATACCGTGTTCGGAACGTGGAATTTCACGGTGATTGAAACAATGTAAATTACATGTCTATTGGGTAGAACTCACTCCAAGAGCATTTTTCTGCCAAAACTGCATGATTTAAAAACTGACTTTATGAGAAATCTACAAAATCAGAAAAAAATTTGTATGTATAAATATGCATTGTAAGGTGGATGAAATTTCGGTAATAGACATGTTCACAACTCATTAAAGAATGTTTGTCGAATCCGTGATGCATGTAACGTGTTCAGAACACAGAATATCACGGTGAGTGAAACTAGGTAAATTACATATCCTTTGGGTAGAACTCGCACCAAGAGCATTTTCCTGCCAAATCTGCCTCATTTTCAAACTTGGAATTAAAACTAACTTGTGAAATCTGAGAAAATTCTTCAAAGTGTAAGTAAGCCATGTATGGAGGATGAAAGTGCTGTAATCCCCTTGCTAACAACTCTGTAGTGAATATTTGTCGAATCCGACATGCATGTACTGTGTTCGGAACATGGAATTTCACGGTGAGCGAATCCATGTAAATTACATGTCTATTGTTTCGAACCCGCTCCAAGAGTTTTTTGCCGTGAAATCTGCCTCAGTTTCGAAACTGGCGTTTGGAAAGCTCTGTGAAATCAGAGAAAATGCTTCTAAGCATCAATATGCCTTGTATTGTGATGAAAATCCTGTAATTCACATGCAAACAACTCTGTAGTGTGTTTTGTCGAAACCTATCTGCATGTAGCGTGTTCGAAACACGGAATTTCACATCAGGAGAATTTATGTAATTTACATATCCATTGGGTAGAACCCGCTCCAAAAGTTTTTTCTTTAGGAATCTGCCTGATTTTTGAAACTCCTATTAGGAAAAAGCTGCAAACAAAGGGTTTAAATTTCTAGGTGTAAACATGCTTTGTATGGTGGATGAAAGTTCTGTAATACACCTGTACACAACTCATTAAAAATGTTTTTCAAATTCGTGATGAATATACTATGTTCTGAACACGGAATTTCACGTTGAAGGGAACTATGTAAATTACATATCTATTGGTGAGTACCCACTCCAGGAGCATTTTACTTTAAAATCTACCTCTGTTTGAAACTGGTGTTATGAAAACGCTGCAAAATCTGAGGAAATGCTTTAAGGTGACAATATGTCTTCAATGGTTTATTATATATGTGTAATTCACATTCTAAAAACTCAGCTGTGAAAATTTGCTGAATCCAATGTGCACGTAACTTTTTCGGAACACGGAATGTTACGGTGTCGCTATCTATCAAAATGGGATGTCTATTGGATCGAACATGCAGCAAGAGAATTTTTCTGCAAAAAATGCCTGTTTTTCGTAACTGACGTTAGGAAAAATCTGCGAAATCTAAGTAAATATTTCTAGGTGTAAATATACCTTGTATTGTGATTGAAACATCGGTAATCCACATGCTCACGGTCATTAAATAATGTTTGTCAAAACAAAGATTAATGTAAAGTATTCGTAACACGGAATGTCTCGGTGAGTGAATCTCGGAAAATAAAATTCAACTGGATAGAACTCGCTTGAATTGAATATTTCTGCGAAAATTTCAAGAATTTCGAAACTGGATGTTGGGAAAAATCTGCGAAATCAGAATAAACACTTCTAGGTGTAAATATGCCTTGTATGGTGGATGAATGTTCGCTAATCCACATGCTCCTACTCATTAAAGAATGTTTGTCGAATTCGTGATGCATGTAACGTGTTCGGAATACGGAATGTCATATTGAAGGAAACAATGTAAATTAAATGTCTATTGGGTAGAACTCGCTTGAAGAGAATTTTTCTGCGAAACGTGCATCATTTTCAAAACTGCCATTAGGAGAACACTGTGAAATCTGAGAAAATGCTTCTAAGTGTCAATATGCCTTGAATGGTGAATGAAAGTCCTGTAATCCACATGTTAATAACAGTGTAGTAATTATTTTTCAAACCGTGATTCATTGAGCGCTTTTGGAAAACGGAATTTCACCGTAATGTAACAATGTAAATTACAATTCTATTGGGTAGATCTAGATAGAATAGAATTTTTCTGCGAAAATTGCATGATTATCGAATCTGAAGTTTGGAGAAAGCTTCAAAATGAGAGTAAATATTTCTAGGTGTAAATATGCCTTTATGTTGGAAGAAAGTTCGGTAATCCACATTTTCACAACATATTAAAGAATCTTTTTCTAATCCGTGATGCATATACCGTGTTCGGAACGTGGAATTTCACGGTGATTGAAACAATGTAAATTACTTCTCTATTGGGTAGAACTCGCTCCAAGAGAATTTTTTGTGCGAAAACTTCTTCATTTTTGAAACTGGCGTTTGGAAAACGCTGCAAAATCTGAGAAAATACTTCTAAGTATCAATATTCAATCTATTGTGATGAAAGTTCGGTAATCCACATGCTAACAAATCTGTAGTGAATATTTGTCGAATCCATTATGCGTGTAGCATGTTCGGAACACGGGATTTCATGGCCAGGGAGTTTATGTAAATTACATTTCTCTTGGTTAGAAATCACTCCAAGAGATTTTTCCTGAGAAATCTGCCTGATTTTTGAAAGTGGCGTTAGGAAAACGCTGCGAAATAAGATGAATATGTTCTCGGTGTAAATATGCCAAGTAGGGTGGATGAAAGTTCGGTAATCCGCATGCTAACAACTCTGTAGTGAATATTTGTCGAATCCGAGATACATGAAGCGTGTTCGGAACACAGAATATCACGGTGAGCGTATCTATGTAAAATACATGTCTCTTGGGTAGAACTCGCTCCAAGAGCTTTTTCTGAGAATTCGGCCTCATTTTCAAAACGGGCATTAGGAAAAACTTTCGAAATATGAGTAAATGCTTCAAAGTGTCAATATGGCTTTTATGGTGGATGAAAGTTCAGTAATCCTTATGCTAACGACTCTGTAGTGAATATTTGTCGAATCCGTGATGCATGTAGCTTTATCGGAACATGGAATTTCACGATGGCGGGTTCTATGTAAATTGCATGTCTATTGGGTAGAACTCGCTCCAAGAGGATTTTTCTGCGAAAACTGCATGATTTAAAAACTGACATTAGGAGAAATCTACTAAATCAGAAAAAAATTTCTATGTATAAGTATGCATTGTAAGGTGGATGAAAGTTCAGTAATACACATGTTCACAACTCATTAAAGAATGTTTGTCGAATCCGTGATGCATGTAACGTGTTCAGAACACGGAATGTCTCGGTGAGTGAAACGTAAATTACATTTCTTTTGGGTAGAACTCGCTTCAAGAGCATTTTCCTGCCAAATCTGCCTCCTTTTCAAACCTGGCATTAAAACTAATCTGTGAAATCTCAGAAAATTCTTCAAAGTGTCAGTAAGCCATGTATGGTGGATTAAAGTGCTGTAATCCACTTGCTAACAACTATGTAGTGAATATTTGTCGACACCGAGAAGCATGTAGCGTTTTCGGAACACTGAAATTCACGGTGAGCGAATCCATGTAAATTACATGTCTATTGTTTTGAGCCCACTCAAAGAGGTTTTTGCCGTGAAATCTGCCTCAGTTTCGAAACTGGCGTTTGGAAAGCTCTGTGAAATCAGAGAAACTGCTTCTAAGCATCAATATGCCTTGTATTATGATGAAAGTCCTGTAATCCACAAGCGAACAACTCTGTAGTGTATTTTGTCGAATCCTATCTGCATGTAGCGTGTTTGAAACACGGAATTTCACAGCAGGAGAATCTATGTGATTTACATATCTATTCGGTAGAACAGGCTCCAACAGATTTTTCCTTAGGAAACTGCCTGATTTTTGAAACTGCTATAAGGAAAAAGCTGCAAACTAAGAGTTAAAATTTCTAGGTGTAAATATGCCTTGTATGGTGAATGAAAGTTCTGTAATACACATGTACACAACTCTTTAAAAATGTTTCTCAAATCCGTGATGTATGTAGTGTGTTCGGAACACGGAATGTCACGTTGAAGGAACTATGTAAATTACATATCTATTGGTGAGAACCCGCTCCAGGAGCATTTTACTGTAAAATCTACCTCTGTTTGGAAACTGGTGTTATGAAAACGCTGCAAAATCTGAGCAAATGCTTTAAGGTGACAATATGTGTAAAATGGTTTATTAAAGATATGTAATTCACATTCTTACAACTCAGCTGTGAAAATTTGCTGAATCCAATGTGCACGTAACTTTTTCAGATCACGGAATGTTATGGTGACGGTATCTATGAAAATGGGATGTCTATTGGATCGAACATGCAGCAAGAGGATTTTTCTGCGAAAACTGCTTGATTTTCGTAAGTGATGTTGGAAAAAATCTGCGAAATCTAAGTAAATATTTCTAGGTGTAAATATGCCTTGTATTGTGGTTGAAACATCGGTAATCCACATGCTCACTGTCATTAAATAATGTTTGTCGAAGCCGTGATGAATGTAACTTTTTCGGAACATGGAATGTCTCGGTGAGCGAAACTCAGAAAATAAAATTTCTACTGGATAGAAGTCACTTGAATTGAATTCTTCTGCAAACATTTCATGATTTTCGAAACTGGATGTTAGGAAAAACCTGCGAAATCAGAATAAACACTTCTAGGTGTAAATATGCGTTGTATGGTGGATGAAAGTTCGCTAATCCACATGCTCCCACTCATTAAAGAATGTTTGTCGAATTCGTGATGCATGTGACGTGTTCAGAAAATGGAGTGTCTTATTGAAGGAAACAATGTAAATTACATGTCTATTGGGTAGAAATCGTTTGAAGAGTATTTTTCAGCGAAATGTGCTTCATTTTTAAAACTGCCATTAGGAGAACACTGTGAAATAAGGAAAATGCTTCTAAGTGTCCATATGCCTTGAATGGTGAATGAAAGTCCGGTAATCCACTAGTTAATAACAGTGTAGTAATTATTTTTCAAACCGTGATTCATGGAGCGCTTTTGGAAAACGGAATTTCACCGTAATGAAACAATGTAAATTACAATTCTATTGGGTAGAACTAGCTAGAATAGAATTTTTCTGTGAAAATTGCATGATTATCGATTCTGAAGTTTGGAGAAAGCTTCAAAATGAGAGTAAATATTCCTTGGTGTAAATATACCTTTATGTTGGAAGAAAGTTCAGTAATCCAAATTTTCACAACATATTAAAGAATCTTTTTCTAATCCGTGATGCATATACCGTGTTCGGAACGTGCAATTTCACGGTGATTGAAACAATGTAAATTACATGTCTATTGGGTAGAACTCGCTCCAAGAGGATTTTTCTGCGAAAACTGCATGATTTAAAAACTGACATTAGGAGAAATCTACAAAATCAGAAAAATATTTCTATGTATAAATATGCATTGTAAGGTGGATGAAATTTCGGTAATACACATGTTCACAACTCATTAAAGAATGTTTGTCGAATCCGTGATGCATGTAACATGTTCAGAACACGGAATATCACGGTGAGTGAAACTAGGTAAACTACAAATCTTTTGGGTAGAACTAGCTCCAAGAGCATTTTCCTGCCAAATCTGCCTCATTTTCAAAACTGGAATTAAAACTAACTTGTGAAATCTGAGAAAATTCTTCAAAGTGTCAGTAAGCCATGTATGGAGGATGAAAGTGATGTAATCCCCTTGCTAACAACTCTGTAGTGAATATTTGTCGAATCCGACATGCATGTACTGTGTTCGGAACATGGAATTTCACGGTGAGCGAATCCATGTAAATTACATGTCTATTGTTTTGAACCCGCTCCAAGAGTTTTTTGCCGTGAAATCTGCCTCAGTTTCGAAACTGGCGTTTGGAAAGCTCTGTGAAATCAGAGAAAATGCTTCTAAGCACCAATATGCCTTGTATTGTGATGAAAATCCTGTAATTCACATGCAAACAACACTGTAGTGTGTTTTGTCGAAACCTATCTGCATGTAGCATGTTCGATACACGGAATTTCACATCAGGAGAATTTATGTAATTTACATATCCTTAGGGTAGAACACGCTCCAAAAGTTTTTTCCTTAGGAATCTGCCTGATTTTTGAAACTCCTATTAGGAAAAAGCTGCAAACTAAGGGTTTAAATTTCTAGGTGTAAACATGCTTTGTATGGTGGATGAAAGTTCTGTAATACACCTGTACACAACTCATTAAAAATGTTTTTCAAATTCGTGATGAATGTACTTTGTTCCGAACACGGAATTTCACGTTGAAGGGAACTATGTAAATTACATATCTATTGGTGAGTACCCACTCCAGGAGCATTTTACTGTAAAATCTACCTCTGTTTGAAACTGGTGTTATGAAAACGCTGCAAAATCTGAGGAAATGCTTTAAGGTGACAATATGTCTTCAATGGTTTATTATATATGTGTAATTCATATTCTAAAAACTCAGCTGTGAAAATTTGCTGAATCAAATGTGCACGTACCTTTTTCAGAACACGGAATGTTACGGTTTTGCTATCTATCAAAATGGGATGTCTATTGGATCGAACATGCAGCAAGAGAATTTTTCTGCAAAAAATGCCTGTTTTTCGTAACTGACGTTAGGAAAAATCTGCGAAATCTAAGTAAATATTTCTAGGTGTAAATATGCCTTGTATTGTGGTTGAAACATCGGTAATCCACATGCTCACGGTCATTAAATAATGTTTCTCAAAACAAAGATTAATGTAAAGTTTTCGTAACACGGAATGTCTCGGTGAGTGAATCTCGGAAAATAAAATTCAACTGGATAGAACTCGCTTGAATTGAATATTTGTGCGAAAATTTCAAGAATTTCGAAACTGGATGTTGGGAAAAATCTGCGAAATCAGAATAAACACTTCTAGGTGTAAATATGCCTTGTATGGTGGATGAAAGTTCGCTAATCCACATGCTCCTACTCATTAAAGAATGTTTGTCGAATTCGTGATGCATGTAACGTGTTCGGAATACGGAATGTCATATTGAAGGAAACAATGTAAATTACATGTCTATTGGGTAGAACTCGCTTGAAGAGAATTTTTCTGCGAAACGTGCATCATTTTCAAAACTGCCATTAGGAGAACACGGTGAAATCTGAGAAAATGCTTCTAAGTGTCAATATGCCTTGAATGGTGAATGAAAGTCCAGTAATCCACATGTTAATAACAGTGTAGTAATTATTTTTCAAACCGTGATTCATGGAGCGCTTTTGGAAAACGGAATTTCACCGTAATGAAACAATGTAAATTACAATTCTATTGGGTAGATCTAGATAGAATAGAATTTTTCTGCGAAAATTGCATGATTATCGAATCTGAAGTTTGGAGAAAGCTGCAAAATGAGAGTAAATATTCCTAGGTGTAAATATGCCTTTATGTTGGAAGAAAGTTCGGTAATCCACATTTTCACAACATATTAAAGAATCTTTTTCTAATCCGTGATGCATATACCGTGTTCGTAACGTGGAATTTCACGGTGATTGAAACAATATAAATTACTTCTCTTTTGGGTAGAAATCGCTCCAAGAGAATTTTCATGCAAAACTGCTGCATTTTTGAAACTGGCATTTGGAAAACGCTGCAAAATCTGAGAAAATACCTCTAAGTATCAATATTCAATCTATTGTGATGAAAGTTCGGTAATCCACATGCTAACAAATCTGTAGTGAATATTTGTCGAATCCATTATGCATGTAGCATGTTCGGAACACGGGATTTCATGGGCAGGGATTTTATGTAAATTACATTTCTCCTGGTTAGAAATCACTCCAAGAGATTTTTTCTGAGAAATCTGCCTGATTTTCGAAACTGGCGTTAGGAAAACACTGCGAACTGAGATGAATTGATTCTCGGTGTAAATATGCCTTTTAGGGTGGATGAAAGTTCGGTAATCCACATGCTAACAACTCTGTAGTGAATATTTGTCGAATCAGAGATACATGAAGCGTGTTCAGAACACAGAATATAACGGTGAGCGAATCTATGTAAAATAAATGTCTCTTGGATAGAACTTGCTCCAAGAGCTTTTTCTGCGAATTCTGCCTCAGTTTCAAAACTGGCATTAGGTAAACGTTTCGAAATATGAGAAAATGCTTTAAAGTGTCAATATGGCTTTTATGGTGGATGAAGGTTCGGTAATCATTATGCTAACGACTCTGTAGTGATTATTTGTCGAATCCGTGATGCCTGTAACTTTTTCGGAACACGGAATTTCACGATGACGGGTTCTATGTAAATTGCATGTCTATTTGGTAGAACTCGCTCCAAGAGGATTTTTCTGCGAAAACTGCATGATTTAAAAACTGACATTAGAAAAAATCTACTAAATCAGAAAAAAAATTTGTATCTATAAATATGCATTGTAAGGTGGATGAAAGTTCGGTAATACACATGTTCACCACTCATTAAAGAATGTTTGTCGAATCCGTGATGCATGTAACGTGTTCAGAACACGGAATGTCACGGTGAGAGAAACTAGGTAAATTACATAACTTTTGGGTAGAACTCGCTCCAAGAGCATTTTCCTGCCAAATCTGCCACATTTTCAAACCTGTCATTAAAACAAACTTGTGAAATCTCAGAAAATTTTTCAAAGTGTCAGTAAGCCATGTATGGTGGATGAAAGTGCTGTAATCCACTTGCTATCAACTCTGTAGTGAATATTTTTAGAATCCGAGAAGCATGTAGCGTGTTCAGAACACGGAAATTCACGGTGAGCGAATCCATGTAAATTACATGTCTATTGTTTTGAAAACACTCCAAGGGGTTTTTGCCGTGAAATCTGCCTCAGTTTCGAAACTGGCGTTTGGAAAGCTCTGTGAAATCAGAGAAAATGCTTCTAAGCATCAATATGCCTTGTATTGTGATGAAAGTCCTGTAATCCACATGCAAACAAATATGTAGTGTATTTTGTCGAATCCTATCTGCATGTAGCGTGTTCGAAACACGGAATTTCATAGCAAGAGAATCTATGTAATTTACATATATATTGAGTAGATCACACTCCAACAGTTTTTTCCTTAGAAATCTGCCTGATTTTTGAAACTGCTATTAGGAAAATGCTGCAAACTAAGAGTTAAATTTCTAGTTGTAAATATGCCTTGTATGGTGGATGAAAGTTCTGTAATACACATGTACACAACTCATTAAAAATGTTTCTCAAATCCGTGAAGTATGTAGTTTGTTCGGAACACGGAATGTCACGTTGAAGGAAACTATGTAAATTACATATCTGTTGATGAGAACCCACTACAAGAGCATTTTACTGTAAAATCTACCTCTGTTTGGTAACTGGTGTTATGAAAACGCTGCAAAATCTGAGCAAATTCTTTAAGGTGACAATATGTCTTCAATGGTTTATTAAAGATGTGTAATTCACATTTTAACAACTCAGCTGTGAAAATTTGCTGAATCCAATGTGCACATTACTTTTTCAGAACACGGAATGTTACGGTGACGGTATCTATGAAAATGGGATATCTATCGGATCGAACAAGCAGCAAGAGAATTTTTCTGCGAAAACTGCTTGATTTTCGTAACTGACGATAGGAAAATTCTGCGAAATCTAAGTAAATATTTCTAGGTGTCAATATGCCTTGTATTGTGTTTGAAACATCGGTAATCCACATGCTCACTGTCATTAAATAATGTTTGTCGAAGCCATGATGAATGTAACGTTTTCGGAACATGGAATGTCTCGGTGAGTGAAACTCAGAAAATAAAAATTCTACTGGATAGAACTCGCTTGAATTGAATTCTTCTGCGAACATTTCATGATTTTCGAAACTGGATGTTAGGAAAAACCTGCGAAATCAGAATAAACACTTCTAGGTGTAAATATGCGTTGTATGGTGGATGAAAGTTCGCTAATCCACATGCTCTCACTCATTAAAGAATGTTTGTCGAATTCGTGATGCATGTAACGTGTTCGGAATACGGAATGTCATATTGAAGGATACAATGTAAATTACATGTCTTTTGGGTAGAACTCGCTTGAAGAGAATTTTTCTGCGAAATGTGCCTCATTTTCAAAACTGCCATTAGGAGAACATGGTGAAATCTGATAAAATGCTTCTAAGTGTCAATATGCCTTGAATGGTGAATGAAAGTCCGGTAATCCACATGTTAATAACAGTGTAGTAATTATTTTTCAAACCGTGATTCATGGAGTGCTTTTGGAAAACGGAATTTCACCGTATTGAAACAATCTAAAATACAATTCTATTGGGTAGAACTAGCTAGAATAGAATTTTTCCGCAAAAATTGCATGATAATCGAATCTGAAGTTTGGAGAAAGCTTTAAAATGGGAGTAAATATTTCTAGCTGTAAATATGCCTTTATGTTGGAAGAAAGTTCGGTAATCCATATTTTCACAACATATTAAAGAATCTTTTTGTAATCCGTGATTCCTATACCGTGTTCGGAACGTGGAATTTCACGGTGATTGAAACAATGTAAATTACTTCTCTATTGGGTAGAACACGCTCCAAGAGAATTTTTCTGCGAAAACTGCTGCATTTTTGAAACTGGCGTTTGGAAAACGCTGCAAAATCTGAGAAAATACTTCTAAGTATCAATATTCAATCTATTGTGATGAAAGTTCGGTAATCCACATGTTAACAAATGTGTATTGAATATTTGTCGAATCCATTATGCATGTAGCATGTTCGGAATACGGGATTTCATGGCCAGGGAGTTTATGTAAATTACATTTCTCTTGGTTAGAGATCACTCCAAGAGATTTTTCCAGAGAAATCTGCATGATTTTCGCAAATGGCATTAGGAAAACACTGCGAACTCAGAAGAATAGATTCTCGGTGTATATATGCCTTGTAGGGTGGATGAAAGTACGGTAATCCGCATGCTAACAACTCTGTAGTGAATATTTGTCGAATCCGAGATACATGAAGCGTGTTCGGAACACAGAATATCACGGTGAGCGAATCTATGTAAAATACATATCTCTTGGGTAGAACTTGCTCCAAGAGCTTTTTCTGCGAATTCTGCCTCAGTTTCAAAACTGGCATTAGGTAAACGTTTTGAAATATGAGAAAATGCTTCAAAGTTTCAATATGGCTTTTATGGTGGATGAAAGTTCGGTAATCTTTATGCTAACGACTCTGTAGTGAATATTTGTCGAATCCGTGATGAATGTAGCTTTTTCGGAACACGGAATTTCACGATGATGGGTTCTATGTAAATTGCATGTCTATTTGGTAGAACTCACTCCAAGAGTATTTTTCTGTGAAAACTGCATGATTTAAAAACTGACATTAGGAGAAATCTACTAAATCAGAAAAAACTTTCTATGTATAAATATGTATTGTAAGGTGGATGAAAGTTCGGTAATACACATGTTCACCACTCATTAAAGAATGTTTTTCGAATCCGTGATGCATGTAACGTGTTCAGAACACGGAATGTCACGGTGAGTGTAACAATGTAAATTACATATCTTTAGGGTAGAACTCGCTCCAAGAGAATTTTCCTGCCAAATCTGCCACATTTTCAAAACTGGCATTAAAACTAACTTGTGAAATCTCAGAAAATTCTTCAAAGTGTCAGTAAGCCATGTATGGTGGATGAAAATGCTGTAATCCACTTGCTAACAACTCTGTAGTGAATATTTGTCGAATCTGAGAAGCATGTAGCGTGTTCGGAACACGGAATTTCACGGTGAGCGAATCCATGTAAATTACATGTCTATTGTTTTGAACCCGCTCCAAGAGGTTTTTGCCGTGAAATCTGCCTCAGTTTCGAAACAAGCGTTTGGAAAGCTCTGCGAAATCAGAGAAAATGCTTCTAAGCATCAATATGCCTTGTATTGTGATGAAAGTCCTGTAATCCACATGGAAACAACTCTGTAGTGTATTTTGTCGAATCCTATCTGCATGTAGCTTGTTTGAAACACGGAATTTCACAGCAGGAGAATCTATGTAATTTACATATCTATTGGGTAGAACACGCTCCAACAGTTTTTTCCTTTGAAAACTGCCTGATTTTCGAAACTGCTATTAGAAAAAAGCTGCAAACTAAGATTTAAATTTTCTAGGTGTAAATATGCCTTTTATGGTGGATGAAAGTTCTGTAATACACATGTACACAACTCATTAAAAATGTTTCTTAAATCCGTGATGAATGTAGTGTGTTCGGAACACGGAATATCACGTAGAAGGAAACTATGTAAATTACATATCTATTGGTGAGAACCCGCTCCAGGAGCATTTTACTGTAAAATCTACCTCTGTTTGGATACTGGTGTTATGAAAACGCTGCAAAATCTGAGCAAATGCTTTAAGGTGACAATATGTCTTCAATGGTTTATTAAAGATGTGTAATTCACATTCTAACAACTCAAATGTGAAAATTTGCTGAATCCAATATGCACGTTTCTTTTTCAGAACACGGAATGTTGCGGTGATGGTATCTATGAAAATGGGATATCTATTGGATCTAACATGCAGCAAGAGAATTTTTCTGCGAAAACTGCTTGATTTTCGTAACTGACGATAGGAAAATTCTGCGAAATCTAAGTAAATATTTCTAGGTGTAAATATGCCTTGTGTTGTGTTTGAAACATCGGTAATCCACATGCTCACTGTCATTAAATAATGTTTGTCGAAGCCATGATGAATGTAAATTTTTCGGAACATGGAATGTCTCGGTGAGTGAAACTCAGAAAATAAAAATTCTACTGGAGAGAACACGCTTGAATTGAATATTTCAGCGAAAATTTCATGATTTTCGAAACTGTATATTAGGAAAAACCTAAGAAATCACAATAAACACATCTAGGTGTAAATATGCCTTGTATGGTGGATGAAAGTTCGGTAATCCACATGCTCCCACTCATTAAAGAATGTTTGTCGAATTCGTGATGCATGTAACGTGTTCGGAATACGGAATGTCATATTGAAGGATACAATGTAAATTACATGTCTTTTGGGTAGACCTCGCTTGAAGAGAATTTTTCTGTGAAATGTGCCTCATTTTCAGAACTGCCGTTAGGAGAACACGGTGAAATCTGATAAAATGCTTCTAAGTGTCAATATGCCTTGAATGGTGAATGAAAGTCCGGTAATCCTCATGTTTATAACAGTGTAGTAATTATTTTTCAAACCGTGATTCATGGAGTGCTTTTGGAAAACGGAATTTCACCGTAATGAAACAATCTAAATTACAATTCTATTGGGTAGAACTAGCTAGAATAGAATTTTTCTGCGAAAATTGCATGATTATCGAATCTGAAGTTTGGAGAAAGCTTCAAAATGGGAGTAAATATTTCTAGCTCTAAATATGCCTTTATGATGGAAGAAAGTTCGGTAATCCACATTTTCACAACATATTAAAGAATCTTTTTCTAATCCGTGATTCCTACACCGTGTTCGGAACGTGCAATTTCACGGTGATTGAAACAATGTAAATTACTTCTCTATTGGGTAGAACACGCTCCAAGAGAATTTTTCTGCAAAACTGCTACATTTTTTAAACTGGCGTTTGGAAAACGCTGCAAAATCTGAGAAAATACTTCTAAGTATCAATATTCAATCTATTGTGATGAAAGTTCGGTAACCCACATGCTAACAAATCTGTAGTGAATATTTGTCGAATCCATTATGCATGTAGCATGTTCGGTATACGGGTTTACATGGCGAGGGAGTTTATGTAAATTAAATTTCTCTTGGTTAGAAATCACTCCAAGAGATTTTTCCTGAGAAATCTGCCTGATTTTCGAAACTGGCTTTAGGAAATTCTGCGAACTCAGATGAAGAAATTCTCGGTGTATATATGCCAAGTAGGGTGGATGAAAGTTCGGTAATCCGCATGCTAACAACTCTGTAGTGAATATTTGTTGAATCCGAGATACATGAAGCGTGTTCGGAACACAGAATATCACGGTGAGCGAATCTATGTAAAATACATATCTCTTGGGTAGAACTTGCTCCAAGAGCTTTTTCTGCGAATTCTGCCTCAGTTTCAAAACTGGCATTAGGTAAACATTTCGAAATATGAGAAAATGCTTCAAAGTGTCAATGTGGCTTTTATGGTGGATGAAAGTTCGGTAATCCTTATGCTAACGACTCTGTAGTGAATAGTTGTCGAATCCGTGATGCATGTAGCTTTATCGGAACACGGAATTTCACGATGACGGGTTGTATGTAAATTGCATGTCTATTGGGTAGAACTCTCTCCAAGAGGATTTTTCTGTGAAAACTGCATGATTTAAAAACTGACATTAAGAGAAATCTACTAAATCAGAAAAAACTTTCTATGTTATATATATGCATTGTAAGGTGGATGAAAGTTCGCTAATACACATGTTCACCACTCATTAAAGAATGTTTTTCGAATCCGTGATGTATGTAACGTGTTCAGAACACGGATGTCACGGTGAGTGTAACAATGTAAATTACATCTCTTTTGGGTAGAACTCACTCCAAGAGCATTTTCCTGCCAAATCTGCCACATTTTCAAAACTGGCATTAAAACTAACTTGTGAAATCTCAGAAAATTCTTCAAAGTGTCAGTAAGCCATGTATGGTGGATGAAAATGCTGTAATCCACTTGCTAACAACTCTGTAGTGAATATTTGTCGAATCCGAGAAGCATGTAGCGTGTTCGGAACACGGAATTTCACGGTGAGCGAATCCATGTAAATTACTTGTCTATTGTTTTGAACCCGCTCGAAGAGGTTTTTGCCGTGAAATCTGCCTCAGTTTCGAAACAAGCGTTTGGAAAGCTCTGCGAAATCAGAGAAAATGCTTCTAAGCATAAATATGCCTTGTATTGTGATGAAAGTCCTGTAATCCACATGGAAACAACTCTGTAGTGTATTTTGTTGAATCCTATCTGCATGTAGCTTGTTTGAAACACGGAATTTCACAGCAGGAGAATCTATGTAATTTACATATCTATTGGGTAGAACACGCTCCAACAGTTTATTCCTTTGAAAACTGCCTGATTTTCGAAACTGCTATTAGAAAAAAGCTGCAAACTAAGATTTAAATTTTCTAGGTGTAAATATGCCTTGTATGGTGGATGAAAGTTCTGTAATACACATGTACACAACTCATTAAAAATGTTTCTCAAATCCGTGATGTATGTAGTGTGTTCGGAACACGGAATGTCACGTTGAAGGAAACTATGTAAATTACATATCTGTTGATGAGAACCCACTACAAGTGCATTTTACTGTAAAATCTACCTCTGTTTGGTAACTGGTGTTATGAAAACGCTGCAAAATCTGAGCAAATTCTTTAAGGTGACAATATGTCTTCAATGGTTTATTAAAGATGTGTAATTCACATTTTAACAACTCAGCTGTGAAAATTTGCTGAATCCAATGTGCACATTACTTTTTCAGAACACGGAATGTTACGGTGACGGTATCTATGAAAATGGGATATCTATCGGATCGAACAAGCAGCAAGAGAATTTTTCAGTGAAAACTGCTTGATTTTCGTAAGTGATGTTAGGAATAGTTTGCGAAATCTAACTAAATATTTCTAGGTGTATATATGCCTTGTATTGTGGTTGAAACATCGGTAATCCATATGCTCACGGTCATTATATAATGTTTGTCAAAGCCGTGATTAATCTAACGTTTTTGGAACATGGAATGTCTCGGTGAGTGAAACTCAGAAAATAACAATTCTACTGGACAGAACTCGCTTGAATTGAATTTTTCTGTGAAAATTTCATGCTTTTCGAAACTGGATGTTAGGAAAAACCTGCGAAAACAGAATAAACACTTCTGGGTGTAAATATGCCTTGTATGGTGAATGAAAGTTCGGTAATCCACATGCTCCCACTTATTAAAGAATGTTTGTCGAATTCGTGATGCATAACGTGTTCGGAATATGGAATGTCATATTGAAGGATACAATGTAAATAACATGTCTATTTGGTAGAACTCGCTTGAAGAGAATTTTTCTGCGAAATGTGCCTCATTTCCAATACTGCCATTAGGAGAACCCTGTGAAATCTGAGAAAATGCTTCTAAGTGTCAATATGCCTTGAATGGTGAATGAAAGTCCGGTAATCCACATGTTAATAACAGTGTAGTAATTATTTTTCAAACTGTGATTCATGGAGCGCTTTTGGAAAACGGAATTTCACCGTAATGAAACAATGTAAATTACAATTCTATTGGGTAGAACTAGCTAGAATAGAATTTTTCTGCGAAAATTGCATGATTATCGAATCTGAAGTTTGGAGAAAGCTTCAAAATTGGAGTAAATATTTCAAGCTGTAAATATGACTTTATGTTGGAAGAAAGTTCAGTAATCCACATTTTCACAACATACTAAAGAATATTTTTAATCCGTGTTTCCTATAACGTGTTCGGAACGTGCAATTTCACGGTGTTTGAAACAATGTAAATTACTTCTCTATTGCGTAGAACTCGCTCCAAGGGAATTATTCTGCGAAAACTCCTGCATTTTAGAAACTGGCGTTTGGAAAACGCTGCAAAATCTGAGAAAATACTTCTAAGTATCAATATTCAATCTATTGTGATGAAAGTTCGGTAATCCACATGCTAACAAATCTGTATTGAATATTTGTCTAATCCATTATGCATGTAGCATGTTCGGAACATGGGATTTCATGGCCAGGGAGTTTATGTAAATTACATATCTCTTGGTTAGAAATCACTCCAAGAGATTTTTCCTGAGAAATCTGCCTGATTTTCAAACCTGGATTTAGGAAAACACTGCAAACTCAGATGAATAAATTATCGGTGTAAATATGCCTTGTAGTGTGGATGAAAGTACACTAATCCGCATGCTAACAACTCTGTAGTGAATATTTGTCGAATCCGAGATACATGAAGCGTGTTCGGAACACAGAATATCACGGTGAGCGAATCTATGTAAAATACATATCTCTTGGGTAGAACTTGCTCCAAGAGCTTTTTCTGCGAATTCTGCCTCAGTTTCAAACTGGCATTAGGTAAACGTTTTGAAATATGAGAAAATGCTTCAAAGTTTCAATATGGCTTTTATGGTGGATGAAAGTTCGGTAATCTTTATGCTAACGACACTGTAGTGAATATTTGTCGAATCCGTGATGCATGTAGCTTTTTCGGAACACGGAATTTCACGATGATGGGTTCTATGTAAATTGCATGTCTATTTGTTAGAACTCGCTCCAAGAGGATTTTTCTGCGAAAACTGCATGATTTAAAAACTGACATTAAGAGAAATCTACTAAATCAGAAAAAACTTTCTATGTATAAATATGTATTGTAAGGTGGATGAAAGTTCGGTAATACACATGTTCACCACTCATTAAAGAATGTTTTTCGAATCCGTGATGCATGTAACGTGTTCAGAACACGGAATGTCACGGTGAGTGTAACAATGTAAATTACATATCTTTTGGGTAGAACTCGCTCCAAGAGAATTTTCCTGCCAAATCTGCCTCATTTTCAAACCTGGCATTAAAACTAACTTGTGAAATCTCAGAAAATTCTTCAAAGTGTCAGTAAGCCATGTATGGTGGATGAAAATGCTGTAATCCACTTGCTAACAACTCTGTAGTGAATATTTGTCGAATCCGAGAAGCATGTAGCGTGTTCGGAACACGGAATTTCACGGTGAGCGAATCCATGTAAATTACATGTCTATTGTTTTGAACCCGCTCCAAGAGGTTTTTGCCGTGAAATCTGCCTCAGTTTCGAAACAAGCGTTTGGAAAGCTCTGCGAAATCAGAGAAAATGCTTCTAAGCATCAATATGCCTTGTATTGTGATGAAAGTCCTGTAATCCACATGGAAACAACTCTGTAGTGTATTTTGTCGAATTCTATCTGCATGTAGCTTGTTTGAAACACGGAATTTCACAGCAGGAGAATCTATGTAATTTACGTATCTATTGGGTAGAACACGCTCCAACAGTTTTTTCCTTAGGAAACAGCCTAATTTTCGAAACTGCTATTAGAAAAAAGCTGCAAACTAAGATTTAAATTTTCTAGGTGTAAATATGCCTTTTATGGTGCATGAAAGTTCTGTAATACACATGTACACAACTCATTAAAAATGTTTCTTAAATCCGTGATGAATGTAGTGTGTTCGGAACACGGAATATCACGTAGAAGGAAACTATGTAAATTACATATCTATTGGTGAGAACCCGCTCCAGGAGCATTTTACTGTAAAATCTACCTCTGCTTGGATACTGGTGTTATGAAAACGCTGCAAAATCTGAGCAAATGCTTTAAGGTGACAATATGTCTTCAGTGGTTTATTAAAGATGTGTAATTCACATTCTAACAACTCAAATGTGAAAATTTCCTGAATCCAATGTGCACGTTACTTTTTCAGATCACGGAATGTTATGGTGATGGTATCTATGAAAATGGGATATCTATTTGATCGAACATGCAGCAAGAGAATTTTTCTGCGAAAACTGCTTGATTTTCGTAACTGACGATAGGAAAATTCTGCGAAATCTAAGTAAATATTTCTAGGTGTAAATATGCCTTGTATTGTGTTTGAAACATCGGTAATCAACATGCTCACTGTCATTAAATAATGTTTGTCGAAGACATGATGAATGTAACGTTTTCGGAACATGGAATGTCTCGGTGAGTGAAACTCAGAAAATAAAAATTCTACTGGATAGAACTCGCTTGAATTGAATTCTTCTGCGAACATTTCATGATTTTCGAAACTGGATGTTAGGAAAAACCTGCGAAATCAGAATAAACACTTCTAGGTGTAAATATGCGTTGTATGGTGGATGAAAGTTCACTAATCCTCATGCTCCCACTCATTAAAGAATGTTTGTCGAATTCGTGATGCATGTAACTTGTTCGGAATACGGAATGTCATATTGAAGGATACAATGTAAATTACATGTCTTTTGGGTAGAACTCGCTTGAAGAGAATTTTTCTGCGAAATGTGCCTCATTTTCAAAACTGCCATTAGGAGAACATGGTGAAATCTGATAAAATGCTTCTAAGTGTCAATATGCCTTGAATGGTGAATGAAAGTCCGGTAATCCACATGTTAATAACAGTGTAGTAATTATTTTTCAAACCGTGATTCATGGAGTGCTTTTGGAAAACGGAATTTCACCGTATTGAAACAATCTAAAATACAATTCTATTGGGTAGAACTAGCTAGAATAGAATTTTTCCGCGAAAATTGCATGATTATCGAATCTGAAGTTTGGAGAAAGCTTTAAAATGGGAGTAAATATTTCTAGCTGTAAATATGCCTTTATGTTGGAAGAAAGTTCGGTAATCCATATTTTCACAACATATTAAAGAATCTTTTTGTAATCCGTGATTCCTATACCGTGTTCGGAACGTGCAATTTCACGGTGATTGAAACAATGTAAATTACTTCTCTATTGGGTAGAACACGCTCCAAGAGAATTTTTCTGCGAAAACTGCTTCATTTTTTAAACTGGCGTTTGGAAAACGCTGCAAAATCTGAGAAAATACTTCTAAGTATCAATATTCAATCTATTGTGATGAAAGTTCGGTAATCCACATGCTAACAAATCTGTATTGAATATTTGTCGAATCCATTATGCATGTAGCATGTTCGGAATACGGGATTTCATGGCCAGGGAGTTTATGTAAATTACATTTCTCTTGGTTAGAGATCACTCCAAGAGATTTTTCCTGAGAAATCTGCCTGATTTTCGCAAATGGCATTAGGAAAACACTGCGAACTCAGAAGAATAGATTCTCGGTGTAAATATGCCAAGTAGGGTGGATGAAAGTTCGGTAATCCGCATGCTAACAACTCTGTAGTGAATATTTGTCGAATCCGAGATACATGAAGCGTGTTCGGAACACAGAATATCACGGTGAGTGAATCTATGTAAAATACATATCTCTTGGGTAGAACTTGCTCCAAGAGCTTTTTCTGCGAATTCTGCCTCAGTTTCAAAACTGGCATTAGGTAAACGTTTTGAAATATGAGAAAATGCTTCAAAGTTTCAATATGGCTTTTATGGTGGATGAAAGTTCGGTAATCTTTATGCTAACGACTCTGTAGTGAATATTTGTCGAATCCGTGATGAATGTAGCTTTTTCGGAACACGGAATTTCACGATGATGGGTTCTATGTAAATTGCATGTCTATTTGGTAGAACTCACTCCAAGAGTATTTTTCTGCGAAAACTGCATGATTTAAAAACTGACATTAGGAGAAATCTACTAAATCAGAAAAAACTTTCTATGTATAAATATGTATTGTAAGGTGGATGAAAGTTCGGTAATACACATGTTTACCACTCATTAAAGAATGTTTTTCGAATCCGTGATGCATGTAACGTGTTCAGAACACGGATGTCACGGTGAGTGTAACAATGTAAATTACATATCTTTTGGGTAGAACTCGCTCCAAGAGAATTTTCCTGCCAAATCTGCCACATTTTCAAAACTGGCATTAAAACTAACTTGTGAAATCTCAGAAAATTCTTCAAAGTGTCAGTAAGCCATGTATGGTGGATGAAAATGCTGTAATCCACTTGCTAACAACTCTGTAGTGAATATTTGTCGAATCCGAGATACATGAAGCGTGTTCGGAACACAGAATATCACGGTGAGTGAATCTATGTAAAATACATATCTCTTGGGTAGAACTTGCTCCAAGAGCTTTTTCTGCGAATTCTGCCTCAGTTTCAAAACTGGCATTAGGTAAACGTTTTGAAATATGAGAAAATGCTTCAAAGTTTCAATATGGCTTTTATGGTGGATGAAAGTTCGGTAATCTTTATGCTAACGACTCTGTAGTGAATATTTGTCGAATCCGTGATGAATGTAGCTTTTTCGGAACACGGAATTTCACGATGATGGGTTCTATGTAAATTGCATGTCTATTTGGTAGAACTCACTCCAAGAGTATTTTTCTGCGAAAACTGCATGATTTAAAAACTGACATTAGGAGAAATCTACTAAATCAGAAAAAACTTTCTATGTATAAATATGTATTGTAAGGTGGATGAAAGTTCGGTAATACACATGTTTACCACTCATTAAAGAATGTTTTTCGAATCCGTGATGCATGTAACGTGTTCAGAACACGGATGTCACGGTGAGTGTAACAATGTAAATTACATATCTTTTGGGTAGAACTCGCTCCAAGAGAATTTTCCTGCCAAATCTGCCACATTTTCAAAACTGGCATTAAAACTAACTTGTGAAATCTCAGAAAATTCTTCAAAGTGTCAGTAAGCCATGTATGGTGGATGAAAATGCTGTAATCCACTTGCTAACAACTCTGTAGTGAATATTTGTCGAATCTGAGAAGCATGTAGCGTGTTCGGAACACGGAATTTCACGGTGAGCGAATCCATGTAAATTACATGTCTATTGTTTTGAACCCGCTCCAAGAGGTTTTTGCCGTGAAATCTGCCTCAGTTTCGAAACAAGCGTTTGGAAAGCTCTGCGAAATCAGAGAAAATGCTTCTAAGCATCAATATGCCTTGTATTGTGATGAAAGTCCTGTAATCCACATGGAAACAACTCTGTAGTGTATTTTGTCGAATCCTATCTGCATGTAGCTTGTTTGAAACACGGAATTTCACAGCAGGAGAATCTATGTAATTTACATATCTATTGGGTAGAACACGCTCCAACAGTTTTTTCCTTTGAAAACTGCCTGATTTTCGAAACTGCTATTAGAAAAAAGCTGCAAACTAAGATTTAAATTTTCTAGGTGTAAATATGCCTTTTATGGTGGATGAAAGTTCTGTAATACACATGTACACAACTCATTAAAAATGTTTCTTAAATCCGTGATGTATGTAGTGTGTTCGGAACACGGAATATCACGTAGAAGGAAACTATGTAAATTTCATATCTATTGGTGAGAACCCGCTCCAGGAGCATTTTACTGTAAAATCTACCTCTGTGTGGATACTGGTGTTATGAAAACGCTGCAAAATCTGAGTAAATGCTTTAAGGTGACAATATGTATTCAATGGTTTATTAAAGATGTGTAATTCACATTCTAACAACTCAAATGTGAAAATTTGCTGAATCCAATATGCACGTTTCTTTTTCAGAACACGGAATGTTGCGGTGATGGTATCTATGAAAATGGGATATCTATTGGATCTAACATGCAGCAAGAGAATTTTTCTGCGAAAACTGCTTGTTTTTCGTAACTGACGATAGGAAAATTCTGCGAAATCTAAGTAAATATTTCTAGGTGTAAATATGCCTTGTGTTGTGTTTGAAACATCGGTAATCCACATGCTCACTGTCATTAAATAATGTTTGTCGAAGCCATGATGAATGTAAATTTTTCGGAACATGGAATGTCTCGGTGAGTGAAACTCAGAAAATAAAAATTCTACTGGAGAGAACACGCTTGAATTGAATATTTCAGCGAAAATTTCATGATTTTCGAAACTGTATATTAGGAAAAACCTAAGAAATCACAATAAACACATCTAGGTGTAAATATGCCTTGTATGGTGGATGAAAGTTCGGTAATCCACATGCTCCCACTCATTAAAGAATGTTTGTCGAATTCGTGATGCATGTAACGTGTTCGGAATACGGAATGTCATATTGAAGGATACAATGTAAATTACATGTCTTTTGGGTAGACCTCGCTTGAAGAGAATTTTTCTGTGAAATGTGCCTCATTTTCAGAACTGCCGTTAGGAGAACACGGTGAAATCTGATAAAATGCTTCTAAGTGTCAATATGCCTTGAATGGTGAATGAAAGTCCGGTAATCCTCATGTTTATAACAGTGTAGTAATTATTTTTCAAACCGTGATTCATGGAGTGCTTTTGGAAAACGGAATTTCACCGTAATGAAACAATCTAAATTACAATTCTATTGGGTAGAACTAGCTAGAATAGAATTTTTCTGCGAAAATTGCATGATTATCGAATCTGAAGTTTGGAGAAAGCTTCAAAATGGGAGTAAATATTTCTAGCTCTAAATATGCCTTTATGATGGAAGAAAGTTCGGTAATCCACATTTTCACAACATATTAAAGAATCTTTTTCTAATCCGTGATTCCTACACCGTGTTCGGAACGTGCAATTTCACGGTGATTGAAACAATGTAAATTACTTCTCTATTGGGTAGAACACGCTCCAAGAGAATTTTTCTGCAAAACTGCTACATTTTTTAAACTGGCGTTTGGAAAACGCTGCAAAATCTGAGAAAATACTTCTAAGTATCAATATTCAATCTATTGTGATGAAAGTTCGGTAACCCACATGCTAACAAATCTGTAGTGAATATTTGTCGAATCCATTATGCATGTAGCATGTTCGGAATACGGGTTTACATGGCGAGGGAGTTTATGTAAATTACATTTCTCTTGGTTAGAAATCACTCCAAGAGATTTTTCCTGAGAAATCTGCCTGATTTTCAAAACTGGCGTTAGGAAAACTCTGCGAACTCAGATGAATAGATTCTCGGTGTATATATGCCAAGTAGGGTGGATGAAAGTTCGGTAATCCGCATGCTAACAACTCTGTAGAGAATATTTGTCGAATCCGAGATACATGAAGCGTGTTCGGAACACAGAATATCACGGTGAGCGAATCTATGTAAAATACATATCTCTTGGGTAGAACTTGCTCCAAGAGCTTTTTCTGCGAATTCTGCCTCAGTTTCAAAACTGGCATTAGGTAAACATTTCGAAATATGAGAAAATGCTTCAAAGTGTCAATGTGGCTTTTATGGTGGATGAAGGTTCGGTAATCCTTATGCTAACGACTCTGTAGTGAATAGTTGTCTAATCCGTGATGCATGTAGCTTTATCGGAACACGGAATTTCACGATGACGGGTTCTATGTAAATTGCATGTCTATTGGGTAGAACTCTCTCCAAGAGGATTTTTCTGCGAAAACTGCATGATTTAAAAACTGACATTAAGAGAAATCTACTAAATCAGAAAAAACTTTCTATGTATAAATATGCATTGTAAGGTGGATGAAAGTTCGCTAATACACATGTTCACCACTCATTAAAGAATGTTTTTCGAATCCGTGATGTATGTAACGTGTTCAGAACACGGATGTCACGGTGAGTGTAACAATGTAAATTACATATCTTTTGGGTAGAACTCGCTCCAAGAGCATTTTCCTGCCAAATCTGCCACATTTTCAAAACTGGCATTAAAACTAACTTGTGAAATCTAAGAAAATTCTTCAAAGTGTCAGTAAGCCATGTATGGTGGATGAAAGTGCTGTAATTCCCTTGCTAACAACTCTGTAGTGAATATTTGTCGAATCCAAGAAGCATGTAGCGTGTTCGGAACATGGAATTTCACGGTGAGCGAATCCATGTAAATTACATGTCTATTGTTTTGAACCCGCTCCAAGAGGTTTTTGCCGTGAAATCTGCCTCAGTTTCGAAACAAGCGTTTGGAAAGCTCTGCGAAATCAGAGAAAATGCTTCTAAGCATCAATATGCCTTGTATTGTGATGAAAGTCCTGTAATCCACATGGAAACAACTCTGTAGTGTATTTTGTCGAATCCTATCTGCATGTAGCTTGTTTGAAACACGGAATTTCACAGCAGGAGAATCTATATAATTTACATATCTATTGGGTAGAACACGCTCCAACAGTTTTTTCCTTTGAAAACTGCCTGATTTTCGAAACTGCTATTCGAAAAAAGCTGCAAACTAAGATTTAAATTTTCTAGGTGTAAATATGCCTTTTATGGTGGATGAAAGTTCTGTAATACACATGTACACAACTCATTAAAAATGTTTCTTAAATCCGTGATGTATGTAGTGTGTTCGGAACACGGAATATCACGTAGAAGGAAACTATGTAAATTTCATATCTATTGGTGAGAACCCGCTCCAGGAGCATTTTACTGTAAAATCTACCTCTGTTTGGATACTGGTGTTATGAAAACGCTGCAAAATCTGAGTAAAAGCTTTAAGGTGACAATATGTATTCAATGGTTTATTAAAGATGTGTAATTCACATTCTAACAACTCAAATGTGAAAATTTGCTGAATCCAATATGCACGTTTCTTTTTCAGAACACGGAATGTTGCGGTGATGGTATCTATGAAAATGGGATATCTATTGGATCTAACATGCAGCAAGAGAATTTTTCTGCGAAAACTGCTTGATTTTCGTAACTGATGATAGGAAAATTCTGCGAAATCTAAGTAAATATTTCTAGGTGTAAATATGCCTTGTGTTGTGTTTGAAACATCGGTAATCCACATGCTCACTGTCATTAAATAATGTTTGTCGAAGCCATGATGAATGTAAATTTTTCGGAACATGGAATGTCTCGGTGAGTGAAACTCAGAAAATAAAAATTCTACTGGAGAGAACACGCTTGAATTGAATATTTCAGCGAAAATTTCATGATTTTCGAAACTGTATATTAGGAAAAACCTAAGAAATCACAATAAACACATCTAGGTGTAAATATGCCTTGTATGGTGGATGAAAGTTCGGTAATCCACATGCTCCCACTCATTAAAGAATGTTTGTCGAATTCGTGATGCATGTAACGTGTTCGGAATACGGAATGTCATATTGAAGGATACAATGTAAATTACATGTCTTTTGGGTAGACCTCGCTTGAAGAGAATTTTTCTGTGAAATGTGCCTCATTTTCAGAACTGCCGTTAGGAGAACACGGTGAAATCTGATAAAATGCTTCTAAGTGTCAATATGCCTTGAATGGTGAATGAAAGTCCGGTAATCCTCATGTTTATAACAGTGTAGTAATTATTTTTCAAACCGTGATTCATGGAGCGCTTTTGGAATACGGAATTTCACTCTAATGAAACAATCTAAATTACAATTCTATTGGGTAGAACTAGCTAGAATAGAATTTTTCTGCGAAAATTGCATGATTATCGAATCTGAAGTTTGGAGAAAGCTTCAAAATGGGAGTAAATATTTCTAGCTCTAAATATGCCTTTATGATGGAAGAAAGTTCGGTAATCCACATTTTCACAACATATGAAAGAATCTTTTTCTAATCCGTGATTCCTACACCGTGTTCGGAACGTGCAATTTCACGGTGATTGAAACAATGTAAATTACTTCTCTATTGGGTAGAACACGCTCCAAGAGAATTTTTCTGCAAAACTGCTTCATTTTTTAAACTGGCGTTTGGAAAATGCTGCAAAATCTGAGAAAATACTTCTAAGTATCAATATTCAATCTATTGTGATGAAAGTTCGGTAATCCACATGCTAACAAATCTGTAGTGAATATTTGTCGAATCCATTATGCATGTAGCATGTTCGGAATACGGGATTACATGGCGAGGGAGTTTATGTAAATTAAATTTCTCTTGGTTAGAAATCACTCCAAGAGATTTTTCCTGAGAAATCTGCCTGATTTTCAAAACTGGCGTTAGGAAAACTCTGCGAACTCAGATGAATAGATTCTTGGTGTATATATGCCTTGTAGGGTGGATGAAAGTTCGGTAATCCGCATGCTAACAACTCTGTAGTGAATATTTGTCGAATCCGAGATACATGAAGCGTGTTCGGAACACAGAATATCACGGTGAGCGAATCTGTGTAAAATACATGTCTCTTGGGTAGAACTCGCTCCAAGAGCTTTTTCTGAGAATTCGGCCTCATTTTCAAAACGGGCATTAGGAAAAACTTTCGAAATATGAGTAAATGCTTCAAAGTGTCAATATGGCTTTTATGGTGGATGAAAGTTCAGTAATCCTTATGCTAACGACTCTGTAGTGAATATTTGTCGAATCCGTGATGCATGTAGCTTTATCGGAACATGGAATTTCACGATGGCGGGTTCTATGTAAATTGCATGTCTATTGGGTAGAACTCGCTCCAAGAGGATTTTTCTGCGAAAACTGCATGATTTAAAAACTGACATTAGGAGAAATCTACTAAATCAGAAAAAACTTTCTATGTATAAATATGCATTGTATGGTGGATGAAAGTTCGGTAATACACATGTTCACAACTCATTAAAAATGTTTCTCAAATCCGTGATGTATGTAGTGTGTTCGGAACACGGAATGTCACGTTGAAGGAAACTATGTAAATTACATATCTATTGGTGAGAACCCGCTCCAGGAGCATTTTACTGTAAAATCTACCTCTGTTTGGAAACTGGTGTTATGAAAACGCTGCAAAATCTGAGCAAATGCTTTAAGGTGACAATATGTCTTCAATGGTTTATTAAAGATGTGTAATTCACATTCTAACAACTCAGCTGTGAAAATTTGCTGAATCCAATGTGCACGTAACTTTTTCAGATCACGGAATGTTACGGTGACGGTATCTATGAAAATGGGATGTCTATTGGATCGAACATGCAGCAAGAGGATTTTTCTGCGAAAACTGCTTGATTTTCGTAAGTGATGTTGGAAAAAATCTGCGAAATCTAAGTAAATATTTCTAGGTGTCAATATGCCTTGTATTGTGGTTGAAACATCGGTAATCCACATGCTCACTGTCATTAAATAATGTTTGTCGAAGCCGTGATGAATGTAACATTTTTGGAACATGGAATGTCTCGGTGAGTGAAACTCAGAAAATAAAAATTCTACTGGATAGAACTCGCTTGAATTGAATTCTTCTGTGAAAATTTCCTGCTTTTCGGAACTGGATGTTAGGAAAAACCTGCGAAAAAAAATAAACACTTTTGGGTGTAAATATGCCTTTTATGGTGGATGAAACTTCGGTAATCCACATGCTCCCACTCATTAAAGAATGTTTGTCGAATTCGTGATGCATAACGTGTTCGGAATATGGAATGTCATATTGAAGGATACAATGTAAATAACATGTCTATTTGGTAGAACTCACTTGAAGAGAATTTTTCTGCGAAATGTGCCTCATTTTCAAAACTGCCATTAGGAGAACCCTGTGAAATCTGAGAAAATGCTTCTAAGTGTCAATATGCCTTGAATTGTGAATGAAAGTCCGGTAATCCACATGTTAATAATAGCGTAGTAATTATTTTTCAAACCGTGATTCATGGAGCGCTTTTGGAAAACAGAATTTCACCGTAATGAAACAATGTAAATTATAATTCTATTGGGTAGAACTAGCTAGAATAGGATTTTTCTGCGAAAATTGCATGATTATCGAATCTGAAGTTTGGAGAAAGCTTCAAAATGGGAGTAAATATTTCAAGCTGTAAATATGCCTTTATGTTGGAAGATAGTTCGGTAATCCACATTTTCACAACATATTAAAGAATCTTTTTAATCCGTGATTCCTATAACGTGTTTGGAACGTGCAATTTCACGGTGTTTGAAACAATGTAAATTACTTCTCTATTGGGTAGAACTCGCTCCAAGGGAATTATTCTGCGAAAACTCCTGCATTTTAGAAACTGGCGTTTGGAAAACGCTGCAAAATCTGAGAAAATACGTCTAAGTATCAATATTCAATCTATTGTGATGAAAGTTCGGTAATCCACATGCTAACAAATCTGTATTGAATATTTGTCTAATCCATTATGCATGTAGCATGTTCGGAACACGGGATTTCATGGCCAGGGAGTTTATGTAAATTACATTTCTCTTGGTTAGAAATCACTCCAAGAGATTTTTCCTGAGAAATCTGCCTGATTTTCAAACCTGGCTTTAGGAAATCACTGCAAACTCAGATGAATAAATTATCGGTGTAAATATGCCTTGTAGTGTGGATGAAAGTCCGGTACTCCACATGTATATAACAGTGTAGTAATTATTTTTCAAACCGTGATTCATGGAGCGCTTTTGGAAAATGGAATTTCACCGTAATGAAACAATGTAAATTACAATTCTATTGGGTAGAACTAGCTAGAATAGAATTTTTCTGCGAAAATTGCATGATTATCGAATCTGAAGTTTGGAGAAAGCTTCAAAATGGGAGTAAATATTTCTAGCTGTAAATATGCCTTTATGTTGGAAGAAACTTTGGTAATCCACATTTTCACAACATATTAAACAATATTTTTCTAATCCGTTATGCATATAACGTGTATGGAACGTGGAATTTCATTGTGATTGAAACAATGTAAATTACTTCTCTATTGGGTAGAACTCGCTCCAAGAGAATTATTCTGCGAAAACTGCTTCATTTTTGAATCTGGCTTTTGGAAAACGCGGCAAAATCTGAGAAAATACTTCTAAGTATCAATATTCAATATATTGTGATGAAAGTTCTTTAATCCACATGCTAACAAATCTGTATTGAATATTTGTCGAATCCATTATGCATGTAGTATGTTCAGAATACGGGATTTCATGGCCAGGGAGTTTATGTAAATTACATTTCCCTTGGTTAGAAATCACTGCAAGAGATTTTTCCTGAGAAATCTGCCTGATTTTCGCAAATGGCATTAGGAAAACACTGCGAACTCAGATGAATAGATTCTCGGTGTATATATGCCTTGTAGGGAGGAAGAAAGTTCGGTAATCTGCATGCTAACAACTCTGTAGTGAATATTTGTTGAATTCGAGATACATGAAGCGTGTTCGGAACACAGAATATCACGGTGAGCGAATCTATGTAAAATAAATGTCTCTTGGGTAGAACTTCCTCCAAGAGCTTTTTCTGCGAATTCTGCCTCATTTTCAAAACTGGCATTAGGTAAACATTTCGAAATATGAGAAAATGCTTCAAAGTGTCAATATGGCTTTTATGGTGGATGAAGGTTCGGTAATCCTTATGCTAACGACTCTGTAGTGATTATATGTCGAATCCGTGATGCATGTAGCTTTATCGGAACACGGAATTTCACGATGACAGGTTCTATGTAAATTGCATGTCTATTGGGTAGAACTCTCTCCAAGAGGATTTTTCTGCGAAAACTGCATGATTTAAAAACTGACATTAAGAGAAATCTACTAAATCAGAAAAAAATTTCTATGTATAAATATGCATTGTAAGGTTGATGATAGTTCGTTAATACACATGTTCACACCTCATTAAAGAATGTTTGTCGAATCCGTGATGCATGTAACGTGTTCAGAACACGGAATGTCACGGTGAGTGAAACTAGGTAAATTGCATATCTTTTGGGTACAACTCGCTCCAAGAGCATTTTCCTGCCAAATCTGCCTCTTTTTCAAACCTGGCATTAAAACTAACCTGTGAAATCTGAGAAAATTCTTCAAAGTGTCAGTAAGTAATGTATGGTGGATGAAAGTGCTGTAATCCCCTAGGTAACAATTCTGTAGTGAACAGTTTCGAATCTGTGATGCATGTAGCGTGTTCGGAACCCGGAATTTCACGGTGAGCAAATTCATGTAAATTACATGTCTATTGTTTTGTGCCCGCTCCAAGAGGATTTTGCCGTGAAATCTGCCTCAGTTTCGAAACTGGCATTTGGAAAGCTCTGTGAAATCAGAGAAAATACTTCTAAGCATCAATATGCCTTGTATTGTGATGAAAGTCCTGTAATCCACATGCAAACAACACAGTAGTGTATTTTGTCGAAACCTATCTGCATGTAGCGTGTTCGAAACACAGAATTTCAAGCGGGAGAATCTATGTACTTTACATATTTATTGGGTAGAACACGCTCCAACAGTTTTTTCCTTAGGAAACACCCTGATTTTTGAAACTGCTATTAGGAAAAAGCTGCAAAATAAGTGTTAAAGTTTCTAGGTGTAAATATGCCTTTTATGGTGGATTAAAGTTCTGTAATACACATGTACACAACTCATTAAAAATGTTTCTCAAATCCGTGATGTATGTAGTGTGTTCGGAACATGGAATATCACGTTGAAGGAAACTATGTAAATTACATATCTATTGGTGAGAACCCGCTCCAGGAGCATTTTAGTGTAAAATACACCTCTGTTTGGTAACTGGTGTTATGAAACGCTGCAAAATCTGAGCAAATGCTTTAAGGTGACAATATGTCTTCAATGGTTTATTAAAGATGTGTAATTCACATTCTAACAACTCAGCTGTGAAAATTTGCTGAATCCAATGTGCACGTTAATTTTTCAGAACACGGAATGTTACAGTGATGCTATCTATGAAAATGGGATGTCTATTGGATCGAACATGCAGCAAGAGAATTTTTCTGTGAAAACTGCCTGATTTTCGCTACTGACGTTAGGAAAATTCTGCGAAATCTAAGTAAATATTTCTAGGTGTAAATATGCCTTGTATTTTGGTTATAATATCGGTAATCCACATGCTCACGGTCATTAAATAATGTTTGTCGAATCCGTGATGATTGTAACGTTTTCGGAACATGGAATGTCTCGGTGAGTGAAACTCAGAAAATAACAATTCTACTGGTTAGAACTCGCTTGAATTGAATATTTCAGGGAAAATTTCATGATTTTTGAAACTGGATGTTAGGAAAAACCTGCGAAATCAGAATAAACACTTCTAGGTGTAAATATGCCTTGTATGGTGGATGAAAGTTCGGTAATCCACATGCTCCCACTCATTAAAGAATGTTTGTCGAATTCGTGATGCATGTAATGTGTTCGGAATACGGACAGTCATATTGAAGGAAACAATGTAAATTACATGTCTTTTGGGTAGAACTCGCTTGAAGAGAATTTTTCTGCGAAATGTGCCTCATTTTCAAAACTGCCATTAGGAGAACCCTGTGAAATCTGAGAAAATGCTTCTAAGTGTCAATATGCCTTGAATGGTGAATGAAAGTCCGGTAATCCACATGTTAATAACAGTGTAGTAATTATTTTTCAAACCGTGATTCATGGAGCGCTTTTGGAATACGGAATTTCACCGTAATGAAACAATGTAAATTACAATTCTATTGGGTAGAACTAGGTAGAATAGAATTTTTCTGCGAAAATTGCATGATTATCGAATCTGAAGTTTGGAGAAAGCTTCAAAATGGGAGTAAATATTTCTAGGTGTAAATATGCCTTTATGTTGGAAGAAATTTCGGTAATCCATATTTTCACAACATATTAAAGAATCTTTTTGTAATCCGTGATTCCTATACCGTGTTCGGAACGTGCAATTTCACGGTGATTGAAACAATGTAAATTACTTCTCTATTGGGTAGAACACGCTCTAAGAGAATTTTTCTGCAAAACTGCTTCATTTTTTAAACTGGCGTTTGGAAAACGCTGCAAAATCTGAGAAAATACTTCTAAGTATCAATATTCAATCTATTGTGATGAAAGTTCGGTAATCCACATGCTAACAAATCTGTAGTGAATATTTTTCGAATCCATTATGCATGTAGCATGTTCGGAATACGGGATTACATGGCCAGGGAGTTTATGTAAATTAAATTTCTCTTGGTTAGAAATCACTCCAAGAGATTTTTCCTGAGAAATCTGCCTGATTTTCGAAACTGGCGTTAGGAAAACTCGGCGAACTCAGATGAATAGATTCTCGGTGTATATATGCCTTGTAGGGTGGATGAAAGTTCGGTAATCCGCATGCTAACAACTCTGTAGTGAATATTTGTCGAATCCGAGATACATGAAGCGTGTTCGGAACACAGAATATCACGGTGAGCGAGTCTATGTAAAATACATATCTCTTGGGTAGAACTTGCTCCAAGAGCTTTTTCTGCGAATTCTGCCTCAGTTTCAAAACTGGCATTAGGTAAACGTTTCGAAATATGAGAAAATGCTTCAAAGTGTCAATATGGCTTTTATGGTGGATGAAAGTTCGGTAATCCTTATGCTAACGACTCTGTAGTGAATATTTGTCGAAACCGTGATGCATGTAGCTTTATCGGAACACGGAATTTCACGATGGCGGGTTCTATGTAAATTGCATGTCTATTGGGTAGAACTCTCTCCAAGAGGATTTTTCTGCGAAAACTGCATGATTTAAAAACTGACATTAAGAGAAATCTACTAAATCAGAAAAAAATTTCTATGTATAAATATGCATTGTAAGGTGGATGAAAGTTCGGTAATACACATGTTCACAACTCATTAAAGAATGTTTGTCGAATCCGTGATGCATGTAACGTGTTCAGAACACGGAATGTCACGGTGAGTGAAACGAGGTAAATTACATATCTTTTGGGTAAAATTCGCTCCAAGAGCATTTTCCTGCGTAATCTGCCTCATTTTCAATCCTGGAATTAAAACTAACTTGTGAAATCTCAGAAAATTCTTAAAAGTGTCAGTAAGCCATGTATGGAGGATGAAAGTGCTGTAATCCCCTTGCTAACAACTCTGTAGTGAATATTTTTCGAATCCGAGATGCATGTAGTGTGTTCGGAACACGGAATTTCACGGTGAGCGAATCCATGTAAATTACATGTCTATTGTTTTGAACCTGCTCCAAGAGGTTTTTGCCGTGAAATCTGCCTCAGTTTCGAAACTGGCGTTTGGAAAGCTCTGTGAAATCAGAGAAAATGCTTCTAAGCATCAATATGCCTTGTATTGTGATGAAAGTTCTGTAATTCACATGCAAATAACTCTGAATTGTGTTTTGTCGAATCCTATCTGCATGTAGCTTGTTCGAAACACGGAAATTCACAGCAGGAGAATCTATGTAATTTACATATCCATTTGGTAGAACACGCTCCAACAGTTTTTTCCTTAGGAATCTGCCTGAATTTTGAACCTGCTACTAGGAAAAAGCTGCAAACTAAGAGTTAAAGTTTCTAGGTGTAAATTTGCCTTGTATGGTGGATGAAAGTTCTGTAATATAAATGTACACAACTCATTAAATATGTTTCTCAAATCCGTGATTTATGCAGTTTGTTCAGAACACGGAATGTCACGTTGGAGGAAACTATGTAAATTACATATCTATTTGTTGAGAACACGCTCCAGGAGCATTTTACTGTAAAATCTACCTCTGTTTGGAAACTGGTGTTATGAAAACGCTGCAAAATCTGAGCAAATGCTTTAAGGTGACAATATGTCTTCAATGGTTTATTAAAGATATGTAATTCACATTCTAACCACTCAGATGTGAAAATTTGCTGAATCCAATGTGCACGTTACTTTTTCAGAACACGGAATGTTACGGTGACGGTATTTATGAAAATGGGATTTCTATTGGATCGAACATGCAGCAAGAGAATTTTTCTGCGAAAACTGCTTGATTTTCGTAAGTGACTTCAGGAAAAGACTGCGAAATCTAAGTAAATATTTCTAGGTGTAAATATGCCTTGTATTGTGGTTGAAACATCGGTAATCCACATGCTCACGGTCATTAAATAATGTTTGTCGAAGCCGTGATGAATGTAAAGTTTTCGGACCATGGAATGTCTCGGTGAGTGAAACTTAGAAAATAACAATTCTACTGGATAGAACTCGCTTGAATTGAATTCTTCTGCGAACATTTCATGATTTTCGAAACTGGATGTTAGGAAAAACCTGCGAAATCAGAATAAACACTTCTAGGTGTAAATATGCCTTGTATGGTGGATGTAAGTTCGGTAATCCACATGCTCCCACTCATTAAAGAATGTTTGTCGAATTCGTGATGCATGTAACGTGTTCGGAATACGGAATGTCATATTGAAGGAAACAATGTTAATTACATGTCTATTGGGTAGAACTCTCTTGAAAAGAATTTTTCTGCAAAATGTGCCTCATTTTCAAAACTGCCATTAGGAGAACCCTGTGAAATCTGAGAAAATGCTTCTAAGTCTCATTATGCCTTGAATAGTGAATGAAAGTCCGGTAATCCACATGTTAATAACAGTGTAGTAATTATTTTTCAAACCGTGATTCATGGAGCGCTTTTGGAAAACGGAATTTCACCGTAATGAAACAAGGTAAATTACAATTCTATTGGGTAGAACTAGCTAGAATAGATTTTTTTTGCGAAAATTGCATGATAATTGAATCTGAAGTTTGGAGAAAGCTTCAAAATGAGAGTAAATATTTCCAGGTGTAAATATGCCTTTATGTTGGAAGAAACTTCGGTAATCCACATTTTCACAACATATTAAACAATATTTTTCTAATCTGTTATGCATATAACGTGTATGGAACGTGGAATTTCATTGTGATTGAAACAATGTAAATTACTTCTCTATTGGGTAGAACTCGCTCCAAGAGATTTATTCTGCGAAAACTGCTTCATTTTTGAATCTGGCTTTTGGAAAACGCTGCAAAATCTGAGAAAATACTTCTAAGTATCAATATTCAATCTATTGTGATGAAAGTTCGGTAATCCACATGCTAACAAATATGTAGTGTATATTTGTCGAATCCATTATGCATGTAGCATGTTCAGAAGACTGGATTTCATGTCCAAGGATTTTATGTAAATTACATTTCTCTTGGTTAGAAATCACTCCAAGAGATTTTTCCTGAGAAATCTGCCTGATTTTCGAAACTGGCATTAGGAAAATACTGCGAACTCAGATGAATACATTCTCGGTGTAAATATGCCTTGTAGGGTGGATGAAAGTTCGGTAATCCGCATGCTAACAACTGTGTAGTGAATATTTGTCAAATCAGAGATACATGAAGCGTGTTCAGAACAAACAATATCACGGTGAGCGAATCTATGTAAAATACATGTCTCTCGAGTAGAACTCGCTCCAAGAGCTTTTTCTGCGAATTTGCCTCAGTTTCAAAACGGGCATTAGGAAAAAGTTTTGAAATATGAGAAAATGTTTAAAGTGTCAATATGGCTTTTATGGTGGATGAAAGTTCGGTAATCCTTATGCTAACGACTCTGTAGTGAATATTTGTCGAATCCGTGATGCCTGTAGCTTTTTCGGAACACGGAATTTCACGATGAAGGGTTCTATGTAAATTGAATGTCTATTGGGTAGAACTCGCTCCAAGAGGATTTTTCTGCGAAAAATGCATGATTTAAAAACTGACATTAGAAAAAATCTACTAAAAAAAAAAAATTTTTTATGTATAAATATGCATTGAAAGGTGGATGAAAGTTTGTTAATACACATGTTCACCACTCATTAAAGAATGTCGAATCCGTGATGCATGTAACGTGTTCAGAACACGGAATGTCACGGTGAGAGAAACTAGGTAAATTACATTTCTTTTGTGTAGTACTCGCTCCAAGAGCATTTTCCTGCCAAATCTGCCTCATTTTCAAACCTGTCATTAAAACTAACTTGTGAAATCTCAGAAAATTTTTCAAAGTGTCAGTAAGCCATGTATGGTGGATGAAAGTGCTGTAATCCACTTGCTAACAACTGTGTAGTGAATATTTGTCGAATCCGAGATGCATGTAGCGTGTTCAGAACACGGAATTTCATGGTGAGCGAACCTATGTAAATTACATGTCTATTGTTTTGAACCCGCTCTTAGAGGTTTTTGCCATGAAATCTGCCTCAGTTTCGAAACTGGCGTTTGGAAAGCTCTGTGAAATCAGAGAAAATGCTTCTAAGCATCAGTATGCCTTGTATTGTGATGAAAGTCCTGTAATCCACATGCAAACATCTATGTAGTGTATTTTGTCGAATCCTATCTGCATGTAGCGTGTTCGAAACACGGAATTTCAAAGCAGGAGAATCTATGTAATTTACATATATATTGAGTAGAACACGCTCCAACATTTTTTCCTTAGGAATCTGCCTGATTTTTGAAACTGCTATTAGGAAAATCCTGCAAATTAAGAGTTAAAGTTTCTAGGTGTAAATATGCCTTGTACGGTGGATGAAAGTTCTGCAATACACATGTACACAACTCATTAAAAATGTTTCTCAAATCCGTGATGTATGTAGTTTGTTCGGAACACGGAATGTCACGTTGAAGGAAACTATGTAAATTACATATCTATTGATGAGAACCCACTACAAGAGCATTTTACTGTAAAATCTACCTCTGTTTGGTAACTGGTGTTATGAAAACGCTGCAAAATCTGAGCAAATGCTTTAAGGTGACAATATGTCTTCAATGGTTTATTAAAGATGTGTAATTCACATTCTAACAACTCAGCTGTGAAAATTTGCTGAATCCAATGTGCACGTTACTTTTTCAGAACACGGAATGTTACGGTGACGGTATCTATGAAAATGGGATATCTATTGGATCGAACAAGCAGCAAGAGAATTTTTCTGTGAAAACTGCTTGATTTTCGTAAGTGATGTTAGGAATAGTCTGCGAAATCTAACTAAATATTTCTAGGTGTATATATGCCTTGTATTGTGGTTGAAACATCGGTAATCCATATACTCATGGTCATTAAATAATGTTTGTCAAAGCCGTGATTAATCTAACGTTTTCGGAACATGGAATGTCTCGGTGAGAGAAACTCAGAAAATAACAATTCTACTGGACAGAACTCGCTTGAATTGAATTTTTCTGTGAAAATTTCATGCTTTTCGAAACTGGATGTTAGGAAAAATCCGGGAAAACAAAATAAACACTTCTGGGTGTAAATACGCCTTTTATGGTGGATGAAATTTCGGTTATCCACATGCTCCCACTCATTAAAGAATGTTTGTCGAATTCGTGATGCATAACGTGTTCGGAATATGGAATGACATATTGAAGGATACAATGTAAATAACATGTCTATTGGGTAGAACTCGCTTGAAGAGTATTTTTCGGCGAAATGTGCCTCATTTTCAATACTGCCATTAGGAGAACCCTGTGAAATCTGAGAAAATGCTTCTAAGTGTCAATATGCCTTGAATGGTGAATGAAAGTCCGGTAATCCACATGTTAATAATAGCGTAGTAATTATTTTTCAAACTATGATTCATGGAGCGCTTTTGGAAAACAGAATTTCACCGTAATGAAACAATGTAAATTACAATTCTATTGGGTAGAACTAGCTAGAATAGAATTTTTTTGCGAAAATTGCATGATTATCGAATCTGAAGTTTGGAGAAAGCTTCAAAATGGGAGTAAATATTTCAAGCTGTAAATATGCCTTTATGTTGGAAGAAAGTTCGGTAATCCACATTTTCACAACATATTAAAGAAACTTTTTAATCCGTGATTCGTATAACGTGTTCGGAACGTGCAATTTCACGGTGTTTGAAACAATGTAAATTACTACTCTATAGGGTAGAACTCGCTCCAAGGGAATTATTCTGCGAAAACTGCTGCATTTTAGAAACTGGCGTTTGGAAAACGCTGCAAAATCTGAGAAAATACTTCTAAGTATCAATATTCAATCTATTGTGATGAAAGTTCGGTAATCCACATGCTAACAAATCTGTATTGAATATTTGTCGAATCCATTATGCATGTAGCATGTTCGGAACACGGGATTTCATGGCCAGGGAGTTTATGTAAATTACATTTCTCTTGGTTAGAAATCACTCCAAGAGATTTTTCCTGAGAAATCTGCCTGATTTTCAAACCTGGATTTAGGAAATCACTTCAAACTCAGATGAATAAATTATCGGTGTAAATATGCCTTGTAGTGTGGATGAAAGTACACTTATCCGCATGCTAACAACTCTGTAGTGAATATTTGTCGAATCCGAGATACATGAAGCGTGTTCGGAACACAGAATATCACGGTGAGCGAGTCTATGTAAAATACATGTCTCTTGGGTAGAACTCGCTCCAAGAGCTTTTTCTGCGAATTCTGCCTCATTTTCAAAACGGGCATTAGGAAAAATTTTCGAAATATGAGAAAATGCTTCAAAGTTTCAATATGGCTTTCATGGTGGATGAAAGTTCGGTAATCCTTATGCTAACGACACTGTAGTGAATATTTGTCGAATCCGTGATGCATGTAGCTTTTTCGGAACACGGAATTTCACGATGATGGGTTCTATGTAAATTGCATGTCTATTTGTTAGAACTCGCTCCAAGAGGATTTTTCTACGAAAACTGCATGATTTAAAAACTGACATTAGGAGAAATCTACTAAATCAGAAAAAACTTTCTATGTATAAATATGCATTGTAAGGTGGATGAAAGTTCGGTAACACACATGTTCACCACTCATTAAAGAATGTTTTTCGAATCCGGGATGCATGTAACGTGTTCAGAACACGGAATGTCACGGTGAGTGTAACAATGTAAATTACATATCTTTTGGGTAAAACTCACTCCAAGAGAATTTTCCTGCCAAATCTGCCACATTTTCAAAACTGGCATTAAAACTAACTTGTGAAATCTCAGAAAATTCTTCAAAGTGTCAATAAGCCATGTATGGTGGATGAAAGTGCTGTAATCCCCTTGCTAACAACTCTGTAGTGAATATTTGTCGAATCCGAGAAGCATGTAGCGTGTTCGGAACACGGAATTTCACGGTGAGCGAATCCATGTAAATTACATGTCTATTGTTTTCAACCCGCTCCAAGAGGTTTTTGCCGTGAAATCTGCCTCAGTTTCGAAACAAGCATTTGGAAAACTCTGTGAAATAAGAGAAAATGCTTCTAAGCATCAATATGCCTTGTATTGTGATGAAAGTCCTGTAATCCACATGGAAACAACTCTATAGTGTATTTTGTCGAATTCTATCTGCATGTAGAGTGTTTGAAACACGGAATTTCACAGCAGGAGAATCTATGTAATTTACATATCTATTGGGTAGAACAAGCTCCAACAGTTTTTTCCTTTGAAAACTGCCTGATTTTCGAAACTGCTATTGGAAAAAAGCTGCAAACTAAGATTTAAATTTTCTCGGTGTAAATATGCCTTTTATGGTGGATGAAAGTTCTGTAATACACATGTACACAACTCATTAAAAATGTATCTCAAATCCGTGATGTATGTAGTGTGTTCGGAACATGGAATGTCACGTTGAAGGAAACTATTTAAATTACATATCTATTGGTGAGAACCCACTCCAGGAGCATTTTACTGTAAAATCTACCTCTGTTTGGATACTGGTGTTATGAAAACGCTGCAAAATCTGAGCAAATGCTTTAAGGTGACAATATGTTTTCAATGGTTTATTAAAGATGTGTAATTCACATTCTAACAACTCAAATGTGAAAATTTGCTGAATCCAATGTGCACGTTACTTTTTCAGAACACGGAATGTTACGGTGACGGTATCTATGAAAATGGGATGCCTATTGGATCGAACATGCAGCAAGAGAATTTTTCTGCGAAAACTGCTTGATTTTCGTAACTGACGATAGGAAAAGTATGCGAAATCTAAGTAAATATTTCTAGGTGTAAATATGCCTTGTATTGTGGTTGAAACATCGGTAATCCACATGCTCACTGTCATTAAATAATGTTTGTCGAAGCCGTGATGAATGTAACTTTTTCGGAACATGGAATGTCTCGGTGAGTGAAACTCAGTAAATAACAATTCTACTGGACAGAACTCGCTTGAATTGAATATTTCAGCGGAAATTTCATGATTTTCAAAACTGGATGTTAGGAAAAACCTGCGAAATCAGAATAAACACTTCTAGGTGTAAATATGACTTGTATGGTGGATGAAAGTTCGGTAATCCACATGCTCCCACTCATTAAAGAATGTTTGTCGAATTCGTGATGCGTGTAATGTGTTCGGAATACGGAATGTCATATTGAAGGATACAATGTAAATTACATGTCTTTTGGGTAGAACTCGCTTGAAGAGAATTTTTCTGCGAAATGTGCCTCATTTTCAAAACTGCCATTAGGAGAACACGGTGAAATCTGATAAAATGCTTCTAAGTGTCAATATGCCTTGAATGGTGAATGAAAGTCCGGTACTCCACATGTTTATAACAGTGAAGTAATTATTTTTCAAACCGTGATTCATGGAGCGCTTTTGGAAAATGGAATTTCACCGTAATGAAATAATCTAAATTACAATTCTATTGGGTAGAACTAGCTAGAATAGAATTTTTCTGCGAAAATTGCATGATTATCGAATCTGAAGTTTGGAGAAAGCTTCAAAATGGGAGTAAATATTTCTAGCTGTAAATATGCCTTTATGTTGGAAGAAAGTTCGGTAATCAAAATTTTCACAACATATTAAAGAATCTTTTTCTAATCCGTGATTCCTACACCGTGTTCGGAACGTGCAATTTCACGGTGATTGAAACAATGTAAATTACTTCTCTATTGGGTAGAACACGCTCCAAGAGAATTTTTCTGCGAAAACTGCTTCATTTTTTAAACTGGCGTTTGGAAAACGCTGCAAAATCTGAGAAAATACTTCTAAGTATCAATATTCAATCTATTGTGATGAAAGTTCGGTAATCCACATGCTAACAAATCTGTAGTGAATATTTGTCGAATCCATTATGTATGTAGCATGTTCAGTATACGGGATTTCATGGCCAGGGAGTTTATGTAAATTACATTTCTCTTGGTTAGAAATCACTCCAAGAGATTTTTCCTGAGAAATCTGCCTGATTTTCGCAAATGGCATTAGGAAAACACTGCGAACTCAGATGAATAAATTCTCGGTGTATATATGCCTTGTAGGGAGGAAGAAAGATCGGTAATCTGCATGCTAACAACTCTGTAGTGAATATTTGTTGAATTTGAGATACATGAAGCGTATTCGGAACACAGAATATCACGGTGAGCGAATCTATGTAAAATACATGTCTCTTGGGTAGAACTTGCTCCAAGAGCTTTTTCTGCGAATTCTGCCTCATTTTCAAAACTGGCATTAGGTAAACGTTTCGAAATATGAGAAAATGCTTCAAAGTGTCAATATGGCTTTTATGGTGGATGAAGGTTCGGTAATCCTTATGCTAACGACTCTGTAGTGATTATATGTCGAATCCGTGATGCATGTAGCTTTATCGGAACACGGAATTTCACGATGACGGGTTCAATGTAAATTGCATGTCTATTTGTTAGAACTCGCTCCAAGAGGATTTTTCTGCGAAAACTGCATGATTTAAAAACTGACATTAAGAGGAATCTACTAAATCAGAAAAAAATTTCTATGTATAAATATGCATTGTAAGGTTGATGATAGTTCGGTAATACACATGTTCACAACTCATTAAAGAATGTTTGTCGAATCCGTGATGCATGTAACGTGTTCAGAACACGGAATGTCACGGTGAGTGAAACTAAGTAAATTGCATATCTTTTGGGTACAACTCGCTCCAAGAGCATTTTCCTGCCAAATCTGCCTCATTTTCAAACCTGTCATTAAAACTAACTTGTGAAATCTCAGAAAATTCTTCAAAGTGTCAGTAAGCCATGTATGGTGGATGAAAGTGCTGTAATCCCCTTGCTAACAACTCTGTAGTGAACAGTTTCGAATCTGAGATGCATGTATCGTGTTCGGAACCCGGAATTTCACGGTGAGCAAATCCATGTAAATTACATGTCTATTGTTTTGAACCCGCTCCAAGAGAATTTTGCCGTGAAATCTGCCTCAGTTTTGAAACTGGCGTTTGGAAAGCTCTGTGAAATCAGAGAAAATGCTTCTAAGCATCAATATGCCTTGTATTGTGATGAAAGTCCTGTAATCCACATGGAAACAACTCTGTAGTGTATTTTGTCGAATCCTATCTGCATGTAGCTTGTTTGAAACACGGAATTTCACAGCAGGAGAATCTATGTAATTTACATATCTATTGGGTAGAACACGCTCCAACAGTTTTTTCCTTTGAAAACTGCCTGATTTTCGAAACTGCTATTAGAAAAAAGCTGCAAACTAAGATTTAAATTTTCTCGGTGTAAATATGCCTTTTATGGTGGATGAAAGTTCTGTAATACACATGTACACAACTCATTAAAAATGTTTCTCAAATCCGTGATGTATGTAGTGTGTTCGGAAGATGGAATGTCACGTTGAAGGAAACTATGTAAATTACATATCTATTGGTGAGAACCCGCTCCAGGAGCATTTTACTGTAAAATCTACCTCTGTTTGAATACTGGTGTTATGAAAACGCTGCAAAATCTGAGCAAATGCTTTAAGGTGACAATATGTTTTCAATGGTTTATTAAAGATGTGTAATTCACATTCTAACAACTCAAATGTGAAAATTTGCTGAATCCAATGTGCACGTTACTTTTTCAGAACACGGAATGTTACGGTGACGGTATCTATGAAAATGGGATGCCTATTGGTTCGAACATGCAGCAAGAGAATTTTTCTGCGAAAACTGCTTGATTTTCGTAACTGACGATAGGAAAAGTCTGCGAAATCTAAGTAAATATTTCTAGGTGTAAATATGCCTTGTATTGTGGTTGAAACATCGGTAATCCACATGCTCACTGTCATTAAATAATGTTTGTCGAAGCCGTGATGAATGTAACTTTTTCGGAACATGGAATGTCTCGGTGAGTGAAACACAGAAAATAACAATTCTACTGGACAGAACTTGCTTGAATTGAATATTTCAGCGGAAATTTCATGATTTTCAAAACTGGATGTTAGGAAAAACCTGCGAAATCAGAATAAACACTTCTAGGTGTAAATATGCCTTGTATGGTGGATGAAAGTTCGGTAATCCACATGCTCCCACTCATTAAAGAATGTTTGTCGAATTCGTGATGCGTGTAATGTGTTCGGAATACGGAATGTCATATTGAAGGATACAATGTAAATTACATGTCTTTTGGGTAGAACTCGCTTGAAGAGAATTTTTCTGCGAAATGTGCCTCATTTTCAAAACTGCCATTAGGAGAACACGGTGAAATCTGATAAAATGCTTCTAAGTGTCAATATGCCTTGAATGGTGAATGAAAGTCCGGTACTCCACATGTTTATAACAGTGAAGTAATTATTTTTCAAACCGTGATTCATGGAGCGCTTTTGGAAAATGGAATTTCACCGTAATGAAATAATCTAAATTAAAATTCTATTGGGTAGAACTAGCTAGAATAGAATATTTCTGCGAAAATTGCATGATTATCGAATCTGAAGTTTGGAGAAAGCTTCAAAATGGGAGTAAATATTTCTAGCTGTAAATATGCCTTTATGTTGGAAGAAAGTTCGGTAATCCACATTTTCACAACATATTAAAGAATCTTTTTCTAATCCGTGATTCCTACACCGTGTTCGGAACGTGCAATTTCACGGTGATTGAAACAATGTAAATTACTTCTCTATTGGGTAGAACACGCTCCAAGAGAATTTTTCTGCGAAAACTGCTTCATTTTTTAAACTGGCGTTTGGAAAACGCTGCAAAACCTGAGAAAATACTTCTAAGTATCAATATTCAATCTATTGTGATGAAAGTTCGGTAATCCACATGCTAACAAATCTGTATTGAATATTTGTCGAATCCATTATGTATGTAGCATGTTCAGTATACGGGATTTCATGGCCAGGGAGTTTATGTAAATTACATTTCTCTTGGTTAGAAATCACTCCAAGAGGTTTTTCCTGAGAAATCTGCCTGATTTTCGCAAATGGCATTAGGAAAACACTGCGAACTCAGATGAATAGATTCTCGGTGTATATATGCCTTGTAGGGAGGAAGAAAGTTCGGTAATCTGCATGCTAACAACTCTGTAGTGAATATTTGTTGAATTCGAGATACATGAATCGTATTCGGAACACAGAATATCACGGTGAGCGAATCTATGTAAAATAAATGTCTCTTGGGTAGAACCTGCTCCAAGAGCTTTTTCTGCGAATTCTGCCTCATTTTCAAAACTGGCATTAGGTAAACGTTTCGAAATATGAGAAAATGCTTCAAAGTGTCAATATGGCTTTTATGGTGGATGAAGGTTCGGTAATCCTTATGCTAACGACTCTGTAGTGATTATATGTCGAATCCGTGATGCATGTAGCTTTATCGGAACACGGAATTTCACGATGACGGGTTCAATGTAAATTGCATGTCTATTGGGTAGAACTCTCTCCAAGAGGATTTTTCTGCGAAAACTGCATGATTTAAAAACTGACATTAAGAGGAATCTACTAAATCAGAAAAAAATTTCTATGTATAAATATGCATTGTACGGTTGTTTATAGTTCGGTAATACACATGTTCACAACTCATTAAAGAATGTTTGTCGAATCCGTGATGCATGTAACGTGTTCAGAACACGGAATGTCACGGTGAGTGAAACTAAGTAAATTGCATATCTTTTGGGTACAACTCGCTCCAAGAGCATTTTCCTGCCAAATCTGCCTCATTTTCAAACCTGGCATTAAAACTAACTTGTGAAATCTCAGAAAATCCTTCAAAGTGTCAGTAAGCCATGTATGGTGGATGAAAGTGCTGTAATCCCCTTGCTAACAACTCTGTAGTGAACAGTTTCGAATATGAGATGCATGTAGCGTGTTCGGAACCCGGAATTTCACGGTGATCAAATCCATGTAAATTACATGTCTATTGTTTTGAACCCGCTCCAAGAGAATTTTGCCGTGAAATCTGCCTCAGTTTCGAAACTGGCATTTGGAAAGCTCTGTGAAATCAGAGAAAATGCTTCTAAGTATCAATATGCCTTGTATTGTGATGAAAGTCCTGTAATCCACATGCAAACAACACTGTAGTGTATTTTGTCGAAACCTATCTGCATGTAGCGTGTTCGAAACACAGAATTTCAAGCGGGAGAATCTATGTAATTTACATATCTATTGGGTAGAACATGCTCCAACAGTTTTTTCCTTAGGAAACACCCTGATTTTTGAAACTGCTATTAGGAAAAAGCTGCAAACTAAGTGTTAAAGTTTCTAGGTGTAAATATGCCTTGTATGGTGGATTAAAGTTCTGTAATACACATGTACACAACTCATTAAAAATGTTTCTCTAATCCGTGATGTATGTAGTGTGTTCGGAACACGGAATGTCATGTTGAAGGAAACTATGTAAATTACATATCTTTTGGTGAGAACCCGCTCCAGGAGCATTTTACTGTAAAATATACCTCTGTTTGGTAACTGGTGTTATGAAAACGCTGCAAAATCTGAGCAAATGCTTTAAGGTGACAATATGTCTTCAATGGTTTATTAAAGATGTGTAATTCACATTCTAACAACTCAGCTGTGAAAATTTGATGAATCCAATGTGCACGTTAATTTTTCAGAACACGGAATGTTACAGTGACGCTATCTATGAAAATGGGATGTCTATTGGATCGAACATGAAGCAAGAGAATTTTTCTGTGAAAACTGCCTGATTTTCGCTACTGACGTTAGGAAAATTCTGCGAAATCTAAGTAAATATTTCTAGGTGTAAATATGCCTTGTATTTTGGTTGAAATATCGGTAATCCACATGCTCACGGTCATTAAATAATGTTTGTCGAAGCCGTGATGAATGTAACGTTTTCAGAACATGGAATGTCTCGGTGACTGAAACTCAGAAAATAACAATTCTACTGGTTAGAACTCGCTTGAATTGAATATTTCAGCGAAAATTTCATGATTTTTGAAACTGGATGTTAGGAAAAACCTGCGAAATCAGAATAAACACTTCTAGGTGTAAATATGCCTTGTATGGTGGATGAAAGTTCGGTAATCCACATGCTCCCACTCATTAAAGAATGTTTGTCGAATTCGTGATGCATGTAACCTGTTCGGAATACGGACAGTCATATTGAAGGAAACAATGTAAATTACATGTCTTTTGGGTAGAACTTGCTTGAAGAGAATTTTTCTGCGAAATGTGCCTCATTTTCAAAACTGCCATTAGGAGAACCCTGTGAAATCTGAGAAAATGCTTCTAAGTGTCAATATGCCTTGAATGGTGAATGGAAGTCCGGTAATCCGCATGTTAATAAAAGTGTAGTAATTATTTTTCAAACCGTGCTTCATGGAGAGCTTTGGAAAACGGAATTTCACCGTAATGAAACAATTTAAATTACAATTCTATTTGGTAGAACTAGCTAGAATAGAATTTTTCTGCGAAAATAGCATGATTATCGAATCTGAAGGTTGGAGAAAGCTTCAAAATGGGAGTAAATATTTCTAGCTGTAAATATGCCTTTATGTTGGAAGAAAGTTGGGTAATCCACATTTTCACAACATATTAAAGAATCTTTTTCTAATCCGTGATGCATATACCGTGTTCGTAACGTGGAATTTCACGGTGATTGAAACAATGTAAATTACCTCTCTTTAGGGTTGAACTAGCTCCATGAGAATTTTTCTGCGAAAACTGCTTCATTTTGATACTGGCGTTTGGAAAACGCTGCAAAATCTGAGAAGAGTTCTAAGTATCAATATTCAATCTATTGTGATGAAAGTTCGGTAATCCACATGCTAACAAATCTGTAGTGAATATTTGTCGAATCCATTATGTATGTAGCATGTTCAGTATACGGGATTTCATGGCCAGGGAGTTTATGTAAATTACATTTCTCTTGGTTAGAAATCACTCCAAGAGATTTTTCCTGAGAAATCTGCCTGATTTTCGCAAATGGCATTAGGAAAACACTGCGAACTCAGATGAATAGATTCTCGGTGTATATATGCCTTGTAGGGAGGAAGAAAGTTCGGTAATCTGCATGCTAACAACTCTGTAGTGAATATTTGTTGAATTCGAGATACATGAATCGTATTCGGAACACAGAATATCACGGTGAGCGAATCTATGTAAAATAAATGTCTCTTGGGTAGAACTTGCTCCAAGAGCTTTTTCTGCGAATTCTGCCTCATTTTCAAAACTGGCATTAGATAAACGTTTCGAAATATGAGAAAATGCTTCAAAGTGTCAATATGGCTTTTATGGTGGATGAAGGTTCGGTAATCCTTATGCTAACGACTCTGTAGTGATTATATGTCGAATCCGTGATGCATGTAGCTTTATCGGAACACGGAATTTCACGATGACGGGTTCAATGTAAATTGCATGTCTATTGGGTAGAACTCTCTCCAAGAGGATTTTTCTGCGAAAACTGCATGATTTAAAAACTGACATTAAGAGGAATCTACTAAATCAGAAAAAAATTTCTATGTATAAATATGCATTGTACGGTTGTTTATAATTCGGTAATACACATGTTCACAACTCATTAAAGAATGTTTGTCGAATCCGTGATGCATGTAACGTGTTCAGAACACGGAATGTCACGGTGAGTGAAACTAAGTAAATTGCATATCTTTTGGGTACAACTCGCTCCAAGAGCATTTTCCTGCCAAATCTGCCTCATTTTCAAACCTGGCATTAAAACTAACTTGTGAAATCTCAGAAAATCCTTCAAAGTGTCAGTAAGCCATGTATGGTGGATGAAAGTGCTGTAATCCCCTTGCTAACAACTCTGTAGTGAACAGTTTCGAATCTGAGATGCATGTAGCGTGTTCGGAACCCGGAATTTCACGGTGAGCAAATCCATGTAAATTACATGTCTATTGTTTTGAACCCGCTCCAAGAGAATTTTGCCGTGAAATCTGCCTCAGTTTTGAAACTGGCGTTTGGAAAGCTCTGTGAAATCAGAGAAAATGCTTCTAAGTATCAATATGCCTTGTATTGTGATGAAAGTCCTGTAATCCACATGCAAACAACACTGTAGTGTATTTTGTCGAAACCTATCTGCATGTAGCGTGTTCGAAACACAGAATTTCAAGCGGGAGAATCTATGTAATTTACATATCTATTGGGTAGAACATGCTCCAACAGTTTTTTCCTTAGGAAACACCCTGATTTTTGAAACTGCTATTAGGAAAAAGCTGCAAACTAAGAGTTAAAATTTCTAGGTGTAAATATGCCTTGTATGGTGGAATAAAGTTCTGTAATACACATGTACACAACTCATTAAAAATGTTTCTCAAATCCGTGATGTATGTACTCTGTTCGGAACACAGAATGTCACGCTGAAGGAAAATATGTAAATTACATATCTATTGGTGAGAACCCGCTCCAGGAGCATTTTATTGTAAAATCTACCTCTGTTTGGAAACTGGTGTTATGAAAACGCTGCAAAATCTGAGAAAATGCTTTAAGGTGACAATGTCTTCAATGGTTTATTAAAGATGTGTAATTCACATTCTAACAACTCAGCTGTGAATATTTGTTGATTCCAATGAGCACGTAACTTTTGCGGAACAAGGAATGTTACGGTGACGGTATCTATGAAAATGGGATGTGTATTGGATCGAACATGCAGCAAGAGAATTTTTCTGCGAAAACTGCCTGATTTTCGTAACTGACGTAAGGAAAAATCTGCGAAATCTAAGTAAATATTTCTAGGTGTAAATATGCCTTGTGTTGTGGTTGAAACATCGGTAATCCACATGCTCACGGTCATTAAATAATCTTTGTCGAAACCGTGATTAATGTAACGTTTTTGGAACATGGAATGTCTCGGTGAGTGAAACTGAGAAAACAAGAATTCTACTGGATAGAACTCATTGAATTGAATTCTTCTGCGAACATTTCATGATTTTCGAAACTGGATGTTAGGAAAAACCTGCGAAATCAGAATAAACACTTCTAGGTGCAAATATGCCTAGTGTGTTGGATGAAAGTTCGGTAATCCACATGATCCCACTCATTAAAGAATGTTTGTCGAATTCGTGATGCATGTAACGTGTTCGGAATACGGAATGTCATATTGAAGGAAACAATGTAACTTACATTTCTACTGGGTAGAACTCGCTTGAAGAGTATTTTTCTGCGAAATGTGCCTCATTTTCAAAACTGCCATTAGGAGAACCCTGTGAAATCTGAGAAAATGCTTCTAAGTGTCAATATGCCTTGAATGGTGAATGAAAGTCCGGTAATCCACATGTTAATAACAGTGTAGTAATTATTTTTCAAACCGTGATTCATGGATCGCTTTTGGAAAATGGAATTTCACCGTAATGAAACAATGTAAATTACAATTCTATTGGGTAGAACTAGCTAGAATAGAATTTTTCTGCGAAAATTGCATGATTATCGAATCTGAAGATTGGAGAAAGCTTCAAAATGGGAGTAAATATTTCTAGCTGTAAATATGCCTTTATGTTGGAAGAAAGTTCGGTAATCCACATTTTCACAACATATTACAGAATCATTTTCTAAACCGTGCTGCATATACCGTGTTCGGAATGTGTAATTTCATGGTGATTGAAACAATGTAAATTACTTCTCTATAGGGTAGAACTCGCTCCAAGAGAATTTTTCTGAGAAAACTGCTTCATTTTTGAAACTGGCGTTTGGAAAATGCTGCAAAATCTGAGAAAATACTTCTAAGTATCAATATTCAATCTTTTGTGATGAAAGTTCGGTAATCCACATGCTAACAAATCTGTAGTGAATATTTGTCGAATCCATTATGCATGTAGCATGTTCGGAACATGGGATTTCATGGCCAGGGAGTTTATGTAAATTACCTTTCTCTTGGTTAGAAATCACTCCAAGAGATTTTTCCTGAGAAATCTGCCTGATTTTCAAAACTGGCATTAGGAAAACACTGCGAACTCAGATGAATAGATTCTCTGTGTAAATATGCCTTGTAGGGTGGATGAAAGTTCGGTAATCCGCATGCTAACAACTCTGTAGTGAATATTTGTCGAATCCGAGATACATGAAGCGTGTTCGGAACACAGAATATCACGGTGAGCGAATCTATGTGAAATACATATCTCTTGGGTAGAACTCGCTCCAAGAGCTTTTTCTGCGAATTCTGCCTGAGTTTCAAAACTGGCATTAGGAAAACGTTTCAAAATATGAGAAAATGCTTCAAAGTGTCATTATGGCTTTTATGGTGGATGAAAGTTCGGTAATCCTTATGCTAACGACTCTGTAGTGAATATTTGTCGAATCCGTGATGCATGTAGCTTTATCGGAACACGGAATTTCACGATGATGGGTTCTATGTAAATTGCATGTCTATTGGGTAGAACTCGCTCCAAGAGGATTTTTCTGTGAAAACTGCATGATTTAAAAACTGACATTAGGAGAAATCTACTATATCAGAAAAAATTTTCTTTGTATAAATATGCATTGTAAGGTGGATGAAAGTTCGGTAATACACATGTTCACAACTCATTAAAGAATGTTTGTCGAATCCGTGATGCATGTAACGTGTTCAGAACACGGAATGTCACGGTGAGTGAAACTAGGTAAACTACATATCTTTTGGGTAGAACTAGCTCCAAGAGCATTTTCCTGCCATAACTGCCTCATTTTCAAACCTGGTATTAAAACTAACCTGTGAAATCCCAGAAAATTCTTCAAAGTGTCATTTAGCCTTGTATGGTGCATGAAAGTGCTGTAATCCACTTGCTAACAACTCTGTAGTGAATATTTGACGAATCCGAGATGCATGTAGCGTGTTCGGAACACGGAACTTCATGGTGAGCAAATCCATGTAAATTACATGTCTATTGTTTTGAACCCGCTCGAAGAGGTTTTTGCCGTGAAATCTGCCTCAGTTTTGAAACTGGCGTTTGGAAAGCTCTGTGAAATCAGAGAAAATGCTTCTAAGCATCAATATGCCTTGTATTGTGATGAAAGTCCTGTAATCCACATGCAAACAAATCTGTAGTGTATTTTGTCGAAACCTATCTGCATGTAGCGTTTTCGAAACACGGAATATCACAGCGGGAGAATCTATGTAATTTACATATAAATTGGGTAGAACACACTCCAACAGATTTTTCATTAGGAAACTGTCTGATTTTTGAAACTGCTATAGGAAAAAAGCTGCAAACTAAGACTTAATGTTTCTAGGTGTAAATATGCTTTGTATGGTGGATGGAAGTTCTGTAATACACATGTACACAACTCATTAAAAATGTTTCTCAAATCCGTGATGTATGTACTCTGTTCGGAACACAGAATGTCACGCTGAAGGAAAATATGTAAATTACATATCTATTGGTGAGAACCCGCTCCAGTAGCATTTTACTGTAAAATCTACCTCTGTTTGGAAACTGTTGTAATGAAAACGCCGCTAAATCTGAGCAAATGTTTAAGGTGAAAATATGTCTTCAATGGTTTATTAAAGATGTGTAATTCACATTCTAACAACTCAGCTGTGAAAATTTGCTGAATGCAATGTGCACGATACTTTTTCAGAACACGGAATATTACTGTGACGGTTTCTATGAAAATGGGATGTCTATTCGATTGAACATGCAGCAAGAGAATTTTTCTGCGAAAACTGCCTGATTTTCGTAACTGACTTTAGGAAAATTCTGCGAAATCTAAGTAAATATTTCTAGGTGTAAATATGCCTTGTATTGTGGTTGAAACATTGGTAGTCCACATGCTCACGGTCATTAAATAATGTTTGTCAAAACCGTGATTAATGTAAAGTTTTCAGAACATGGAATGTCTCGGTGAGTGAAACTCAGAAAATAACAATTCTACTGGATAGAACTCGCTTGAATTGAATTTTTCAGCGAAAATTTCATGATTGTTGAAACTGGATGTTAGGAAAAACCTGCGAAATCAGAATAAACACTTCTAGGTGTAAATATGCCTTGTATGGTGGATGAAAGTTCGGTAATCCACATGCTCCCACTCATTAAAGAATGTTTGTCGAATTCATGATGCATAACGTGTTCGGAATACGGAATTTCATATTGAAGGAAACAATGGAAATTACATGTCTATTGGGTAGAACTCGCTTGAAGAGAATTTTTATGCGAAATGTGCCTCATTTTCAAAACTGCAATCAGGAGAACCCTGTGAAATCTGAGAAAATGCTTCTAAGTGTCAATATGCCTTGAATGGTGAATGAAAGTCCGGTAATCCACATGCTAATAACAGTGTAGTAATTATTTTTCAAACCGTGATTCATGGAGCGCTTTTGGAAAATGGAATTTCACCGTAATGAAACAATGTAAATTACAATTCTATTGGGTAGAACTAGCTAGAATAGAATTTTTCTGCGAAAATTTCATGATTATCGAATGTGAAGTTTGGAGAAAGCTTCAAAATGAGAGTAAATATTTCTAGGTGTAAATATGCCTTTATGTTGGAAGAAAGATCGGTAATCCACATTTTCACAACATATTACAGAATCATTTTCTAATCCGTGCTGCATATACCGTGTTCGGAACGTGTAATTTCACGGTGATTGAAACAATGTAAATTACTTCTCTATAGGGTAGAACTCGCTCCAAGAGAATTTTTCTGAGAAAACTGCTTCATTTTTGAAACTGGCGTTTGGAAAACGCTGCAAAATCTGAGAAAAGAGTTCTAAGTATCAATATTCAATCTATTGTGATGAAAGTTCGGTAATCCACATGCTAACAAATCTGTAGTGAATATTTTTCGAATCCATTATGCATGTAGCATGTTCGGAACACGGGATTTCATGGCCAGGGAGTTTATGTAAATTACCTTTCTCTTGGTTAGAAATCACTCCAAGAGATTTTTCCTGAGAAATCTGCCTGATTTTGGAAACTGGCGTTAGGAAAACACTGCGAACTCAGATGAATAGATTCTCTGTGTAAATATGCCTTGTAGGGTGGATGAAAGTTCGGTAATCCGAATGCTAACAGCTCTGTAGTGAATATTTTTCGAATCCGAGATACATGAAGCGTGTTCGGAACACAGAATATCACGGTGAGCGAATCTATGCAAAATACATGTCTCTTGGGTAGAAATCGCTCCAAGAGCTTTTTCTGCGAATTCTGCCTCAGTTTCAAAACTGGCATTAGGAAAACGTTTCGAAATATGAGAAAATGCTTCAAAGTGTCAATATGGCTTTTATGGTGGATGAAAGTTCGGTAATCCGTATGCTAACGACTCTGTAGTGAATATTTGTCGAATCCGTGATGCATGTAGCTTTATCGGAACAAGGAATTTCATGATGATGGGTTCTATGTAAATTGCATGTCTATTGGGTAGAACTCGCTCCAAGAGGATTTTTCTGTGAAAACTGCATGATTTAAAAACTGACATTAGGAGAAATCTACTATATCAGAAAAAATTTTCTTTGTATAAATATGCATTGTAAGGTGGATGAAAGTTCGGTAATACACATGTTCACAACTCATTAAAGAATGTTTGTCGAATCCGTGATGCATGTAACGTGTTCAGAACACGGAATGTCACGGTGAGTGAAACTAGGTAAACTACATATCTTTTGGGTAGAACTAGCTCCAAGAGCATTTTCCTGCCATAACTGCCTCATTTTCAAACCTGGTATTAAAACTAACCTGTGAAATCCCAGAAAATTCTTCAAAGTGTCATTTAGCCTTGTATGGTGCATGAAAGTGCTGTAATCCACTTGCTAACAACTCTGTAGTGAATATTTGACGAATCCGAGATGCATGTAGCGTGTTCGGAACACGGAACTTCATGGTGAGCAAATCCATGTAAATTACATGTCTATTGTTTTGAACCCGCTCGAAGAGGTTTTTGCCGTGAAATCTGCCTCAGTTTTGAAACTGGCGTTTGGAAAGCTCTGTGAAATCAGAGAAAATGCTTCTAAGCATCAATATGCCTTGTATTGTGATGAAAGTCCTGTAATCCACATGCAAACAAATCTGTAGTGTATTTTGTCGAAACCTATCTGCATGTAGCGTTTTCGAAACACGGAATATCACAGCGGGAGAATCTATGTAATTTACATATAAATTGGGTAGAACACACTCCAACAGATTTTTCATTAGGAAACTGTCTGATTTTTGAAACTGCTATAGGAAAAAAGCTGCAAACTAAGACTTAATGTTTCTAGGTGTAAATATGCTTTGTATGGTGGATGGAAGTTCTGTAATACACATGTACACAACTCATTAAAAATGTTTCTCAAATCCGTGATGTATGTACTCTGTTCGGAACACAGAATGTCACGCTGAAGGAAAATATGTAAATTACATATCTATTGGTGAGAACCCGCTCCAGTAGCATTTTACTGTAAAATCTACCTCTGTTTGGAAACTGTTGTAATGAAAACGCCGCTAAATCTGAGCAAATGTTTAAGGTGAAAATATGTCTTCAATGGTTTATTAAAGATGTGTAATTCACATTCTAACAACTCAGCTGTGAAAATTTGCTGAATGCAATGTGCACGATACTTTTTCAGAACACGGAATATTACTGTGACGGTTTCTATGAAAATGGGATGTCTATTCGATTGAACATGCAGCAAGAGAATTTTTCTGCGAAAACTGCCTGATTTTCGTAACTGACTTTAGGAAAATTCTGCGAAATCTAAGTAAATATTTCTAGGTGTAAATATGCCTTGTATTGTGGTTGAAACATTGGTAGTCCACATGCTCACGGTCATTAAATAATGTTTGTCAAAACCGTGATTAATGTAAAGTTTTCAGAACATGGAATGTCTCGGTGAGTGAAACTCAGAAAATAACAATTCTACTGGATAGAACTCGCTTGAATTGAATTTTTCAGCGAAAATTTCATGATTGTTGAAACTGGATGTTAGGAAAAACCTGCGAAATCAGAATAAACACTTCTAGGTGTAAATATGCCTTGTATGGTGGATGAAAGTTCGGTAATCCACATGCTCCCACTCATTAAAGAATGTTTGTCGAATTCATGATGCATAACGTGTTCGGAATACGGAATTTCATATTGAAGGAAACAATGGAAATTACATGTCTATTGGGTAGAACTCGCTTGAAGAGAATTTTTATGCGAAATGTGCCTCATTTTCAAAACTGCAATCAGGAGAACCCTGTGAAATCTGAGAAAATGCTTCTAAGTGTCAATATGCCTTGAATGGTGAATGAAAGTCCGGTAATCCACATGCTAATAACAGTGTAGTAATTATTTTTCAAACCGTGATTCATGGAGCGCTTTTGGAAAATGGAATTTCACCGTAATGAAACAATGTAAATTACAATTCTATTGGGTAGAACTAGCTAGAATAGAATTTTTCTGCGAAAATTTCATGATTATCGAATGTGAAGTTTGGAGAAAGCTTCAAAATGAGAGTAAATATTTCTAGGTGTAAATATGCCTTTATGTTGGAAGAAAGATCGGTAATCCACATTTTCACAACATATTACAGAATCATTTTCTAATCCGTGCTGCATATACCGTGTTCGGAACGTGTAATTTCACGGTGATTGAAACAATGTAAATTACTTCTCTATAGGGTAGAACTCGCTCCAAGAGAATTTTTCTGAGAAAACTGCTTCATTTTTGAAACTGGCGTTTGGAAAACGCTGCAAAATCTGAGAAAAGAGTTCTAAGTATCAATATTCAATCTATTGTGATGAAAGTTCGGTAATCCACATGCTAACAAATCTGTAGTGAATATTTTTCGAATCCATTATGCATGTAGCATGTTCGGAACACGGGATTTCATGGCCAGGGAGTTTATGTAAATTACCTTTCTCTTGGTTAGAAATCACTCCAAGAGATTTTTCCTGAGAAATCTGCCTGATTTTGGAAACTGGCGTTAGGAAAACACTGCGAACTCAGATGAATAGATTCTCTGTGTAAATATGCCTTGTAGGGTGGATGAAAGTTCGGTAATCCGAATGCTAACAGCTCTGTAGTGAATATTTTTCGAATCCGAGATACATGAAGCGTGTTCGGAACACAGAATATCACGGTGAGCGAATCTATGCAAAATACATGTCTCTTGGGTAGAAATCGCTCCAAGAGCTTTTTCTGCGAATTCTGCCTCAGTTTCAAAACTGGCATTAGGAAAACGTTTCGAAATATGAGAAAATGCTTCAAAGTGTCAATATGGCTTTTATGGTGGATGAAAGTTCGGTAATCCGTATGCTAACGACTCTGTAGTGAATATTTGTCGAATCCGTGATGCATGTAGCTTTATCGGAACAAGGAATTTCATGATGATGGGTTCTATGTAAATTGCATGTCTATTGGGTAGAACTCGCTCCAAGAGGATTTTTCTGTGAAAACTGCATGATTTAAAAACTGACATTAGGAGAAATCTACTAAATCAGAAAAACTTTCTATGTATAAATATGCATTGTAAGGTGGATGAAAGTTCGGTAATACACATGTTCACAACTCATTAAAGAATGTTTGTCGAATCCGTGATGCATGTAACGTGTTCAGAACACGGAATGTCACGGTGAGTGAAACTAGGTAAACTACATATCTTTTGGTTAGAACTCGCTCCAAGAGCATTTTCCTGCCAAATCTGCCTCATTTTCAAACCTGGCATTAAAACTAAATTGTGAAATTTGCGAAAATTCTTCAAAGTGTCAGTAAGCCATGTATGGTGGATGAAAGTGCTGTAATCCACTTGCTAACAACTCTGTAGTGAATATTTGTCGAATCCGAGATGCATGTATCGTGTTCGGAACACGGAACTTCACGGTGAGCAAATCCATGTAAATTACATGTCTATTGTTTTGAACCCGCTCGAAGAGGTTTTTGCCGTGAAATCTGCCTCAGTTTCGAAACTGGCGTTTAGAAAGCTCTGTGAAATCAGAGAAAATGCTTCTAAGCATCAATATGCCTTGTATTGTGATGAAAGTCCTGTAATCCACATGCAAACAAATCTGTAGTGTATTTTGACGAAGCCTATCTGTATGTAGCGTGTTCGAAACACGGAATTTCACAGCAGAAGAATCTATGTAATTTACATATCTATTGGGTAGAACACGATCCAAAAGTTTTTTCCTTAGGAAACTGCCTGATTTTTGAAACTGCTATTAGGAAAGAGCTTCAAACTAAGAGTTAAAGTTTCTAGGTGTAAATATGCCTTGTATGGTGGATGAAAGTTTTGTAATATACATGTACACAACTCATTAAAAATGTTTCTCTTATCCGTGATTAATGTAGTGTGCTCGGATCATTTAATGTCACGATGAAGGAAACTATGTAAATTACATATCTATTGGTGAGAACCCGCTCCAGGAGCATTTTATTGTAAAATCTACCTCTGTTTGGAAACTGGTGTTATGAAAACGCTGCAAAATCTGAGAAAATGCTTTAAGGTGACAATGTCTTCAATGGTTTATTAAAGATGTGTAATTCACATTCTAACAACTCAGCTGTGAATATTTGTTGATTCCAATGAGCACGTAACTTTTGCGGAACAAGGAATGTTACGGTGACGGTATCTATGAAAATGGGATGTCTATTCGATTGAACATGCAGCAAGAGAATTTTTCTGCGAAAACTGCCTGATTTTCGTAACTGACGTAAGGAAAAATCTGCGAAATCTAAGTAAATATTTCTAGGTGTAAATATGCCTTGTGTTGTGGTTGAAACATCGGTAATCCACATGCTCACGGTCATTAAATAATCTTTGTCGAAACCGTGATTAATGTAACGTTTTGGGAACATGGAATGTCTCGGTGAGTGAAACTGAGAAAACAAGAATTCTACTGGATAGAACTCGCTTGAATTGAATTTTTCAGCGAAAATTCCATGATTTTTGAAACTGGATGTTAGGAAAAACCTGCGAAATCAGAATAAACACTTCTAGGTGCAAATATGCCTAGTGTGTTGGATGAAAGTTCGGTAATCCACATGATCCCACTCATTAAAGAATGTTTGTCGAATTCGTGATGCATGTAACGTGTTCGGAATACGGAATGTCATATTGAAGGAAACAATGTAACTTACATTTCTACTGGGTAGAACTCGCTTGAAGAGTATTTTTCTGCGAAATGTGCCTCATTTTCAAAACTGCAATCAGGAGAACCCTGTGAAATCTGAGAAAATGCTTCTAAGTGTCAATATGCCTTGAATGGTGAATGAAAGTCCGGTAATCCACATGTTAATAACAGTGTAGTAATTATTTTTCAAACCGTGATTCATGGAGCGCTTTTGGAAAATGGAATTTCACCGTAATGAAACAATGTAAATTACAATTCTATTGGGTAGAACTAGCTAGAATAGAATTTTTCTGCGAAAATTGCATGATTATCGAATCTGAAGATTGGAGAAAGCTTCAAAATGGGAGTAAATATTTCTAGCTGTAAATATGCCTTTATGTTGGAAGAAAGTTCGGTAATCCACATTTTCACAACATATTACAGAATCATTTTCTAATCCGTGCTGCATATACCGTGTTCGGAATGTGTAATTTCATGGTGATTGAAACAATGTAAATTACTTCTCTATAGGGTAGAACTCGCTCCAAGAGAATTTTTCTGAGAAAACTGCTTCATTTTTGAAACTGGCGTTTGGAAAATGCTGCAAAATCTGAGAAAATACTTCTAAGTATCAATATTCAATCTTTTGTGATGAAAGTTCGGTAATCCACATGCTAACAAATCTGTAGTGAATATTTGTCGAAACCATTATGCATGTAGCATGTTCGGAACATGGGATTTCATGGCCAGGGAGTTTATGTAAATTACCTTTCTCTTGGTTAGAAATCACTCCAAGAGATTTTTCCTGAGAAATCTGCCTGATTTTCAAAACTGGCATTAGGAAAACACTGCGAACTCAGATGAATAGATTCTCTGTGTAAATATGCCTTGTAGGGTGGATGAAAGTTCGGTAATCCGCATGCTAACAACTCTGTAGTGAATATTTGTCGAATCCGAGATACATGAAGCGTGTTCGGAACACAGAATATCACGGTGAGCGAATCTATGTGAAATAAATATCTCTTGGGTAGAACTCGCTCCAAGAGCTTTTTCTGCGAATTCTGCCTCAGTTTCAAAACTGGCATTAGGAAAACGTTTCGAAATATGAGAAAATGCTTCAAAGTGTCATTATGGCTTTTATGGTGGATGAAAGTTCGGTAATCCTTATGCTAACGACTCTGTAGTGAATATTTGTCGAATCCGTGATGCATGTAGCTTTATCGGAACACGGAATTTCACGATGATGGGTTCTATGTAAATTGCATGTCTATTGGGTAGAACTCGCTCCAAGAGGATTATTCTGTGAAAACTGCATGATTTAAAAACTGACATTAGGAGAAATCTACTATATCAGAAAAAATTTTCTTTGTATAAATATGCATTGTAAGGTGGATGAAAGTTCGGTAATACACATGTTCACAACTCATTAAAGAATGTTTGTCGAATCCGTGATGCATGTAACGTGTTCAGAACACGGAATGTCACGGTGAGTGAAACTAGGTAAACTACATATCTTTTGGGTAGACCTAGCTCCAAGAGCATTTTCCTGCCATAACTGCCTCATTTTCAAACCTGGTATTAAAACTAACCTGTGAAATCCCAGAAAATTCTTCAAAGTGTCATTTAGCCTTGTATGGTGCATGAAAGTGCTGTAATCCACTTGCTAACAACTCTGTAGTGAATATTTGTCGAATCCGAGATGCATGTAGCGTGTTCGGAACACGGAACTTCATGGTGAGCAAATCCATGTAAATTACATGTCTATTGTTTTGAACCCGCTCGAAGAGGTTTTTGCCGTGAAATCTGCCTCAGTTTTGAAACTGGCGTTTGGAAAGCTCTGTGAAATCAGAGAAAATGCTTCTAAGCATCAATATGCCTTGTATTGTGATGAAAGTCCTGTAATCCACATGCAAACAAATCTGTAGTGTATTTTGTCGAAACCTATCTGCATGTAGCGTTTTCGAAACACGGAATATCACAGCGGGAGAATCTATGTAATTTACATATAAATTGGGTAGAACACACTCCAACAGATTTTTCATTAGGAAACTGTCTGATTTTTGAAACTGCTATAGGAAAAAAGCTGCAAACTAAGACTTAATGTTTCTAGGTGTAAATATGCTTTGTATGGTGGATGGAAGTTCTGTAATACACATGTACACAACTCATTAAAAATGTTTCTCAAATCCGTGATGTATGTACTCTGTTCGGAACACAGAATGTCACGCTGAAGGAAAATATGTAAATTACATATCTATTGGTGAGAACCCGCTCCAGTAGCATTTTACTGTAAAATCTACCTCTGTTTGGAAACTGTTGTAATGAAAACGCTGCTAAATCTGAGCAAATGTTTAAGGTGAAAATATGTCTTCAATGGTTTATTAAAGATGTGTAATTCACATTCTAACAACTCAGCTGTGAAAATTTGCTGAATGCAATGTGCACGATACTTTTTCAGAACACGGAATATTACTGTGACGGTTTCTATGAAAATGGGATGTCTATTCGATTGAACATGCAGCAAGAGAATTTTTCTGCGAAAACTGCCTGATTTTCGTAACTGACTTTAGGAAAATTCTGCGAAATCTAAGTAAATATTTCTAGGTGTAAATATGCCTTGTATTGTGGTTGAAACATTGGTAGTCCACATGCTCACGGTCATTAAATAATGTTTGTCAAAACCGTGATTAATGTAAAGTTTTCAGAACATGGAATGTCTCGGTGAGTGAAACTCAGAAAATAACAATTCTACTGGATAGAACTCGCTTGAATTGAATTTTTCAGCGAAAATTTCATGATTGTTGAAACTGGATGTTAGGAAAAACCTGCGAAATCAGAATAAACACTTCTAGGTGTAAATATGCCTTGTATGGTGGATGAAAGTTCGGTAATCCACATGCTCCCACTCATTAAAGAATGTTTGTCGAATTCATGATGCATAACGTGTTCGGAATACGGAATTTCATATTGAAGGAAACAATGGAAATTACATGTCTATTGGGTAGAACTCGCTTGAAGAGTATTTTTCTGCGAAATGTGCCTCATTTTCAAAACTGCAATCAGGAGAACCCTGTGAAATCTGAGAAAATGCTTCTAAGTGTCAATATGCCTTGAATGGTGAATGAAAGTCCGGTAATCCACATGCTAATAACAGTGTAGTAATTATTTTTCAAACCGTGATTCATGGAGCGCTTTTGGAAAATGGAATTTCACCGTAATGAAACAATGTAAATTACAATTCTATTGGGTAGAACTAGCTAGAATAGAATTTTTCTGCGAAAATTTCATGATTATCGAATGTGAAGTTTGGAGAAAGCTTCAAAATGAGAGTAAATATTTCTAGGTGTAAATATGCCTTTATGTTGGAAGAAAGATCGGTAATCCACATTTTCACAACATATTACAGAATCATTTTCTAATCCGTGCTGCATATACCGTGTTCGGAACGTGTAATTTCACGGTGATTGAAACAATGTAAATTACCTCTCTATAGGGTAGAACTCGCTCCAAGAGAATTTTTCTGAGAAAACTGCTTCATTTTTGAAACTGGCGTTTGGAAAACGCTGCAAAATCTGAGAAAAGAGTTCTAAGTATCAATATTCAATCTATTGTGATGAAAGTTCGGTAATCCACATGCTAACAAATCTGTAGTGAATATTTTTCGAATCCATTATGCATGTAGCATGTTCGGAACACGGGATTTCATGGCCAGGGAGTTTATGTAAATTACCTTTCTCTTGGTTAGAAATCACTCCAAGAGATTTTTCCTGAGAAATCTGCCTGATTTTGGAAACTGGCGTTAGGAAAACACTGCGAACTCAGATGAATAGATTCTCTGTGTAAATATGCCTTGTAGGGTGGATGAAAGTTCGGTAATCCGAATGCTAACAGCTCTGTAGTGAATATTTTTCGAATCCGAGATACATGAAGCGTGTTCGGAACACAGAATATCACGGTGAGCGAATCTATGCAAAATACATGTCTCTTGGGTAGAAATCGCTCCAAGAGCTTTTTCTGCGAATTCTGCCTCAGTTTCAAAACTGGCATTAGGAAAACGTTTCGAAATATGAGAAAATGCTTCAAAGTGTCAATATGGCTTTTATGGTGGATGAAAGTTCGGTAATCCGTATGCTAACGACTCTGTAGTGAATATTTGTCGAATCCGTGATGCATGTAGCTTTATCGGAACAAGGAATTTCATGATGATGGGTTCTATGTAAATTGCATGTCTATTGGGTAGAACTCGCTCCAAGAGGATTTTTCTGTGAAAACTGCATGATTTAAAAACTGACATTAGGAGAAATCTACTAAATCAGAAAAACTTTCTATGTATAAATATGCATTGTAAGGTGGATGAAAGTTCGGTAATACACATGTTCACAACTCATTAAAGAATGTTTGTCGAATCCGTGATGCATGTAACGTGTTCAGAACACGGAATGTCACGGTGAGTGAAACTAGGTAAACTACATATCTTTTGGTTAGAACTCGCTCCAAGAGCATTTTCCTGCCAAATCTGCCTCATTTTCAAACCTGGCATTAAAACTAAATTGTGAAATTTGCGAAAATTCTTCAAAGTGTCAGTAAGCCATGTATGGTGGATGAAAGTGCTGTAATCCACTTGCTAACAACTCTGTAGTGAATATTTGTCGAATCCGAGATGCATGTATCGTGTTCGGAACACGGAACTTCACGGTGAGCAAATCCATGTAAATTACATGTCTATTGTTTTGAACCCGCTCGAAGAGGTTTTTGCCGTGAAATCTGCCTCAGTTTCGAAACTGGCGTTTAGAAAGCTCTGTGAAATCAGAGAAAATGCTTCTAAGCATCAATATGCCTTGTATTGTGATGAAAGTCCTGTAATCCACATGCAAACAAATCTGTAGTGTATTTTGACGAAGCCTATCTGTATGTAGCGTGTTCGAAACACGGAATTTCACAGCAGAAGAATCTATGTAATTTACATATCTATTGGGTAGAACACGATCCAAAAGTTTTTTCCTTAGGAAACTGCCTGATTTTTGAAACTGCTATTAGGAAAGAGCTTCAAACTAAGAGTTAAAGTTTCTAGGTGTAAATATGCCTTGTATGGTGGATGAAAGTTTTGTAATATACATGTACACAACTCATTAAAAATGTTTCTCTTATCCGTGATTAATGTAGTGTGCTCGGATCATTTAATGTCACGATGAAGGAAACTATGTAAATTACATATCTATTGGTGAGAACCCGCTCCAGGAGCATTTTATTGTAAAATCTACCTCTGTTTGGAAACTGGTGTTATGAAAACGCTGCAAAATCTGAGAAAATGCTTTAAGGTGACAATGTCTTCAATGGTTTATTAAAGATGTGTAATTCACATTCTAACAACTCAGCTGTGAATATTTGTTGATTCCAATGAGCACGTAACTTTTGCGGAACAAGGAATGTTACGGTGACGGTATCTATGAAAATGGGATGTGTATTGGATCGAACATGCAGCAAGAGAATTTTTCTGCGAAAACTGCCTGATTTTCGTAACTGACGTAAGGAAAAATCTGCGAAATCTAAGTAAATATTTCTAGGTGTAAATATGCCTTGTGTTGTGGTTGAAACATCGGTAATCCACATGCTCACGGTCATTAAATAATCTTTGTCGAAACCGTGATTAATGTAACGTTTTGGGAACATGGAATGTCTCGGTGAGTGAAACTGAGAAAACAAGAATTCTACTGGATAGAACTCGCTTGAATTGAATTTTTCAGCGAAAATTCCATGATTTTTGAAACTGGATGTTAGGAAAAACCTGCGAAATCAGAATAAACACTTCTAGGTGCAAATATGCCTAGTGTGTTGGATGAAAGTTCGGTAATCCACATGATCCCACTCATTAAAGAATGTTTGTCGAATTCGAGATGCATGTAACGTGTTCGGAATACGGAATGTCATATTGAAGGAAACAATGTAACTTACATTTCTACTGGGTAGAACTCGCTTGAAGAGTATTTTTCTGCGAAATGTGCCTCATTTTCAAAACTGCCATTAGGAGAACCCTGTGAAATCTGAGAAAATGCTTCTAAGTGTCAATATGCCTTGAATGGTGAATGAAAGTCCGGTAATCCACATGTTAATAACAGTGTAGTAATTATTTTTCAAACCGTGATTCATGGAGCGCTTTTGGAAAATGGAATTTCACCGTAATGAAACAATGTAAATTACAATTCTATTGGGTAGAACTAGCTAGAATAGAATTTTTCTGCGAAAATTGCATGATTATCGAATCTGAAGATTGGAGAAAGCTTCAAAATGGGAGTAAATATTTCTAGCTGTAAATATGCCTTTATGTTGGAAGAAAGTTCGGTAATCCACATTTTCACAACATATTACAGAATCATTTTCTAATCAGTGCTGCATATACCGTGTTCGGAACGTGTAATTTCACGGTGATTGAAACAATGTAAATTACTTCTCTATAGGGTAGAACTCGCTCCAAGAGAATTTTTCTGAGAAAACTGCTTCATTTTTGAAAGTGGCGTTTGGAAAATGCTGCAAAATCTGAGAAAATACTTCTAAGTATCAATATTCAATCTTTTGTGATGAAAGTTCGGTAATCCACATGCTAACAAATCTGTAGTGAATATTTGTCGAAACCATTATGCATGTAGCATGTTCGGAACATGGGATTTCATGGCCAGGGAGTTTATGTAAATTACCTTTCTCTTGGTTAGAAATCACTCCAAGAGATTTTTCCTGAGAAATCTGCCTGATTTTCAAAACTGGCATTAGGAAAACACTGCGAACTCAGATGAATAGATTCTCTGTGTAAATATGCCTTGTAGGGTGGATGAAAGTTCGGTAATCCGCATGCTAACAACTCTGTAGTGAATATTTGTCGAATCCGAGATACATGAAGCGTGTTCGGAACACAGAATATCACGGTGAGCGAATCTATGTGAAATAAATATCTCTTGGGTAGAACTCGCTCCAAGAGCTTTTTCTGCGAATTCTGCCTCAGTTTCAAAACTGGCATTAGGAAAACGTTTCGAAATATGAGAAAATGCTTCAAAGTGTCATTATGGCTTTTATGGTGGATGAAAGTTCGGTAATCCTTATGCTAACGACTCTGTAGTGAATATTTGTCGAATCCGTGATGCATGTAGCTTTATCGGAACACGGAATTTCACGATGATGGGTTCTATGTAAATTGCATGTCTATTGGGTAGAACTCGCTCCAAGAGGATTTTTCTGTGAAAACTGCATGATTTAAAAACTGACATTAGGAGAAATCTACTATATCAGAAAAAATTTTCTTTGTATAAATATGCATTGTAAGGTGGATGAAAGTTCGGTAATACACATGTTCACAACTCATTAAAGAATGTTTGTCGAATCCGTGATGCATGTAACGTGTTCAGAACACGGAATGTCACGGTGAGTGAAACTAGGTAAACTACATATCTTTTGGGTAGACCTAGCTCCAAGAGCATTTTCCTGCCATAACTGCCTCATTTTCAAACCTGGTATTAAAACTAACCTGTGAAATCCCAGAAAATTCTTCAAAGTGTCATTTAGCCTTGTATGGTGCATGAAAGTGCTGTAATCCACTTGCTAACAACTCTGTAGTGAATATTTGTCGAATCCGAGATGCATGTAGCGTGTTCGGAACACGGAACTTCATGGTGAGCAAATCCATGTAAATTACATGTCTATTGTTTTGAACCCGCTCGAAGAGGTTTTTGCCGTGAAATCTGCCTCAGTTTTGAAACTGGCGTTTGGAAAGCTCTGTGAAATCAGAGAAAATGCTTCTAAGCATCAATATGCCTTGTATTGTGATGAAAGTCCTGTAATCCACATGCAAACAAATCTGTAGTGTATTTTGTCGAAACCTATCTGCATGTAGCGTTTTCGAAACACGGAATATCACAGCGGGAGAATCTATGTAATTTACATATAAATTGGGTAGAACACACTCCAACAGATTTTTCATTAGGAAACTGTCTGATTTTTGAAACTGCTATAGGAAAAAAGCTGCAAACTAAGACTTAATGTTTCTAGGTGTAAATATGCTTTGTATGGTGGATGGAAGTTCTGTAATACACATGTACACAACTCATTAAAAATGTTTCTCAAATCCGTGATGTATGTACTCTGTTCGGAACACAGAATGTCACGCTGAAGGAAAATATGTAAATTACATATCTATTGGTGAGAACCCGCTCCAGTAGCATTTTACTGTAAAATCTACCTCTGTTTGGAAACTGTTGTAATGAAAACGCTGCTAAATCTGAGCAAATGTTTAAGGTGAAAATATGTCTTCAATGGTTTATTAAAGATGTGTAATTCACATTCTAACAACTCAGCTGTGAAAATTTGCTGAATGCAATGTGCACGATACTTTTTCAGAACACGGAATATTACTGTGACGGTTTCTATGAAAATGGGATGTCTATTCGATTGAACATGCAGCAAGAGAATTTTTCTGCGAAAACTGCCTGATTTTCGTAACTGACTTTAGGAAAATTCTGCGAAATCTAAGTAAATATTTCTAGGTGTAAATATGCCTTGTGTTGTGGTTGAAACATCGGTAATCCACATGCTCACGGTCATTAAATAATGTTTGTCAAAACCGTGATTAATGTAAAGTTTTCAGAACATGGAATGTCTCGGTGAGTGAAACTCAGAAAATAACAATTCTACTGGATAGAACTCGCTTGAATTGAATTTTTCAGCGAAAATTTCATGATTGTTGAAACTGGATGTTAGGAAAAACCTGCGAAATCAGAATAAACACTTCTAGGTGTAAATATGCCTTGTATGGTGGATGAAAGTTCGGTAATCCACATGCTCCCACTCATTAAAGAATGTTTGTCGAATTCATGATGCATAACGTGTTCGGAATACGGAATTTCATATTGAAGGAAACAATGGAAATTACATGTCTATTGGGTAGAACTCGCTTGAAGAGAATTTTTATGCGAAATGTGCCTCATTTTCAAAACTGCAATCAGGAGAACCCTGTGAAATCTGAGAAAATGCTTCTAAGTGTCAATATGCCTTGAATGGTGAATGAAAGTCCGGTAATCCACATGCTAATAACAGTGTAGTAATTATTTTTCAAACCGTGATTCATGGAGCGCTTTTGGAAAATGGAATTTCACCGTAATGAAACAATGTAAATTACAATTCTATTGGGTAGAACTAGCTAGAATAGAATTTTTCTGCGAAAATTTCATGATTATCGAATGTGAAGTTTGGAGAAAGCTTCAAAATGAGAGTAAATATTTCTAGGTGTAAATATGCCTTTATGTTGGAAGAAAGATCGGTAATCCACATTTTCACAACATATTACAGAATCATTTTCTAATCCGTGCTGCATATACCGTGTTCGGAACGTGTAATTTCACGGTGATTGAAACAATGTAAATTACTTCTCTATAGGGTAGAACTCGCTCCAAGAGAATTTTTCTGAGAAAACTGCTTCATTTTTGAAACTGGCGTTTGGAAAACGCTGCAAAATCTGAGAAAAGAGTTCTAAGTATCAATATTCAATCTATTGTGATGAAAGTTCGGTAATCCACATGCTAACAAATCTGTAGTGAATATTTTTCGAATCCATTATGCATGTAGCATGTTCGGAACACGGGATTTCATGGCCAGGGAGTTTATGTAAATTACCTTTCTCTTGGTTAGAAATCACTCCAAGAGATTTTTCCTGAGAAATCTGCCTGATTTTGGAAACTGGCGTTAGGAAAACACTGCGAACTCAGATGAATAGATTCTCTGTGTAAATATGCCTTGTAGGGTGGATGAAAGTTCGGTAATCCGAATGCTAACAGCTCTGTAGTGAATATTTTTCGAATCCGAGATACATGAAGCGTGTTCGGAACACAGAATATCACGGTGAGCGAATCTATGCAAAATACATGTCTCTTGGGTAGAAATCGCTCCAAGAGCTTTTTCTGCGAATTCTGCCTCAGTTTCAAAACTGGCATTAGGAAAACGTTTCGAAATATGAGAAAATGCTTCAAAGTGTCAATATGGCTTTTATGGTGGATGAAAGTTCGGTAATCCGTATGCTAACGACTCTGTAGTGAATATTTGTCGAATCCGTGATGCATGTAGCTTTATCGGAACAAGGAATTTCATGATGATGGGTTCTATGTAAATTGCATGTCTATTGGGTAGAACTCGCTCCAAGAGGATTTTTCTGTGAAAACTGCATGATTTAAAAACTGACATTAGGAGAAATCTACTAAATCAGAAAAACTTTCTATGTATAAATATGCATTGTAAGGTGGATGAAAGTTCGGTAATACACATGTTCACAACTCATTAAAGAATGTTTGTCGAATCCGTGATGCATGTAACGTGTTCAGAACACGGAATGTCACGGTGAGTGAAACTAGGTAAACTACATATCTTTTGGTTAGAACTCGCTCCAAGAGCATTTTCCTGCCAAATCTGCCTCATTTTCAAACCTGGCATTAAAACTAAATTGTGAAATTTGCGAAAATTCTTCAAAGTGTCAGTAAGCCATGTATGGTGGATGAAAGTGCTGTAATCCACTTGCTAACAACTCTGTAGTGAATATTTGTCGAATCCGAGATGCATGTATCGTGTTCGGAACACGGAACTTCACGGTGAGCAAATCCATGTAAATTACATGTCTATTGTTTTGAACCCGCTCGAAGAGGTTTTTGCCGTGAAATCTGCCTCAGTTTCGAAACTGGCGTTTAGAAAGCTCTGTGAAATCAGAGAAAATGCTTCTAAGCATCAATATGCCTTGTATTGTGATGAAAGTCCTGTAATCCACATGCAAACAAATCTGTAGTGTATTTTGACGAAGCCTATCTGTATGTAGCGTGTTCGAAACACGGAATTTCACAGCAGAAGAATCTATGTAATTTACATATCTATTGGGTAGAACACGATCCAAAAGTTTTTTCCTTAGGAAACTGCCTGATTTTTGAAACTGCTATTAGGAAAGAGCTTCAAACTAAGAGTTAAAGTTTCTAGGTGTAAATATGCCTTGTATGGTGGATGAAAGTTTTGTAATATACATGTACACAACTCATTAAAAATGTTTCTCTTATCCGTGATTAATGTAGTGTGCTCGGATCATTTAATGTCACGATGAAGGAAACTATGTAAATTACATATCTATTGGTGAGAACCCGCTCCAGGAGCATTTTATTGTAAAATCTACCTCTGTTTGGAAACTGGTGTTATGAAAACGCTGCAAAATCTGAGAAAATGCTTTAAGGTGACAATGTCTTCAATGGTTTATTAAAGATGTGTAATTCACATTCTAACAACTCAGCTGTGAATATTTGTTGATTCCAATGAGCACGTAACTTTTGCGGAACAAGGAATGTTACGGTGACGGTATCTATGAAAATGGGATGTGTATTGGATCGAACATGCAGCAAGAGAATTTTTCTGCGAAAACTGCCTGATTTTCGTAACTGACGTAAGGAAAAATCTGCGAAATCTAAGTAAATATTTCTAGGTGTAAATATGCCTTGTGTTGTGGTTGAAACATCGGTAATCCACATGCTCACGGTCATTAAATAATCTTTGTCGAAACCGTGATTAATGTAACGTTTTGGGAACATGGAATGTCTCGGTGAGTGAAACTGAGAAAACAAGAATTCTACTGGATAGAACTCGCTTGAATTGAATTTTTCAGCGAAAATTCCATGATTTTTGAAACTGGATGTTAGGAAAAACCTGCGAAATCAGAATAAACACTTCTAGGTGCAAATATGCCTAGTGTGTTGGATGAAAGTTCGGTAATCCACATGATCCCACTCATTAAAGAATGTTTGTCGAATTCGAGATGCATGTAACGTGTTCGGAATACGGAATGTCATATTGAAGGAAACAATGTAACTTACATTTCTACTGGGTAGAACTCGCTTGAAGAGTATTTTTCTGCGAAATGTGCCTCATTTTCAAAACTGCCATTAGGAGAACCCTGTGAAATCTGAGAAAATGCTTCTAAGTGTCAATATGCCTTGAATGGTGAATGAAAGTCCGGTAATCCACATGTTAATAACAGTGTAGTAATTATTTTTCAAACCGTGATTCATGGAGCGCTTTTGGAAAATGGAATTTCACCGTAATGAAACAATGTAAATTACAATTCTATTGGGTAGAACTAGCTAGAATAGAATTTTTCTGCGAAAATTGCATGATTATCGAATCTGAAGATTGGAGAAAGCTTCAAAATGGGAGTAAATATTTCTAGCTGTAAATATGCCTTTATGTTGGAAGAAAGTTCGGTAATCCACATTTTCACAACATATTACAGAATCATTTTCTAATCAGTGCTGCATATACCGTGTTCGGAACGTGTAATTTCACGGTGATTGAAACAATGTAAATTACTTCTCTATAGGGTAGAACTCGCTCCAAGAGAATTTTTCTGAGAAAACTGCTTCATTTTTGAAAGTGGCGTTTGGAAAATGCTGCAAAATCTGAGAAAATACTTCTAAGTATCAATATTCAATCTTTTGTGATGAAAGTTCGGTAATCCACATGCTAACAAATCTGTAGTGAATATTTGTCGAAACCATTATGCATGTAGCATGTTCGGAACATGGGATTTCATGGCCAGGGAGTTTATGTAAATTACCTTTCTCTTGGTTAGAAATCACTCCAAGAGATTTTTCCTGAGAAATCTGCCTGATTTTCAAAACTGGCATTAGGAAAACACTGCGAACTCAGATGAATAGATTCTCTGTGTAAATATGCCTTGTAGGGTGGATGAAAGTTCGGTAATCCGCATGCTAACAACTCTGTAGTGAATATTTGTCGAATCCGAGATACATGAAGCGTGTTCGGAACACAGAATATCACGGTGAGCGAATCTATGTGAAATAAATATCTCTTGGGTAGAACTCGCTCCAAGAGCTTTTTCTGCGAATTCTGCCTCAGTTTCAAAACTGGCATTAGGAAAACGTTTCGAAATATGAGAAAATGCTTCAAAGTGTCATTATGGCTTTTATGGTGGATGAAAGTTCGGTAATCCTTATGCTAACGACTCTGTAGTGAATATTTGTCGAATCCGTGATGCATGTAGCTTTATCGGAACACGGAATTTCACGATGATGGGTTCTATGTAAATTGCATGTCTATTGGGTAGAACTCGCTCCAAGAGGATTATTCTGTGAAAACTGCATGATTTAAAAACTGACATTAGGAGAAATCTACTATATCAGAAAAAATTTTCTTTGTATAAATATGCATTGTAAGGTGGATGAAAGTTCGGTAATACACATGTTCACAACTCATTAAAGAATGTTTGTCGAATCCGTGATGCATGTAACGTGTTCAGAACACGGAATGTCACGGTGAGTGAAACTAGGTAAACTACATATCTTTTGGGTAGACCTAGCTCCAAGAGCATTTTCCTGCCATAACTGCCTCATTTTCAAACCTGGTATTAAAACTAACCTGTGAAATCCCAGAAAATTCTTCAAAGTGTCATTTAGCCTTGTATGGTGCATGAAAGTGCTGTAATCCACTTGCTAACAACTCTGTAGTGAATATTTGTCGAATCCGAGATGCATGTAGCGTGTTCGGAACACGGAACTTCATGGTGAGCAAATCCATGTAAATTACATGTCTATTGTTTTGAACCCGCTCGAAGAGGTTTTTGCCGTGAAATCTGCCTCAGTTTTGAAACTGGCGTTTGGAAAGCTCTGTGAAATCAGAGAAAATGCTTCTAAGCATCAATATGCCTTGTATTGTGATGAAAGTCCTGTAATCCACATGCAAACAAATCTGTAGTGTATTTTGTCGAAACCTATCTGCATGTAGCGTTTTCGAAACACGGAATATCACAGCGGGAGAATCTATGTAATTTACATATAAATTGGGTAGAACACACTCCAACAGATTTTTCATTAGGAAACTGTCTGATTTTTGAAACTGCTATAGGAAAAAAGCTGCAAACTAAGACTTAATGTTTCTAGGTGTAAATATGCTTTGTATGGTGGATGGAAGTTCTGTAATACACATGTACACAACTCATTAAAAATGTTTCTCAAATCCGTGATGTATGTACTCTGTTCGGAACACAGAATGTCACGCTGAAGGAAAATATGTAAATTACATATCTATTGGTGAGAACCCGCTCCAGTAGCATTTTACTGTAAAATCTACCTCTGTTTGGAAACTGTTGTAATGAAAACGCTGCTAAATCTGAGCAAATGTTTAAGGTGAAAATATGTCTTCAATGGTTTATTAAAGATGTGTAATTCACATTCTAACAACTCAGCTGTGAAAATTTGGTGAATGCAATGTGCACGATACTTTTTCAGAACACGGAATATTACTGTGACGGTTTCTATGAAAATGGGATGTCTATTCGATTGAACATGCAGCAAGAGAATTTTTCTGCGAAAACTGCCTGATTTTCGTAACTGACTTTAGGAAAATTCTGCGAAATCTAAGTAAATATTTCTAGGTGTAAATATGCCTTGTGTTGTGGTTGAAACATCGGTAATCCACATGCTCACGGTCATTAAATAATGTTTGTCAAAACCGTGATTAATGTAAAGTTTTCAGAACATGGAATGTCTCGGTGAGTGAAACTCAGAAAATAACAATTCTACTGGATAGAACTCGCTTGAATTGAATTTTTCAGCGAAAATTTCATGATTGTTGAAACTGGATGTTAGGAAAAACCTGCGAAATCAGAATAAACACTTCTAGGTGTAAATATGCCTTGTATGGTGGATGAAAGTTCGGTAATCCACATGCTCCCACTCATTAAAGAATGTTTGTCGAATTCATGATGCATAACGTGTTCGGAATACGGAATTTCATATTGAAGGAAACAATGGAAATTACATGTCTATTGGGTAGAACTCGCTTGAAGAGAATTTTTATGCGAAATGTGCCTCATTTTCAAAACTGCAATCAGGAGAACCCTGTGAAATCTGAGAAAATGCTTCTAAGTGTCAATATGCCTTGAATGGTGAATGAAAGTCCGGTAATCCACATGCTAATAACAGTGTAGTAATTATTTTTCAAACCGTGATTCATGGAGCGCTTTTGGAAAATGGAATTTCACCGTAATGAAACAATGTAAATTACAATTCTATTGGGTAGAACTAGCTAGAATAGAATTTTTCTGCGAAAATTTCATGATTATCGAATGTGAAGTTTGGAGAAAGCTTCAAAATGAGAGTAAATATTTCTAGGTGTAAATATGCCTTTATGTTGGAAGAAAGATCGGTAATCCACATTTTCACAACATATTACAGAATCATTTTCTAATCCGTGCTGCATATACCGTGTTCGGAACGTGTAATTTCACGGTGATTGAAACAATGTAAATTACTTCTCTATAGGGTAGAACTCGCTCCAAGAGAATTTTTCTGAGAAAACTGCTTCATTTTTGAAACTGGCGTTTGGAAAACGCTGCAAAATCTGAGAAAAGAGTTCTAAGTATCAATATTCAATCTATTGTGATGAAAGTTCGGTAATCCACATGCTAACAAATCTGTAGTGAATATTTTTCGAATCCATTATGCATGTAGCATGTTCGGAACACGGGATTTCATGGCCAGGGAGTTTATGTAAATTACCTTTCTCTTGGTTAGAAATCACTCCAAGAGATTTTTCCTGAGAAATCTGCCTGATTTTGGAAACTGGCGTTAGGAAAACACTGCGAACTCAGATGAATAGATTCTCTGTGTAAATATGCCTTGTAGGGTGGATGAAAGTTCGGTAATCCGAATGCTAACAGCTCTGTAGTGAATATTTTTCGAATCCGAGATACATGAAGCGTGTTCGGAACACAGAATATCACGGTGAGCGAATCTATGCAAAATACATGTCTCTTGGGTAGAAATCGCTCCAAGAGCTTTTTCTGCGAATTCTGCCTCAGTTTCAAAACTGGCATTAGGAAAACGTTTCGAAATATGAGAAAATGCTTCAAAGTGTCAATATGGCTTTTATGGTGGATGAAAGTTCGGTAATCCGTATGCTAACGACTCTGTAGTGAATATTTGTCGAATCCGTGATGCATGTAGCTTTATCGGAACAAGGAATTTCATGATGATGGGTTCTATGTAAATTGCATGTCTATTGGGTAGAACTCGCTCCAAGAGGATTTTTCTGTGAAAACTGCATGATTTAAAAACTGACATTAGGAGAAATCTACTAAATCAGAAAAACTTTCTATGTATAAATATGCATTGTAAGGTGGATGAAAGTTCGGTAATACACATGTTCACAACTCATTAAAGAATGTTTGTCGAATCCGTGATGCATGTAACGTGTTCAGAACACGGAATGTCACGGTGAGTGAAACTAGGTAAACTACATATCTTTTGGTTAGAACTCGCTCCAAGAGCATTTTCCTGCCAAATCTGCCTCATTTTCAAACCTGGCATTAAAACTAAATTGTGAAATTTGCGAAAATTCTTCAAAGTGTCAGTAAGCCATGTATGGTGGATGAAAGTGCTGTAATCCACTTGCTAACAACTCTGTAGTGAATATTTGTCGAATCCGAGATGCATGTATCGTGTTCGGAACACGGAACTTCACGGTGAGCAAATCCATGTAAATTACATGTCTATTGTTTTGAACCCGCTCGAAGAGGTTTTTGCCGTGAAATCTGCCTCAGTTTCGAAACTGGCGTTTAGAAAGCTCTGTGAAATCAGAGAAAATGCTTCTAAGCATCAATATGCCTTGTATTGTGATGAAAGTCCTGTAATCCACATGCAAACAAATCTGTAGTGTATTTTGACGAAGCCTATCTGTATGTAGCGTGTTCGAAACACGGAATTTCACAGCAGAAGAATCTATGTAATTTACATATCTATTGGGTAGAACACGATCCAAAAGTTTTTTCCTTAGGAAACTGCCTGATTTTTGAAACTGCTATTAGGAAAGAGCTTCAAACTAAGAGTTAAAGTTTCTAGGTGTAAATATGCCTTGTATGGTGGATGAAAGTTTTGTAATATACATGTACACAACTCATTAAAAATGTTTCTCTTATCCGTGATTAATGTAGTGTGCTCGGATCATTTAATGTCACGATGAAGGAAACTATGTAAATTACATATCTATTGGTGAGAACCCGCTCCAGGAGCATTTTATTGTAAAATCTACCTCTGTTTGGAAACTGGTGTTATGAAAACGCTGCAAAATCTGAGAAAATGCTTTAAGGTGACAATGTCTTCAATGGTTTATTAAAGATGTGTAATTCACATTCTAACAACTCAGCTGTGAATATTTGTTGATTCCAATGAGCACGTAACTTTTGCGGAACAAGGAATGTTACGGTGACGGTATCTATGAAAATGGGATGTGTATTGGATCGAACATGCAGCAAGAGAATTTTTCTGCGAAAACTGCCTGATTTTCGTAACTGACGTAAGGAAAAATCTGCGAAATCTAAGTAAATATTTCTAGGTGTAAATATGCCTTGTGTTGTGGTTGAAACATCGGTAATCCACATGCTCACGGTCATTAAATAATCTTTGTCGAAACCGTGATTAATGTAACGTTTTGGGAACATGGAATGTCTCGGTGAGTGAAACTGAGAAAACAAGAATTCTACTGGATAGAACTCGCTTGAATTGAATTTTTCAGCGAAAATTCCATGATTTTTGAAACTGGATGTTAGGAAAAACCTGCGAAATCAGAATAAACACTTCTAGGTGCAAATATGCCTAGTGTGTTGGATGAAAGTTCGGTAATCCACATGATCCCACTCATTAAAGAATGTTTGTCGAATTCGAGATGCATGTAACGTGTTCGGAATACGGAATGTCATATTGAAGGAAACAATGTAACTTACATTTCTACTGGGTAGAACTCGCTTGAAGAGTATTTTTCTGCGAAATGTGCCTCATTTTCAAAACTGCCATTAGGAGAACCCTGTGAAATCTGAGAAAATGCTTCTAAGTGTCAATATGCCTTGAATGGTGAATGAAAGTCCGGTAATCCACATGTTAATAACAGTGTAGTAATTATTTTTCAAACCGTGATTCATGGAGCGCTTTTGGAAAATGGAATTTCACCGTAATGAAACAATGTAAATTACAATTCTATTGGGTAGAACTAGCTAGAATAGAATTTTTCTGCGAAAATTGCATGATTATCGAATCTGAAGATTGGAGAAAGCTTCAAAATGGGAGTAAATATTTCTAGCTGTAAATATGCCTTTATGTTGGAAGAAAGTTCGGTAATCCACATTTTCACAACATATTACAGAATCATTTTCTAATCAGTGCTGCATATACCGTGTTCGGAACGTGTAATTTCACGGTGATTGAAACAATGTAAATTACTTCTCTATAGGGTAGAACTCGCTCCAAGAGAATTTTTCTGAGAAAACTGCTTCATTTTTGAAAGTGGCGTTTGGAAAATGCTGCAAAATCTGAGAAAATACTTCTAAGTATCAATATTCAATCTTTTGTGATGAAAGTTCGGTAATCCACATGCTAACAAATCTGTAGTGAATATTTGTCGAAACCATTATGCATGTAGCATGTTCGGAACATGGGATTTCATGGCCAGGGAGTTTATGTAAATTACCTTTCTCTTGGTTAGAAATCACTCCAAGAGATTTTTCCTGAGAAATCTGCCTGATTTTCAAAACTGGCATTAGGAAAACACTGCGAACTCAGATGAATAGATTCTCTGTGTAAATATGCCTTGTAGGGTGGATGAAAGTTCGGTAATCCGCATGCTAACAACTCTGTAGTGAATATTTGTCGAATCCGAGATACATGAAGCGTGTTCGGAACACAGAATATCACGGTGAGCGAATCTATGTGAAATAAATATCTCTTGGGTAGAACTCGCTCCAAGAGCTTTTTCTGCGAATTCTGCCTCAGTTTCAAAACTGGCATTAGGAAAACGTTTCGAAATATGAGAAAATGCTTCAAAGTGTCATTATGGCTTTTATGGTGGATGAAAGTTCGGTAATCCTTATGCTAACGACTCTGTAGTGAATATTTGTCGAATCCGTGATGCATGTAGCTTTATCGGAACACGGAATTTCACGATGATGGGTTCTATGTAAATTGCATGTCTATTGGGTAGAACTCGCTCCAAGAGGATTTTTCTGTGAAAACTGCATGATTTAAAAACTGACATTAGGAGAAATCTACTATATCAGAAAAAATTTTCTTTGTATAAATATGCATTGTAAGGTGGATGAAAGTTCGGTAATACACATGTTCACAACTCATTAAAGAATGTTTGTCGAATCCGTGATGCATGTAACGTGTTCAGAACACGGAATGTCACGGTGAGTGAAACTAGGTAAACTACATATCTTTTGGGTAGACCTAGCTCCAAGAGCATTTTCCTGCCATAACTGCCTCATTTTCAAACCTGGTATTAAAACTAACCTGTGAAATCCCAGAAAATTCTTCAAAGTGTCATTTAGCCTTGTATGGTGCATGAAAGTGCTGTAATCCACTTGCTAACAACTCTGTAGTGAATATTTGTCGAATCCGAGATGCATGTAGCGTGTTCGGAACACGGAACTTCATGGTGAGCAAATCCATGTAAATTACATGTCTATTGTTTTGAACCCGCTCGAAGAGGTTTTTGCCGTGAAATCTGCCTCAGTTTTGAAACTGGCGTTTGGAAAGCTCTGTGAAATCAGAGAAAATGCTTCTAAGCATCAATATGCCTTGTATTGTGATGAAAGTCCTGTAATCCACATGCAAACAAATCTGTAGTGTATTTTGTCGAAACCTATCTGCATGTAGCGTTTTCGAAACACGGAATATCACAGCGGGAGAATCTATGTAATTTACATATAAATTGGGTAGAACACACTCCAACAGATTTTTCATTAGGAAACTGTCTGATTTTTGAAACTGCTATAGGAAAAAAGCTGCAAACTAAGACTTAATGTTTCTAGGTGTAAATATGCTTTGTATGGTGGATGGAAGTTCTGTAATACACATGTACACAACTCATTAAAAATGTTTCTCAAATCCGTGATGTATGTACTCTGTTCGGAACACAGAATGTCACGCTGAAGGAAAATATGTAAATTACATATCTATTGGTGAGAACCCGCTCCAGTAGCATTTTACTGTAAAATCTACCTCTGTTTGGAAACTGTTGTAATGAAAACGCTGCTAAATCTGAGCAAATGTTTAAGGTGAAAATATGTCTTCAATGGTTTATTAAAGATGTGTAATTCACATTCTAACAACTCAGCTGTGAAAATTTGCTGAATGCAATGTGCACGATACTTTTTCAGAACACGGAATATTACTGTGACGGTTTCTATGAAAATGGGATGTCTATTCAATTGAACATGCAGCAAGAGAATTTTTCTGCGAAAACTGCCTGATTTTCGTAACTGACTTTAGGAAAATTCTGCGAAATCTAAGTAAATATTTCTAGGTGTAAATATGCCTTGTATTGTGGTTGAAACATTGGTAGTCCACATGCTCACGGTCATTAAATAATGTTTGTCAAAACCGTGATTAATGTAAAGTTTTCAGAACATGGAATGTCTCGGTGAGTGAAACTCAGAAAATAACAATTCTACTGGATAGAACTCGCTTGAATTGAATTTTTCAGCGAAAATTTCATGATTGTTGAAACTGGATGTTAGGAAAAACCTGCGAAATCAGAATAAACACTTCTAGGTGTAAATATGCCTTGTATGGTGGATGAAAGTTCGGTAATCCACATGCTCCCACTCATTAAAGAATGTTTGTCGAATTCATGATGCATAACGTGTTCGGAATACGGAATTTCATATTGAAGGAAACAATGGAAATTACATGTCTATTGGGTAGAACTCGCTTGAAGAGAATTTTTATGCGAAATGTGCCTCATTTTCAAAACTGCAATCAGGAGAACCCTGTGAAATCTGAGAAAATGCTTCTAAGTGTCAATATGCCTTGAATGGTGAATGAAAGTCCGGTAATCCACATGCTAATAACAGTGTAGTAATTATTTTTCAAACCGTGATTCATGGAGCGCTTTTGGAAAATGGAATTTCACCGTAATGAAACAATGTAAATTACAATTCTATTGGGTAGAACTAGCTAGAATAGAATTTTTCTGCGAAAATTTCATGATTATCGAATGTGAAGTTTGGAGAAAGCTTCAAAATGAGAGTAAATATTTCTAGGTGTAAATATGCCTTTATGTTGGAAGAAAGATCGGTAATCCACATTTTCACAACATATTAAAGAATCATTTTCTAATCCATGCTGCATATACCGTGTTCGGAACGTGTAATTTCACGGTGATTGAAACAATGTAAATTACTTCTCTATAGGGTAGAACTCGCTCCAAGAGAATTTTTCTGAGAAAACTGCTTCATTTTTGAAACTGGCGTTTGGAAAATGCTGCAAAATCTGAGAAAATACTTCTAAGTATCAATATTCAATCTATTGTGATGAAAGTTCGGTAATCCACATGCTAACAAATCTGTAGTGAATATTTGTCGAAACCATTATGCATGTAGCATGTTCGGAACATGGGATTTCATGGCCAGGGAGTTTATGTAAATTACCTTTCTCTTGGTTAGAAATCACTCCAAGAGATTTTTCCTGAGAAATCTGCCTGATTTTCAAAACTGGCATTAGGAAAACACTGCGAACTCAGATGAATAGATTCTCTGTGTAAATATGCCTTGTAGGGTGGATGAAAGTTCGGTAATCCGCATGCTAACAACTCTGTAGTGAATATTTGTCGAATCCGAGATACATGAAGCGTGTTCGGAACACAGAATATCACGGTGAGCGAATCTATGTGAAATAAATATCTCTTGGGTAGAACTCGCTCCAAGAGCTTTTTCTGCGAATTCTGCCTCAGTTTCAAAACTGGCATTAGGAAAACGTTTCGAAATATGAGAAAATGCTTCAAAGTGTCATTATGGCTTTTATGGTGGATGAAAGTTCGGTAATCCTTATGCTAACGACTCTGTAGTGAATATTTGTCGAATCCGTGATGCATGTAGCTTTATCGGAACACGGAATTTCACGATGATGGGTTCTATGTAAATTGCATGTCTATTGGGTAGAACTCGCTCCAAGAGGATTATTCTGTGAAAACTGCATGATTTAAAAACTGACATTAGGAGAAATCTACTATATCAGAAAAAATTTTCTTTGTATAAATATGCATTGTAAGGTGGATGAAAGTTCGGTAATACACATGTTCACAACTCATTAAAGAATGTTTGTCGAATCCGTGATGCATGTAACGTGTTCAGAACACGGAATGTCACGGTGAGTGAAACTAGGTAAACTACATATCTTTTGGGTAGACCTAGCTCCAAGAGCATTTTCCTGCCATAACTGCCTCATTTTCAAACCTGGTATTAAAACTAACCTGTGAAATCCCAGAAAATTCTTCAAAGTGTCATTTAGCCTTGTATGGTGCATGAAAGTGCTGTAATCCACTTGCTAACAACTCTGTAGTGAATATTTGTCGAATCCGAGATGCATGTAGCGTGTTCGGAACACGGAACTTCATGGTGAGCAAATCCATGTAAATTACATGTCTATTGTTTTGAACCCGCTCGAAGAGGTTTTTGCCGTGAAATCTGCCTCAGTTTTGAAACTGGCGTTTGGAAAGCTCTGTGAAATCAGAGAAAATGCTTCTAAGCATCAATATGCCTTGTATTGTGATGAAAGTCCTGTAATCCACATGCAAACAAATCTGTAGTGTATTTTGTCGAAACCTATCTGCATGTAGCGTTTTCGAAACACGGAATATCACAGCGGGAGAATCTATGTAATTTACATATAAATTGGGTAGAACACACTCCAACAGATTTTTCATTAGGAAACTGTCTGATTTTTGAAACTGCTATAGGAAAAAAGCTGCAAACTAAGACTTAATGTTTCTAGGTGTAAATATGCTTTGTATGGTGGATGGAAGTTCTGTAATACACATGTACACAACTCATTAAAAATGTTTCTCAAATCCGTGATGTATGTACTCTGTTCGGAACACAGAATGTCACGCTGAAGGAAAATATGTAAATTACATATCTATTGGTGAGAACCCGCTCCAGTAGCATTTTACTGTAAAATCTACCTCTGTTTGGAAACTGTTGTAATGAAAACGCTGCTAAATCTGAGCAAATGTTTAAGGTGAAAATATGTCTTCAATGGTTTATTAAAGATGTGTAATTCACATTCTAACAACTCAGCTGTGAAAATTTGCTGAATGCAATGTGCACGATACTTTTTCAGAACACGGAATATTACTGTGACGGTTTCTATGAAAATGGGATGTCTATTCGATTGAACATGCAGCAAGAGAATTTTTCTGCGAAAACTGCCTGATTTTCGTAACTGACTTTAGGAAAATTCTGCGAAATCTAAGTAAATATTTCTAGGTGTAAATATGCCTTGTGTTGTGGTTGAAACATCGGTAATCCACATGCTCACGGTCATTAAATAATGTTTGTCAAAACCGTGATTAATGTAAAGTTTTCAGAACATGGAATGTCTCGGTGAGTGAAACTCAGAAAATAACAATTCTACTGGATAGAACTCGCTTGAATTGAATTTTTCAGCGAAAATTTCATGATTGTTGAAACTGGATGTTAGGAAAAACCTGCGAAATCAGAATAAACACTTCTAGGTGTAAATATGCCTTGTATGGTGGATGAAAGTTCGGTAATCCACATGCTCCCACTCATTAAAGAATGTTTGTCGAATTCATGATGCATAACGTGTTCGGAATACGGAATTTCATATTGAAGGAAACAATGGAAATTACATGTCTATTGGGTAGAACTCGCTTGAAGAGAATTTTTATGCGAAATGTGCCTCATTTTCAAAACTGCAATCAGGAGAACCCTGTGAAATCTGAGAAAATGCTTCTAAGTGTCAATATGCCTTGAATGGTGAATGAAAGTCCGGTAATCCACATGCTAATAACAGTGTAGTAATTATTTTTCAAACCGTGATTCATGGAGCGCTTTTGGAAAATGGAATTTCACCGTAATGAAACAATGTAAATTACAATTCTATTGGGTAGAACTAGCTAGAATAGAATTTTTCTGCGAAAATTTCATGATTATCGAATGTGAAGTTTGGAGAAAGCTTCAAAATGAGAGTAAATATTTCTAGGTGTAAATATGCCTTTATGTTGGAAGAAAGATCGGTAATCCACATTTTCACAACATATTACAGAATCATTTTCTAATCCGTGCTGCATATACCGTGTTCGGAACGTGTAATTTCACGGTGATTGAAACAATGTAAATTACTTCTCTATAGGGTAGAACTCGCTCCAAGAGAATTTTTCTGAGAAAACTGCTTCATTTTTGAAACTGGCGTTTGGAAAACGCTGCAAAATCTGAGAAAAGAGTTCTAAGTATCAATATTCAATCTATTGTGATGAAAGTTCGGTAATCCACATGCTAACAAATCTGTAGTGAATATTTTTCGAATCCATTATGCATGTAGCATGTTCGGAACACGGGATTTCATGGCCAGGGAGTTTATGTAAATTACCTTTCTCTTGGTTAGAAATCACTCCAAGAGATTTTTCCTGAGAAATCTGCCTGATTTTGGAAACTGGCGTTAGGAAAACACTGCGAACTCAGATGAATAGATTCTCTGTGTAAATATGCCTTGTAGGGTGGATGAAAGTTCGGTAATCCGAATGCTAACAGCTCTGTAGTGAATATTTTTCGAATCCGAGATACATGAAGCGTGTTCGGAACACAGAATATCACGGTGAGCGAATCTATGCAAAATACATGTCTCTTGGGTAGAAATCGCTCCAAGAGCTTTTTCTGCGAATTCTGCCTCAGTTTCAAAACTGGCATTAGGAAAACGTTTCGAAATATGAGAAAATGCTTCAAAGTGTCAATATGGCTTTTATGGTGGATGAAAGTTCGGTAATCCGTATGCTAACGACTCTGTAGTGAATATTTGTCGAATCCGTGATGCATGTAGCTTTATCGGAACAAGGAATTTCATGATGATGGGTTCTATGTAAATTGCATGTCTATTGGGTAGAACTCGCTCCAAGAGGATTTTTCTGTGAAAACTGCATGATTTAAAAACTGACATTAGGAGAAATCTACTAAATCAGAAAAACTTTCTATGTATAAATATGCATTGTAAGGTGGATGAAAGTTCGGTAATACACATGTTCACAACTCATTAAAGAATGTTTGTCGAATCCGTGATGCATGTAACGTGTTCAGAACACGGAATGTCACGGTGAGTGAAACTAGGTAAACTACATATCTTTTGGTTAGAACTCGCTCCAAGAGCATTTTCCTGCCAAATCTGCCTCATTTTCAAACCTGGCATTAAAACTAAATTGTGAAATTTGCGAAAATTCTTCAAAGTGTCAGTAAGCCATGTATGGTGGATGAAAGTGCTGTAATCCACTTGCTAACAACTCTGTAGTGAATATTTGTCGAATCCGAGATGCATGTATCGTGTTCGGAACACGGAACTTCACGGTGAGCAAATCCATGTAAATTACATGTCTATTGTTTTGAACCCGCTCGAAGAGGTTTTTGCCGTGAAATCTGCCTCAGTTTCGAAACTGGCGTTTAGAAAGCTCTGTGAAATCAGAGAAAATGCTTCTAAGCATCAATATGCCTTGTATTGTGATGAAAGTCCTGTAATCCACATGCAAACAAATCTGTAGTGTATTTTGACGAAGCCTATCTGTATGTAGCGTGTTCGAAACACGGAATTTCACAGCAGAAGAATCTATGTAATTTACATATCTATTGGGTAGAACACGATCCAAAAGTTTTTTCCTTAGGAAACTGCCTGATTTTTGAAACTGCTATTAGGAAAGAGCTTCAAACTAAGAGTTAAAGTTTCTAGGTGTAAATATGCCTTGTATGGTGGATGAAAGTTTTGTAATATACATGTACACAACTCATTAAAAATGTTTCTCTTATCCGTGATTAATGTAGTGTGCTCGGATCATTTAATGTCACGATGAAGGAAACTATGTAAATTACATATCTATTGGTGAGAACCCGCTCCAGGAGCATTTTATTGTAAAATCTACCTCTGTTTGGAAACTGGTGTTATGAAAACGCTGCAAAATCTGAGAAAATGCTTTAAGGTGACAATGTCTTCAATGGTTTATTAAAGATGTGTAATTCACATTCTAACAACTCAGCTGTGAATATTTGTTGATTCCAATGAGCACGTAACTTTTGCGGAACAAGGAATGTTACGGTGACGGTATCTATGAAAATGGGATGTGTATTGGATCGAACATGCAGCAAGAGAATTTTTCTGCGAAAACTGCCTGATTTTCGTAACTGACGTAAGGAAAAATCTGCGAAATCTAAGTAAATATTTCTAGGTGTAAATATGCCTTGTGTTGTGGTTGAAACATCGGTAATCCACATGCTCACGGTCATTAAATAATCTTTGTCGAAACCGTGATTAATGTAACGTTTTGGGAACATGGAATGTCTCGGTGAGTGAAACTGAGAAAACAAGAATTCTACTGGATAGAACTCGCTTGAATTGAATTTTTCAGCGAAAATTCCATGATTTTTGAAACTGGATGTTAGGAAAAACCTGCGAAATCAGAATAAACACTTCTAGGTGCAAATATGCCTAGTGTGTTGGATGAAAGTTCGGTAATCCACATGATCCCACTCATTAAAGAATGTTTGTCGAATTCGAGATGCATGTAACGTGTTCGGAATACGGAATGTCATATTGAAGGAAACAATGTAACTTACATTTCTACTGGGTAGAACTCGCTTGAAGAGTATTTTTCTGCGAAATGTGCCTCATTTTCAAAACTGCCATTAGGAGAACCCTGTGAAATCTGAGAAAATGCTTCTAAGTGTCAATATGCCTTGAATGGTGAATGAAAGTCCGGTAATCCACATGTTAATAACAGTGTAGTAATTATTTTTCAAACCGTGATTCATGGAGCGCTTTTGGAAAATGGAATTTCACCGTAATGAAACAATGTAAATTACAATTCTATTGGGTAGAACTAGCTAGAATAGAATTTTTCTGCGAAAATTGCATGATTATCGAATCTGAAGATTGGAGAAAGCTTCAAAATGGGAGTAAATATTTCTAGCTGTAAATATGCCTTTATGTTGGAAGAAAGTTCGGTAATCCACATTTTCACAACATATTACAGAATCATTTTCTAATCAGTGCTGCATATACCGTGTTCGGAACGTGTAATTTCACGGTGATTGAAACAATGTAAATTACTTCTCTATAGGGTAGAACTCGCTCCAAGAGAATTTTTCTGAGAAAACTGCTTCATTTTTGAAAGTGGCGTTTGGAAAATGCTGCAAAATCTGAGAAAATACTTCTAAGTATCAATATTCAATCTTTTGTGATGAAAGTTCGGTAATCCACATGCTAACAAATCTGTAGTGAATATTTGTCGAAACCATTATGCATGTAGCATGTTCGGAACATGGGATTTCATGGCCAGGGAGTTTATGTAAATTACCTTTCTCTTGGTTAGAAATCACTCCAAGAGATTTTTCCTGAGAAATCTGCCTGATTTTCAAAACTGGCATTAGGAAAACACTGCGAACTCAGATGAATAGATTCTCTGTGTAAATATGCCTTGTAGGGTGGATGAAAGTTCGGTAATCCGCATGCTAACAACTCTGTAGTGAATATTTGTCGAATCCGAGATACATGAAGCGTGTTCGGAACACAGAATATCACGGTGAGCGAATCTATGTGAAATAAATATCTCTTGGGTAGAACTCGCTCCAAGAGCTTTTTCTGCGAATTCTGCCTCAGTTTCAAAACTGGCATTAGGAAAACGTTTCGAAATATGAGAAAATGCTTCAAAGTGTCATTATGGCTTTTATGGTGGATGAAAGTTCGGTAATCCTTATGCTAACGACTCTGTAGTGAATATTTGTCGAATCCGTGATGCATGTAGCTTTATCGGAACACGGAATTTCACGATGATGGGTTCTATGTAAATTGCATGTCTATTGGGTAGAACTCGCTCCAAGAGGATTATTCTGTGAAAACTGCATGATTTAAAAACTGACATTAGGAGAAATCTACTATATCAGAAAAAATTTTCTTTGTATAAATATGCATTGTAAGGTGGATGAAAGTTCGGTAATACACATGTTCACAACTCATTAAAGAATGTTTGTCGAATCCGTGATGCATGTAACGTGTTCAGAACACGGAATGTCACGGTGAGTGAAACTAGGTAAACTACATATCTTTTGGGTAGACCTAGCTCCAAGAGCATTTTCCTGCCATAACTGCCTCATTTTCAAACCTGGTATTAAAACTAACCTGTGAAATCCCAGAAAATTCTTCAAAGTGTCATTTAGCCTTGTATGGTGCATGAAAGTGCTGTAATCCACTTGCTAACAACTCTGTAGTGAATATTTGTCGAATCCGAGATGCATGTAGCGTGTTCGGAACACGGAACTTCATGGTGAGCAAATCCATGTAAATTACATGTCTATTGTTTTGAACCCGCTCGAAGAGGTTTTTGCCGTGAAATCTGCCTCAGTTTTGAAACTGGCGTTTGGAAAGCTCTGTGAAATCAGAGAAAATGCTTCTAAGCATCAATATGCCTTGTATTGTGATGAAAGTCCTGTAATCCACATGCAAACAAATCTGTAGTGTATTTTGTCGAAACCTATCTGCATGTAGCGTTTTCGAAACACGGAATATCACAGCGGGAGAATCTATGTAATTTACATATAAATTGGGTAGAACACACTCCAACAGATTTTTCATTAGGAAACTGTCTGATTTTTGAAACTGCTATAGGAAAAAAGCTGCAAACTAAGACTTAATGTTTCTAGGTGTAAATATGCTTTGTATGGTGGATGGAAGTTCTGTAATACACATGTACACAACTCATTAAAAATGTTTCTCAAATCCGTGATGTATGTACTCTGTTCGGAACACAGAATGTCACGCTGAAGGAAAATATGTAAATTACATATCTATTGGTGAGAACCCGCTCCAGTAGCATTTTACTGTAAAATCTACCTCTGTTTGGAAACTGTTGTAATGAAAACGCTGCTAAATCTGAGCAAATGTTTAAGGTGAAAATATGTCTTCAATGGTTTATTAAAGATGTGTAATTCACATTCTAACAACTCAGCTGTGAAAATTTGCTGAATGCAATGTGCACGATACTTTTTCAGAACACGGAATATTACTGTGACGGTTTCTATGAAAATGGGATGTCTATTCGATTGAACATGCAGCAAGAGAATTTTTCTGCGAAAACTGCCTGATTTTCGTAACTGACTTTAGGAAAATTCTGCGAAATCTAAGTAAATATTTCTAGGTGTAAATATGCCTTGTGTTGTGGTTGAAACATCGGTAATCCACATGCTCACGGTCATTAAATAATGTTTGTCAAAACCGTGATTAATGTAAAGTTTTCAGAACATGGAATGTCTCGGTGAGTGAAACTCAGAAAATAACAATTCTACTGGATAGAACTCGCTTGAATTGAATTTTTCAGCGAAAATTTCATGATTGTTGAAACTGGATGTTAGGAAAAACCTGCGAAATCAGAATAAACACTTCTAGGTGTAAATATGCCTTGTATGGTGGATGAAAGTTCGGTAATCCACATGCTCCCACTCATTAAAGAATGTTTGTCGAATTCATGATGCATAACGTGTTCGGAATACGGAATTTCATATTGAAGGAAACAATGGAAATTACATGTCTATTGGGTAGAACTCGCTTGAAGAGAATTTTTATGCGAAATGTGCCTCATTTTCAAAACTGCAATCAGGAGAACCCTGTGAAATCTGAGAAAATGCTTCTAAGTGTCAATATGCCTTGAATGGTGAATGAAAGTCCGGTAATCCACATGCTAATAACAGTGTAGTAATTATTTTTCAAACCGTGATTCATGGAGCGCTTTTGGAAAATGGAATTTCACCGTAATGAAACAATGTAAATTACAATTCTATTGGGTAGAACTAGCTAGAATAGAATTTTTCTGCGAAAATTTCATGATTATCGAATGTGAAGTTTGGAGAAAGCTTCAAAATGAGAGTAAATATTTCTAGGTGTAAATATGCCTTTATGTTGGAAGAAAGATCGGTAATCCACATTTTCACAACATATTACAGAATCATTTTCTAATCCGTGCTGCATATACCGTGTTCGGAACGTGTAATTTCACGGTGATTGAAACAATGTAAATTACTTCTCTATAGGGTAGAACTCGCTCCAAGAGAATTTTTCTGAGAAAACTGCTTCATTTTTGAAACTGGCGTTTGGAAAACGCTGCAAAATCTGAGAAAAGAGTTCTAAGTATCAATATTCAATCTATTGTGATGAAAGTTCGGTAATCCACATGCTAACAAATCTGTAGTGAATATTTTTCGAATCCATTATGCATGTAGCATGTTCGGAACACGGGATTTCATGGCCAGGGAGTTTATGTAAATTACCTTTCTCTTGGTTAGAAATCACTCCAAGAGATTTTTCCTGAGAAATCTGCCTGATTTTGGAAACTGGCGTTAGGAAAACACTGCGAACTCAGATGAATAGATTCTCTGTGTAAATATGCCTTGTAGGGTGGATGAAAGTTCGGTAATCCGAATGCTAACAGCTCTGTAGTGAATATTTTTCGAATCCGAGATACATGAAGCGTGTTCGGAACACAGAATATCACGGTGAGCGAATCTATGCAAAATACATGTCTCTTGGGTAGAAATCGCTCCAAGAGCTTTTTCTGCGAATTCTGCCTCAGTTTCAAAACTGGCATTAGGAAAACGTTTCGAAATATGAGAAAATGCTTCAAAGTGTCAATATGGCTTTTATGGTGGATGAAAGTTCGGTAATCCGTATGCTAACGACTCTGTAGTGAATATTTGTCGAATCCGTGATGCATGTAGCTTTATCGGAACAAGGAATTTCATGATGATGGGTTCTATGTAAATTGCATGTCTATTGGGTAGAACTCGCTCCAAGAGGATTTTTCTGTGAAAACTGCATGATTTAAAAACTGACATTAGGAGAAATCTACTAAATCAGAAAAACTTTCTATGTATAAATATGCATTGTAAGGTGGATGAAAGTTCGGTAATACACATGTTCACAACTCATTAAAGAATGTTTGTCGAATCCGTGATGCATGTAACGTGTTCAGAACACGGAATGTCACGGTGAGTGAAACTAGGTAAACTACATATCTTTTGGTTAGAACTCGCTCCAAGAGCATTTTCCTGCCAAATCTGCCTCATTTTCAAACCTGGCATTAAAACTAAATTGTGAAATTTGCGAAAATTCTTCAAAGTGTCAGTAAGCCATGTATGGTGGATGAAAGTGCTGTAATCCACTTGCTAACAACTCTGTAGTGAATATTTGTCGAATCCGAGATGCATGTATCGTGTTCGGAACACGGAACTTCACGGTGAGCAAATCCATGTAAATTACATGTCTATTGTTTTGAACCCGCTCGAAGAGGTTTTTGCCGTGAAATCTGCCTCAGTTTCGAAACTGGCGTTTAGAAAGCTCTGTGAAATCAGAGAAAATGCTTCTAAGCATCAATATGCCTTGTATTGTGATGAAAGTCCTGTAATCCACATGCAAACAAATCTGTAGTGTATTTTGACGAAGCCTATCTGTATGTAGCGTGTTCGAAACACGGAATTTCACAGCAGAAGAATCTATGTAATTTACATATCTATTGGGTAGAACACGATCCAAAAGTTTTTTCCTTAGGAAACTGCCTGATTTTTGAAACTGCTATTAGGAAAGAGCTTCAAACTAAGAGTTAAAGTTTCTAGGTGTAAATATGCCTTGTATGGTGGATGAAAGTTTTGTAATATACATGTACACAACTCATTAAAAATGTTTCTCTTATCCGTGATTAATGTAGTGTGCTCGGATCATTTAATGTCACGATGAAGGAAACTATGTAAATTACATATCTATTGGTGAGAACCCGCTCCAGGAGCATTTTATTGTAAAATCTACCTCTGTTTGGAAACTGGTGTTATGAAAACGCTGCAAAATCTGAGAAAATGCTTTAAGGTGACAATGTCTTCAATGGTTTATTAAAGATGTGTAATTCACATTCTAACAACTCAGCTGTGAATATTTGTTGATTCCAATGAGCACGTAACTTTTGCGGAACAAGGAATGTTACGGTGACGGTATCTATGAAAATGGGATGTGTATTGGATCGAACATGCAGCAAGAGAATTTTTCTGCGAAAACTGCCTGATTTTCGTAACTGACGTAAGGAAAAATCTGCGAAATCTAAGTAAATATTTCTAGGTGTAAATATGCCTTGTGTTGTGGTTGAAACATCGGTAATCCACATGCTCACGGTCATTAAATAATCTTTGTCGAAACCGTGATTAATGTAACGTTTTGGGAACATGGAATGTCTCGGTGAGTGAAACTGAGAAAACAAGAATTCTACTGGATAGAACTCGCTTGAATTGAATTTTTCAGCGAAAATTCCATGATTTTTGAAACTGGATGTTAGGAAAAACCTGCGAAATCAGAATAAACACTTCTAGGTGCAAATATGCCTAGTGTGTTGGATGAAAGTTCGGTAATCCACATGATCCCACTCATTAAAGAATGTTTGTCGAATTCGAGATGCATGTAACGTGTTCGGAATACGGAATGTCATATTGAAGGAAACAATGTAACTTACATTTCTACTGGGTAGAACTCGCTTGAAGAGTATTTTTCTGCGAAATGTGCCTCATTTTCAAAACTGCCATTAGGAGAACCCTGTGAAATCTGAGAAAATGCTTCTAAGTGTCAATATGCCTTGAATGGTGAATGAAAGTCCGGTAATCCACATGTTAATAACAGTGTAGTAATTATTTTTCAAACCGTGATTCATGGAGCGCTTTTGGAAAATGGAATTTCACCGTAATGAAACAATGTAAATTACAATTCTATTGGGTAGAACTAGCTAGAATAGAATTTTTCTGCGAAAATTGCATGATTATCGAATCTGAAGATTGGAGAAAGCTTCAAAATGGGAGTAAATATTTCTAGCTGTAAATATGCCTTTATGTTGGAAGAAAGTTCGGTAATCCACATTTTCACAACATATTACAGAATCATTTTCTAATCAGTGCTGCATATACCGTGTTCGGAACGTGTAATTTCACGGTGATTGAAACAATGTAAATTACTTCTCTATAGGGTAGAACTCGCTCCAAGAGAATTTTTCTGAGAAAACTGCTTCATTTTTGAAAGTGGCGTTTGGAAAATGCTGCAAAATCTGAGAAAATACTTCTAAGTATCAATATTCAATCTTTTGTGATGAAAGTTCGGTAATCCACATGCTAACAAATCTGTAGTGAATATTTGTCGAAACCATTATGCATGTAGCATGTTCGGAACATGGGATTTCATGGCCAGGGAGTTTATGTAAATTACCTTTCTCTTGGTTAGAAATCACTCCAAGAGATTTTTCCTGAGAAATCTGCCTGATTTTCAAAACTGGCATTAGGAAAACACTGCGAACTCAGATGAATAGATTCTCTGTGTAAATATGCCTTGTAGGGTGGATGAAAGTTCGGTAATCCGCATGCTAACAACTCTGTAGTGAATATTTGTCGAATCCGAGATACATGAAGCGTGTTCGGAACACAGAATATCACGGTGAGCGAATCTATGTGAAATAAATATCTCTTGGGTAGAACTCGCTCCAAGAGCTTTTTCTGCGAATTCTGCCTCAGTTTCAAAACTGGCATTAGGAAAACGTTTCGAAATATGAGAAAATGCTTCAAAGTGTCATTATGGCTTTTATGGTGGATGAAAGTTCGGTAATCCTTATGCTAACGACTCTGTAGTGAATATTTGTCGAATCCGTGATGCATGTAGCTTTATCGGAACACGGAATTTCACGATGATGGGTTCTATGTAAATTGCATGTCTATTGGGTAGAACTCGCTCCAAGAGGATTATTCTGTGAAAACTGCATGATTTAAAAACTGACATTAGGAGAAATCTACTATATCAGAAAAAATTTTCTTTGTATAAATATGCATTGTAAGGTGGATGAAAGTTCGGTAATACACATGTTCACAACTCATTAAAGAATGTTTGTCGAATCCGTGATGCATGTAACGTGTTCAGAACACGGAATGTCACGGTGAGTGAAACTAGGTAAACTACATATCTTTTGGGTAGACCTAGCTCCAAGAGCATTTTCCTGCCATAACTGCCTCATTTTCAAACCTGGTATTAAAACTAACCTGTGAAATCCCAGAAAATTCTTCAAAGTGTCATTTAGCCTTGTATGGTGCATGAAAGTGCTGTAATCCACTTGCTAACAACTCTGTAGTGAATATTTGTCGAATCCGAGATGCATGTAGCGTGTTCGGAACACGGAACTTCATGGTGAGCAAATCCATGTAAATTACATGTCTATTGTTTTGAACCCGCTCGAAGAGGTTTTTGCCGTGAAATCTGCCTCAGTTTTGAAACTGGCGTTTGGAAAGCTCTGTGAAATCAGAGAAAATGCTTCTAAGCATCAATATGCCTTGTATTGTGATGAAAGTCCTGTAATCCACATGCAAACAAATCTGTAGTGTATTTTGTCGAAACCTATCTGCATGTAGCGTTTTCGAAACACGGAATATCACAGCGGGAGAATCTATGTAATTTACATATAAATTGGGTAGAACACACTCCAACAGATTTTTCATTAGGAAACTGTCTGATTTTTGAAACTGCTATAGGAAAAAAGCTGCAAACTAAGACTTAATGTTTCTAGGTGTAAATATGCTTTGTATGGTGGATGGAAGTTCTGTAATACACATGTACACAACTCATTAAAAATGTTTCTCAAATCCGTGATGTATGTACTCTGTTCGGAACACAGAATGTCACGCTGAAGGAAAATATGTAAATTACATATCTATTGGTGAGAACCCGCTCCAGTAGCATTTTACTGTAAAATCTACCTCTGTTTGGAAACTGTTGTAATGAAAACGCTGCTAAATCTGAGCAAATGTTTAAGGTGAAAATATGTCTTCAATGGTTTATTAAAGATGTGTAATTCACATTCTAACAACTCAGCTGTGAAAATTTGCTGAATGCAATGTGCACGATACTTTTTCAGAACACGGAATATTACTGTGACGGTTTCTATGAAAATGGGATGTCTATTCGATTGAACATGCAGCAAGAGAATTTTTCTGCGAAAACTGCCTGATTTTCGTAACTGACTTTAGGAAAATTCTGCGAAATCTAAGTAAATATTTCTAGGTGTAAATATGCCTTGTGTTGTGGTTGAAACATCGGTAATCCACATGCTCACGGTCATTAAATAATGTTTGTCAAAACCGTGATTAATGTAAAGTTTTCAGAACATGGAATGTCTCGGTGAGTGAAACTCAGAAAATAACAATTCTACTGGATAGAACTCGCTTGAATTGAATTTTTCAGCGAAAATTTCATGATTGTTGAAACTGGATGTTAGGAAAAACCTGCGAAATCAGAATAAACACTTCTAGGTGTAAATATGCCTTGTATGGTGGATGAAAGTTCGGTAATCCACATGCTCCCACTCATTAAAGAATGTTTGTCGAATTCATGATGCATAACGTGTTCGGAATACGGAATTTCATATTGAAGGAAACAATGGAAATTACATGTCTATTGGGTAGAACTCGCTTGAAGAGAATTTTTATGCGAAATGTGCCTCATTTTCAAAACTGCAATCAGGAGAACCCTGTGAAATCTGAGAAAATGCTTCTAAGTGTCAATATGCCTTGAATGGTGAATGAAAGTCCGGTAATCCACATGCTAATAACAGTGTAGTAATTATTTTTCAAACCGTGATTCATGGAGCGCTTTTGGAAAATGGAATTTCACCGTAATGAAACAATGTAAATTACAATTCTATTGGGTAGAACTAGCTAGAATAGAATTTTTCTGCGAAAATTTCATGATTATCGAATGTGAAGTTTGGAGAAAGCTTCAAAATGAGAGTAAATATTTCTAGGTGTAAATATGCCTTTATGTTGGAAGAAAGATCGGTAATCCACATTTTCACAACATATTACAGAATCATTTTCTAATCCGTGCTGCATATACCGTGTTCGGAACGTGTAATTTCACGGTGATTGAAACAATGTAAATTACTTCTCTATAGGGTAGAACTCGCTCCAAGAGAATTTTTCTGAGAAAACTGCTTCATTTTTGAAACTGGCGTTTGGAAAACGCTGCAAAATCTGAGAAAAGAGTTCTAAGTATCAATATTCAATCTATTGTGATGAAAGTTCGGTAATCCACATGCTAACAAATCTGTAGTGAATATTTTTCGAATCCATTATGCATGTAGCATGTTCGGAACACGGGATTTCATGGCCAGGGAGTTTATGTAAATTACCTTTCTCTTGGTTAGAAATCACTCCAAGAGATTTTTCCTGAGAAATCTGCCTGATTTTGGAAACTGGCGTTAGGAAAACACTGCGAACTCAGATGAATAGATTCTCTGTGTAAATATGCCTTGTAGGGTGGATGAAAGTTCGGTAATCCGAATGCTAACAGCTCTGTAGTGAATATTTTTCGAATCCGAGATACATGAAGCGTGTTCGGAACACAGAATATCACGGTGAGCGAATCTATGCAAAATACATGTCTCTTGGGTAGAAATCGCTCCAAGAGCTTTTTCTGCGAATTCTGCCTCAGTTTCAAAACTGGCATTAGGAAAACGTTTCGAAATATGAGAAAATGCTTCAAAGTGTCAATATGGCTTTTATGGTGGATGAAAGTTCGGTAATCCGTATGCTAACGACTCTGTAGTGAATATTTGTCGAATCCGTGATGCATGTAGCTTTATCGGAACAAGGAATTTCATGATGATGGGTTCTATGTAAATTGCATGTCTATTGGGTAGAACTCGCTCCAAGAGGATTTTTCTGTGAAAACTGCATGATTTAAAAACTGACATTAGGAGAAATCTACTAAATCAGAAAAACTTTCTATGTATAAATATGCATTGTAAGGTGGATGAAAGTTCGGTAATACACATGTTCACAACTCATTAAAGAATGTTTGTCGAATCCGTGATGCATGTAACGTGTTCAGAACACGGAATGTCACGGTGAGTGAAACTAGGTAAACTACATATCTTTTGGTTAGAACTCGCTCCAAGAGCATTTTCCTGCCAAATCTGCCTCATTTTCAAACCTGGCATTAAAACTAAATTGTGAAATTTGCGAAAATTCTTCAAAGTGTCAGTAAGCCATGTATGGTGGATGAAAGTGCTGTAATCCACTTGCTAACAACTCTGTAGTGAATATTTGTCGAATCCGAGATGCATGTATCGTGTTCGGAACACGGAACTTCACGGTGAGCAAATCCATGTAAATTACATGTCTATTGTTTTGAACCCGCTCGAAGAGGTTTTTGCCGTGAAATCTGCCTCAGTTTCGAAACTGGCGTTTAGAAAGCTCTGTGAAATCAGAGAAAATGCTTCTAAGCATCAATATGCCTTGTATTGTGATGAAAGTCCTGTAATCCACATGCAAACAAATCTGTAGTGTATTTTGACGAAGCCTATCTGTATGTAGCGTGTTCGAAACACGGAATTTCACAGCAGAAGAATCTATGTAATTTACATATCTATTGGGTAGAACACGATCCAAAAGTTTTTTCCTTAGGAAACTGCCTGATTTTTGAAACTGCTATTAGGAAAGAGCTTCAAACTAAGAGTTAAAGTTTCTAGGTGTAAATATGCCTTGTATGGTGGATGAAAGTTTTGTAATATACATGTACACAACTCATTAAAAATGTTTCTCTTATCCGTGATTAATGTAGTGTGCTCGGATCATTTAATGTCACGATGAAGGAAACTATGTAAATTACATATCTATTGGTGAGAACCCGCTCCAGGAGCATTTTATTGTAAAATCTACCTCTGTTTGGAAACTGGTGTTATGAAAACGCTGCAAAATCTGAGAAAATGCTTTAAGGTGACAATGTCTTCAATGGTTTATTAAAGATGTGTAATTCACATTCTAACAACTCAGCTGTGAATATTTGTTGATTCCAATGAGCACGTAACTTTTGCGGAACAAGGAATGTTACGGTGACGGTATCTATGAAAATGGGATGTGTATTGGATCGAACATGCAGCAAGAGAATTTTTCTGCGAAAACTGCCTGATTTTCGTAACTGACGTAAGGAAAAATCTGCGAAATCTAAGTAAATATTTCTAGGTGTAAATATGCCTTGTGTTGTGGTTGAAACATCGGTAATCCACATGCTCACGGTCATTAAATAATCTTTGTCGAAACCGTGATTAATGTAACGTTTTGGGAACATGGAATGTCTCGGTGAGTGAAACTGAGAAAACAAGAATTCTACTGGATAGAACTCGCTTGAATTGAATTTTTCAGCGAAAATTCCATGATTTTTGAAACTGGATGTTAGGAAAAACCTGCGAAATCAGAATAAACACTTCTAGGTGCAAATATGCCTAGTGTGTTGGATGAAAGTTCGGTAATCCACATGATCCCACTCATTAAAGAATGTTTGTCGAATTCGAGATGCATGTAACGTGTTCGGAATACGGAATGTCATATTGAAGGAAACAATGTAACTTACATTTCTACTGGGTAGAACTCGCTTGAAGAGTATTTTTCTGCGAAATGTGCCTCATTTTCAAAACTGCCATTAGGAGAACCCTGTGAAATCTGAGAAAATGCTTCTAAGTGTCAATATGCCTTGAATGGTGAATGAAAGTCCGGTAATCCACATGTTAATAACAGTGTAGTAATTATTTTTCAAACCGTGATTCATGGAGCGCTTTTGGAAAATGGAATTTCACCGTAATGAAACAATGTAAATTACAATTCTATTGGGTAGAACTAGCTAGAATAGAATTTTTCTGCGAAAATTGCATGATTATCGAATCTGAAGATTGGAGAAAGCTTCAAAATGGGAGTAAATATTTCTAGCTGTAAATATGCCTTTATGTTGGAAGAAAGTTCGGTAATCCACATTTTCACAACATATTACAGAATCATTTTCTAATCAGTGCTGCATATACCGTGTTCGGAACGTGTAATTTCACGGTGATTGAAACAATGTAAATTACTTCTCTATAGGGTAGAACTCGCTCCAAGAGAATTTTTCTGAGAAAACTGCTTCATTTTTGAAAGTGGCGTTTGGAAAATGCTGCAAAATCTGAGAAAATACTTCTAAGTATCAATATTCAATCTTTTGTGATGAAAGTTCGGTAATCCACATGCTAACAAATCTGTAGTGAATATTTGTCGAAACCATTATGCATGTAGCATGTTCGGAACATGGGATTTCATGGCCAGGGAGTTTATGTAAATTACCTTTCTCTTGGTTAGAAATCACTCCAAGAGATTTTTCCTGAGAAATCTGCCTGATTTTCAAAACTGGCATTAGGAAAACACTGCGAACTCAGATGAATAGATTCTCTGTGTAAATATGCCTTGTAGGGTGGATGAAAGTTCGGTAATCCGCATGCTAACAACTCTGTAGTGAATATTTGTCGAATCCGAGATACATGAAGCGTGTTCGGAACACAGAATATCACGGTGAGCGAATCTATGTGAAATAAATATCTCTTGGGTAGAACTCGCTCCAAGAGCTTTTTCTGCGAATTCTGCCTCAGTTTCAAAACTGGCATTAGGAAAACGTTTCGAAATATGAGAAAATGCTTCAAAGTGTCATTATGGCTTTTATGGTGGATGAAAGTTCGGTAATCCTTATGCTAACGACTCTGTAGTGAATATTTGTCGAATCCGTGATGCATGTAGCTTTATCGGAACACGGAATTTCACGATGATGGGTTCTATGTAAATTGCATGTCTATTGGGTAGAACTCGCTCCAAGAGGATTTTTCTGTGAAAACTGCATGATTTAAAAACTGACATTAGGAGAAATCTACTATATCAGAAAAAATTTTCTTTGTATAAATATGCATTGTAAGGTGGATGAAAGTTCGGTAATACACATGTTCACAACTCATTAAAGAATGTTTGTCGAATCCGTGATGCATGTAACGTGTTCAGAACACGGAATGTCACGGTGAGTGAAACTAGGTAAACTACATATCTTTTGGGTAGACCTAGCTCCAAGAGCATTTTCCTGCCATAACTGCCTCATTTTCAAACCTGGTATTAAAACTAACCTGTGAAATCCCAGAAAATTCTTCAAAGTGTCATTTAGCCTTGTATGGTGCATGAAAGTGCTGTAATCCACTTGCTAACAACTCTGTAGTGAATATTTGTCGAATCCGAGATGCATGTAGCGTGTTCGGAACACGGAACTTCATGGTGAGCAAATCCATGTAAATTACATGTCTATTGTTTTGAACCCGCTCGAAGAGGTTTTTGCCGTGAAATCTGCCTCAGTTTTGAAACTGGCGTTTGGAAAGCTCTGTGAAATCAGAGAAAATGCTTCTAAGCATCAATATGCCTTGTATTGTGATGAAAGTCCTGTAATCCACATGCAAACAAATCTGTAGTGTATTTTGTCGAAACCTATCTGCATGTAGCGTTTTCGAAACACGGAATATCACAGCGGGAGAATCTATGTAATTTACATATAAATTGGGTAGAACACACTCCAACAGATTTTTCATTAGGAAACTGTCTGATTTTTGAAACTGCTATAGGAAAAAAGCTGCAAACTAAGACTTAATGTTTCTAGGTGTAAATATGCTTTGTATGGTGGATGGAAGTTCTGTAATACACATGTACACAACTCATTAAAAATGTTTCTCAAATCCGTGATGTATGTACTCTGTTCGGAACACAGAATGTCACGCTGAAGGAAAATATGTAAATTACATATCTATTGGTGAGAACCCGCTCCAGTAGCATTTTACTGTAAAATCTACCTCTGTTTGGAAACTGTTGTAATGAAAACGCTGCTAAATCTGAGCAAATGTTTAAGGTGAAAATATGTCTTCAATGGTTTATTAAAGATGTGTAATTCACATTCTAACAACTCAGCTGTGAAAATTTGCTGAATGCAATGTGCACGATACTTTTTCAGAACACGGAATATTACTGTGACGGTTTCTATGAAAATGGGATGTCTATTCAATTGAACATGCAGCAAGAGAATTTTTCTGCGAAAACTGCCTGATTTTCGTAACTGACTTTAGGAAAATTCTGCGAAATCTAAGTAAATATTTCTAGGTGTAAATATGCCTTGTATTGTGGTTGAAACATTGGTAGTCCACATGCTCACGGTCATTAAATAATGTTTGTCAAAACCGTGATTAATGTAAAGTTTTCAGAACATGGAATGTCTCGGTGAGTGAAACTCAGAAAATAACAATTCTACTGGATAGAACTCGCTTGAATTGAATTTTTCAGCGAAAATTTCATGATTGTTGAAACTGGATGTTAGGAAAAACCTGCGAAATCAGAATAAACACTTCTAGGTGTAAATATGCCTTGTATGGTGGATGAAAGTTCGGTAATCCACATGCTCCCACTCATTAAAGAATGTTTGTCGAATTCATGATGCATAACGTGTTCGGAATACGGAATTTCATATTGAAGGAAACAATGGAAATTACATGTCTATTGGGTAGAACTCGCTTGAAGAGAATTTTTATGCGAAATGTGCCTCATTTTCAAAACTGCAATCAGGAGAACCCTGTGAAATCTGAGAAAATGCTTCTAAGTGTCAATATGCCTTGAATGGTGAATGAAAGTCCGGTAATCCACATGCTAATAACAGTGTAGTAATTATTTTTCAAACCGTGATTCATGGAGCGCTTTTGGAAAATGGAATTTCACCGTAATGAAACAATGTAAATTACAATTCTATTGGGTAGAACTAGCTAGAATAGAATTTTTCTGCGAAAATTTCATGATTATCGAATGTGAAGTTTGGAGAAAGCTTCAAAATGAGAGTAAATATTTCTAGGTGTAAATATGCCTTTATGTTGGAAGAAAGATCGGTAATCCACATTTTCACAACATATTAAAGAATCATTTTCTAATCCGTGCTGCATATACCGTGTTCGGAACGTGTAATTTCACGGTGATTGAAACAATGTAAATTACTTCTCTATAGGGTAGAACTCGCTCCAAGAGAATTTTTCTGAGAAAACTGCTTCATTTTTGAAACTGGCGTTTGGAAAATGCTGCAAAATCTGAGAAAATACTTCTAAGTATCAATATTCAATCTTTTGTGATGAAAGTTCGGTAATCCACATGCTAACAAATCTGTAGTGAATATTTGTCGAATCCATTATGCATGTAGCATGTTCGGAACACGGGATTTCATGGCCAGGGAGTTTATGTAAATTACCTTTCTCTTGGTTAGAAATCACTCCAAGAGATTTTTCCTGAGATATCTGCCTGATTTTCAAAACTGGCATTAGGAAAACACTGCGAACTCAGATGAATAGATTCTCTGTGTAAATATGCCTTGTAGGGTGGATGAAAGTTTGGTAATCCACATGCTAACAACTCTGTAGTGAATATTTGTCGAATCCGAGATACATGAAGCGTGTTCATAACACAGAATATCACGGTGAGCGAATCTATGTGAAATACATATCTCTTGGGTAGAACTCGCTCCAAGAGCTTTTTCTGCGAATTCTGCCTCAGTTTCAAAACTGGCATTAGGAAAACGTTTTGAAATATGAGAAAATGCTTCAAAGTGTCATTATGGCTTTTATGGTGGATGAAAGTTCGGTAATCCTTATGCTAACGACTCTGTAGTGAATATTTGTCGAATCCGTGATGCATGTAGCTTTATCGGAACACGGAATTTCACGATGATGGGTTCTATGTAAATTGCATGTCTATTGGGTAGAACTCGCTCCAAGAGGATTTTTCTGTGAAAACTGCATGATTTAAAAACTGACATTAGGAGAAATCTACTATATCAGAAAAAATTTTCTTTGTATAAATATGCATTGTAAGGTGGATGAAAGTTCGGTAATACACATGTTCACAACTCATTAAAGAATGTTTGTCGAATCCGTGATGCATGTAACGTGTTCAGAACACGGAATGTCACGGTGAGTGAAACTAGGTAAACTACATATCTTTTGGGTAGACCTAGCTCCAAGAGCATTTTCCTGCCATAACTGCCTCATTTTCAAACCTGGTATTAAAACTAACCTGTGAAATCCCAGAAAATTCTTCAAAGTGTCATTTAGCCTTGTATGGTGCATGAAAGTGCTGTAATCCACTTGCTAACAACTCTGTAGTGAATATTTGTCGAATCCGAGATGCATGTAGCGTGTTCGGAACACGGAACTTCATGGTGAGCAAATCCATGTAAATTACATGTCTATTGTTTTGAACCCGCTCGAAGAGGTTTTTGCCGTGAAATCTGCCTCAGTTTTGAAACTGGCGTTTGGAAAGCTCTGTGAAATCAGAGAAAATGCTTCTAAGCATCAATATGCCTTGTATTGTGATGAAAGTCCTGTAATCCACATGCAAACAAATCTGTAGTGTATTTTGTCGAAACCTATCTGCATGTAGCGTTTTCGAAACACGGAATATCACAGCGGGAGAATCTATGTAATTTACATATAAATTGGGTAGAACACACTCCAACAGATTTTTCATTAGGAAACTGTCTGATTTTTGAAACTGCTATAGGAAAAAAGCTGCAAACTAAGACTTAATGTTTCTAGGTGTAAATATGCTTTGTATGGTGGATGGAAGTTCTGTAATACACATGTACACAACTCATTAAAAATGTTTCTCAAATCCGTGATGTATGTACTCTGTTCGGAACACAGAATGTCACGCTGAAGGAAAATATGTAAATTACATATCTATTGGTGAGAACCCGCTCCAGTAGCATTTTACTGTAAAATCTACCTCTGTTTGGAAACTGTTGTAATGAAAACGCTGCTAAATCTGAGCAAATGTTTAAGGTGAAAATATGTCTTCAATGGTTTATTAAAGATGTGTAATTCACATTCTAACAACTCAGCTGTGAAAATTTGCTGAATGCAATGTGCACGATACTTTTTCAGAACACGGAATATTACTGTGACGGTTTCTATGAAAATGGGATGTCTATTCAATTGAACATGCAGCAAGAGAATTTTTCTGCGAAAACTGCCTGATTTTCGTAACTGACTTTAGGAAAATTCTGCGAAATCTAAGTAAATATTTCTAGGTGTAAATATGCCTTGTATTGTGGTTGAAACATTGGTAGTCCACATGCTCACGGTCATTAAATAATGTTTGTCAAAACCGTGATTAATGTAAAGTTTTCAGAACATGGAATGTCTCGGTGAGTGAAACTCAGAAAATAACAATTCTACTGGATAGAACTCGCTTGAATTGAATTTTTCAGCGAAAATTTCATGATTGTTGAAACTGGATGTTAGGAAAAACCTGCGAAATCAGAATAAACACTTCTAGGTGTAAATATGCCTTGTATGGTGGATGAAAGTTCGGTAATCCACATGCTCCCACTCATTAAAGAATGTTTGTCGAATTCATGATGCATAACGTGTTCGGAATACGGAATTTCATATTGAAGGAAACAATGGAAATTACATGTCTATTGGGTAGAACTCGCTTGAAGAGAATTTTTATGCGAAATGTGCCTCATTTTCAAAACTGCAATCAGGAGAACCCTGTGAAATCTGAGAAAATGCTTCTAAGTGTCAATATGCCTTGAATGGTGAATGAAAGTCCGGTAATCCACATGCTAATAACAGTGTAGTAATTATTTTTCAAACCGTGATTCATGGAGCGCTTTTGGAAAATGGAATTTCACCGTAATGAAACAATGTAAATTACAATTCTATTGGGTAGAACTAGCTAGAATAGAATTTTTCTGCGAAAATTTCATGATTATCGAATGTGAAGTTTGGAGAAAGCTTCAAAATGAGAGTAAATATTTCTAGGTGTAAATATGCCTTTATGTTGGAAGAAAGATCGGTAATCCACATTTTCACAACATATTAAAGAATCATTTTCTAATCCGTGCTGCATATACCGTGTTCGGAACGTGTAATTTCACGGTGATTGAAACAATGTAAATTACTTCTCTATAGGGTAGAACTCGCTCCAAGAGAATTTTTCTGAGAAAACTGCTTCATTTTTGAAACTGGCGTTTGGAAAATGCTGCAAAATCTGAGAAAATACTTCTAAGTATCAATATTCAATCTTTTGTGATGAAAGTTCGGTAATCCACATGCTAACAAATCTGTAGTGAATATTTGTCGAATCCATTATGCATGTAGCATGTTCGGAACACGGGATTTCATGGCCAGGGAGTTTATGTAAATTACCTTTCTCTTGGTTAGAAATCACTCCAAGAGATTTTTCCTGAGATATCTGCCTGATTTTCAAAACTGGCATTAGGAAAACACTGCGAACTCAGATGAATAGATTCTCTGTGTAAATATGCCTTGTAGGGTGGATGAAAGTTTGGTAATCCACATGCTAACAACTCTGTAGTGAATATTTGTCGAATCCGAGATACATGAAGCGTGTTCATAACACAGAATATCACGGTGAGCGAATCTATGTGAAATACATATCTCTTGGGTAGAACTCGCTCCAAGAGCTTTTTCTGCGAATTCTGCCTCAGTTTCAAAACTGGCATTAGGAAAACGTTTTGAAATATGAGAAAATGCTTCAAAGTGTCATTATGGCTTTTATGGTGGATGAAAGTTCGGTAATCCTTATGCTAACGACTCTGTAGTGAATATTTGTCGAATCCGTGATGCATGTAGCTTTATCGGAACACGGAATTTCACGATGATGGGTTCTATGTAAATTGCATGTCTATTGGGTAGAACTCGCTCCAAGAGGATTTTTCTGTGAAAACTGCATGATTTAAAAACTGACATTAGGAGAAATCTACTATATCAGAAAAAATTTTCTTTGTATAAATATGCATTGTAAGGTGGATGAAAGTTCGGTAATACACATGTTCACAACTCATTAAAGAATGTTTGTCGAATCCGTGATGCATGTAACGTGTTCAGAACACGGAATGTCACGGTGAGTGAAACTAGGTAAACTACATATCTTTTGGGTAGACCTAGCTCCAAGAGCATTTTCCTGCCATAACTGCCTCATTTTCAAACCTGGTATTAAAACTAACCTGTGAAATCCCAGAAAATTCTTCAAAGTGTCATTTAGCCTTGTATGGTGCATGAAAGTGCTGTAATCCACTTGCTAACAACTCTGTAGTGAATATTTGTCGAATCCGAGATGCATGTAGCGTGTTCGGAACACGGAACTTCATGGTGAGCAAATCCATGTAAATTACATGTCTATTGTTTTGAACCCGCTCGAAGAGGTTTTTGCCGTGAAATCTGCCTCAGTTTTGAAACTGGCGTTTGGAAAGCTCTGTGAAATCAGAGAAAATGCTTCTAAGCATCAATATGCCTTGTATTGTGATGAAAGTCCTGTAATCCACATGCAAACAAATCTGTAGTGTATTTTGTCGAAACCTATCTGCATGTAGCGTTTTCGAAACACGGAATATCACAGCGGGAGAATCTATGTAATTTACATATAAATTGGGTAGAACACACTCCAACAGATTTTTCATTAGGAAACTGTCTGATTTTTGAAACTGCTATAGGAAAAAAGCTGCAAACTAAGACTTAATGTTTCTAGGTGTAAATATGCTTTGTATGGTGGATGGAAGTTCTGTAATACACATGTACACAACTCATTAAAAATGTTTCTCAAATCCGTGATGTATGTACTCTGTTCGGAACACAGAATGTCACGCTGAAGGAAAATATGTAAATTACATATCTATTGGTGAGAACCCGCTCCAGTAGCATTTTACTGTAAAATCTACCTCTGTTTGGAAACTGTTGTAATGAAAACGCTGCTAAATCTGAGCAAATGTTTAAGGTGAAAATATGTCTTCAATGGTTTATTAAAGATGTGTAATTCACATTCTAACAACTCAGCTGTGAAAATTTGCTGAATGCAATGTGCACGATACTTTTTCAGAACACGGAATATTACTGTGACGGTTTCTATGAAAATGGGATGTCTATTCAATTGAACATGCAGCAAGAGAATTTTTCTGCGAAAACTGCCTGATTTTCGTAACTGACTTTAGGAAAATTCTGCGAAATCTAAGTAAATATTTCTAGGTGTAAATATGCCTTGTATTGTGGTTGAAACATTGGTAGTCCACATGCTCACGGTCATTAAATAATGTTTGTCAAAACCGTGATTAATGTAAAGTTTTCAGAACATGGAATGTCTCGGTGAGTGAAACTCAGAAAATAACAATTCTACTGGATAGAACTCGCTTGAATTGAATTTTTCAGCGAAAATTTCATGATTGTTGAAACTGGATGTTAGGAAAAACCTGCGAAATCAGAATAAACACTTCTAGGTGTAAATATGCCTTGTATGGTGGATGAAAGTTCGGTAATCCACATGCTCCCACTCATTAAAGAATGTTTGTCGAATTCATGATGCATAACGTGTTCGGAATACGGAATTTCATATTGAAGGAAACAATGGAAATTACATGTCTATTGGGTAGAACTCGCTTGAAGAGAATTTTTATGCGAAATGTGCCTCATTTTCAAAACTGCAATCAGGAGAACCCTGTGAAATCTGAGAAAATGCTTCTAAGTGTCAATATGCCTTGAATGGTGAATGAAAGTCCGGTAATCCACATGCTAATAACAGTGTAGTAATTATTTTTCAAACCGTGATTCATGGAGCGCTTTTGGAAAATGGAATTTCACCGTAATGAAACAATGTAAATTACAATTCTATTGGGTAGAACTAGCTAGAATAGAATTTTTCTGCGAAAATTTCATGATTATCGAATGTGAAGTTTGGAGAAAGCTTCAAAATGAGAGTAAATATTTCTAGGTGTAAATATGCCTTTATGTTGGAAGAAAGATCGGTAATCCACATTTTCACAACATATTAAAGAATCATTTTCTAATCCGTGCTGCATATACCGTGTTCGGAACGTGTAATTTCACGGTGATTGAAACAATGTAAATTACTTCTCTATAGGGTAGAACTCGCTCCAAGAGAATTTTTCTGAGAAAACTGCTTCATTTTTGAAACTGGCGTTTGGAAAATGCTGCAAAATCTGAGAAAATACTTCTAAGTATCAATATTCAATCTTTTGTGATGAAAGTTCGGTAATCCACATGCTAACAAATCTGTAGTGAATATTTGTCGAATCCATTATGCATGTAGCATGTTCGGAACACGGGATTTCATGGCCAGGGAGTTTATGTAAATTACCTTTCTCTTGGTTAGAAATCACTCCAAGAGATTTTTCCTGAGATATCTGCCTGATTTTCAAAACTGGCATTAGGAAAACACTGCGAACTCAGATGAATAGATTCTCTGTGTAAATATGCCTTGTAGGGTGGATGAAAGTTTGGTAATCCACATGCTAACAACTCTGTAGTGAATATTTGTCGAATCCGAGATACATGAAGCGTGTTCATAACACAGAATATCACGGTGAGCGAATCTATGTGAAATACATATCTCTTGGGTAGAACTCGCTCCAAGAGCTTTTTCTGCGAATTCTGCCTCAGTTTCAAAACTGGCATTAGGAAAACGTTTTGAAATATGAGAAAATGCTTCAAAGTGTCATTATGGCTTTTATGGTGGATGAAAGTTCGGTAATCCTTATGCTAACGACTCTGTAGTGAATATTTGTCGAATCCGTGATGCATGTAGCTTTATCGGAACACGGAATTTCACGATGATGGGTTCTATGTAAATTGCATGTCTATTGGGTAGAACTCGCTCCAAGAGGATTTTTCTGTGAAAACTGCATGATTTAAAAACTGACATTAGGAGAAATCTACTATATCAGAAAAAATTTTCTTTGTATAAATATGCATTGTAAGGTGGATGAAAGTTCGGTAATACACATGTTCACAACTCATTAAAGAATGTTTGTCGAATCCGTGATGCATGTAACGTGTTCAGAACACGGAATGTCACGGTGAGTGAAACTAGGTAAACTACATATCTTTTGGGTAGAACTAGCTCCAAGAGCATTTTCCTGCCATAACTGCCTCATTTTCAAACCTGGTATTAAAACTAACCTGTGAAATCCCAGAAAATTCTTCAAAGTGTCATTTAGCCTTGTATGGTGCATGAAAGTGCTGTAATCCACTTGCTAACAACTCTGTAGTGAATATTTGTCGAATCCGAGATGCATGTAGCGTGTTCGGAACACGGAACTTCATGGTGAGCAAATCCATGTAAATTACATGTCTATTGTTTTGAACCCGCTCGAAGAGGTTTTTGCCGTGAAATCTGCCTCAGTTTTGAAACTGGCGTTTGGAAAGCTCTGTGAAATCAGAGAAAATGCTTCTAAGCATCAATATGCCTTGTATTGTGATGAAAGTCCTGTAATCCACATGCAAACAAATCTGTAGTGTATTTTGTCGAAACCTATCTGCATGTAGCGTTTTCGAAACACGGAATATCACAGCGGGAGAATCTATGTAATTTACATATAAATTGGGTAGAACACACTCCAACAGATTTTTCATTAGGAAACTGTCTGATTTTTGAAACTGCTATAGGAAAAAAGCTGCAAACTAAGACTTAATGTTTCTAGGTGTAAATATGCTTTGTATGGTGGATGGAAGTTCTGTAATACACATGTACACAACTCATTAAAAATGTTTCTCAAATCCGTGATGTATGTACTCTGTTCGGAACACAGAATGTCACGCTGAAGGAAAATATGTAAATTACATATCTATTGGTGAGAACCCGCTCCAGTAGCATTTTACTGTAAAATCTACCTCTGTTTGGAAACTGTTGTAATGAAAACGCTGCTAAATCTGAGCAAATGTTTAAGGTGAAAATATGTCTTCAATGGTTTATTAAAGATGTGTAATTCACATTCTAACAACTCAGCTGTGAAAATTTGCTGAATGCAATGTGCACGATACTTTTTCAGAACACGGAATATTACTGTGACGGTTTCTATGAAAATGGGATGTCTATTCAATTGAACATGCAGCAAGAGAATTTTTCTGCGAAAACTGCCTGATTTTCGTAACTGACTTTAGGAAAATTCTGCGAAATCTAAGTAAATATTTCTAGGTGTAAATATGCCTTGTATTGTGGTTGAAACATTGGTAGTCCACATGCTCACGGTCATTAAATAATGTTTGTCAAAACCGTGATTAATGTAAAGTTTTCAGAACATGGAATGTCTCGGTGAGTGAAACTCAGAAAATAACAATTCTACTGGATAGAACTCGCTTGAATTGAATTTTTCAGCGAAAATTTCATGATTGTTGAAACTGGATGTTAGGAAAAACCTGCGAAATCAGAATAAACACTTCTAGGTGTAAATATGCCTTGTATGGTGGATGAAAGTTCGGTAATCCACATGCTCCCACTCATTAAAGAATGTTTGTCGAATTCATGATGCATAACGTGTTCGGAATACGGAATTTCATATTGAAGGAAACAATGGAAATTACATGTCTATTGGGTAGAACTCGCTTGAAGAGAATTTTTATGCGAAATGTGCCTCATTTTCAAAACTGCAATCAGGAGAACCCTGTGAAATCTGAGAAAATGCTTCTAAGTGTCAATATGCCTTGAATGGTGAATGAAAGTCCGGTAATCCACATGCTAATAACAGTGTAGTAATTATTTTTCAAACCGTGATTCATGGAGCGCTTTTGGAAAATGGAATTTCACCGTAATGAAACAATGTAAATTACAATTCTATTGGGTAGAACTAGCTAGAATAGAATTTTTCTGCGAAAATTTCATGATTATCGAATGTGAAGTTTGGAGAAAGCTTCAAAATGAGAGTAAATATTTCTAGGTGTAAATATGCCTTTATGTTGGAAGAAAGATCGGTAATCCACATTTTCACAACATATTAAAGAATCATTTTCTAATCCATGCTGCATATACCGTGTTCGGAACGTGTAATTTCACGGTGATTGAAACAATGTAAATTACTTCTCTATAGGGTAGAACTCGCTCCAAGAGAATTTTTCTGAGAAAACTGCTTCATTTTTGAAACTGGCGTTTGGAAAATGCTGCAAAATCTGAGAAAATACTTCTAAGTATCAATATTCAATCTATTGTGATGAAAGTTCGGTAATCCACATGCTAACAAATCTGTAGTGAATATTTGTCGAAACCATTATGCATGTAGCATGTTCGGAACATGGGATTTCATGGCCAGGGAGTTTATGTAAATTACCTTTCTCTTGGTTAGAAATCACTCCAAGAGATTTTTCCTGAGAAATCTGCCTGATTTTCAAAACTGGCATTAGGAAAACACTGCGAACTCAGATGAATAGATTCTCTGTGTAAATATGCCTTGTAGGGTGGATGAAAGTTCGGTAATCCGCATGCTAACAACTCTGTAGTGAATATTTGTCGAATCCGAGATACATGAAGCGTGTTCGGAACACAGAATATCACGGTGAGCGAATCTATGAGAAATACATATCTCTTGGGTAGAACTCGCTCCAGGAGCTTTTTCTGCGAATTCTGCCTCAGTTTCAAAACTGGCATTAGGAAAAAGTTTCGAAATATGAGAAAATGCTTCAAAGTGTCATTATGGCTTTTATGGTGGATGAAAGTTCGGTAATCCTTATGCTAACGACTCTGTAGTGAATATTTGTCGAATCCGTGATGCATGTAGCTTTATCGGAACACGGAATTTCACGATGATGGGTTCTATGTAAATTGCATGTCTATTGGGTAGAACTCGCTCCAAGAGGATTTTTCTGTGAAAACTGCATGATTTAAAATCTGACATTAGGAGAAATCTACTAAATCAGAAAAAAATTTCTATGTATAAATATGCATTGTAAGGTGGATGAAAGTTCGGTAATACACATGTTCACAACTCATTAAAGAATGTTTGTCGAATCCGTGATGCATGTAACGTGTTCAGAACACGGAATGTCACGGTGAGTGAGACTAGGTAAACTACATATCTTTTGTGTAGACCTCGCTCCAAGAGCATTTTCCTGCCAAATCTGCCTCATTTTCAAACCTGGCATTAAAACTAACTTGTGAAATCTGAGAAAATTTTTCAAAGTTTCAGTAAGCCATGTATGGTGGATGAAAGTGCTGTAATCCACTTGCTAACAACTCTGTAGTGAATATTTGTCGAATCCGAGATGCATGTAGCGTGTTCGGAACACGGAACTTCACGGTGAGCGAATCCATGTAAATTACATGTCTATTGTTTTGAACACGCTCCAAGAGGTTTTTGAAGTGAAATCTGCCTCAGTTTCGAAACTGGTGTTTGGAAAGTTCTGTGAAATCAGAGAAATTGCTTCTAAGCATCAATATACCTTGTATTGTGATGAAATTCTGTAATCCACATGCAAACAAATCTGTAGAGTATTTTGTCGAAGACTATCTGCATGTAGCATGTTCGAAACACGGAATTTCACACCAGTAGAATCTATGTAATTTACATATCTATTGGGTAGAACACGCTCCAAAAGTTTTTTCCTTAGGAAACTGCCTGATTTTTGAAACTGCTATTAGGAAAATGCTGCAAACTAAGAGTTAAAGTTTCTAGGTGTAAATATGCCTTGTATGTTGGATGAAAGTTCTGTAATACACATGAACACAACTCATTAAAAATGTTTCTCAAATCCGTGATATATATAGTGTGTTCGGAACACGGAATGTCACGTTGAAAGAAACTATGTAAATTACACATCTATTGGTGAGAACACGTTCCAGGAGCATTTTACTGTAAAATCTACCTCTGTTTGGAAACTGGTGTTATGAAAACGCTGCAAAATCTGAGCAAATGCTTTAAGGTGACAATATGTCTTCAATGGTTTATTAAAGATGTGTAATTCACATTCTAAAAACTCAGCTGTGAATATTTGTTGATTCCAATGAGCACGTAGCTTTTGCGGATCAAGGAATTTTACTGTGACGGTTCCTATGAAAATGGGATGTGTATTGGATCGAACATGCAGCAAGAGAATTTTTCTGCGTAAACTGCCTGATTTTCGTAACTGACGTAAGGAAAAATCTGCGAAATCTAAGTAAACATTTCTAGGTGTAAATATGCCTTGTGTTGTGGTTGAAACATCGGTAATCCACATGCTCACGGTCATTAAATAATCTTTGTCGAAACCGTGATTAATGTAACGTTTTGGGAACATGGAATGTCTCGGTGAGTGAAACTGAGAAAACAAGAATTCTACTGGATAGAACTCGCTTGAATTGAATTTTTCAGCGAAAATTCCATGATTTTTGAAACTGGATGTTAGGAAAAACCTGCGAAATCAGAATAAACACTTCTAGGTGCAAATATGCCTAGTGTGTTGGATGAAAGTTCGCTAATCCACATGCTCCCACTCATTAAAGAATGTTTGTCGAATTCGTGATGCATGTAACGTGTTCAGAATACGGAATGTCATATTGAAGGAAACAATGTAACTTACATGTCTACTGGGTAGAACTCGCTTGAAGAGAATTTTTCTGCTTAATGTGCCTCATTTTCAAAACTGCCATTAGGAGAACACTATGAAATCTGAGAAAATGCTTCTAAGTGTCAATATGCCTTGAATGGTGAATGAAAGTCCGATAATCCACATGCTAATAACAGTGTAGTAATTATTTTTCAAACCGTGAATCATTGAGCGCTTTTGGAATACGGAATTTCACCGTAATGAAACAATGTAAATTACAATTCTATTGGGTAGAACTAACTAGAATAGAATTTTTCTGAGAAAATTGCATGATTATCGAATCTGAAGACTGGAGAAAGCTTCAAAATGGGAGTAAATATTTCTAGGTGTAAATATGCCTTTATGTTGGAAGAAAGTTCGGTAATCCACATTTTCACAACATATTAAAGTATCTTTTTCTAATCCGTGCTGCATATATCATGTTCGGAACGTGTAATTTCACGGTGATTGAAACAATGTAAATTACTTCTCTATAGGGTAGAACTCGCTCCAAGAGTATTTTTCTGCAAAAACTGCTTCATTTTTGAAACTGGCGCTTGGAAAATGCTGCAAAATCTGAGAAAATATTTCTAAGTATCAATATTCAAACTATTGTGATGAAAGTTCGGTAATCCTCATGCTAACAAATCTGTAGTGAATATTTGACGAAACCATTAGGCATGTATCAGGTACGCAACACGGGATTTCATGGCCAGGGAGTTTATGTAAATTACATTTCTCTTGGTTAGAAATCACTCCAAGAGTTTTTTCCTGAGAAATCTGCCTGATTTTCAAAACTGGCATTAGGAAAACACTGCGAACTCAGATGAATAGATTCTCGGTATAAATATGCCATGTAGTTTGGATGAAAGTTCACTTATCCGCATGCTAACAACTCTGTAGTGAATATTTCTCGAATCCGTGATACATGAAGCGTGATCGGAACACAGAATATTACGGTGAGCGAATCTACGTAAAATACATATCTCTTGGGTAGAACTCGCTCCAAGAGCTTTTTCTGCGAATTCTGCCTCAGTTTCAAAACTGGCATTAGGAAAAACTTTCGAAATATGAGAAAATCTTTCAAAGTGTCATTATGGCTTTTTGGTGGATGAAAGTTCTTTAATCTTTATGCTAACGACTTTGTAGTGAATATTTGTCGAATCCGTGATGCATGAAGCTTTTTCGGAACATGGAATTTCACGATGACTGGTTCTATGTAAGTTGCATGTCAATTGGGAAACCTCGCTCCAAGAGGATTTTTCTGAGAAAACTGCATGATTTAAAAACTGACATTAGGAGAAATCTACTAAATCAGAAAAAACTTTCTATGTATAAATATGCATTGTAAGGTGGATGAAAGTTCGGTAATACACATGTTCCTAACTCATTAAAGAATGTTTGTCGAATCCGTGATGCATGTAACGTGTTCAGAACACGGAATGTCACGGTGAGTGAAACTAGGTAAATTACATATCTTTTGGTTAGAACTCGCTCCAAGAGCATTTTCCTGCCAAAACTGCCTCATTTTCAAACCTGGAATTAAAACTAAACTGTGAAATCCCAGAAAACTCTTCAAAGTGTCAGTTAGCCATGTATGGTGGATGAAAGTGCTCTAATCCATATGCTAACAACTATGTAGTGAATATTTTTCGAATCCGAGATGCATGTAGCGTGTTCGGAACACGGAACTTCATGGTGAGCAAATCCATGTAAATTACATGTCTATTGTTTTGAACCCGCTCGAAGAGGTTTTTGCCGTGAAATCTGCCTCAGTTTTGAAACTGGCTTTTGGAAAGCTCTGTGAAATCAGAGAAAATGCTTCTAAGCATCAATATGCCTTGTATTGTGATGAAAGTCCTGTAATCCACATGCAAACAAATCTGTAGTGTATTTTGTCGAAACCTATCTGCATGTAGCGTGTTCGAAACACGGATATCACAGAGGGAGAATCTATGTAATTTACATACAAATTGGGTAGAACACACTCCAACAGATTTTCCCTTAGGAAACTGTCTGATTTTTGAAACTGCTATAGGAAAAGAGCTGCAAACTAAGACTTAATGTTTCTAGGTGTAAATATGCTTTGTATGGTGGATGGAAGTTCTGTAATACACATGTACACAACTCATTAAAAATGTTTCTCAAATCCGTGATGTATGTACTCTTTTCGGAATACAGAATGTCACGCTGAAGGAATATATGTAAATTACATATCTATTGGTGAGAACCCGCTCCAGGAGCATTTTACTATAAAATCTACCACTGTTTGGAAACTGTTGTAATGAAAACGCTGCTAAATCTGAGCAAATGTTTAAGGTGAAAATATGCCTTCAATGGTTTATTAAAGATGTGTAATTCACATTCTAACAACTCAGCTGTGAAAATTTGCTGAATGCAATGCGCACGTTACTTTTTCAGAACACGGAATGTTACGGTGACGGTATCTATGAAAATGGGATGTCTATTCGATTGAACATGCAGCAAGAGAATTTTTCTGCGAAAACTGCCTGATTTTCGTAACTGACTTTAGGAAAATTCTGCGAAATCTAAGTAAATATTTCTAGGTGTAAATATGCCTTGTATTGTGGTTGAAACATTGGTAGTCCACATGCTCACGGTCATTAAATAATGTTTGTCAAAACCGTGATTAATGTAAAGTTTTCAGAACATGGAATGTCTCGGTGAGTGAAACTCAGAAAATAACAATTCTACTGGATAGAACTCGCTTGAATTGAATTTTTCAGCGAAAATTTCATGATTGTTGAAACTGGATGTTAGGAAAAACCTGCGAAATCAGAATAAACACTTCTAGGTGTAAATATGCCTTGTATGGTGGATGAAAGTTCGGTAATCCACATGCTCCCACTCATTAAAGAATGTTTGTCGAATTCATGATGCATAACGTGTTCGGAATACGGAATTTCATATTGAAGGAAACAATGGAAATTACATGTCTATTGGGTAGAACTCGCTTGAAGAGAATTTTTATGCGAAATGTGCCTCATTTTCAAAACTGCAATCAGGAGAACCCTGTGAAATCTGAGAAAATGCTTCTAAGTGTCAATATGCCTTGAATGGTGAATGAAAGTCCGGTAATCCACATGCTAATAACAGTGTAGTAATTATTTTTCAAACCGTGATTCATGGAGCGCTTTTGGAAAATGGAATTTCACCGTAATGAAACAATGTAAATTACAATTCTATTGGGTAGAACTAGCTAGAATAGAATTTTTCTACGAAAATTTCATGATTATCGAATGTGAAGTTTGGAGAAAGCTTCAAAATGAGAGTAAATATTTCTAGGTGTAAATATGCCTTTATGTTGGAAGAAAGATCGGTAATCCACATTTTCACAACATATTACAGAATCATTTTCTAATCCGTGCTGCAAATACCGTGTTCGGAACGTGTAATTTCACGGTGATTGAAACAATGTAAATTACTTCTCTATAGGGTAGAACTCGCTCCAAGAGAATTTTTCTGAGAAAACTGCTTCATTTTTGAAACTGGCCTTTGGAAAATGATGCAAAATCTGAGAAAATACTTCTAAGTATCAATATTCAATCTTTTGTGATGAAAGTTCGGTAATCCACATGCTAACAAATCTGTAGTGAATATTTGTCGAAACCATTATGCATGTAGCATGTTCGGAACACGGGATTTCATGGCCAGTGAGTTTATGTAAATTACCTTTCTCTTGCTTAGAAATCACTCCAAGAGATTTTTCCTGAGAAATCTGCCTGATTTTCAAAACTGGCATTAGGAAAACACTGCGAACTCAGATGAATAGATTCTCTGTGTAAATATGCCTTGTAGGGTGGATGAAAGTTCGGTAATCCGCATGCTAACAACTCTGTAGTGAATATTTGTCGAATCCGAGATACATGAAGCGTGTTCGGAACACAGAATATCACGGTGAGCGAATCTATGTGAAATACATATCTCTTGGGTAGAACTTGCTCCAAGAGCTTTTTCTGCGAATTCTGTCTCAGTTTCAAAACTGGCATTAGGAAAACGTTTCGAAATATGAGAAAATGCTTCAAAGTGTCATTATGGCTTTTATGGTGGATGAAAGTTCGGTAATCCTTATGCTAACGACTCTGTAGTGAATATTTGTCGAATCCGTGATGCATGTAGCTTTATCGGAACACGGAATTTCACGATGATGGGTTCTATGTAAATTGCATGTCTATTGGGTAGAACTCGCTCCAAGAGGATTTTTCTGTGAAAACTGCATGATTTAAAAACTGACATTAGGAGAAATCTACTATATCAGAAAAAATTTTCTTTGTATAAATATGCATTGTAAGGTGGATGAAAGTTCGGTAATACACATGTTCACAACTCATTAAAGAATGTTTGTCGAATCCGTGATGCATGTAACGTGTTCAGAACACGGAATGTCACGGTGAGTGAAACTAGGTAAACTACATATCTTTTGGGTAGAACTAGCTCCAAGAGCATTTTCCTGCCATAACTGCCTCATTTTCAAACCTGGTATTAAAACTAACCTGTGAAATCCCAGAAAATTCTTCAAAGTGTCATTTAGCCTTGTATGGTGCATGAAAGTGCTGTAATCCACTTGCTAACAACTCTGTAGTGAATATTTGTCGAATCCGAGATGCATGTAGCGTGTTCGGAACACGGAACTTCATGGTGAGCAAATCCATGTAAATTACATGTCTATTGTTTTGAACCCGCTCGAAGAGGTTTTTGCCGTGAAATCTGCCTCAGTTTTGAAACTGGCTTTTGGAAAGCTCTGTGAAATCAGAGAAAATGCTTCTAAGCATCAATATGCCTTGTATTGTGATGAAAGTCCTGTAATCCACATGCAAACAAATCTGTAGTGTATTTTGTCGAAACCTATCTGCATGTAGCGTTTTCGAAACACGGAATATCACAGCGGGAGAATCTATGTAATTTACATATAAATTGGGTAGAACACACTCCAACAGATTTTTCATTAGGAAACTGTCTGATTTTTGAAACTGCTATAGGAAAAGAGCTGCAAACTAAGACTTAATGTTTCTAGGTGTAAATATGCTTTGTATGGTGGATGGAAGTTCTGTAATACACATGTACACAACTCATTAAAAATGTTTCTCAAATCCGTGATGTATGTACTCTGTTCGGAACACAGAATGTCACGCTGAAGGAAAATATGTAAATTACATATCTATTGGTGAGAACCCGCTCCAGTAGCATTTTACTGTAAAATCTACCTCTGTTTGGAAACTGTTGTAATTAAAACGCTGCTAAATCTGAGCAAATGTTTAAGGTGAAAATATGTCTTCAATGGTTTATTAAAGATGTGTAATTCACATTCTAACAACTCAGCTGTGAAAATTTGCTGAATGCAATGTGCACGATACTTTTTCAGAACACGGAATATTACTGTGACGGTTTCTATGAAAATGGGATGTCTATTCGATTGAACATGCAGCAAGAGAATTTTTCTGCGAAAACTGCCTGATTTTCGTAACTGACTTTAGGAAAATTCTGCGAAATCTTAGTAAATATTTCTAGGTGTAAATATGCCTTGTATTGTGGTTGAAACATTGGTAGTCCACATGCTCACGGTCATTAAATAATGTTTGTCAAAACCGTGATTAATGTAAAGTTTTCAGAACATGGAATGTCTCGGTGAGTGAAACTCAGAAAATAACAATTCTACTGGATAGAACTCGCTTGAATTGAATTTTTCAGCGAAAATTTCATGATTGTTGAAACTGGATGTTAGGAAAAACCTGCGAAATCTGAATAAACACTTCTAGGTGTAAATATGCCTTGTATGGTGGATGAAAGTTCGGTAATCCACATGCTCCCACTCATTAAAGAATGTTTGTCGAATTCATGATGCATAACGTGTTCGGAATACGGAATTTCATATTGAAGGAAACAATGGAAATTACATGTCTATTGGGTAGAACTCGCTTGAAGAGAATTTTTATGCGAAATGTGCCTCATTTTCAAAACTGCAATCAGGAGAACCCTGTGAAATCTGAGAAAATGCTTCTAAGTGTCAATATGCCTTGAATGGTGAATGAAAGTCCGGTAATCCACATGCTAATAACAGTGTAGTAATTATTTTTCAAACCGTGATTCATGGAGCGCTTTTGGAAAATGGAATTTCACCGTAATGAAACAATGTAAATTACAATTCTATTGGGTAGAACTAGCTACAATAGAATTTTTCTGCGAAAATTTCATGTTTATCGAATGTGAAGTTTGGAGAAAGCTTCAAAATGAGAGTAAATATTTCTAGGTGTAAATATGCCTTTATGTTGGAAGAAAGATCGGTAATCCACATTTTCACAACATATTACAGAATCATTTTCTAATCCGTGCTGCATATACCGTGTTCGGAACGTGTAATTTCACGGTGATTGAAACAATGTAAATTACTTCTCTATAGGGTAGAACTCGCTCCAAGAGAATTTTTCTGAGAAAACTGCTTCATTTTTGAAACTGGCGTTTGGAAAATGCTGCAAAATCTGAGAAAATACTTCTAAGTATCAATATTCAATCTTTTGTGATGAAAGTTCGGTAATCCACATGCTGACAAATCTGTAGTGAATATTTGTCGAAACCATTATGCATGTAGCATGTTCGGAACACGGGATTTCATGGCCAGGGAGTTTATGTAAATTACCTTTCTCTTGGTTAGAAATCACTCCAAGAGATTTTTCCTGAGAAATCTGCCTGATTTTCAAAACTGGCATTAGGAAAACACTGCGAACTCAGATGAATAGATTCTCTGTGTAAATATGCCTTGTAGGGTGGATGAAAGTTCGGTAATCCGCATGCTAACAACTCTGTAGTGAATATTTGTCGAATCCGAGATACATGAAGCGTGTTCGGAACACAGAATATAACGGTGAGTGAATCTATGTGAAATACATATCTCTTGGGTAGAACTCGTTCCAAGAGCTTTTTCTGTGAATTCTGCCTCAGTTTCAAAACTGGCATTAGGAAAACGTTTCGAAATATGAGAAAATGCTTCAAAGTGTCATTATGGCTTTTATGGTGGATGAAAGTTCGGTAATCCTTATGCTAACGACTCTGTAGTGAATATTTGTCGAATCCGTGATGCATGTAGCTTTATCGGAACACGGAATTTCACGATGATGGGTTCTATGTAAATTGCATGTCTATTGGGTAGAACTCGCTCCAAGAGGATTTTTCTGTGAAAACTGCATGATTTAAAAACTGACATTAGGAGAAATCTACTAAATCAGAAAAACTTTCTATGTATAAATATGCATTGTAAGGTGGATGAAAGTTCGGTAATACACATGTTCACAACTCATTAAAGAATGTTTGTCGAATCTGTGATGCATGTAACGTGTTCAGAACACGGAATGTCACGGTGAGTGAAACTAGGTAAACTACATATCTTTTGGTTAGAACTCGCTCCAAGAGCATTTTCCTGCCAAATCTGCCTCATTTTCAAACCTGGCATTAAAACTAAATTTTGAAATTTGCGAAAATTCTTCAAACTGTCAGTAAGCCATGTATGGTGGATGAAAGTGCTGTAATCAACTTGCTAACAACTCTGTAGTGAATATTTGTCGAATCTGAGATGCATGTATCGTGTTCGGAACACGGAACTTCACGGTGAGCAAATCCATGTAAATTACATGTCTATTGTTTTGAACCCGCTCGAAGAGGTTTTTGCCGTGAAATCTGCCTCAGTTTCGAAACTGGCGTTTAGAAAGCTCTGTGAAATCAGAGAAAATGCTTCTAAGCATCAATATGCCTTGTATTGTGATGAAAGTACAGTAATCCACATGCAAACAAATCTGTAGTGTATTTTGACGAAGCCTATCTGTATGTAGCGTGTTCGAAACACGGAATTTCACAGCAGAAGAATCTATGTAATTTACATATCTATTGGGTAGAACACGATCCAAAAGTTTTTTCCTTAGGAAACTGCCTGATTTTTGAAACTGCTATTAGGAAAGAGCTTCAAACTAAGAGTTAAAGTTTCTAGGTGTAAATATGCCTTGTATGGTGGATGAAAGTTTTGTAATATACATGTACACAACTCATTAAAAATGTTTCTCTTATCCGTGATTTATGTAGTGTGCTCGGATCATTTAATGTCACGATGAAGGAAACTATGTAAATTACATATCTATTGGTGAGAACCCGCTCCAGGAGCATTTTATTGTAAAATCTACCTCTGTTTGGAAACTGGTGTTATGAAAACGCTGCAAAATCTGAGAAAATGCTTTAAGGTGACAATGTCTTCAATGGTTTATTAAAGATGTGTAATTCACATTCTAACAACTCAGTTGTGAATATTTGTTGATTCCAATGAGCACATATCTTTTGTGGAACAAGGAATGTTACGGTGACGGTATCTATGAAAATGGGATGTGTATTGGATCGAACATGCAGCAAGAGAATTTTTCTGCGAAAACTGCCTGATTTTCGTAACTGACGTAAGGAAAAATCTGCGAAATCTAAGTAAATATTTCTAGGTGTAAATATGCCTTGTGTTGTGGTTGAAACATCGGTAATCCACATGCTCACGGTCATTAAATAATCTTTGTCGAAACCGTGATTAATGTAACGTTTTGGGAACATGGAATGTCTCGGTGAGTGAAACTGAGAAAACAAGAATTCTACTGGATAGAACTCGCTTGAATTGAATTTTTCAGCGAAAATTCCATGATTTTTGAAACTGGATGTTAGGAAAAACCTGCGAAATGAGAATAAACACTTCTAGGTGCAAATATGCCTAGTGTGTTGGATGAAAGTTCGGTAATCCACATGATCCCACTCATTTAAGAATGTTTGTCGAATTCGTGATGCATGTAACGTGTTCGGAATACGGAATGTCATATTGAAGGAAACAATGTAACTTACATTTCTACTGGGTAGAACTCGCTTGAAGAGTATTTTTCTGCGAAATGTGCCTCATTTTCAAAACTGCCATTAGGAGAACCCTGTGAAATCTGAGAAAATGCTTCTAAGTGTCAATATGCCTTGAATGGTGAATGAAAGTCCGGTAATCCACATGTTAATAACAGTGTAGTAATTATTTTTCAAACCGTGATTCATGGAGCGCTTTTGGAAAATGGAATTTCACCGTAATGAAACAATGTAAATTACAATTCTATTGGGTAGAACTAGCTAGAATAGAATTTTTCTGCGAAAATTGCATGATTATCGAATCTGAAGATTGGAGAAAGCTTCAAAATGGGAGTAAATATTTCTAGCTGTAAATATGCCTTTATGTTGGAAGAAAGTTCGGTAATCCACATTTTCACAACATATTACAGAATCATTTTCTAATCCGTGCTGCATATACCGTGTTCGGAACGTGTAATTTCACGGTGATTGAAACAATGTAAATTACTTCTCTATAGGGTAGAACTCGCTCCAAGAGAATTTTTCTGAGAAAACTGCTTCATTTTTGAAACTGGCGTTTGGAAAATGCTGCAAAATCTGAGAAAATACTTCTAAGTATCAATATTCAATCTTTTGTGATGAAAGTTCGGTAATCCACATGCTAACAAATCTGTAGTGAATATTTGTCGAAACCATTATGCATGTAGCATGTTCGGAACATGGGATTTCATGGCCAGGGAGTTTATGTAAATTACCTTTCTCTTGGTTAGAAATCACTCCAAGAGATTTTTCCTGAGAAATCTGCCTGATTTTCAAAACTGGCATTAGGAAAACACTGCGAACTCAGATGAATAGATTCTCTGTGTAAATATGCCTTGTAGGGTGGATGAAAGTTTGGTAATCCGCATGCTAACAACTCTGTAGTGAATATTTGTCGAATCCGAGATACATGAAGCGTGTTCGGAACACAGAATATCACGGTGAGCGAATCTATGTGAAATACATATCTCTTGGGTAGAACTCGCTCCAAGAGCTTTTTCTGCGAATTCTGCCTCAGTTTCAAAACTGGCATTAGGAAAACGTTTCGAAATATGAGAAAATGCTTCAAAGTGTCATTATGGCTTTTATGGTGGATGAAAGTTCGGTAATCCTTATGCTAACGACTCTGTAGTGAATATTTGTCGAATCCGTGATGCATGTAGCTTTATCGGAACACGGAATTTCACGATGATGGGTTCTATGTAAATTGCATGTCTATTGGGTAGAACTCGCTCCAAGAGGATTTTTCTGTGAAAACTGCATGATTTAAAAACTGACATTAGGAGAAATCTACTATATCAGAAAAAATTTTCTTTGTATAAATATGCATTGTAAGGTGGATGAAAGTTCGGTAATACACATGTTCACAACTCATTAAAGAATGTTTGTCGAATCCGTGATGCATGTAACGTGTTCAGAACACGGAATGTCACGGTGAGTGAAACTAGGTAAACTACATATCTTTTGGGTAGAACTAGCTCCAAGAGCATTTTCCTGCCATAACTGCCTCATTTTCAAACCTGGTATTAAAACTAACCTGTGAAATCCCAGAAAATTCTTCAAAGTGTCATTTAGCCTTGTATGGTGCATGAAAGTGCTGTAATCCACTTGCTAACAACTCTGTAGTGAATATTTGTCGAATCCGAGATGCATGTAGCGTGTTCGGAACACGGAACTTCATGGTGAGCAAATCCATGTAAATTACATGTCTATTGTTTTGAACCCGCTCGAAGAGGTTTTTGCCGTGAAATCTGCCTCAGTTTTGAAACTGGCGTTTGGAAAGCTCTGTGAAATCAGAGAAAATGCTTCTAAGCATCAATATGCCTCGTATTGTGATGAAAGTCCTGTAATCCACATGCAAACAAATCTGTAGTGTATTTTGTCGAAACCTATCTGCATGTAGCGTTTTCGAAACACGGAATATCACAGCGGGAGAATCTATGTAATTTACATATAAATTGGGTAGAACACACTCCAACAGATTTTTCATTAGGAAACTGTCTGATTTTTGAAACTGCTATAGGAAAAAAGCTGCAAACTAAGACTTAATGTTTCTAGGTGTAAATATGCTTTGTATGGTGGATGGAAGTTCTGTAATACACATGTACACAACTCATTAAAAATGTTTCTCAAATCCGTGATGTATGTACTCTGTTCGGAACACAGAATGTCACGCTGAAGGAAAATATGTAAATTACATATCTATTGGTGAGAACCCGCTCCAGTAGCATTTTACTGTAAAATCTACCTCTGTTTGGAAACTGTTGTAATTAAAACGCTGCTAAATCTGAGCAAATGTTTAAGGTGAAAATATGTCTTCAATGGTTTATTAAAGATGTGTAATTCACATTCTAACAACTCAGCTGTGAAAATTTGCTGAATGCAATGTGCACGATACTTTTTCAGAACACGGAATATTACTGTGACGGTTTCTATGAAAATGGGATGTCTATTCGATTGAACATGCAGCAAGAGAATTTTTCTGCGAAAACTGCCTGATTTTCGTAACTGACTTTAGGAAAATTCTGCGAAATCTAAGTAAATATTTCTAGGTGTAAATATGCCTTGTATTGTGGTTGAAACATTGGTAGTCCACATGCTCACGGTCATTAAATAATGTTTGTCAAAACCGTGATTAATGTAAAGTTTTCAGAACATGGAATGTCTCGGTGAGTGAAACTCAGAAAATAACAATTCTACTGGATAGAACTCGCTTGAATTGAATTTTTCAGCGAAAATTTCATGATTGTTGAAACTGGATGTTAGGAAAAACCTGCGAAATCAGAATAAACACTTCTAGGTGTAAATATGCCTTGTATGGTGGATGAAAGTTCGGTAATCCACATGCTCCCACTCATTAAAGAATGTTTGTCGAATTCATGATGCATAACGTGTTCGGAATACGGAATTTCATATTGAAGGAAACAATGGAAATTACATGTCTATTGGGTAGAACTCGCTTGAAGAGAATTTTTATGCGAAATGTGCCTCATTTTCAAAACTGCAATCAGGAGAACCCTGTGAAATCTGAGAAAATGCTTCTAAGTGTCAATATGCCTTGAATGGTGAATGAAAGTCCGGTAATCCACATGCTAATAACAGTGTAGTAATTATTTTTCAAACCGTGATTCATGGAGCGCTTTTGGAAAATGGAATTTCACCGTAATGAAACAATGTAAATTACAATTCTATTGGGTAGAACTAGCTAGAATAGAATTTTTCTGCGAAAATTTCATGATTATCGAATGTGAAGTTTGGAGAAAGCTTCAAAATGAGAGTAAATATTTCTAGGTGTAAATATGCCTTTATGTTGGAAGAAAGATCGGTAATCCACATTTTCACAACATATTACAGAATCATTTTCTAATCCGTGCTGCATATACCGTGTTCGGAACGTGTAATTTCACGGTGATTGAAACAATGTAAATTACTTCTCTATAGGGTAGAACTCGCTCCAAGAGAATTTTTCTGAGAAAACTGCTTCATTTTTGAAACTGGCGTTTGGAAAATGCTGTAAAATCTGAGAAAATACTTCTAAGTATCAATATTCAATCTTTTGTGATGAAAGTTCGGTAATCCACATGCTAACAAATCTGTAGTGAATATTTGTCGAAACCATTATGCATGAAGCATGTTCGGAACACGGGATTTCATGGCCAGGGAGTTTATGTAAATTACATTTCTCTTGGTTAGAAATCACTCCAAGAGATTTTTCCTGAGAAATCTGCCTGATTTTCAAAACTGGCATTAGGAAAACACTGCGAACTCAGATGAATAGATTCTCTGTGTAAATATGCCTTGTAGGGTGGATGAAAGTTCGGTAATCCGCATGCTAACAACTCTGTAGTGAATATTTGTCGAATCCGAGATACATGAAGCGTGTTCGGAACACAGAATGTCACGGTGAGCGAATCTATGTGAAATACATATCTCTTGGGTAGAACTCGCTCCAAGAGCTTTTTCTGCGAATTCTGCCTCAGTTTCAAAACTGGCATTAGGAAAACGTTTCGAAATATGAGAAAATGCTTCAAAGTGTCATTATGGCTTTTATGGTGGATGAAAGTTCGGTAATCCTTATGCTAACGACTCTGTAGTGAATATTTGTCGAATCCGTGATGCATGTAGCTTTATCGGAACACGGAATTTCACGATGATGGGTTCTATGTAAATTGCATGTCTATTGGGTAGAACTCGCTCCAAGAGGATTTTTCTGTGAAAACTGCATGATTTAAAAACTGACATTAGGAGAAATCTACTATATCAGAAAAAATTTTCTTTGTATAAATATGCATTGTAAGGTGGATGAAAGTTCGGTAATACACATGTTCACAACTCATTAAAGAATGTTTGTCGAATCCGTGATGCATGTAACGTGTTCAGAACACGGAATGTCACGGTGAGTGAAACTAGGTAAACTACATATCTTTTGGGTAGAACTCGCTCCAAGAGCATTTTCCTGCCATAACTGCCTCATTTTCAAACCTGGTATTAAAACTAACCTGTGAAATCCCAGAAAATTCTTCAAAGTGTCATTTAGCCTTGTATGGTGCATGAAAGTGCTGTAATCCACTTGCTAACAACTCTGTAGTGAATATTTGTCGAATCCGAGATGCATGTAGCGTGTTCGGAACACGGAACTTCATGGTGAGCAAATCCATGTAAATTACATGTCTATTGTTTTGAACCCGCTCGAAGAGGTTTTTGCCGTGAAATCTGCCTCAGTTTTGAAACTGGCGTTTGGAAAGCTCTGTGAAATCAGAGAAAATGCTTCTAAGCATCAATATGCCTTGTATTGTGATGAAAGTCCTGTAATCCACATGCAAACAAATCTGTAGTGTATTTTGTCGAAACCTATCTGCATGTAGCGTTTTCGAAACATGGAATATCACAGCGGGAGAATCTATGTAATTTACATATAAATTGGGTAGAACACACTCCAACAGATTTTTCATTAGGAAACTGTCTGATTTTTGAAACTGCTATAGGAAAAGAGCTGCAAACTAAGACTTAATGTTTCTAGGTGTAAATATGCTTTGTATGGTGGATGGAAGTTCTGTAATACACATGTACACAACTCATTAAAAATGTTTCTCAAATCCGTGATGTATGTACTCTGTTCGGAACACAGAATGTCACGCTGAAGGAAAATATGTAAATTACATATCTATTGGTGAGAACCCGCTCCAGTAGCATTTTACTGTAAAATCTACCTCTGTTTGGAAACTGTTGTAATTAAAACGCTGCTAAATCTGAGCAAATGTTTAAGGTGAAAATATGTCTTCAATGGTTTATTAAAGATGTGTAATTCACATTCTAACAACTCAGCTGTGAAAATTTGCTGAATGCAATGTGCACGATACTTTTTCAGAACACGGAATATTACTGTGACGGTTTCTATGAAAATGGGATGTCTATTCGATTGAACATGCAGCAAGAGAATTTTTCTGCGAAAACTGCCTGATTTTCGTAACTGACTTTAGGAAAATTCTGCGAAATCTAAGTAAATATTTCTAGGTGTAAATATGCCTTGTATTGTGGTTGAAACATTGGTAGTCCACATGCTCACGGTCATTAAATAATGTTTGTCAAAACCGTGATTAATGTAATGTTTTCAGAACATGGAATGTCTCAGTGAGTGAAACTCAGAAAATAACAATTCTACTGGATAGAACTCGCTTGAATTGAATTTTTCAGCGAAAATTTCATGATTGTTGAAACTGGATGTTAGGAAAAACCTGCGAAATCAGAATAAACACTTCTAGGTGTAAATATGCCTTGTATGGTGGATGAAAGTTCGGTAATCCACATGCTCCCACTCATTAAAGAATGTTTGTCGAATTCATGATGCATAACGTGTTCGGAATACGGAATTTCATATTGAAGGAAACAATGGAAATTACATGTCTATTGGGTAGAACTCGCTTGAAGAGAATTTTTATGCGAAATGTGCCTCATTTTCAAAACTGCAATCAGGAGAACCCTGTGAAATCTGAGAAAATACTTCTAAGTGTCAATATGCCTTGAATGGTGAATGAAAGTCCGGTAATCCACATGCTAATAACAGTGTAGTAATTATTTTTCAAACCGTGATTCATGGAGCGCCTTTGGAAAATGGAATTTCACCATAATGAAACAATGTAAATTACAATTCTATTGGGTAGAACTAGCTAGAATAGAATTTTTCTGCGAAAATTGCATGATTATCGAATGTGAAGTTTGGAGAAAGCTTCAAAATGAGAGTAAATATTTCTAGGTGTAAATATCCCTTTATGTTGGAAGAAAGATCGGTAATCCACATTTTCACAACATATTACAGAATCATTTTCTAATCCATGCTGCATATACCGTGTTCGGAACGTGTAATTTCACGGTGATTGAAACAATGTAAATTACTTCTCTATAGGGTAGAACACGCTCCAAGAGAATTTTTCTGAGAAAACTGCTTCATTTTTGAAACTGGCATTTGGAAAATGCTGCAATATCTGAGAAAATACTTCTAAGTATCAATATTCAATCTTTTGTGATGAAAGTTCGGTAATCCACATGCTAACAAATCTGTAGTGAATATTTGTCGAATCCGAGATACATGAAGCGTGTTCGGAACACAGAATATCACGGTGAGCGAATCTATGTGAAATACATGTCTCTAGGTTAGAACTCGCTCCAAGAGCTTTTTCTGAGAATTCGGCCACAGTTTCAAAACTGGCATTAGGAAAACGTTTCGAAATGTGAGAAAATGCTTCAAAGTGTCAATATGGCTTTTATGGTGGATGAAAGTTCGGTAATCCTTATGCTAACGAATCTGTAGTGAATATTTGTCGAATCCGTGATGCATGTAGCTTTATCGGAACACAGAATTTCACGATGGTGGGTTCTATGTGAATTGCATGTCTATTGGGTAGAACTCGCTCCAAGAGGATTTTTCTGTGAAAACTGCATGATTTAAAACTGACATTAGGAGAAATCTACTAAATCAGAATAAACTTTCATTGTATAAATATGCATTGTAAGGTGGATGAAAGTTCGGTAATACACATGTTCACAACTCATTAAAGAATGTTTGTCGAATCCGTGATGCATGTAACGTGTTCAGAACACGGAATGTCACGGTGAGTGAAAGTAGGTAAACTACATATCTTTTGGGTAGAACTCGCTCCAAGAGCATTTTCCTGCCATAACTGCCTCATTTTCAAACCTGGAATTAAAACTAACCTGTGAAATCCCAGAAAATTTTTCAAAGTGTCAGTTAGCCTTGTATGGTGCATGAAAGTGCAGTAATCCACTTGCTAACAACTCTGTAGTGAATATTTGTCGAATCCGAGATGCATGTAGCGTGTTCGGATCACGGAACTTCACGGTGAGCAAATCCATGTAAATTACATGTCTATTGTTTTGAACCCGCTCCAAGAGGTTTTTGCCGTGAAATCTGCCTCAGTTTTGAAACTGGCGTTTGGAAAGCTCTGTGAAATCAGAGTAAATGCTTCTAAGCATCAATATGCCTTGTATTGTGATGAAAGTCCTGTAATCCACATGCAGACAACTCTGTAGTGTATTTTGTCGAAACCTATCTGCATGCAGCGTTTTCAAAACACGGAATATCACAGCGGGAGAATCTATGTAATTTACATATAAATTGGGTAGAACACACTCCAACAGATTTTTCCTTAGGAAACTGTCTGATTTTTGAAACTGCTATTGGAAAAAAGCTGCAAACTAAGACAATGTTTCTAGGTGTAAATATGCTTTGTATGGTGGATGGAAGTTCTGTAATACACATGTACACAACTCATTAAAAATGTTTCTCAAATCCGTGATGTATGTACTCTGTTCGGAACACAGAATGTCACGCTGAAGGAAAATATGTAAATTACATATCTATTGGTGAGAACCCGCTCCAGGAGCATTTTACTGTAAAATCTACCTCTCTTTGGAAACTGTTTTAATGAAAACGCTGCTAAATCTGAGCAAATATTTAAGGTGAAAATATGTCTAAATGGTTTATTAAAGATGTGTAATTCACATTCTAACAACTCAGCTGTGAAAATTTGCTGAATCCAATGTGCACATTACTTTTTCAGAACACGGAATGTTACGGTGACGGTATCTATGAAAATGGGATGTCTATTAGATTGAACATGCAGCAAGAGAATTTTTCTGCGAAAACTTCGTGATTTTTGTAACTAACCTTAGGAAAATTCTGTGAAATCTAAGTAAATATTTCTAGGTGTAAATATGCCTTGTAATGTGTTTGAAACTTTGGTAATCCACATGCTCACAGTCATTAAACAATGTTTGTCGAAACCGTGATTAATGTAAAGTTTTCAGAACATGGAATATCTCGGTGAGTGAAACTCAGAAAATAACAATTCTACTGGATAGAACTCGCTTGAATTGAATTTTTCAGCGAAAATTTCATGATTTTCGAAACTGTATGTTAGGAAAAACCTGTGAAATCAGAATAAACACTTCTAGGTGTAAATATGCCTTGTATGGTGGATGAAAGTTCGGTAATCCACATGCTCCCACTCATTAAAGAATGTTTGCCGAATTCGTGATGCATAACGTGTTCAGAATACGGAATGTCATATTGAAGGAAACAATTTAAATTACATGTCTATTGGGTAGAACTCGCTTGAAGAGAATTTTTATGCGAAATGTGCCTCATTTTCAAAACTGCCATTAGGAGAACCCTGTGAAATCTGAGAAAATGCTTCTAAGTGTCAATATGCCTTGAATGGTGAATGAAAGTCCGGTAATCCACAGGTTAATAACAGTGAAGTTATTATTTTTCAAACCGTGATTCATGCAGCGCTTTTGGAAATCGGAATTTCACTGTAATGAAACAATGTAAATTACAATTCTATTGGGTAAAACTCGCTAGAAAAGAATTTTTCTGTGAAAATTGCATGATTATCGAATCTGAAGTTTGGAGAAAGCTTCAAAATGAGAGTAAATATTTCTAGGTGTAAATATGCCTTTATGTTGGAAGAAAGTTCGGTAATCCACATTTTCACAACATATTAAAGAATCTTTTTCTAATCCGTGATGCATATACCGTGTTCGGAACGTGTAATTTCACGGTGATTGAAACAATGTAAATTATTTCTCTATAGGGTATAACTCGCTCCAAGAGAATTTTTCTGCGAAAACTGCTTCATTTTTGCAACTGGCGATTGGAAAATGCTGCAAAATCTGAGAAAATACTTCTAAGTATCAATATTCAATCTATTGGGATGAAAGTTCGGTAATCCACATGCTAACAAATCTGTAGTGAATATTTGTCGAATCCATTATGCATGTAGCAGGTTCGGATCACGGGATTTCATGGTCAGGGAGTTTATGTAAATTACCTTTCTCTTGGTTAGAAATCACTCCAAGAGATTTTTCCTGAGAATTCTGCGTGATTTTCGAAACTGGGTTTAGGAAAACACTGCGAACTCAGATGAATAGATTCTCTGTGTAAATATGCCTTGTAGGGTGGATGAAATTTCGGTAATCCGCATGCTAACAACTCTGTAGTGAATATTTGTCGAATCCGAGATACATGAAGCGTGTTCGGAACACAGAATATCACGGTGAGCGAATCTATGTGAAATACATGTCTCTAGGGTAGAACTAGTTCCAAGAGCTTTTTCTGAGAATTCGGCCACGGTTTCAAAACTGGCATTAGGAAAACGTTTCGAAATATGAGAAAATGCTTCAAAGTGTCAATATGGCTTTTATAGTGGATGAAAGTTCGGTAATCCTTATGCTAACGACTCTGTAGTGAATATTTGTCGAATCCGTGATGCATGTAGCTTTATCGGAACACAGAATTTCACGATGATGGGTTCTATGTGAATTGCATGTCTATTGGGTAGAACTCGCTCCAAGAGGATTTTTCTGTGAAAACTGCATGATTTAAAAACTGACATTAGGAGAAATCTACTAAATCAGAAAAAATTTTCTTTGTATAAATATGCATTGTAAGGTGGATGAAAGTTCGGTAATACACATGTTCACAACTCATTAAAGAATGTTTGTCGAATCCGTGATGCATGTAACGTGTTCAGAACACGGAATGTCACGGTGAGTGAAAGTAGGTAAACTACATATCTTTTGGGTAGAACTCGCTCCAAGAGCATTTTCCTGCCATAACTGCCTCATTTTCAAACCTGGAATTAAAACTAACCTGTGAAATCCCAGAAAATTCTTCAAAGTGTCAGTTAGCCTTGTATGGTGCATGAAAGTGCAGTAATCCACTTGCTAACAACTCTGTAGTGAATATTTGTCGAATCCGAGATGCATGTAGCGTGTTCGGAACACGGAACTTCACGGTGAGCAAATCCATGTAAATTACATGTCTATTGTTTTGAACCCGCTCCAAGAGGTTTTTGCCGTGAAATCTGCCTCAGTTTTGAAACTGGCGTTTGGAAAGCTCTGTGAAATCAGAGAAAATGCTTCTAAGCATCAATATGCCTTGTATTGTGATGAAAGTCCTGTAATCCACATGCAAACAACTCTGTAGAGTAATTTGTCGAAACTTATCTGCATGTAGCGTTTTCGAAACACGGATTATCACAGCGGGAGAATCTATGCAATTTACATATAAATTGGGTAGAACACACTCCAACAGATTTTTCCTTAGGAAACTGTCTGATTTTTGAAACTGCTATTGGAAAAAAGCTGCAAACTAAGACTTAATGTTTCTAGGTGTAAATATGCTTTGTATGGTGGATGGAAGTTCTGTAATACACATGTACACAACTCATTAAAAATGTTTCTCAAATCCGTGATGTATGTACTCTGTTCGGAACACAGAATGTCACGCTGAAGGAAAATATGTAAATTACATATCTATAGGTGAGAACCCGCTCCAGGAGCCTTTTATTGTAAAATCTACCTCTGTTTGGAAACTGTTGTAATGAAAACGCTGCTAAATCTGAGCAAATGTTTAAGGTGAAAATATGTCTAAATGGTTTATTAAAGATGTGTAATTCACATTCTAACAGCTCAGCTGTAAAAATTTGCTGAATCCAATGTGCACATTACTTTTTCAGAACACGGAATGTTACGGTGACAGTATCTATGAAAATGGGATGTCTATTAGATTGAACAGGCAGCAAGAGAATTTTTCTGCGAAAACTGCCTGATTTTCGTAACTGATGTTAGGAAAATTCTGTGAAATCTAAGTAAATATTTCTAGGTGTAAATATGCCTTGTAATGTGTTTGAAACTTTGGTAATCCACATGCTCACAGTCATTAAACAATGTTTGTCGAAACCGTGATTAATGTAAAGTTTTCAGAACATGGAATGTCTCGGTGAGTGAAACTCAGAAAATAACAATTCTACTGGATAGAACTCGCTTGAATTGAATTTTTCAGCGAAAATTTCATGATTTTCGAAACTGTATGTTAGGAAAAACCTGTGAAATCAGAATAAACACTTCTAGGTGTAAATATGCCTTGTATGGTGGATGAAAGTTCGGTAATCCACATGCTCCCACTCATTAAAGAATGTTTGCCGAATTCGTGATGCATAACGTGTTCAGAATACGGAATGTCATATTGAAGGAAACAATGTAAATTACATGTCTATTGGGTAGAACTCGCTTGAAGAGAATTTTTCTGCGAAATGTGCCTCATTTTCAACACTGCCATTAGGAGAACCCTGTGAAATCTGAGAAAATGCTTCTAAGTGTCAATATGCCTTGAATGGTGAATGAAAGTCCGGTAATCCACAGGTTAATAACAGTGTAGTTATTATTTTTCAAACCGTGATTCATGGAGCGCTTTTGGAAATCGGAATTTCACGGTAATGAAACAATGTAAATTACAATTCTATTGGGTAAAACTCGCTAGAATAGAATTTTTCTGTGAAAATTGCATGATTATCGAATCTGAAGTTTGGAGAAAGCTTCAAAATGAGAGTAAATATTTCTAGGTGTAAATATGCCTTTATGTTGGAAGAAAGTTCGGTAATCCACATTTTCACAACATATTAAAGAATCTTTTTCTAATCCGTGATGCATATACCGTGTTCGGAACGTGGAATTTCACGGTGATTGAAACAATGTAAATTATTTCTCTATAGGGTATAACTCGCTCCAAGAGAATTTTTCTGCGAAAACTGCTTCATTTTTGAAACTGGCGTTTGGAAAATGCTGCAATATCTGAGAAAATACTTCTAAGTATCAATATTCAAACTATTGGGATGAAAGTTCGGTAATCCACATGCTAACAAATCTGTAGTGAATATTTGTCGAATCCATTATGCATGTAGCAGGTTCGGATCACGGGATTTCATGGTCAGGGAGTTTATGTAAATTACCTTTCTCTTGGTTAGAAATCACTCCAAGAGATTTTTCCTGAGATTTCTGCGTGATTTTCGAAACTGGGTTTAGGAAAACACTGCGAACTCAGATGAATAGATTCTCTGTGTAAATATGCCTTGTAGGGTGGATGAAATTTCGGTAATCCGCATGCTAACAACTCTGTAGTGAATATTTGTCGAATCCGAGATACATGAAGCGTGTTCGGAACACAGAATATCACGGTGAGCGAATCTATGTGAAATACATGTCTCTAGGGTAGAACTAGCTCCAAGAGCTTTTTCTGAGAATTCGGCCACAGTTTCAAAACTGGCATTAGGAAAACGTTTCGAAATATGAGAAAATGCTTCAAAGTGTCATTATGGCTTTTATGGTGGATGAAAGTTCGGTAATCCTTATGTTAACGACTCTGTAGTGAATATTTGTCGAATCCGTGATGCATGTAGCTTTATCGGAACACAGAATTTCACGATGATGGGTTCTATGTGAATTGCATGTCTATTGGGTAGAACTCGCTCCAAGAGGATTTTTCTGTGAAAACTGCATGATTTAAAAACTGACATTAGGAGAAATCTACTAAATCAGAAAAAATTTTCTTTGTATAAATATGCATTGTAAGGTGGATGAAAGTTCGGTAATACACATGTTCACAACTCATTAAAGAATGTTTGTCGAATCCGTGATGCATGTAACGTGTTCAGAACACGGAATGTCACGGTGAGTGAAAGTAGGTAAACTACATATCTTTTGGGTAGAACTCGCTCCAAGAGCATTTTCCTGCCATAACTGCCTCATTTTCAAACCTGGAATTAAAACTAACCTGTGAAATCCCAGAAAATTTTTCAAAGTGTCAGTTAGCCTTTTATGGTGCATGAAAGTGCAGTAATCCACTTGCTAACAACTCTGTAGTGAATATTTGTCGAATCCGAGATGCATGTAGCGTGTTCGGAACACGGAACTTCACGGTGAGCAAATCCATGTAAATTACATGTCTATTGTTTTGAACCCGCTCCAAGAGGTTTTTGCCGTGAAATCTGCCTCAGTTTTGAAACTGGCGTTTGGAAAGCTCTGTGAAATCAGAGAAAATGCTTCTAAGCATCAATATGCCTTGTATTGTGATGAAAGTCCTGTAATCCACATGCAAACAACTCTGTAGAGTAATTTGTCGAAACCTATCTGCATGTAGCGTTTTCGAAACACGGATTATCACAGCGGGAGAATCTATGCAATTTACATATAAATTGGGTAGAACACACTCCAACAGATTTTTCCTTAGGAAACTGTCTGATTTTTGAAACTGCTATTGGAAAAAAGCTGCAAACTAAGACTTAATGTTTCTAGGTGTAAATATGCTTTGTATGGTGGATGGAAGTTCTGTAATACACATGTACACAACTCATTAAAAATGTTTCTCAAATCCGTGATGTATGTACTCTGTTCGGAACACAGAATGTCACGCTGAAGGAAAATATGTAAATTACATATCTATAGGAGAGAACCCGCTCCAGGAGCCTTTTATTGTAAAATCTACCTCTGTTTGGAAACTGTTGTAATGAAAACACTGCTAAATCTGAGCAAATGTTTAAGGTGAAAATATGTCTAAATGGTTTATTAAAGATGTGTAATTCACATTCTAACAGCTCAGCTGTAAAAATTTGCTGAATCCAATGTGCACATTACTTTTTCAGAACACGGAATGTTACGGTGACGGTATCTATGAAAATGGGATGTCTATTAGATTGAACAGGCAGCAAGAGAATTTTTCTGCGAAAACTGCCTGATTTTCGTAACTAACCTTAGGAAAATTCTGTGAAATCTAAGTAAATATTTCTAGGTGTAAATATGCCTTGTAATGTGGTTGAAACATTGGTAATCCACATGTTCACAGTCATTAAATAATGTTTGTTGAAACCGTGATTAATGTAAAGTTTTCAGAACATGGAATGTCTCGGTGAGTGAAACTCAGAAAATAACAATTCTACTGGATAGAACTCGCTTGAGTTGAATATTTCAGCGAAAATTTCATGATTTTTGAAACTGGATGTTAGGAAAAACCTGCGAAATCAGAATAAACACTTCTAGGTGTAAATATGCCTTGTATGGTGGATGAAAGTTCGGTAATCCACATGCTCCCACACATTAAAGAATGTTTGTCGAATTCATGATGCATAACGTGTTCAGAATACGGAATGTCATATTGAAGGAAACAATGTAAATTACATGTCTATTGGGTAGAACTCGCTTGAAGAGAATTTTTCTGCGAAATGTGCCTCATTTTCAAAACTGCCATTAGGAGAACCCTGTGAAATCTGAGAAAATGCTACTAAGTGTCAATATGCCTTGAATGGTGAATGAAAGTCCGGTAATCCACATGTTAATAACAGTGTAGTTATTATTTTTCAAACCGTGATTCATGGAGCGCTTTTGGAAAACGGAATTTCACTGTAATGAAACAATGTAAATTACAATTCTATTGGGTAGAACTAGCTAGAATAGAATTTTTCTGTGAAAATTGCATGATTATCGAATCTGAAGTTTGGAGAAAGCTTCAAATGAGAGTAAATATTTCTAGAAGTAAATATGCCTTTATGTTGGAAGAAAGTTCAGTAATCCACATTTTCACAACATATTAAGAATCTTTTTCTAATCCGTGATGCATATACCGTGTTTGGAACGTGTAATTTCACGGTGATTGAAACAATGTAAATTATTTCTCTATAGGGTATAACTTGCTCCAAGAGAATTTTTCTGCGAAAACTGCTTCATTTTTGCAACTGGCGATTGGAAAATGCTGCAAAATCTGAGAAAATACTTCTAAGTATCAATATTCAATCTTTTGTGATGAAAGTTCGGTAATCCACATGCTAACAAATCTGTAGTGAATATTTGTCGAATCCATTATGCAGGTAGCATGTTCGGAACACGGGATTTCATGGCCAGGGAGTTTATGTAAAATAACTTTCTCTTGGTTAGAAATCACTCCAAGAGATTTTTCCTGAGAAATCTGCCTGATTTTCGAAACTGGGGTTAGGAAAACACTGCGAACTCAGATGAATAGTTTCTCTGTGTAAATATGCCTTGTAGGGTGGATGAAAGTTCGGTAATCCGCATGCTAACAACTCTGTAGTGAATATTTGTCGAATCCGAGATACATGAAGAGTGTTCGGAACACAGAATATCACGGTGAGCGAATCTATGTAAAATATATGTCTCTTGGGTAGAACTCGCTCCAAGAACTTTTTCTGCGAATTCTGCCTCAGTTTCAAAACTGGCATTAGGAAAACGTTTCGAAATATGAGAAAATGCTTCAAAGTGTCAATATGGCTTTTATGGTGGATGAAAGTTCGGTAATCCTTATGCTAACGACTCTGTAGTGAATATTTGTCGAATCCGTGATGCATGTAGCTTTATCGGAACTCGGAATTTCACGATGATGGGTTCTATGTAAATTGCATGTCTATTGGGTAGAACTCGCTCCAAGAGGATTTTTCTGTGAAAACTGCATGATTTAAAAACTGACATTAGGAGAAATCTACTAAATCAGAAAAAAATTTCTATGTATAAATATGCATTGTAAGGTGGATGAAAGTTCGGTAATACACATGTTCACAACTCATTAAAGAATGTTTGTCGAATCCGTGATGCATGTAACGTGTTCAGAACACGGAAAGTCACGGTGAGTGAAACTAGGTAAACTACATATCTTTTGGTTAGAACTCGCTCCAAGAGCATTTTCCTGCCAAATCTGCCTCATTTTCAAACCTGGCATTAAAACTAACTTGTGAAATCTGAGAAAATTCTTCAAAGTGTCAGTAAGCCAAGTATGGTGGATGAAAGTGCTGTAATCCACTTGCTAACAACTCTGTAGTGAATATTTGTCGAATCCGAGATGCATGTAGCGTGTTCGGAACACGGAAATTCACGGTGAGCGAATCCATGTAAATTACATGTCTATTGTTTTGAACCCGCTCCAAGAGTTTTTTGCCATGAAATCTGCCTCAGTTTCGAAACTGGCGTTTGGAAAGCTCTGTGAAATCAGAGAAAATGCTTCTAAGCATCAATATGCCTTGTATTGTGATGAAAGTCCTGTAATCCACATGCAAACAACTCTGTAGTGTATTTTGTCGAAACCTATCTGCATGCAGCGTTTTCGAAACACGGAATATCACAGCGGGAGAATCTATGTAATTTACATATAAATTGGGTAGAACACACTCCAAAAGATTTTTCCTTAGGAAACTGTCTGATTTTTGAAACTGCTATTGGAAAAAAGCTGCAAGCTAAGACAATGTTTCTAGGTGTAAATATGCTTTGTATGGTGGATGGAAGTTCTGTAATACACATGTACACAACTCATTAAAAATGTTTCTCAAATCCGTGATGTATGTACTCTGTTCGGAACACAGAATGTCACGCTGAAGGAAAATATGTAAATTACATATCTATTGGTGAGAACCCGCTCCAGGAGCATTTTACTGTAAAATCTACCTCTGTTTGGAAACTGTTGTAATGAAAACGCTGCTAAATCTGAGCAAATGTTTAAGGTGAAAATATGTCTAAATGGTTTATTAAAGATGTGTAATTCACATTCTAACAACTCAGCTGTGAAAATTTGCTGAATCCAATGTGCACATTACTTTTTCAGAACACGGAATGTTACGGTGACGGTATCTATGAAAATGGGATGTCTATTAGATTGAACATGCAGCAAGAGAATTTTTCTGCGAAAACTGCCTGATTTTTGTAACTAACCTTAGGAAAATTCTGTGAAATCTAAGTAAATATTTCTAGGTGTAAATATGCCTTGTAATGTGTTTGAAACTTTGGTAATCCACATGCTCACAGTCATTAAACAATGTTTGTCGAAACCGTGATTAATGTAAAGTTTTCAGAACATGGAATGTCTCGGTGAGTGAAACTCAGAAAATAAAAATTCTACTGGATAGAACTCGCTTGAATTGAATTTTTCAGCGAAAATTTCATGATTTTCGAAACTGTATGTTAGGAAAAACCTGTGAAATCAGAATAAACACTTCTAGGTGTAAATATGCCTTGTATGGTGGATGAAAGTTCGGTAATCCACATGCTCCCACTCATTAAAGAATGTTTGCCGAATTCGTGATGCATAACGTGTTCAGAATACGGAATGTCATATTGAAGGAAACAATGTAAATTACATGTCTATTGGGTAGAACTTGCTTGAAGAGAATTTTTATGCGAAATGTGCCTCATTTTCAAAACTGCCATTAGGAGAACCCTGTGAAATCTGAGAAAATGCTTCTAAGTGTCAATATGCCTTGAATGGTGAATGAAAGTCCGGTAATCCACAGGTTAATTACAGTGTAGTTATTATTTTTCAAACCGTGATTCATGGAGCGCTTTTGGAAATCGGAATTTCACTGTAATGAAACAATGTAAATTACAATTCTATTGGGTAAAACTCGCTAGAATAGAATTTTTCTGTGAAAATTACATGATTATCGAATCTGAAGTTTGGAGAAAGCTGCAAAATGAGAGTAAATATTTCTAGGTGTAAATATGCCTTTATGTTGGAAGAAAGTTCGGTAATCCACATTTTCACAACATATTAAAGAATCTTTTTCTAATCCGTGATGCATATACCGTGTTCGGAACGTGTAATTTCACGGTGATTGAAACAATGTAAATTATTTCTCTATAGGGTATAACTCGCTCCAAGAGAATTTTTCTGCGAAAACTGCTTCATTTTTGCAACTGGCGATTGGAAAATGCTGCAAAATCTGAGAAAATACTTCTAAGTATCAATATACAATCTATTGGGATGAAAGTTCGGTAATCCACATGCTAACAAATCTGTAGTGAATATTTGTCGAATCCATTATGCATGTAGCAGGTTCGGATCACGGGATTTCATGGTCAGGGAGTTTATGTAAATTACATTTCTCTTGGTTAGAAATCACTCCAAGAGATTTTTCCTGAGAATTCTGCCTGATTTTCGAAACTGGGTTTAGGAAAACACTGCGAACTCAGATGAATAGATTCTCTGTGTAAATATGCCTTGTAGGGTGGATGAAATTTCGGTAATCCGCATGCTAACAACTCTGTAGTGAATATTTGTCGAATCCGAGATACATGAAGCGTGTTCGGAACACAGAATATCACGGTGAGCGAATCTATGTGAAATACATGTCTCTAGGGTAGAACTAGCTCCAAGAGCTTTTTCTGAGAATTCGGCCACAGTTTCAAAACTGGCATTAGGAAAACGTTTCGAAATGTGAGAAAATGCTTCAAAGTGTCAATATGGCTTTTATGGTGGATGAAAGTTCGGTAATCCTTATGCTAACGACTCTGTAGTGAATATTTGTCGAATCCGTGATGCATGTAGCTTTATCGGAACACAGAATTTCACGATGATGGGTTCTATGTGAATTGCATGTCTATTGGGTAGAACTCGCTCCAAGAGGATTTTTCTGTGAAAACTGCATGATTTAAAAACTGACATTAGGAGAAATCTACTAAATCAGAAAAAATTTTCTTTGTATAAATATGCATTGTAAGGTGGATGAAAGTTCGGTAATACACATGTTCACAACTCATTAAAGAATGTTTGTCGAATCCGTGATGCATGTAACATGTTCAGAACACGGAATGTCACGGTGAGTGAAAGTAGGTAAACTACATATCTTTTGGGTAGAACTCGCTCCAAGAGCATTTTCCTGCCGTAACTGCCTCATTTTCAAACCTGGAATTAAAACTAACTTGTGAAATCTGAGAAAATTCTTCAAAGTGTCAGTAAGCCAAGTATGGTGGATGAAAGTGCTGTAATCCACTTGCTAACAACTCTGTAGTGAATATTTGTCGAATCCGAGATGCATGTAGCGTGTTCGGAACACGGAAATTCACGGTGAGCGAATCCATGTAAATTACATGTCTATTGTTTTGAACCCGCTCCAAGAGTTTTTTGCCATGAAATCTGCCTCAGTTTCGAAACTGGCGTTTGGAAAGCTCTGTGAAATCAGAGAAAATGCTTCTAAGCATCAATATGCCTTGTATTGTGATGAAAGTCCTGTAATCCACATGCAAACAACTCTGTAGTGTATTTTGTCGAAACCTATCTGCATGCAGCGTTTTCGAAACACGGAATATCACAGCGGGAGAATCTATGTAATTTACATATAAATTGGGTAGAACACACTCCAAAAGATTTTTCCTTAGGAAACTGTCTGATTTTTGAAACTGCTATTGGAAAAAAGCTGCAAGCTAAGACAATGTTTCTAGGTGTAAATATGCTTTGTATGGTGGATGGAAGTTCTGTAATACACATGTACACAACTCATTAAAAATGTTTCTCAAATCCGTGATGTATGTACTCTGTTCGGAACACAGAATGTCACGCTGAAGGAAAATATGTAAATTACATATCTATTGGTGAGAACCCGCTCCAGGAGCATTTTACTGTAAAATCTACCTCTGTTTGGAAACTGTTGTAATGAAAACGCTGCTAAATCTGAGCAAATGTTTAAGGTGAAAATATGTCTAAATGGTTTATTAAAGATGTGTAATTCACATTCTAACAACTCAGCTGTGAAAATTTGCTGAATCCAATGTGCACATTACTTTTTCAGAACACGGAATGTTACGGTGACGGTATCTATGAAAATGGGATGTCTATTAGATTGAACATGCAGCAAGAGAATTTTTCTGCGAAAACTGCCTGATTTTTGTAACTAACCTTAGGAAAATTCTGTGAAATCTAAGTAAATATTTCTAGGTGTAAATATGCCTTGTAATGTGTTTGAAACTTTGGTAATCCACATGCTCACAGTCATTAAACAATGTTTGTCGAAACCGTGATTAATGTAAAGTTTTCAGAACATGGAATGTCTCGGTGAGTGAAACTCAGAAAATAAAAATTCTACTGGATAGAACTCGCTTGAATTGAATTTTTCAGCGAAAATTTCATGATTTTCGAAACTGTATGTTAGGAAAAACCTGTGAAATCAGAATAAACACTTCTAGGTGTAAATATGCCTTGTATGGTGGATGAAAGTTCGGTAATCCACATGCTCCCACTCATTAAAGAATGTTTGCCGAATTCGTGATGCATAACGTGTTCAGAATACGGAATGTCATATTGAAGGAAACAATGTAAATTACATGTCTATTGGGTAGAACTTGCTTGAAGAGAATTTTTATGCGAAATGTGCCTCATTTTCAAAACTGCCATTAGGAGAACCCTGTGAAATCTGAGAAAATGCTTCTAAGTGTCAATATGCCTTGAATGGTGAATGAAAGTCCGGTAATCCACAGGTTAATTACAGTGTAGTTATTATTTTTCAAACCGTGATTCATGGAGCGCTTTTGGAAATCGGAATTTCACTGTAATGAAACAATGTAAATTACAATTCTATTGGGTAAAACTCGCTAGAATAGAATTTTTCTGTGAAAATTGCATGATTATCGAATCTGAAGTTTGGAGAAAGCTTCAAAATGAGAGTAAATATTTCTAGGTGTAAATATGCCTTTATGTTGGAAGAAAGTTCGGTAATCCACATTTTCACAACATATTAAAGAATCTTTTTCTAATCCGTGATGCATATACCGTGTTCGGAACGTGTAATTTCACGGTGATTGAAACAATGTAAATTATTTCTCTATAGGGTATAACTCGCTCCAAGAGAATTTTTCTGTGAAAACTGCTTCATTTTTGCAACTGGCGATTGGAAAATGCTGCAAAATCTGAGAAAATACTTCTAAGTATCAATATACAATCTATTGGGATGAAAGTTCGGTAATCCACATGCTAACAAATCTGTAGTGAATATTTGTCGAATCCATTATGCATGTAGCAGTTTCGGATCACGGGATTTCATGGTCAGGGAGTTTATGTAAATTACATTTCTCTTGGTTAGAAATCACTCCAAGAGATTTTTCCTGAGAATTCTGCCTGATTTTCGAAACTGGGTTTAGGAAAACACTGCGAACTCAGATGAATAGATTCTCTGTGTAAATATGCCTTGTAGGGTGGATGAAATTTCGGTAATCCGCATGCTAACAACTCTGTAGTGAATATTTGTCGAATCCGAGATACATGAAGCGTGTTCGGAACACAGAATATCACGGTGAGCGAATCTATGTGAAATACATGTCTCTAGGGTAGAACTAGCTCCAAGAGCTTTTTCTGAGAATTCGGCCACAGTTTCAAAACTGGCATTAGGAAAACGTTTCGAAATGTGAGAAAATGCTTCAAAGTGTCAATATGGCTTTTATGGTGGATGAAAGTTCGGTAATCCTTATGCTAACGACTCTGTAGTGAATATTTGTCGAATCCGTGATGCATGTAGCTTTATCGGAACACAGAATTTCACGATGATGGGTTCTATGTGAATTGCATGTCTATTGGGTAGAACTCGCTCCAAGAGGATTTTTCTGTGAAAACTGCATGATTTAAAAACTGACATTAGGAGAAATCTACTAAATCAGAAAAAATTTTCTTTGTATAAATATGCATTGTAAGGTGGATGAAAGTTCGGTAATACACATGTTCACAACTCATTAAAGAATGATTGTCGAATCCGTGATGCATGTAACATGTTCAGAACACGGAATGTCACGGTGAGTGAAAGTAGGTAAACTACATATCTTTTGGGTAGAACTCGCTCCAAGAGCATTTTCCTGCCGTAACTGCCTCATTTTCAAACCTGGAATTAAAACTAACTTGTGAAATCTGAGAAAATTCTTCAAAGTGTCAGTAAGCCAAGTATGGTGGATGAAAGTGCTGTAATCCACTTGCTAACAACTCTGTAGTGAATATTTGTCGAATCCGAGATGCATGTAGCGTGTTCGGAACACGGAAATTCACGGTGAGCGAATCCATGTAAATTACATGTCTATTGTTTTGAACCCGCTCCAAGAGATTTTTGCCATGAAATCTGCCTCAGTTTCGAAACTGGCGTTTGGAAAGCTCTGTGAAATCAGAGAAAATGCTTCTAAGCATCAATATGCCTTGTATTGTGATGAAAGTCCTGTAATCCACATGCAAACAACTCTGTAGTGTATTTTGTCGAAACCTATCTGCATGCAGCGTTTTCGAAACACGGAATATCACAGCGGGAGAATCTATGTAATTTACATATAAATTGGGTAGAACACACTCCAAAAGATTTTTCCTTAGGAAACTGTCTGATTTTTGAAACTGCTATTGGAAAAAAGCTGCAAGCTAAGACAATGTTTCTAGGTGTAAATATGCTTTGTATGGTGGATGGAAGTTCTGTAATACACATGTACACAACTCATTAAAAATGTTTCTCAAATCCGTGATGTATGTACTCTGTTCGGAACACAGAATGTCACGCTGAAGGAAAATATGTAAATTACATATCTATTGGTGAGAACCCGCTCCAGGAGCATTTTACTGTAAAATCTACCTCTGTTTGGAAACTGTTGTAATGAAAACGCTGCTAAATCTGAGCAAATGTTTAAGGTGAAAATATGTCTAAATGGTTTATTAAAGATGTGTAATTCACATTCTAACAACTCAGCTGTGAAAATTTGCTGAATCCAATGTGCACATTACTTTTTCAGAACACGGAATGTTACGGTGACGGTATCTATGAAAATGGGATGTCTATTAGATTGAACATGCAGCAAGAGAATTTTTCTGCGAAAACTGCCTGATTTTTGTAACTAACCTTAGGAAAATTCTGTGAAATCTAAGTAAATATTTCTAGGTGTAAATATGCCTTGTAATGTGTTTGAAACTTTGGTAATCCACATGCTCACAGTCATTAAACAATGTTTGTCGAAACCGTGATTAATGTAAAGTTTTCAGAACATGGAATGTCTCGGTGAGTGAAACTCAGAAAATAAAAATTCTACTGGATAGAACTCGCTTGAATTGAATTTTTCAGCGAAAATTTCATGATTTTCGAAACTGTATGTTAGGAAAAACCTGTGAAATCAGAATAAACACTTCTAGGTGTAAATATGCCTTGTATGGTGGATGAAAGTTCGGTAATCCACATGCTCCCACTCATTAAAGAATGTTTGCCGAATTCGTGATGCATAACGTGTTCAGAATACGGAATGTCATATTGAAGGAAACAATGTAAATTACATGTCTATTGGGTAGAACTCGCTTGAAGAGAATTTTTATGCGAAATGTGCCTCATTTTCAAAACTGCCATTAGGAGAACCCTGTGAAATCAGAGAAAATGCTTCTAAGTGTCAATATGCCTTGAATGGTGAATGAAAGTCCGGTAATCCACAGGTTAATTACAGTGTAGTTATTATTTTTCAAACCGTGATTCATGGAGCGCTTTTGGAAATCGGAATTTCACTGTAATGAAACAATGTAAATTACAATTCTATTGGGTAAAACTCGCTAGAATAGAATTTTTCTGTGAAAATTGCATGATTATCGAATCTGAAGTTTGGAGAAAGCTTCAAAATGAGAGTAAATATTTCTAGGTGTAAATATGCCTTTATGTTGGAAGAAAGTTCGGTAATCCACATTTTCACAACATATTAAAGAATCTTTTTCTAATCCGTGATGCATATACCGTGTTCGGAACGTGTAATTTCACGGTGATTGAAACAATGTAAATTATTTCTCTATAGGGTATAACTCGCTCCAAGAGAATTTTTCTGTGAAAACTGCTTCATTTTTGCAACTGGCGATTGGAAAATGCTGCAAAATCTGAGAAAATACTTCTAAGTATCAATATACAATCTATTGGGATGAAAGTTCGGTAATCCACATGCTAACAAATCTGTAGTGAATATTTGTCGAATCCATTATGCATGTAGCAGTTTCGGATCACGGGATTTCATGGTCAGGGAGTTTATGTAAATTACATTTCTCTTGGTTAGAAATCACTCCAAGAGATTTTTCCTGAGAATTCTGCCTGATTTTCGAAACTGGGTTTAGGAAAACACTGCGAACTCAGATGAATAGATTCTCTGTGTAAATATGCCTTGTAGGGTGGATGAAATTTCGGTAATCCGCATGCTAACAACTCTGTAGTGAATATTTGTCGAATCCGAGATACATGAAGCGTGTTCGGAACACAGAATATCACGGTGAGCGAATCTATGTGAAATACATGTCTCTAGGGTAGAACTAGCTCCAAGAGCTTTTTCTGAGAATTCGGCCACAGTTTCAAAACTGGCATTAGGAAAACGTTTCGAAATGTGAGAAAATGCTTCAAAGTGTCAATATGGCTTTTATGGTGGATGAAAGTTCGGTAATCCTTATGCTAACGACTCTGTAGTGAATATTTGTCGAATCCGTGATGCATGTAGCTTTATCGGAACACAGAATTTCACGATGATGGGTTCTATGTGAATTGCATGTCTATTGGGTAGAACTCGCTCCAAGAGGATTTTTCTGTGAAAACTGCATGATTTAAAAACTGACATTAGGAGAAATCTACTAAATCAGAAAAAATTTTCTTTGTATAAATATGCATTGTAAGGTGGATGAAAGTTCGGTAATACACATGTTCACAACTCATTAAAGAATGATTGTCGAATCCGTGATGCATGTAACATGTTCAGAACACGGAATGTCACGGTGAGTGAAAGTAGGTAAACTACATATCTTTTGGGTAGAACTCGCTCCAAGAGCATTTTCCTGCCGTAACTGCCTCATTTTCAAACCTGGAATTAAAACTAACCTGTGAAATCCCAGAAAATTCTTCAAAGTGTCAGTTAGCCTTCTATGGTGCATGAAAGTGCAGTAATCCACTTGCTAACAACTCTGTAGTGAATATTTGTCGAATCCGAGATGCATGTAGCGTGTTCGGAACACGGAACTTCACGGTGAGCAAATCCATGTAAATTACATGTCTATTGTTTTGAACCCGCTCCAAGAGGTTTTTGCCGTGAAATCTGCCTCAGTTTTGAAACTGGCGTTTGGAAAGCTCTGTGAAATCAGAGAAAATGCTTCTAAGCATCAATATGCCTTGTATTGTGATGAAAGTCCTGTAATCCACATGCAAACAACTCTGTAGAGTAATTTGTCGAAACCTATCTGCATGAAGCGTTTTCGAAACACGGAATATCACAGCGGGAGAATCTATGTAATTTACATATAAATTGGGTAGAACACACTCCAACAGATTTTTCCTTAGGAAACTGTCTGATTTTTGAAACTGCTATTGGAAAAAACCTGCAAACTAAGACTTAATATTTCTAGGTGTAAATATGCTTTGTATGGTGGATGGAAGTTCTGTAATACACATGTACACAACTCATTAAAAATGTTTCTCAAATCCGTGATGTATGTACTCTGTTCGGAACACAGAATGTCACGCTGAAAGAAAATATGTAAATTACATATCTATAGGTGAGAACCCGCTCCAGGAGCATTTTACTGTAAAATCTACCTCTGTTTGGAAACTGTTGTTATGAAAATGCTGCTAAATCTGAGAAAATGTTTAATGTGAAAATATATCTAAATGGTTTATTAAAGATGTGTAATTCACATTTTAAAATCTCAGCTGTGAAAATTTGCTGAATGCAATGTGCACGTTAATTTTTCAGAGCACGGAATGTTACGGTGAAGGTATCTATGAAAATGGGATGTCTATTGGATTGAACATGCAGCAAGAGAATTTTTCTGCGAAAACTACCTGATTTTCATAACTGACGTTAGGAAAATTCTGCGAAATCTAAGTAAATATTTCTAGGTGTAAATATGCCTTGTATTGCCGTTGAAACATCGGTAATCCACATGCTCACTGTCATTAAATAATGTTTGTTGAAACCGTGATTAATGTAAAGTTTTCAGAACATGGAATGTCTCGGTGAGTGAAACTCAGAAAATAAAAATTCTACTGGATAGAACTCGCTTGAATTGAATATTTCAGCGAAAATTTCATGATTTTCGAAACTGGATGTTAGGAAAAACCTGCGAAATCAGAATAAACACTTCTCGGTGTAAATATTCCTTGTATGGTGAATGAAAGTTCGGTAATCCACATGCTCCCACTCATATAAAGTATGTTTGTCGAATTCGTGATGCATGTAACGTGTTCAGAATACGGACAGTCTTATTGAAGTAAGGAATATAAATTACAAGCCTATTGGGTAGAACTCGCTTGAAGAGAATTTTTCTCCGAAATGTGCCTCATTTTCAAAACTGCCATTAGGAGAACCCTTTGAAATCTGAGAAAATGCTTCTACGTGTCAATATGCCTTGAATGGTGAAAGAAAGTACGGTAATCAACATGTTAATAACAGTGTAGTAATTATTTTTCAAACTGTGATTCATGGAGCGCTTTTGAAAAATGGAATTCAACGTAATGAAACAATGTAAATTACAATTCTATTGGGTAGAACTAGCTGGAATAGAATTTTTCTACGAAAATTGCATGATTATCGAATCTGAAGTTTGGAGAAAGCTTCAAAATGAGAGTAAATATTTCTAGGTGTAAATATGCCTTTATGTTGGAAGAAAGTTCGGTAATCCACATTTTCACAACATATTAAAGAATCTTTTTCTAATCCGTGATGCCTATACCATGTTCGGAACGTGTAATTTCACGGTGATTGAAACAATGTAAATTATTTCTCTATTGGGTAGAACTTGCTCCAAGATTATTTTTCTGCGAAAACTGCTGCATTTTTGAAACTGGCGTTTGTAAAACGCTGCAAAATCTGAGAAAATATTTCTAAGTATCAATATTCAAACTATTGTGATGAAAGTTCGGTAATCCTCATGCTAACAAATCTGTAGTGAATATTTGACGAAACCATTAGGCATGTATCATGTACGCAACACGGGATTTCATGGCCAGGGAGTTTATGTAAATTACATTTCTCTTGGTTAGAAATCACTCCAAGAGATTTTTCCTGAGAAATCTGCCTGATTTTCAAATCTGGCATTAGGAAATCACTGCGAACTCAGATGAATAGATTCTCTGTGTAAATATGCCTTGTAGGGTGGATGAAAGTTCACTTATCCGCATGCTAACAACTCTGTAGTGAATATTTGTCGAATCCGAGATACATGAAGCGTGTTCGGAACACAGAATATCACAGTGAGCGAATCTATGTAAAATAAATGTCTCGGGTAGAACTCGCTCCAAGAGCTTTTTCTGCGAATTCTGCCTCATTTCCAAAACTGGCATTAGGAAAAACTTTCCAAATAATTGAACATATTCAAAGTGTCAATATGGCTTTTATGGTGGATGAAAGTTCGGTAATCCTTATGATAACGACTCTGTAGTGAATATTTGTCGAATCCGTGATGCATGTATTTTTTCGGAACACGGAATTTCACGATGATGTGTTCTATGTAAATTGCATGTCTATTGGGTAGAACTCGCTCCAAGATGATTTTTCTGCGAAAACTGCATGATTAAAAAACTGACATTAGGAGAAATCTACTTAATCAGAAAAAAATTTTCTTTGTATAAATATGCATTGTAAGGTGGATGAAAGTTCGCTAATACACATGTTCACAACTCATTAAAGAATGTTTGTCGAATCCGTGATGCATGTAACGTGTTCAGAACACGGAATGTCACGATGAGTGAAACTAGGTAAATTACATATCTTTTGGGTAGAACTCGCTCCAAGAGCATTTTCCTGCCAAATCTGCCTCATTTTCAAACCAGGTATTAAAACTAACCTTTCAAATCTCAGAAAATTCTTCAAAGTGTCAGTAAGCCATGTATGGTGGTTGAAAGTGCTGTAATCCATTTGCTAACAACTGTGTAGTGAATATTTGTGGAATTCGAGAAGCATGTAGCGTGTTCGGAACACGGAAATTCACGGTGAGCGAATCTACCTAAATTACATGTCTATTGTTATGAACACGCTCCAAGAGTTTTTTGCCGTGAAATCTGCCTCAGTTTTGAAACTGGCGTTTGGAAAGCTCTGTGAAATCAGAGAAAATGCTTCTAAGCATCAATATGCCTTGTATTGTGATGAAAGTCCTGTAATCCACATGCAAACAACTCTGTAGTGTATTTTGTCGAAACCTATCTGCATGTAGCGTGTTTGAAACACGGAATTTCACAGCAGGAGAATCTATGTAATTTACATATCTATTGGGTAGAACACGCTCCAACAGTTTTTTCCTTAGGAAACTGCCTGATTTTTGAAACTGCTATAAGGAAAAAGCTGCAAACTAAGAGTTAAATTATCTAGGTGTAAATATGCCTTGTATGGTGGATGAAAGTTCGGTAATACACATGTACACAACTCATTAAAAATGTTTCTCAAACCAGTGATGTATGTAGTGTGTTCGGAACACGGAATGTCACGTTGAAGGAAAGTATGTAAATTACATATCTATTGGTGAGAACCCGCTCCAGGAGCATTTTACTGTAAAATCTACCTCTGTTTGGAAACTGGTGTTATGAAAACGCTGCAAAATCTGAGCAAATGCTTTAAGGTGACAATATATCTTCAATGGTTTATTAAAGATGTGTAATTCACATTCTAACAACTCAGCTGTGAAAATTTGCTGAATTTAAATGTGCACGTTACTTTTTCAGAACACGGAATGTTACGGTGACGGTATCTATGAAAAAGGGGTGTCTATTGGATCGAACATGCAGCAAGGGAATTTTTATGCGTAAACTGCCTGATTTTGGTAACTGACGTAAGGAAAATTCTGCGAAACTAAGTAAATATTTCTAGGTGTAAATATGCCTTATATTGTTGTTGAAACTATGGTAATCCACATGCTCAAGGTCAATAAATAATGTTTGTTGAAGCTGTGATGAATGTAACGTTTTCGGAACATGGAATGTCTCGGTGAGTGAAACTCAGAAAATAACAATTCTACTGGATAGAACACGCTTGAATTGAATTTTTCTGCGAAAATTTCATGATTTTCCAAACTGGATGTTAGGAAAAACCTGCGAAATCAGTATAACTAATTCTAGGTGTAAATATGCCTTGTATGGTGGATGAAAGTTCAGTAATCCACATGGTCACACTCATATAAAGAATGTTTGTCGAATTCGTGATGCATGTAACGTGTTCGGAATACGGAAAGTCTTATTGAATAAGCAATATAAATTACATGTCTATTGGGTAGAACTCGCTCCAAGAGAAGTTTTCTGCGAAAACTGCTTAATTTTTGAAACTGGCGTTTGGAAAACGCTGCAAAATCTGAGAAAATACTTCTAAGTATCAATATTCAAACTATTGTGATGAAAGTTCGGTAATCCACATGTTAACATATCTGTAGTGTATATTTGTCGAATCCATTATGCATGTAGCATGTCCGGAACACGGGATTTCATGGCCAGGGAGTTTATGTAAATTACATTTCTCTTGGTTAGAAATCACTCCAAGAGATTTTTCCTGAGAAATCTGCCTGATTTTCAAATCTGGCATTAGGAAAACACTGCGAACTGAGATGAATAGATTCACGGTGTAAATATGCCTTGTAGGGTGGATGAAAGTTCACTTATCCGCATGCTATAAACTCTGTAGTGAATATTTGTCGAATCCGAGATACATGAATCGTGTACGGAACACAGAATATCACGGTGAGCGAATCTATGTAAAATAAATGTCTCGGGTAGAACTCGCTCCAAGAGCTTTTTCTGCGAATTCTGCCTCATTTTCAAAACTGGCATTAGGAAAAACTTTCCAAATAATTGAAAATATTCAAAGTGTCAATATGGCTTTTATGGTGGATGAAAGTTCGGTAATCCTTATGCTAACGACTCTGTAGTGAATATTTGTCGAATCCGTGATGCATGTATCTTTTTCGGAACAAGGAATTTCACGATGATGTGTTCTATGTAAATTGCATGTCTATTGGGTAGAACTCGCTCCAAGAGGATTTTTCTGCGAAAACTGCATGATTTAAAAACTGACATTAGGAGAAATCTATTAAATCAGAAAAATAAAATTCTATGAATAAATATGCATTGTAAGGTGGATGAAAGTTCGGTAATACACATGTTCACAACTCATTAAAGAATGTTTATCGAATCCGTGATGCATGTAACGTGTTCAGAACACGGAATGTCACTGTGAGTGAAAATAGATACATTACATATCTTTTGGGTAGAACTCGCTCCAAGAACATTTTCCTGCCAAATCTGCCTCATTTTGAAACCTGGCATTAAAACTAACCTGTGAAATCTCAGAAAATTCTTCAAAGTGTCAGTAAGCCATGTATGGTGGATGAAAGTGCTGTAATACACTTGCTAACAACTCTGTAGTGAATATTTGTCGAATCCGAGATGCATGTAGCGTGTTCGGAACACGGAATTTCACAGTGAGCGAATCCATGTAATTTACATGTCTATTGTTTTGAACCCGCTCTTAGAGGTTTTTGCCATGAAATCTGCCTCAGTTTCGAAACTGGCGTTTAGAAAGCTCTGTGAAATCAGAGAAAATTCTTCTAAGCATCAATATGCCTTGCATTGTGATTAAAGTACTGTAATCCACATGCAAACAACCCTGTAGTGTATATTGTCGAATCCTATCTGCATGTAGCATGTTCGAAACACGGAATTTCACAGCAGGAAATTCTATGTAATTTACATATCTATTGGGTAGAACACGCTCCAACAGTTTTTTAATTAGGAAACTGCCTGATTTTTGAAACTGCTATTAGGAAAAAGCTGCAAACTAAGAGTTAAAGTTTCTTGGTGTAAATATGCCTCGTATGGTGGATGAAAGTTCTGTAATACACATGTACACAACTCATTAAAAATGTTTCTCAAATCCGTGATGTATATAGTGTGTTCGGAACACGGAATGTCACGTTGAAGGAAACTATGTAAATTACATATCTATTGGTGAGAACCCGCTCCAGGAGCATTTTACTGTAAAATCTACCTCTGTTTGGAAACTGGGGTTATGAAAACGCTGCAAAATCTGAGCAAATGCTTTAAGGTGACAATATGTCTTCAATGGTTTATTAAAGATGTGTAATTCATATTCTAAAAATTCAGCTGTGAATATTTGCTGAATCCAATGTGCACGTTACTTTTTCAGAACACGGAATGTTACGGTGACGGTATCTATGAAAATGGGATGTCTATTGGATCGAACATGCAGCAAGAGAATTTTTATGCGTAAACTGCCTGATTTTGGTAACTGACGTAAGGAAAAATCTGCGAAATCTAAGTAAATATTTCTAGGTGTAAATATGCCTTGTATTGAGGTTGAAACATCGGTAATCCACATGCTCAAGGTCAATAAATAATGTTTGTCGAAGCTGTGATTAATGTAACGTTTTCGGAACATGGAATGTCTCGGTGAGTGAAACTCAGAAAATAACAATTCTACTGGATAGAACTCGCTTGAATTGAATTTTTCTGCGAAAATTTCATGATTTTCGAAACTTGATGTTAGGAAAAACCTGCGAAATCAGTGTAACTATTTCTAGGTGTAAATATTCCTTGTATGGTGGATGAAAGTTCAGTAATCCACATGCTCACACTCATTAAAGAATGTTTGTCGAATTCATGATGCATGTAACCTGTTCGGAATACGGAAAGTCTTATTGAAGTAAACAATATAAATTACATGTCTATTGGGTACAATTCGCTTGAAGAGAATTTTTCTGCGAAATGTGCCTCATTTTCAAAACTGCCATAAGGAGAACCCTGTGAAATCTGACAAAATGCTTCTACGTGTCAATATGTCTTGAATGGTGAAAGAAAGTCCGGTAATCCACATGTTAATAACAGTGTAGTAATTATTTTTCAAACCGTGTTTCATGGAGAACTTTTGGAAAATGGAATTTCACCATAATGAAACAATATAAATTAAAATTCTATTGGGTAGAACTAGCTAGAATAGAATTTTTCTGCAAAAATTGCATGATTATCGAATCTGAAGTTTGGAGAAAGCTTCAAAATGAGAGTAAATATTTCTAGGTGTAAATATGCCTTTATGTTGGAAGAAAGTTCCGTAATCCAAATTTTCACAACATATTAAAGAATCTTTTTCTAATCCGTTATACATATACAGTGTTCACAACGTGGAATTTCACGGTGATTGATACAATGTAAATTACTTCTCTATTGGGTAGAACTCACTCCAAGAGAATTTTTCTGCGAAAACTGCTTCATTTTTGAAAAAGGCGTTTAGAAAACGCTGCAAAATTTGAGAAAATACTTCTAAGTATCAATATTCAATCTATTGTGATGAAAGTTCGGTAATCCACATGCTAAGAAATGTGTAGTGAATATTTGTCGTATCCATTATGCATGTAGCATATCCGGAACACGGGATTTCATGGCCAGGGAGTTTATGTAAATTACATTTCTCTTGGTTAGAAATCACTCCAAGAGATTTTTCCTGAGAAATCTGCCTGATTTTCTAATCTGGCATTAGGAAAACACTGCGAACTGAGATGAATAGATTCACGGTGTAAATATGCCATGTAGGGTGGATGAAAGTTCACTTATCCGCATGCTATAAACTCTGTAGTGAATATTTGTCGAATCCGAGATACATGAATCGTGTACGGAACACAGAATATCACGGTGAGCGAATCTATGTAAAATACAGGTCTCTTGGGTAGAACTCGCTCCAAGAGCTTTTTCTGCGAATTCTGCCTCATTTTCAAAACTGGCATTAGGAAAAAGTTTCCAAATAATTGAAAAAATTCAAAGTGTCAATATGGCTTTTATGGTGGATGAAAGTTCGGTAATCCTTATGCTAACGACTCTGAAGTGAATATTTGTCGAATCCGTGATGCATGTAGCTTTTTCGGAACACGGAATTTCACGATGATGGGTTCTATGTAAATTGCATGTCTATTGGGTAGAACTCGCTCCAAGAGGATTTTTCTGCGAAAACTGCATGATTTAAAAACTGACATTAGGAGAAATCTATTAAATCAGAAAAATAAAATTCTATGAATAAATATGCATTGTAAGGAGGATGAAAGTTCGGTAATACACATGTTCACAACTCATTAAAGAATGTTTATCGAATCCGTGATGCATGAAACGTGTTCAGAACACGGAATGTCACGGTGAGTGAAACTAGGTAAATTACATATCTTTTGGGTAGAACTCGCTCCAAGAGCATTTTCCTGCATAATCTGCATCATTTTCAAAAATGGCATTAAAACTAACCTGTGAAATCTCAGAAAATTCTTCAAAGTGTCAGTAAGCCATGCATGGTGAAAGAAAGTGCTGTAATCCACTTGCTAACAACTCTGTAGTGAATATTTGTCGAATCCTAGATGCATGTAGCGTGTTCAGAACACGGAATTTCATGGTGAGCGAACCTATGTAAATTACATGTCTATTGTTTTGAACCCGCTCTTAGAGGTTTTTGCCATGAAATCTGCCTCAGTTTCGAAACTGGCGTTTAGAAAGCTCTGTGAAATCAGAGAAAATGCTTCTAAGCATCAATATGCCTTGTATTGTGATTAAAGTACTGTAATCCACATGCAAACAACTCTGTAGTGTATATTGTCGAATCCTATCTGCATGTAGCGTGTTCGAAACACAGAATTTCACAGCAGGAGAATCTATGTAATTTATATATCTATTGGGTAGAACATGCTCCAACAGTTTTTTCCTTAAGAAACTGCCTGATTTTTGAAACTGCTATTAGGGAAAAGCTGCAAACTAAGAGTTAAAGTTTCTTGGTGTAAATATGCCTCGTATGGTGGATGAAAGTTCTGTAATACACATGTACACAACTCATTAAAAATGTTTCTCAAATCCGTGATGTATATAGTGTGTTCGGAACACGGAATGTCACGTTGAAGGAAACTATGTAAATTACATATCTATTGGTGAGAACCCGCTCCAGGAGCATTTTACTGTAAAATCTACCTCTGTTTGGAAACTGGTGTTATGAAAACGCTGCAAAATCTGAGCAAATGCTTTAAGGTGACAATATGTCTTCAATGGTTTATTAAAGATGTGTAATTCACATTCTAAAAACTCAGCTGTGAATATTTGCTGAATCCAATGTGCACGTTACTTTTTCCGAACACAGAATGTTACGGTGACGGTATCTATGAAAATGGGATGTCTATTGGATCGAACATGCAGCAAGAGAATTTTTATGCGTAAACTGCCTGATTTTGGTAACTGACGTAAGGAAAAATCTGCGAAATCTAAGTAAATATTTCTAGGTGTAAATATGCCTTGTAATGTGGTTGAAATATCGGTAATCCACATGCTCAAGGTCAATAAATAATGTTTGTCGAAGCCGTGATTAATGTAACGTTTTCGGAACATGGAATGTCTCGGTGAGTGAAACTCAGTAAATAACAATTCTACTGGATAGAACTCGCTTGAATTGAATTTTTCTGTGAAAATTTCATGATTTTCGAAACTTGATGTTAGGAAAAACCTGTGAAATCAGTGTAACTATTTCTAGGTGTAAATATGCCATGTATGGTGGATGAAAATTCAGTAATCCACATGCTCACACTCATTAAAGAATGTTTGTCGAATTCGTGATGCATGTAACGTGTTCGGAATACGGAAAGTCTTATTGAAGGAAACAATATAAATTACATGTCTATTGGGTAGAACTCGCTTGAAGAGAATTTTTCTGCGAAATGTGCCTCATTTTCTAACCTGGCATTAAAACTAAATTGTGAAATCTCAGAAAATTCTTCAAAGTGTCAGTAAGCCATGTATGGTGTTTGAAAGGGCTGTAATCCACTTGCTAACAACTCTGTAGTGAATATTTGTCGAATCCGAGATGCATGTAACATGTACGGAACACGGAAATTCACGGTGAGTGAATCCATGTAAATTACATGTCTATTGTTTTGAACCCAGTCCAAGAGTTTTTGCCGTGAAATCTGCCTCAGTTTCGAAACTGGCGTTTAGAAAGCTCTGTGAAATGAGAGAAAATGCTTCTAAGCATCTATATGCCTTGTATTGTGATGAAAGTACTGTAATCCACATGCAAACAACTCTGTAGTGTATTTTGTCAAAGCCTATCTGCATGTAGCGTTTTCGAAACACGGAATTTCACAGCAGGGGAAACTATGTAATTTACATATTTATTGGGTAGAACACGATCCAAAATATTTTTCCTTAGGAAACAGTCTGATTTTTGAAACTGCTATAAGGAAAAATCTGCAAACAAAGAGTTAAAGTTTCTAGGTGTAAATATGCCTTGTATGGTGGATGAAAGTTCTGTAATACACATGTACACAACTCATTAAAAATGTTTCTCAAATCTGTGATGTATGTACTCTGTTCGGAACACAGAAAGTCACGCTGAAGTAAAATATGTAATATACATATCTATTGGTGAGAACCCCCTCCAGGAGCATTTTACTGTTAAATCTACCTGTGTTTGGAAACTGTTGTAATGAAAACGCTGCTAAATCTGAGCAAATGTTTAAGGTGAAAATATGTCTTCAATGGGTTATTAAAGATGTGTAATTCACATTCTATCAACTCAGCTGTGAAAATTTGCTGAATGCAATGTGCACGATACTTTTTCAGAACACGGAATGTTACGGTGCCGTTATCTATGGAAATGAGATGTCTATTGGATTGAACATGCAGCAAGAGAATTTTTCTGCGAAAACTGCCTGATTTTCGTAACTGACGTTAGGAAAATTTGCAAAATCTAAGTAAATATTTCTAGGTGTAAATATGCCTTGTATTGTGGTTGAAACATCGGTAATCCACATGCTCACTGTCATTAAATAATGTTTGTCGAAACCGTGATTAATGTAAAGTTTTCAGAACATGGAATGTCTCGGTGAGTGAATCTCAGAAAATAACAATTCTACTGGATAGAACTCGCTTGAATTGAACATTTCAGCGAAAATTTCATGATTTTTGAAACTGGATGTTAGGAAAAACCTGCGAAATCAGAATAAACACTTCTAGGTGCAAATATGCCTAGTGTGTTGGATGAAAGTTCGGTAATCCACATGCTCCCACTGATTAAAGAATGTTTGTCGAATTCGTGATGCATGTAACGTGTTCGGAATACGGAATGTCATATTGAAGGAAACAATGTAAATTACATGTCTATTGGGTAGAACTCGCTTGAAGAGAATTTTTCTGCAAAATGTGCCTCATTTTCAAAACTGCCATTAGGAGAACACTATGAAATCTGAGAAAATGCTTCTAAGTGTCAATATGCCTTGAATGGTGAATGAAAGTCCGGTAATCCACATGTTAATAACAGTGTAGTTATTATTTTTCAAACCGTGATTCATGGAGCGCTTTTGGAAAACGGAATTTCACTGTAATGAAACAATGTAAATTACAATTCTATTGGGTAGAAATAGCTAGAATAGAATTTTTCTGCGAAAATTGCATGATTATCGAATCTGAAGTTTGGAGAAAGCTTCAAAATGAGAGTAAATATTTCTAGGTGTAAATATGCATTTATGTTGCAAGAAAGCTCGGTAATCCACACTTTCACAACATATTAAAGAATCTTTTTCTAATCCGTGATGCATATACCGTGTTCGGAACGTGTAATTTCACGGTGATTGAAACAATGTAAATTACTTCTCTACTGGGTAGAACTCGCTCCAAGAGAATTTTTCTGCGAAAACTGCTTCATTTTTGCAACTGGCGATTGGAAAATGCTGCAAAATCTGAGAAAATACTTCTAAGTATCAATATTCAATCTATTGGGATGAAAGTTCGGTAATCCACATGCTAACAAATCTGTAGTGAATATTTGTCGAAACCATTATGCATGTAGCATGTTCGGAACACGGGATTTCATGGCCAGGGAGTTTATGTAAAATAAATTTCTCTTGGTTAGAAATCACTCCAAGAGATTTTTCCTGAGAAATCTTCCTGATTTTTGAAACTGGGGTTAGGAAAACACTGCGAACTCAGATGAATAGATTCTCTGTGTAAATATGCCTTGTAGGGTGGATGAAAGTTCGGTAATCCGCATGCTAACAACTCTGTAGTGAATATTTGTCGAATCCGAGATACATGAAGCGTGTTCGGAACACAGAATATCACGGTGAGCGAATCTATGTAAAATACATGTCTCTTGGGTAGAACTCGCTCCAAGAGCTTTTTTTGCGAATTCAGCCTCAGTTTCAAAACTGGCATTAGGAAAACGTTTCGAAATGTGAGAAAATGCTTCAAAGTGTCAATATGGCTTTTATGGTGGATGAAAGTTCGGTAATCCTTATGCTAACGACTCTGTAGTCAATATTTGTCGAATCCGTGATGCATGTAACTTTATCGGAACACGGAATTTCACGATGATGGGTTCTATGTAAATTGCATGTCTATTGGGTAGAACTCGCTCCAAGAGGATTTTTCTGTGAAAACTGCCTGATTTAAAAACTGACATTAGGAGAAATCTACTAAATCAGAAAAAACTTTCTTTGTATAAATATGCATTGTAAGGTGGATGAAAGTTCGGTAATACACATGTTCACAACTCATTAAAGAATGTTTGTCGAACCCGTGATGCATGTAACGTGTTCAGAATACGGAATATCATGGTGAGTGAAACTAGGTAAACTAAATATCTTTTGGGTAGAACTCGCTCCAAGAGCATTTTCCTGCCATAACTGCCTCATTTTCAAACCTGGAATTAAAACTAAACTGTGAAATCCCAGAAAATTCTTCAAAGTGTCATTTAGCCTTGTATGGTGCATGAAAGTGCTGTAATCCACTTGCTAACAACTCTGTAGTGAATATTTGTCGAGTCCGAGATGCATGTAGCGTGTTCGGAACACGGAACTTCACGGTGAGCAAATCCGTGTAAATTACATATCTATTGTTTTGAACACACTCCAAGAGGTTTTTGCCGTGAAATCTGCCTCAGTTTTGAAACTGGCGTTTGGAAAGCTCTGTGAAATCAGAGAAAATGCTTCTAAGCATCAATATGCCTTGTATTGTGATGAAAGTCCTGTAATCCACATGCAAACAACTCTGTAGTGTATTTTGTCGAAACCTATCTGCATGTAGCCTGTTCGAAACACGGAATATCACAGCTTGAGAATCTATGTAATTTACATATAAATTGGGTAGAACACACTCCAACAGATTTTTTCCTTAGGAAACTGTCTGATTTTTGAAACTGCTATTGGAAAAAAGCTGCAAACTAAGACTTAATGTTTCTAGGTGTAAATATGCTTTGTATGGTGGATGGAAGTTCTGTAATACACATGTACACAACTCATTAAAAAATGTTTCTCAAATCCGTGATGTATGTACTCTGTTCGGAACACAGAATGTCACGTTGAAGGAAAGTATGTAAATTACATATCTTTTGGTGAGAACCCGCTCCAGGAGCATTTTACTGTAAAATCTACCTCTGTTTGGAAACTGTTGTAATGAAAACGCTGCTAAATCTGAGCAAATGTTTAAGGTGAAAATATGTCTAAATGGTTTATTAAAGATGTGTAATTCACATTCTAACAACTCAGCTGTGAAAATTTGCTGAATCCAATGTGCACATCACTTTTTCAGAACACGGAATGTTACGGTGACGGTATCTATGAAAATGGGATGTCTATTAGATTGAACATGCAGCAAGAGAATTTTTCTGCGAAAACTGCCTGATTTTCGTAACTGACGTTAGGAAAATTCTGTGAAATCTAAGTAAATATTTCTAGGTGTAAATATGCCTTGTATTGTGGTTGAAACATCGGTAATCCACATGCTCACAGTCATTAAACAATGTTTGTCGAAACCGTGATTAATGTAACGTTTTCGGAACATGGAATGTCTCGGTGAGTGAAACTCAGAAAATAACAATTCTACTGGATAGAACTCGCTTGAATTGTATATTTCAGCGAAAATTTCATGATTTTCCAAACTGGATGTTAGGAAAAACTTTCGAAATCATAATAAACACTTCTAGGTGTAAATATTCCTTTTATGGTGGATGAAAGTTCGGTAATCCACATGCTCCCACTCATTAAAGAATATTTCTCAAATTCATGATGCATAACGTGTTCAGAATACGGAATGTCATATTGAAAGAAACAATGTAAATTACATGTCTACTGGGTAGAAGTCGCTTGAAGAGAATTTTTCTGCGAAATGTGCCTCATTTTCAAAACTGCCATTAGGACAACCCTGTGAAATCTGAGAAAATGCTTCTAAGTGTCAATATGCCTTGAATGGTGAATGAAAGTCCGGTAATCCACATGTTAATAACAGTGTAGTTATTATTTTTCAAACCGTGATTCATGGAGCGCTTTTGGAAAAAGGAATTTCACTGTAATGAAACAATGTAAATTACAATTGTATTGGGTAGAACTAGCTAGAATAGAATTTTTCTGTGAAAATTGCATGATTATCGAATCTGAAGTTTGGAGAAAGCTTCAAAATGAGAGTAAATATTTCTAGGTGTAAATATGCCTTTATGTTGGAAGAAAGTTCGGTAATCCACATTTTCACAACATATTAAAGAATCTTTTTCTAATCCGTGATGCATATACCGTGTTCGGAACGTGTAATTTCACGGTGATTGAAACAATGTAAATTACTTCTCTATAGGGTATAACTCGCTCCAAGAGAATTTTTCTGCGAAAACTGCTTCATTTTTGCACCTGGCGATTGGAAAATGCTGCAAAATCTGAGAAAATACTTCTAAGTATCAATATTCAATCTATTGTGATGAAAGTTCGGTAATCCAAATGCTAACAAATCTGTAGTGAATATTTGTCGAATCCATTATGCATGTAGCATGTTCGGAACACGGGATTTCATGGCCAGGGAGTTTATGTAAAATAACTTTCTCTTGGTTAGAAAACACTCCAAGAGATTTTTCCTGAGAAATCTGCCTGATTTTCGAAACTGGGGTTAGGAAAACACTGCGAACTCAGATGAATAGATTCTCTGTGTAAATATGCCTTGTAGGGTGGATGAAAGTTCGGTAATCCGCATGCTAACAACTCTGTAGTGAATATTTGTCGAATCCGAGATACATGAAGCGTGTTCGGAACACAGAATATCACGGTGAGCGAATCTATGTGAAATATATGTCTCGGGTAGAATTCGCTCCAAGAGCTTTTTCTGCGAATTCTGCCTCATTTTCAAAACTGGCATTAGGAAAACGTTTCGAAATGTGAGAAAATGCTTCAAAGTGTCAATATGGCTTTTATGGTGGATGAAAGTTCGGTAATCCTTATGCTAAAGAATCTGTAGTGAATATTTGTCGAATCCGTGATGCATGTAGCTTTATCGGAACACAGAATTTCACGATGATGGGTTCTATGTGAATTGCATGTCTATTGGGTAGAACTCGCTCCAAGAGGATTATTCTGTGAAAACTGCATGATTTAAAAACTGACATTAGGAGAAATCTACTAAATCAGAAAAAATTTTCTTTGTATAAATATGCATTGTAAGGTGGATGAAAGTTCGGTAATACACATGTTCACAACTCATTAAAGAATGTTTGTCGAATCCGTGATGCATGTAACGTGTTCAGAACACGGAATGTCACGGTGAGTGAAACTAGGTAAACTACATATCTTTTGGGTAGAACTCGCTCCAAGAGCATTTTCCTGCCATAACTGCCTCATTTTCAATCCTGGAATTAAAACTAACCTGTGAAATCCCAGAAAATTCTTCAAAGTGTCAGTTAGCCTTGTATGGTGCATGAAAGTGCTGTAATCCACTTGCTAACAACTCTGTAGTGAATATTTGTCGAATCCGAGATGCATGTAGCGTGTTCGGAACACGGAACTTCACGGTGAGCAAATCCATGTAAATTACATGTCTATTGTTTTGAACCCGCTCCAAGAGGTTTTTGCCGTGAAATCTGCCTCAGTTTTGAAACTGGCGTTTGGAAAGCTCTGTGAAATCAGAGAAAATGCTTCTAAGCATCAATATGCCTTGTATTGTGATGAAAGTCCTGTAATCCACATGCAAACAACTCTGTAGTGTATTTTGTCGAAACCTATCTGCATGTAGCGTTTTCGAAACACGGAATATCACAGCGGGAGAATCTATGTAATTTACATATAAATTGGGTAGAACACACTCCAACAGATTTTTCCTTAGGAAACTGTCTGATTTTTGAAACTGCTATTGGAAAAAAGCTGCAAACTAAGACAATGTTTCTAGGTGTAAATATGCTTTGTATGGTGGATGGAAGTTCTGTAATACACATGTACACAACTCATTAAAAATGTTTCTCAAATCCGTGATGTATGTACTCTGTTCGGAACACAGAATGTCACACTGAAGGAAAATATGTAAATAACATATCTATTGGTGAGAACCCGCTCCAGGAGCATTTTACTGTAAAATCTACCTCTGTTTGGAAACTGTTGTAATGAAAACGCTGCTAAATCTGAGCAAATGTTTAAGGTGAAAATATGTCTAAATGGTTTATTAAAGATGTGTAATTCACATTCTAACAACTCAGCTGTGAAAATTTGCTGAATCCAATGTGCACATCACTTTTTCAGAACACGGAATGTTACGGTGACGGTATCTATGAAAATGGGATGTCTATTAGATTGAACATGCAGCAAGAGAATTTTTCTGCGAAAACTGCCTGATTTTCGTAACTGACGTTAGGAAAATTCTGTGAAATCTAAGTAAATATTTCTAGGTGTAAATATGCCTTGTATTGTGGTTGAAACATCGGTAATCCACATGCTCACAGTCATTAAACAATGTTTGTCGAAACCGTGATTAATGTAACGTTTTCGGAACATGGAATGTCTCGGTGAGTGAAACTCAGAAAATATCAATTCTACTGGATAGAACTCGCTTGAATTGAATATTTCAGCGAAAATTTCATGATTTTCAAAACTGGATGTTAGGAAAAACCTGCGAAATCTGAATAAACACTTCTAGGTCTAAATATTCCTTTTATGGTGGATGAAAGTTTGGTAATCCACATGCTCCCACTCATTAAAGAATGTTTGTCAAATTCATGATGCATAACGTGTTCAGAATACGGAATGTCATATTGAAAGAAACAATGTAAATTACATGTCTACAGGGTAGAAGTCGCTTGAAGAGAATTTTTCTGCGAAATGTGCCTCATTTTCAAAACTGCCATTAGGAGAACCCTGTGAAATCTGAGAAAATGCTTCTAAGTGTCAATATGCCTTGAATGGTGAATGAAAGTCCGGTAATCCACATGTTAATAACAGTGTAGTAATTATTTTTCAAACCGTGATTCATGGAGCGCTTTTGGAAAAAGGAATTTCACTGTAATGAAACAATGTAAATTACAATTCTATTGGGTAGAACTAGCTAGAATAGAATTTTTCTGTGAAAATTGCATGATTATCGAATCTGAAGTTTGGAGAAAGCTTCAAAATGAGAGTAAATATTTCTAGGTGTAAATATGCCTTTATGTTGGAAGAAAGTTCGGTAATCCACATTTTCACAACATATTAAAGAATCTTTTTCTAATCCGTGATGCAAATACCGTGTTCGGAACGTGTAATTTCACGGTGATTGAAACAATGTAAATTATTACTCTATAGGGTATAACTCGCTCCAAGAGAATTTTTCTGCGAAAACTGCTTCATTTTTGCAACTGGCGATTGGAAAATGCTGCAAAATCTGAGAAAATACTTCTAAGTATCAATATTCAATTTATTGTGATGAAAGTTCGGTAATCCACATGCTAACAAATCTGTAGTGAATAATTGTCGAAACCATTATGCATGTAGCAAGTTCGGATCATGGGATTTCATGGCCAGGGAGTTTATGTAAATTACCTTTCTCTTGGTTAGAAATCACTCCAAGAGATTTTTCCTGAGAATTCTGCCTGATTTTCGAAACTGGGTTTAGGAAAACACTGCGAACTCAGATGAATAGATTCTCTGTGTAAATATGCCTTGTAGGGTGGATGAAAGTTCGGTAATCCACATGCTAACAACTCTGTAGTGAATATTTGTCGAATCCGAGATACATGAAGCGTGTGCGGAACACAGAATATCACGGTGAGCGAATCTATGTGAAATATATGTCTCGGGTAGAATTCGCTCTAAGAGCTTTTTCTGCGAATTCTGCCTCATTTTCAAAACTGGCATTAGAAAACTTTTCGAAATATGAGAAAATGCTTCAAAGTGTCTATATGGCTTTTATGGTGGATGAAAGTTCGGTAATCCTTATGCTAACGAATCTGTAGTGAATATTTGTCGAATCCGTGATGCATGTAGCTTTATCGGAATACGGAATTTCACGATGATGGGTTCTATGTAAATTGCATGTCTATTGGGTAGAACTCGCTCCAAGAGGATTTTTCTGTGAAAACTGCATGATTTAAAAACTGACATTAGGAGAAATCTACTAAATCAGAAAAAATTTTCTTTGTATAAATATGCATTGTAAGGTGGATGAAAGTTCGGTAATACACATGTTCACAACTCATTAAAGAATGTTTGTCGAATCCGTGATGCATGTAACGTGTTCAGAACACGGAATGTCACGGTGAGTTAAACTAGGTAAACTACAAATCTTTTGGGTAGAACTCGCTCCAAGAGTATTTTCCTGCCATAACTGCCTCATTTTCAAACCTGGAATTAAAACTAACCTGTGAAATCCCAGAAAATTCTTCAAAGTGTCAGTTAGCCTTGTATGGTGCATGAAAGTGCTGTAATCCACTTGCTAACAACTCTGTAGTGAATATTTGTCGAATCCGAGATGCATGTAGCGTGTTCGGAACACGGAACTTCACGGTGAGTGAATCCATGTAAATTACATGTCTATTGTTTTGAACCCGCTTGAAGAGGTTTTTGCCGTGAAATCTGCCTCAGTTTTGAAACTGGCGTTTGGAAAGCTCTGTGAAATCAGAGAAAATGCTTCTAAGCATCAATATGCCTTGTATTGTGATGAAAGTCCTGTAATCCACATGCAAACAACTCTGTAGTGTATTTTGTCGAAACCTATCTGCATGTAGCATTTTCGAAACACGGAATATCACAGCGGGAGAATCTATGTAATTTACATATAAATTGGGTAGAACACACTCCAACAGATTTTTCCTTAGGAAACTGTCTGATTTTTGAAACTGCTTTTGGAAAAAAGCTGCAAACTAAGACAATGTTTCTAGGTGTAAATATGCTTTGTATGGTGGATGGAAGTTCTGTAATACACATGTACACAACACATTAAAAATGTTTCTCAAATCCGTGATGTATGTACTCTGTTCGGAACACAGAATGTCACGCTGAAGGAAAATATGTAAATTACATATCTATTGGTGAGAACCCGCTCCAGGAGCATTTTACTGTAAAATCTACCTCTGTTTGGAAACTGGTGTTATGAAAACACTTCTAAATCTGAGCAAATGTTTAAGGTGAAAATATGTCTAAATGGTTTATTAAAGATGTGTAATTCACATTCTAACAACTCAGCTGTGAAAATTTGCTGAATCCAATGTGCACATTACTTTTTCAGAACACGGAATGTTACGGTGACGGTATCTATGAAAATGGGATGTCTATTAGATTGAACATGCAGCAAGAGAATTTTTCTGCGAAAACTGCCTGATTTTCGTAACTGACGTTAGGAAAATTCTGTGAAATCTAAGTAAATATTTCTAGGTGTAAATATGCCTTGTATTGTGGTTGAAACATCGGTAATCCACATGCTCACAGTCATTAAACAATGTTTGTCGAAACCGTGATTAATGTAAAGTTTTCAGAACATGGAATGTCTCGGTGAGTGAAACTCAGAAAATAACAATTCTACTGGATAGAACTCGCTTGAATTGAATTTTTCAGCGAAAATTTCATGATTTTCGAAACTGGAAGTTAGGAAAAACCTGCGAAATCAGAATAAACACTTCTAGGTGTAAATATGCCTTGTATGGTGGATGAAAGTTCGGTAATCCACATGCTCGCACCCATTAAAGAATGTTTGTCGAATTCATGATGCATAACGTGTTCAGAATACGGAATGTCATATTGAAGGAAACAATGTAAATTACATGTCTATTGGGTAGAACTCGCTTGAAGAGAATTTTTCTGTGAAATGTGCCTCATTTTCAACACTGCCATTAGGAGAACCCTGTGAAATCTGAGAAAATGCTTCTAAGTGTCAATATGCCTTGAATGGTGAATGAAAGTCCGGTAATCCACATGTTAATAACAGTGTAGTTATTATTTTTCAAACCGTGATTCATGGAGCGCTTTTGGAAAACGGAATTTCACTGTAATGAAACAATGTAAATTACAATTCTATATGGTAGAACTTGCTAGAATAGAATTTTTCTGTGAAAATTGCATGATTATCGAATCTGAAGTTTGGAGAAAGCTTCAAAATGAGAGTAAATATTTCTAGGTGTAAATATGCCTTTATGTTGGAAGAAAGTTCGGTAATCCACATTTTCACAACATATTAAAGAATCTTTTTCTAATCCGTGATGCATATACCGTGTTCGGAACGTGTAAATTCACGGTGATTGAAACAATGTAAATTATTTCTCTATAGGGTATAACTCGCTCCAAGAGAATTTTTCTGCGAAAACTGCTTCATTTTTGCAACTGGCGATTGGAAAATGCTGCAAAATCTGGGAAAATACTTCTAAGTATCAATATTCAATCTATTGGGATGAAAGTTCGGTAATCCACATGCTAACAAATCTGTAGTGGATAATTGTCGAAACCATTATGCATGTAGCAAGTTCGGATCATGGGATTTCATGTCCAGGGAGTTTATGTAAATTACCTTTCTCTTGGTTAGAAATCAGTCCAAGAGATTTTTCCTGAGAATTCTGCCTGATTTTCGAAACTGGGTTTAGGAAAACACTGCGAACTCAGATGAATAGATTCTCTGTGTAAATATGCCTTGTAGGGTGGATGAAAGTTCGGTAATCCACATGCTAACAACTCTGTAGTGAATATTTGTCGAATCCGAGATACATGAAGCGTGTTAGGAACACAGAATATCACGGTGAGTGAATCTATGTGAAATACATGTCTCTAGGGTAGAACTCGCTCCAAGAGCTTTTTCTGAGAATTCGGCCACAGTTTCAAAACTGGCATTAGGAAAACGTTTCGAAATGTGAGAAAATGCTTCAAAGTGTCAATATGGCTTTTATGGTGGATGAAAGTTCGGTAATCCTTATGCAAAAGAATCTGTAGTGAATATTTGTCGAATCCGTGATGCATGTAGCTTTATCGGAACACAGAATTTCACGATGATGGGTTCTATGTGAATTGCATGTCTATTGGGTAGAACTCGCTCCAAGAGGATTATTCTGTGAAAACTGCATGATTTAAAAACTGACATTAGGAGAAATCTACTAAATCAGAAAAAATTTTCTTTGTATAAATATGCATTGTAAGGTGGATGAAAGTTCGGTAATACACATGTTCACAACTCATTAAAGAATGTTTGTCGAATCCGTGATGCATGTAACGTGTTCAGAACACGGAATGTCACGGTGAGTGAAACTAGGTAAACTACATATCTTTTGGGTAGAACTCGCTCCAAGAGCATTTTCCTGCCATAACTGCCTCATTTTCAAACCTGGAATTAAAACTAACCTGTGAAATCCCAGATAATTCTTCAAAGTGTCAGTTAGCCTTGTATGGTGCATGAAAGTGCTGTAATCCACTTGCTAACAACTCTGTAGTGAATATTTGTCGAATCCGAGATGCATGTAGCGTGTTCGGAACACGGAACTTCACGGTGAGCAAATCCATGTAAATTACATGTCTATTGTTTTGAACCCGCTCCAAGAGGTTTTTGCCGTGAAATCTGCCTCAGTTTTGAAACTGGCGTTTGGAAAGCTCTGTGAAATCAGAGAAAATGCTTCTAAGCATCAATATGCCTTGTATTGTGATGAAAGTCCTGTAATCCACATGCAAACAACTCTGTAGTGTATTTTGTCGAAACCTATCTGCATGTAGCGTTTTCGAAACACGGAATATCACAGCGGGAGAATCTATGTAATTTACATATAAATTGGGTAGAACACACTCCAACAGATTTTTCCTTAGGAAACTGTCTAATTTTTGAAACTGCTATTGGAAAAATGCTGCAAACTATGACAATGTTTCTAGGTGTAAATATGCTTTGTATGGTGGATGGAAGTTCTGTAATACACATGTACACAACTCATTAATAATGTTTCTCAAATCCGTGATGTATGTACTCTGTTCGGAACACAGAATGTCACACTGAAGGAAAATATGTAAATAACATATCTATTGGTGAGAACCCGCTCCAGGAGCATTTTACTGTAAAATCTACCTCTGTTTGGAAACTGTTGTAATGAAAACGCTGCTAAATCTGAGCAAATGTTTAAGGTGAAAATATGTCTAAATGGTTTATTAAAGATGTGTAATTCACATTCTAACAACTCAGCTGTGAAAATTTGCTGAATCCAATGTGCACATCACTTTTTCAGAACACGGAATGTTACGGTGACGGTATCTATGAAAATGGGATGTCTATTAGATTGAAAATGCAGCAAGAGAATTTTTCTGCGAAAACTGCCTGATTTTCGTAACTGACGTTAGGAAAATTCTGTGAAATCTAAGTAAATATTTCTAGGTGTAAATATGCCTTGTATTGTGGTTGAAACATCGGTAATCCACATGCTCACAGTCATTAAACAATGTTTGTCGAAACCGTGATTAATGTAACGTTTTCGGAACATGGAATGTCTCGGTGAGTGAAACTCAGAAAATAACAATTCTACTGGATAGAACTCGCTTGAATTGAATATTTCAGCGAAAATTTCATGATTTTCAAAACTGGATGTTAGGAAAAACCTGCGAAATCTGAATAAACACTTCTAGGTCTAAATATTCCTTTTATGGTGGATGAAAGTTCGGTAATCCACATGCTCCCACTCATTAAAGAATGTTTGTCAAATTCATGATGCATAACGTGTTCAGAATACGGAATGTCATATTGAAAGAAACAATGTAAATTACATGTCTATTGGGTAGAACTCGCTTGAAGAGAATTTTTCTGCGAAATGTGCCTCATTTTCAAAACTGCCATTAGGAGAACCCTGTGAAATCTGAGAAAATGCTTCTAAGTGTCAATATGCCTTGAATGGTGAATGAAAGTCCGGTAATCCACATGTTAATAACAGTGTAGTAATTATTTTTCAAACCGTGATTCATGGAGCGCTTTTGGAAAATGGAATTTCACTGTAATGAAACAATGTAAATTACAATTCTATTGGGTAGAACTAGCTAGAATAGAATTTTTCTGTGAAAATTGCATGATTATCGAATCTGAAGTTTGGAGAAAGCTTCAAAATGAGAGTAAATATTTCTAGGTGTAAATATGCCTTTATGTTGGAAGAAAGTTCGGTAATCCACATTTTCACAACATATTAAAGAATCTTTTTCTAATCCGTGATGCAAATACCGTGTTCGGAACGTGTAAATTCACGGTGATTGAAACAATGTAAATTATTTCTCTATAGGGTATAACTCGCTCCAAGAGAATTTTTCTGCGAAAACTGCTTCATTTTTGCAACTGGCGATTGGAAAATGCTGCAAAATCTGAGAAAATACTTCTAAGTATCAATATTCAATCTATTGGGATGAAAGTTCGGTAATCCACATGCTAACAAATCTGTAGTGAATAATTGTCGAAACCATTATGCATGTAGCAAGTTCGGATCATGGGATTTCATGGCCAGGGAGTTTATGTAAATTACCTTTCTCTTGGTTAGAAATCACTCCAAGAGATTTTTCCTGAGAATTCTGCCTGATTTTCGAAACTGGGTTTAGGAAAACACTGCGAACTCAGATGAATAGATTCTCTGTGTAAATATGCCTTGTAGGGTGGATGAAAGTTCGGTAATCCGCATGCTAACAACTCTGTAGTGAATATTTGTCGAATCCGAGATACATGAAGCGTGTTCGGAACACAGAATATCACGGTGAGCGAATCTATGTGAAATACATGTCTCTAGGGTAGAACTCGCTCCAAGAGCTTTTTCTGAGAATTCGGCCACAGTTTCAAAACTGGCATTAGGAAAACGTTTCGAAATGTGAGAAAATGCTTCAAAGTGTCAATATGGCTTTTATGGTGGATGAAAGTTCGGTAATCCTTATGCTAACGAATCTGTAGTGAATATTTGTCGAATCCGTGATGCATGTAGCTTTATCGGAACACAGAATTTCACGATGGTGGGTTCTATGTGAATTGCATGTCTATTGGGTAGAACTCGCTCCAAGAGGATTATTCTGTGAAAACTGCATGATTTAAAAACTGACATTAGGAGAAATCTACTAAATCAGAAAAAACTTTCTTTGTATAAATATGCATTGTAAGGTGGATGAAAGTTCGGTAATACACATGTTCACAACTCATTAAAGAATGTTTGTCGAATCCGTGATGCATGTAACGTGTTCAGAACACGGAATGTCACGGTGAGTGAAACTAGGTAAACTACATATCTTTTGGGTAGAACTCGCTCCAAGAGCATTTTCCTGCCATAACTGCCTCATTTTCAAACCTGGAATTAAAACTAACCTGTGAAATCCCAGAAAATTCTTCAAAGTGTCAGTTAGCCTTGTATGGTGCATGAAAGTGCTGTAATCCACTTGCTAACAACTCTGTAGTGAATATTTGTCGAATCCGAGATGCATGTAGCGTGTTCGGAACACGGAACTTCACGGTGAGCAAATCCATGTAAATTACATGTCTATTGTTTTGAACCCGCTCCAAGAGGTTTTTGCCGTGAAATCTGCCTCAGTTTTGAAACTGGCGTTTGGAAAGCTCTGTGAAATCAGAGAAAATGCTTCTAAGCATCAATATGCCTTGTATTGTGATGAAAGTCCTGTAATCCACATGCAAACAACTCTGTAGTGTATTTTGTCGAAACCTATCTGCATGTAGCGTTTTCGAAACACGGAATATCACAGCGGGAGAATCTATGTAATTTACATATAAATTGGGTAGAACACACTCCAACAGATTTTTCCTTAGGAAACTGTCTGATTTTTGAAACTGCTATTGGAAAAAAGCTGCAAACTAAGACAATGTTTCTAGGTGTAAATATGCTTTGTATGGTGGATGGAAGTTCTGTAATACACATGTACACAACTCATTAAAAATGTTTCTCAAATCCGTGATGTATGTACTCTGTTCGGAACACAGAATGTCACGTTGAAGGAAAGTATGTAAATTACATATCTTTTGGTGAGAACCCGCTCCAGGAGCATTTTACTGTAAAATCTACCTCTGTTTGGAAACTGTTGTAATGAAAACGCTGCTAAATCTGAGCAAATGTATAAGGTGAAAATATGTCTAAATGGTTTATTAAAGATGTGTAATTCACATTCTAACAACTCAGCTGTGAAAATTTGCTGAATCCAATGTGCACATCACTTTTTCAGAACACGGAATGTTACGGTGACGGTATCTATGAAAATGGGATGTCTATTAGATTGAACATGCAGCAAGAGAATTTTTCTGCGAAAACTGCCTGATTTTCATAACTGACGTTAGGAAAATTCTGTGAAATCTAAGTAAATATTTCTAGGTGTAAATATGCCTTGTATTGTGGTTGAAACATCGGTAATCCACATGCTCACAGTCATTAAACAATGTTTGTCGAAACCGTGATTAATGTAACGTTTTCGGAACATGGAATGTCTCGGTGAGTGAAACTCAGAAAATAAAAATTCTACTGGATAGAACTGGCTTGAATTGAATATTTCAGCGAAAATTTCATGATTTTCGAAACTGGATATTAGGAAAAACCTGCGAAATCAGAGTAAACAATTCTCGGTGTAAATATTCCTTGTATGGTGAATGAAAGTTCGGTAATCCACATGCTCCCACTCATATAAAGTATGTTTGTCGAATTCGTGATGCATGTAATGTGTTCGGAATACGGAAAGTCTTATTAAAGTAAGGAATATAAATTACAAGCCTATTGGGTAGAACTCGCTCGAAGAGAATTTTTCTGCGAAATGTGCCTCATTTTCAAAACTGCCATTAGGAGAACCCTTTTAAATCTGAGAAAATGCTTCTACGTGTCAATATGCCTTGAATGGTGAAAGAAAGTACGGTAATCAACATGTTAATAAGAGTGTAGTAATTATTTTTCAAACTGTGATTCATGGAGCGCTTTTGAAAAATTTAATTCAACGTAATGAAACAATGTAAATTACAATTCTATTGGGTAGAACTAGCTGGAATAGAATTATTCAACGAAAATTGCATGATTATCGAATCTGAAGTTTGGAGAAAGCTTCAAAATGAGAGTAAATATTTCTAGGTGTAAATATGCCTTTATGTTGGAAGAAAGTTCGGTAATCCACATTTTCACAACATATTAAAGAATCTTTTTCTAATCCGTGATGCAAATACCGTGTTCGGAACGTGTAATTTCACGGTGATTGAAACAATGTAAATTATTACTCTATAGGGTATAACTCGCTCCAAGAGAATTTTTCTGCGAAAACTGCTTCATTTTTGCAACTGGCGATTGGAAAATGCTGCAAAATCTGAGAAAATACTTCTAAGTATCAATATTCAATCTATTGGGATGAAAGTTCGGTAATCCACATGCTAACAAATCTGTAGTGAATAATTGTCGAAACCATTATGCATGTAGCAAGTTCGGATCATGGGATTTCATGGCCAGGGAGTTTATGTAAATTACCTTTCTCTTGGTTAGAAATCACTCCAAGAGATTTTTCCTGAGAATTCTGCCTGATTTTCGAAACTGGGTTTAGGAAAACACTGCGAACTCAGATGAATAGATTCTCTGTGTAAATATGCCTTGTAGGGTGGATGAAAGTTCGGTAATCCGCATGCTAACAACTCTGTAGTGAATATTTGTCGAATCCGAGATACATGAAGCGTGTTCGGAACACAGAATATCACGGTGAGCGAATCTATGTGAAATATATGTCTCGGGTAGAATTCGCTCTAAGAGCTTTTTCTGCGAATTCTGCCTCATTTTCAAAACTGGCATTAGAAAACGTTTCGAAATATGAGAAAATGCTTCAAAGTGTCTATATGGCTTTTATGGTGGATGAAAGTTCGGTAATCCTTATGCTAACGAATCTGTAGTGAATATTTGTCGAATCCGTGATGCATGTAGCTTTATCGGAATACGGAATTTCACGATGATGGGTTCTATGTAAATTGCATGTCTATTGGGTAGAACTCGCTCCAAGAGGATTTTTCTGTGAAAACTGCATGATTTAAAAACTGACATTAGGAGAAATCTACTAAATCAGAAAAAATTTTCTTTGTATAAATATGCATTGTAAGGTGGATGAAAGTTCGGTAATACACATGTTCACAACTCATTAAAGAATGTTTGTCGAATCCGTGATGCATGTAACGTGTTTAGAACACGGAATGTCACGGTGAGTTAAACTAGGTAAACTACAAATCTTTTGGGTAGAACTCGCTCCAAGAGTATTTTCCTGCCATAACTGCCTCATTTTCAAACCTGGAATTAAAACTAACCTGTGAAATCCCAGAAAATTCTTCAAAGTGTCATTTAGCCTTGTATGGTGCATGAAAGTGCTGTAATCCACTTGCTAACAACTCTGTAGTGAATATTTGTCGAATCCGAGATGCATGTAGCGTGTTCGGAACACGGAACTTCACGGTGAGTGAATCCATGTAAATTACATGTCTATTGTTTTGAACCCGCTTGAAGAGGTTTTTGCCGTGAAATCTGCCTCAGTTTTGAAACTGGCGTTTGGAAAGCTCTGTGAAATCAGAGAAAATGCTTCTAAGCATCAATATGCCTTGTATTGTGATGAAAGTCCTGTAATCCACATGCAAACAACTCTGTAGTGTATTTTGTCGAAACCTATCTGCATGTAGCATTTTCGAAACACGGAATATCACAGCGGGAGAATCTATGTAATTTACATATAAATTGGGTAGAACACACTCCAACAGATTTTTCCTTAGGAAACTGTCTGATTTTTGAAACTGCTTTTGGAAAAAAGCTGCAAACTAAGACAATGTTTCTAGGTGTAAATATGCTTTGTATGGTGGATGGAAGTTCTGTAATACACATGTACACAACTCATTAAAAATGTTTCTCAAATCCGTGATGTATGTACTCTGTTCGGAACACAGAATGTCACGCTGAAGGAAAATATGTAAATTACATATCTATTGGTGAGAACCCGCTCCAGGAGCATTTTACTGTAAAATCTACCTCTGTTTGGAAACTGGTGTTATGAAAACACTTCTAAATCTGAGCAAATGTTTAAGGTGAAAATATGTCTAAATGGTTTATTAAAGATGTGTAATTCACATTCTAACAACTCAGCTGTGAAAATTTGCTGAATCCAATGTGCACATTACTTTTTCAGAACACGGAATGTTACGGTGACGGTATCTATGAAAATGGGATGTCTATTAGATTGAACATGCAGCAAGAGAATTTTTCTGCGAAAACTGCCTGATTTTCGTAACTGACGTTAGGAAAATTCTGTGAAATCTAAGTAAATATTTCTAGGGGTAAATATGCCTTGTATTGTGGTTGAAACATCGGTAATCCACATGCTCACAGTCATTAAACAATGTTTGTCGAAACCGTGATTAATGTAAAGTTTTCAGAACATGGAATGTCTCGGTGAGTGAAACTCAGAAAATAACAATTCTACTGGATAGAACTGGCTTGAATTGAATTTTTCAGCGAAAATTTCATGATTTTCGAAACTGGAAGTTAGGAAAAACCTGCGAAATCAGAATAAAAACTTCTAGGTGTAAATATGCCTTGTATGGTGGATGAAAGTTCGGTAATCCACATGCTCGCACCCATTAAAGAATGTTTGTCGAATTCATGATGCATAACGTGTTCAGAATACGGAATGTCATATTGAAGGAAACAATGTAAATTACATGTCTATTGGGTAGAACTCGCTTGAAGAGAATTTTTCTGTGAAATGTGCCTCATTTTCAACACTGCCATTAGGAGAACCCTGTGAAATCTGAGAAAATGCTTCTAAGTGTCAATATGCCTTGAATGGTGAATGAAAGTCCGGTAATCCACATGTTAATAACAGTGTAGTTATTATTTTTCAAACCGTGATTCATGGAGCGCTTTTGGAAAATGGAATTTCACTGTAATGAAACAATGTAAATTACAATTCTATATGGTAGAACTTGCTAGAATAGAATTTTTCTGTGAAAATTGCATGATTATCGAATCTGAAGTTTGGAGAAAGCTTCAAAATGAGAGTAAATATTTCTAGGTGTAAATATGCCTTTATGTTGGAAGAAAGTTCGGTAATCCACATTTTCACAACATATTAAAGAATCTTTTTCTAATCCGTGATGCATATACCGTGTTCGGAACGTGTAAATTCACGGTGATTGAAACAATGTAAATTATTTCTCTATAGGGTATAACTCGCTCCAAGAGAATTTTTCTGCGAAAACTGCTTCATTTTTGCAACTGGCGATTGGAAAATGCTGCAAAATCTGAGAAAATACTTCTAAGTATCAATATTCAATCTATTGGGATGAAAGTTCGGTAATCCACATGCTAACAAATCTGTAGTGAATAATTGTCGAAACCATTATGCATGTAGCAAGTTCGGATCATGGGATTTCATGGCCAGGGAGTTTATGTAAATTACCTTTCTCTTGGTTAGAAATCAGTCCAAGAGATTTTTCCTGAGAATTCTGCCTGATTTTCGAAACTGGGTTTAGGAAAACACTGCGAACTCAGATGAATAGATTCTCTGTGTAAATATGCCTTGTAGGGTGGATGAAAGTTCGGTAATCCACATGCTAACAACTCTGTAGTGAATATTTGTCGAATCCGAGATACATGAAGCGTGTTCGGAACACAGAATATCACGGTGAGCGAATCTATGTGAAATATATGTCTCGGGTAGAATTCGCTCTAAGAGCTTTTTCTGCGAATTCTGCCTCATTTTCAAAACTGGCATTAGAAAACGTTTCGAAATATGAGAAAATGCTTCAAAGTGTCTATATGGCTTTTATGGTGGATGAAAGTTCGGTAATCCTTATGCTAACGAATCTGTAGTGAATATTTGTCGAATCCGTGATGCATGTAGCTTTATCGGAATACGGAATTTCACGATGATGGGTTCTATGTAAATTGCATGTCTATTGGGTAGAACTCGCTCCAAGAGGATTTTTCTGTGAAAACTGCATGATTTAAAAACTGACATTAGGAGAAATCTACTAAATCAGAAAAAATTTTCTTTGTATAAATATGCATTGTAAGGTGGATGAAAGTTCGGTAATACACATGTTCACAACTCATTAAAGAATGTTTGTCGAATCCGTGATGCATGTAACGTGTTTAGAACACGGAATGTCACGGTGAGTTAAACTAGGTAAACTACAAATCTTTTGGGTAGAACTCGCTCCAAGAGTATTTTCCTGCCATAACTGCCTCATTTTCAAACCTGGAATTAAAACTAACCTGTGAAATCCCAGAAAATTCTTCAAAGTGTCATTTAGCCTTGTATGGTGCATGAAAGTGCTGTAATCCACTTGCTAACAACTCTGTAGTGAATATTTGTCGAATCCGAGATGCATGTAGCGTGTTCGGAACACGGAACTTCACGGTGAGTGAATCCATGTAAATTACATGTCTATTGTTTTGAACCCGCTCGAAGAGGTTTTTGCCGTGAAATCTGCCTCAGTTTTGAAACTGGCGTTTGGAAAGCTCTGTGAAATCAGAGAAAATGCTTCTAAGCATCAATATGCCTTGTATTGTGATGAAAGTCCTGTAATCCACATGCAAACAACTCTGTAGTGTATTTTGTCGAAACCTATCTGCATGTAGCATTTTCGAAACACGGAATATCACAGCGGGAGAATCTATGTAATTTACATATAAATTGGGTAGAACACACTCCAACAGATTTTTCCTTAGGAAACTGTCTGATTTTTGAAACTGCTTTTGGAAAAAAGCTGCAAACTAAGACAATGTTTCTAGGTGTAAATATGCTTTGTATGGTGGATGGAAGTTCTGTAATACACATGTACACAACTCATTAAAAATGTTTCTCAAATCCGTGATGTATGTACTCTGTTCGGAACACAGAATGTCACGCTGAAGGAAAATATGTAAATTACATATCTATTGGTGAGAACCCGCTCCAGGAGCATTTTACTGTAAAATCTAACTCTGTTTGGAAACTGGTGTTATGAAAACACTTCTAAATCTGAGCAAATGTTTAAGGTGAAAATATGTCTAAATGGTTTATTAAAGATGTGTAATTCACATTCTAACAACTCAGCTGTGAAAATTTGCTGAATCCAATGTGCACATTACTTTTTCAGAACACGGAATGTTACGGTGACGGTATCTATGAAAATGGGATGTCTATTAGATTGAACATGCAGCAAGAGAATTTTTCTGCGAAAACTGCCTGATTTTCGTAACTGACGTTAGGAAAATTCTGTGAAATCTAAGTAAATATTTCTAGGGGTAAATATGCCTTGTATTGTGGTTGAAACATCGGTAATCCACATGCTCACAGTCATTAAACAATGTTTGTCGAAACCGTGATTAATGTAAAGTTTTCAGAACATGGAATGTCTCGGTGAGTGAAACTCAGAAAATAACAATTCTACTGGATAGAACTGGCTTGAATTGAATTTTTCAGCGAAAATTTCATGATTTTCGAAACTGGAAGTTAGGAAAAACCTGCGAAATCAGAATAAAAACTTCTAGGTGTAAATATGCCTTGTATGGTGGATGAAAGTTCGGTAATCCACATGCTCGCACCCATTAAAGAATGTTTGTCGAATTCATGATGCATAACGTGTTCAGAATACGGAATGTCATATTGAAGGAAACAATGTAAATTACATGTCTATTGGGTAGAACTCGCTTGAAGAGAATTTTTCTGTGAAATGTGCCTCATTTTCAACACTGCCATTAGGAGAACCCTGTGAAATCTGAGAAAATGCTTCTAAGTGTCAATATGCCTTGAATGGTGAATGAAAGTCCGGTAATCCACATGTTAATAACAGTGTAGTTATTATTTTTCAAACCGTGATTCATGGAGCGCTTTTGGAAAATGGAATTTCACTGTAATGAAACAATGTAAATTACAATTCTTTATGGTAGAACTTGCTAGAATAGAATTTTTCTGTGAAAATTGCATGATTATCGAATCTGAAGTTTGGAGAAAGCTTCAAAATGAGAGTAAATATTTCTAGGTGTAAATATGCCTTTATGTTGGAAGAAAGTTCGGTAATCCACATTTTCACAACATATTAAAGAATCTTTTTCTAATCCGTGATGCATATACCGTGTTCGGAACGTGTAAATTCACGGTGATTGAAACAATGTAAATTATTTCTCTATAGGGTATAACTCGCTCCAAGAGAATTTTTCTGCGAAAACTGCTTCATTTTTGCAACTGGCGATTGGAAAATGCTGCAAAATCTGAGAAAATACTTCTAAGTATCAATATTCAATCTATTGGGATGAAAGTTCGGTAATCCACATGCTAACAAATCTGTAGTGAATAATTGTCGAAACCATTATGCATGTAGCAAGTTCGGATCATGGGATTTCATGGCCAGGGAGTTTATGTAAATTACCTTTCTCTTGGTTAGAAATCAGTCCAAGAGATTTTTCCTGAGAATTCTGCCTGATTTTCGAAACTGGGTTTAGGAAAACACTGCGAACTCAGATGAATAGATTCTCTGTGTAAATATGCCTTGTAGGGTGGATGAAAGTTCGGTAATCCACATGCTAACAACTCTGTAGTGAATATTTGTCGAATCCGAGATACATGAAGCGTGTTAGGAACACAGAATATCACGGTGAGTGAATCTATGTGAAATACATGTCTCTAGGGTAGAACTCGCTCCAAGAGCTTTTTCTGAGAATTCGGCCACAGTTTCAAAACTGGCATTAGGAAAACGTTTCGAAATGTGAGAAAATGCTTCAAAGTGTCAATATGGCTTTTATGGTGGATGAAAGTTCGGTAATCCTTATGCAAAAGAATCTGTAGTGAATATTTGTCGAATCCGTGATGCATGTAGCTTTATCGGAACACAGAATTTCACGATGATGGGTTCTATGTGAATTGCATGTCTATTGGGTAGAACTCGCTCCAAGAGGATTATTCTGTGAAAACTGCATGATTTAAAAACTGACATTAGGAGAAATCTACTAAATCAGAAAAAATTTTCTTTGTATAAATATGCATTGTAAGGTGGATGAAAGTTCGGTAATACACATGTTCACAACTCATTAAAGAATGTTTGTCGAATCCGTGATGCATGTAACGTGTTCAGAACACGGAATGTCACGGTGAGTGAAACTAGGTAAACTACATATCTTTTGGGTAGAACTCGCTCCAAGAGCATTTTCCTGCCATAACTGCCTCATTTTCAAACCTGGAATTAAAACTAACCTGTGAAATCCCAGATAATTCTTCAAAGTGTCAGTTAGCCTTGTATGGTGCATGAAAGTGCTGTAATCCACTTGCTAACAACTCTGTAGTGAATATTTGTCGAATCCGAGATGCATGTAGCGTGTTCGGAACACGGAACTTCACGGTGAGCAAATCCATGTAAATTACATGTCTATTGTTTTGAACCCGCTCCAAGAGGTTTTTGCCGTGAAATCTGCCTCAGTTTTGAAACTGGCGTTTGGAAAGCTCTGTGAAATCAGAGAAAATGCTTCTAAGCATCAATATGCCTTGTATTGTGATGAAAGTCCTGTAATCCACATGCAAACAACCCTGTAGTGTATTTTGTCGAAACCTATCTGCATGTAGCGTTTTCGAAACACGGAATATCACAGCGGGAGGATCTATGTAATTTACATATAAATTGGGTAGAACACACTCCAACAGATTTTTCCTTAGGAAACTGTCTAATTTTTGAAACTGCTATTGGAAAAAAGCTGCAAACTAAGACAATGTTTCTAGGTGTAAATATGCTTTGTATGGTGGATGGAAGTTCTGTAATACACATGTACACAACTCATTAATAATGTTTCTCAAATCCGTGATGTATGTACTCTGTTCGGAACACAGAATGTCACACTGAAGGAAAATATGTAAATAACATATCTATTGGTGAGAACCCGCTCCAGGAGCATTTTACTGTAAAATCTACCTCTGTTTGGAAACTGTTGTAATGAAAACGCTGCTAAATCTGAGCAAATGTTTAAGGTGAAAATATGTCTAAATGGTTTATTAAAGATGTGTAATTCACATTCTAACAACTCAGCTGTGAAAATTTGCTGAATCCAATGTGCACATCACTTTTTCAGAACACGGAATGTTACGGTGACGGTATCTATGAAAATGGGATGTCTATTAGATTGAAAATGCAGCAAGAGAATTTTTCTGCGAAAACTGCCTGATTTTCGTAACTGACGTTAGGAAAATTCTGTGAAATCTAAGTAAATATTTCTAGGTGTAAATATGCCTTGTATTGTGGTTGAAACATCGGTAATCCACATGCTCACAGTCATTAAACAATGTTTGTCGAAACCGTGATTAATGTAACGTTTTCGGAACATGGAATGTCTCGGTGAGTGAAACTCAGAAAATAACAATTCTACTGGATAGAACTCGCTTGAATTGAATATTTCAGCGAAAATTTCATGATTTTCAAAACTGGATGTTAGGAAAAACCTGCGAAATCTGAATAAACACTTCTAGGTCTAAATATTCCTTTTATGGTGGATGAAAGTTCGGTAATCCACATGCTCCCACTCATTAAAGAATGTTTGTCAAATTCATGATGCATAACGTGTTCAGAATACGGAATGTCATATTGAAAGAAACAATGTAAATTACATGTCTATTGGGTAGAACTCGCTTGAAGAGAATTTTTCTGCGAAATGTGCCTCATTTTCAAAACTGCCATTAGGAGAACCCTGTGAAATCTGAGAAAATGCTTCTAAGTGTCAATATGCCTTGAATGGTGAATGAAAGTCCGGTAATCCACATGTTAATAACAGTGTAGTAATTATTTTTCAAACCGTGATTCATGGAGCGCTTTTGGAAAAAGGAATTTCACTGTAATGAAACAATGTAAATTACAATTCTATTGGGTAGAACTAGCTAGAATAGAATTTTTCTGTGAAAATTGCATGATTATCGAATCTGAAGTTTGGAGAAAGCTTCAAAATGAGAGTAAATATTTCTAGGTGTAAATATGCCTTTATGTTGGAAGAAAGTTCGGTAATCCACATTTTCACAACATATTAAAGAATCTTTTTCTAATCCGTGATGCAAATACCGTGTTCGGAACGTGTAAATTCACGGTGATTGAAACAATGTAAATTATTTCTCTATAGGGTATAACTCGCTCCAAGAGAATTTTTCTGCGAAAACTGCTTCATTTTTGCAACTGGCGATTGGAAAATGCTGCAAAATCTGAGAAAATACTTCTAAGTATCAATATTCAATCTATTGGGATGAAAGTTCGGTAATCCACATGCTAACAAATCTGTAGTGAATAATTGTCGAAACCATTATGCATGTAGCAAGTTCGGATCATGGGATTTCATGGCCAGGGAGTTTATGTAAATTACCTTTCTCTTGGTTAGAAATCACTCCAAGAGATTTTTCCTGAGAATTCTGCCTGATTTTCGAAACTGGGTTTAGGAAAACACTGCGAACTCAGATGAATAGATTCTCTGTGTAAATATGCCTTGTAGGGTGGATGAAAGTTCGGTAATCCGCATGCTAACAACTCTGTAGTGAATATTTGTCGAATCCGAGATACATGAAGCGTGTTCGGAACACAGAATATCACGGTGAGCGAATCTATGTGAAATACATGTCTCTAGGGTAGAACTCGCTCCAAGAGCTTTTTCTGAGAATTCGGCCACAGTTTCAAAACTGGCATTAGGAAAACGTTTCGAAATGTGAGAAAATGCTTCAAAGTGTCAATATGGCTTTTATGGTGGATGAAAGTTCGGTAATCCTTATGCTAACGAATCTGTAGTGAATATTTGTCGAATCCGTGATGCATGTAGCTTTATCGGAACACAGAATTTCACGATGGTGGGTTCTATGTGAATTGCATGTCTATTGGGTAGAACTCGCTCCAAGAGGATTATTCTGTGAAAACTGCATGATTTAAAAACTGACATTAGGAGAAATCTACTAAATCAGAAAAAACTTTCTTTGTATAAATATGCATTGTAAGGTGGATGAAAGTTCGGTAATACACATGTTCACAACTCATTAAAGAATGTTTGTCGAATCCGTGATGCATGTAACGTGTTCAGAACACGGAATGTCACGGTGAGTGAAACTAGGTAAACTACATATCTTTTGGGTAGAACTCGCTCCAAGAGCATTTTCCTGCCATAACTGCCTCATTTTCAAACCTGGAATTAAAACTAACCTGTGAAATCCCAGAAAATTCTTCAAAGTGTCAGTTAGCCTTGTATGGTGCATGAAAGTGCTGTAATCCACTTGCTAACAACTCTGTAGTGAATATTTGTCGAATCCGAGATGCATGTAGCGTGTTCGGAACACGGAACTTCACGGTGAGCAAATCCATGTAAATTACATGTCTATTGTTTTGAACCCGCTCCAAGAGGTTTTTGCCGTGAAATCTGCCTCAGTTTTGAAACTGGCGTTTGGAAAGCTCTGTGAAATCAGAGAAAATGCTTCTAAGCATCAATATGCCTTGTATTGTGATGAAAGTCCTGTAATCCACATGCAAACAACTCTGTAGTGTATTTTGTCGAAACCTATCTGCATGTAGCGTTTTCGAAACACGGAATATCACAGCGGGAGAATCTATGTAATTTACATATAAATTGGGTAGAACACACTCCAACAGATTTTTCCTTAGGAAACTGTCTGATTTTTGAAACTGCTATTGGAAAAAAGCTGCAAACTAAGACAATGTTTCTAGGTGTAAATATGCTTTGTATGGTGGATGGAAGTTCTGTAATACACATGTACACAACTCATTAAAAATGTTTCTCAAATCCGTGATGTATGTACTCTGTTCGGAACACAGAATGTCACATTGAAGGAAAGTATGTAAATTACATATCTTTTGGTGAGAACCCGCTCCAGGAGCATTTTACTGTAAAATCTACCTCTGTTTGGAAACTGTTGTAATGAAAACGCTGCTAAATCTGAGCAAATGTATAAGGTGAAAATATGTCTAAATGGTTTATTAAAGATGTGTAATTCACATTCTAACAACTCAGCTGTGAAAATTTGCTGAATCCAATGTGCACATCACTTTTTCAGAACACGGAATGTTACGGTGACGGTATCTATGAAAATGGGATGTCTATTAAATTGAACATGCAGCAAGAGAATTTTTCTGCGAAAACTGCCTGATTTTCGTAACTGACGTTAGGAAAATTCTGTGAAATCTAAGTAAATATTTCTAGGTGTAAATATGCCTTGTATTGTGGTTGAAACATCGGTAATCCACATGCTCACAGTCATTAAACAATGTTTGTCGAAACCGTGATTAATGTAACGTTTTCGGAACATGGAATGTCTCGGTGAGTGAAACTCAGAAAATAACAATTCTACTGGATAGAACTCGCTTGAATTGAATATTTCAGCGAAAATTTCATGATTTTCAAAACTGGATGTTAGGAAAAACCTGCGAAATCTGAATAAACACTTCTAGGTCTAAATATTCCTTTTATGGTGGATGAAAGTTCGGTAATCCACATGCTCCCACTCATTAAAGAATGTTTGTCAAATTCATGATGCATAACGTGTTCAGAATACGGAATGTCATATTGAAAGAAACAATGTAAATTACATGTCTATTGGGTAGAACTCGCTTGAAGAGAATTTTTCTGCGAAATGTGCCTCATTTTCAAAACTGCCATTAGGAGAACCCTGTGAAATCTGAGAAAATGCTTCTAAGTGTCAATATGCCTTGAATGGTGAATGAAAGTCCGGTAATCCACATGTTAATAACAGTGTAGTAATTATTTTTCAAACCGTGATTCATGGAGCGCTTTTGGAAAAAGGAATTTCACTGTAATGAAACAATGTAAATTACAATTCTATTGGGTAGAACTAGCTAGAATAGAATTTTTCTGTGAAAATTGCATGATTATCGAATCTGAAGTTTGGAGAAAGCTTCAAAATGAGAGTAAATATTTCTAGGTGTAAATATGCCTTTATGTTGGAAGAAAGTTCGGTAATCCACATTTTCACAACATATTAAAGAATCTTTTTCTAATCCGTGATGCAAATACCGTGTTCGGAACGTGTAAATTCACGGTGATTGAAACAATGTAAATTATTTCTCTATAGGGTATAACTCGCTCCAAGAGAATTTTTCTGCGAAAACTGCTTCATTTTTGCAACTGGCGATTGGAAAATGCTGCAAAATCTGAGAAAATACTTCTAAGTATCAATATTCAATCTATTGGGATGAAAGTTCGGTAATCCACATGCTAACAAATCTGTAGTGAATAATTGTCGAAACCATTATGCATGTAGCAAGTTCGGATCATGGGATTTCATGGCCAGGGAGTTTATGTAAATTACCTTTCTCTTGGTTAGAAATCACTCCAAGAGATTTTTCCTGAGAATTCTGCCTGATTTTCGAAACTGGGTTTAGGAAAACACTGCGAACTCAGATGAATAGATTCTCTGTGTAAATATGCCTTGTAGGGTGGATGAAAGTTCGGTAATCCGCATGCTAACAACTCTGTAGTGAATATTTGTCGAATCCGAGATACATGAAGCGTGTTCGGAACACAGAATATCACGGTGAGCGAATCTATGTGAAATACATGTCTCTAGGGTAGAACTCGCTCCAAGAGCTTTTTCTGAGAATTCGGCCACAGTTTCAAAACTGGCATTAGGAAAACGTTTCGAAATGTGAGAAAATGCTTCAAAGTGTCAATATGGCTTTTATGGTGGATGAAAGTTCGGTAATCCTTATGCTAACGAATCTGTAGTGAATATTTGTCGAATCCGTGATGCATGTAGCTTTATCGGAACACAGAATTTCACGATGGTGGGTTCTATGTGAATTGCATGTCTATTGGGTAGAACTCGCTCCAAGAGGATTATTCTGTGAAAACTGCATGATTTAAAAACTGACATTAGGAGAAATCTACTAAATCAGAAAAAACTTTCTTTGTATAAATATGCATTGTAAGGTGGATGAAAGTTCGGTAATACACATGTTCACAACTCATTAAAGAATGTTTGTCGAATCCGTGATGCATGTAACGTGTTCAGAACACGGAATGTCACGGTGAGTGAAACTAGGTAAACTACATATCTTTTGGGTAGAACTCGCTCCAAGAGCATTTTCCTGCCATAACTGCCTCATTTTCAAACCTGGAATTAAAACTAACCTGTGAAATCCCAGAAAATTCTTCAAAGTGTCAGTTAGCCTTGTATGGTGCATGAAAGTGCTGTAATCCACTTGCTAACAACTCTGTAGTGAATATTTGTCGAATCCGAGATGCATGTAGCGTGTTCGGAACACGGAACTTCACGGTGAGCAAATCCATGTAAATTACATGTCTATTGTTTTGAACCCGCTCCAAGAGGTTTTTGCCGTGAAATCTGCCTCAGTTTTGAAACTGGCGTTTGGAAAGCTCTGTGAAATCAGAGAAAATGCTTCTAAGCATCAATATGCCTTGTATTGTGATGAAAGTCCTGTAATCCACATGCAAACAACTCTGTAGTGTATTTTGTCGAAACCTATCTGCATGTAGCGTTTTCGAAACACGGAATATCACAGCGGGAGAATCTATGTAATTTACATATAAATTGGGTAGAACACACTCCAACAGATTTTTCCTTAGGAAACTGTCTGATTTTTGAAACTGCTATTGGAAAAAAGCTGCAAACTAAGACAATGTTTCTAGGTGTAAATATGCTTTGTATGGTGGATGGAAGTTCTGTAATACACATGTACACAACTCATTAAAAATGTTTCTCAAATCCGTGATGTATGTACTCTGTTCGGAACACAGAATGTCACATTGAAGGAAAGTATGTAAATTACATATCTTTTGGTGAGAACCCGCTCCAGGAGCATTTTACTGTAAAATCTACCTCTGTTTGGAAACTGTTGTAATGAAAACGCTGCTAAATCTGAGCAAATGTATAAGGTGAAAATATGTCTAAATGGTTTATTAAAGATGTGTAATTCACATTCTAACAACTCAGCTGTGAAAATTTGCTGAATCCAATGTGCACATCACTTTTTCAGAACACGGAATGTTACGGTGACGGTATCTATGAAAATGGGATGTCTATTAGATTGAACATGCAGCAAGAGAATTTTTCTGCGAAAACTGCCTGATTTTCGTAACTGACGTTAGGAAAATTCTGTGAAATCTAAGTAAATATTTCTAGGTGTAAATATGCCTTGTATTGTGGTTGAAACATCGGTAATCCACATGCTCACAGTCATTAAACAATGTTTGTCGAAACCGTGATTAATGTAACGTTTTCGGAACATGGAATGTCTCGGTGAGTGAAACTCAGAAAATAACAATTCTACTGGATAGAACTCGCTTGAATTGAATATTTCAGCGAAAATTTCATGATTTTCAAAACTGGATGTTAGGAAAAACCTGCGAAATCTGAATAAACACTTCTAGGTCTAAATATTCCTTTTATGGTGGATGAAAGTTCGGTAATCCACATGCTCCCACTCATTAAAGAATGTTTGTCAAATTCATGATGCATAACGTGTTCAGAATACGGAATGTCATATTGAAAGAAACAATGTAAATTACATGTCTATTGGGTAGAACTCGCTTGAAGAGAATTTTTCTGCGAAATGTGCCTCATTTTCAAAACTGCCATTAGGAGAACCCTGTGAAATCTGAGAAAATGCTTCTAAGTGTCAATATGCCTTGAATGGTGAATGAAAGTCCGGTAATCCACATGTTAATAACAGTGTAGTAATTATTTTTCAAACCGTGATTCATGGAGCGCTTTTGGAAAAAGGAATTTCACTGTAATGAAACAATGTAAATTACAATTCTATTGGGTAGAACTAGCTAGAATAGAATTTTTCTGTGAAAATTGCATGATTATCGAATCTGAAGTTTGGAGAAAGCTTCAAAATGAGAGTAAATATTTCTAGGTGTAAATATGCCTTTATGTTGGAAGAAAGTTCGGTAATCCACATTTTCACAACATATTAAAGAATCTTTTTCTAATCCGTGATGCAAATACCGTGTTCGGAACGTGTAAATTCACGGTGATTGAAACAATGTAAATTATTTCTCTATAGGGTATAACTCGCTCCAAGAGAATTTTTCTGCGAAAACTGCTTCATTTTTGCAACTGGCGATTGGAAAATGCTGCAAAATCTGAGAAAATACTTCTAAGTATCAATATTCAATCTATTGGGATGAAAGTTCGGTAATCCACATGCTAACAAATCTGTAGTGAATAATTGTCGAAACCATTATGCATGTAGCAAGTTCGGATCATGGGATTTCATGGCCAGGGAGTTTATGTAAATTACCTTTCTCTTGGTTAGAAATCACTCCAAGAGATTTTTCCTGAGAATTCTGCCTGATTTTCGAAACTGGGTTTAGGAAAACACTGCGAACTCAGATGAATAGATTCTCTGTGTAAATATGCCTTGTAGGGTGGATGAAAGTTCGGTAATCCGCATGCTAACAACTCTGTAGTGAATATTTGTCGAATCCGAGATACATGAAGCGTGTTCGGAACACAGAATATCACGGTGAGCGAATCTATGTGAAATACATGTCTCTAGGGTAGAACTCGCTCCAAGAGCTTTTTCTGAGAATTCGGCCACAGTTTCAAAACTGGCATTAGGAAAACGTTTCGAAATGTGAGAAAATGCTTCAAAGTGTCAATATGGCTTTTATGGTGGATGAAAGTTCGGTAATCCTTATGCTAACGAATCTGTAGTGAATATTTGTCGAATCCGTGATGCATGTAGCTTTATCGGAACACAGAATTTCACGATGGTGGGTTCTATGTGAATTGCATGTCTATTGGGTAGAACTCGCTCCAAGAGGATTATTCTGTGAAAACTGCATGATTTAAAAACTGACATTAGGAGAAATCTACTAAATCAGAAAAAACTTTCTTTGTATAAATATGCATTGTAAGGTGGATGAAAGTTCGGTAATACACATGTTCACAACTCATTAAAGAATGTTTGTCGAATCCGTGATGCATGTAACGTGTTCAGAACACGGAATGTCACGGTGAGTGAAACTAGGTAAACTACATATCTTTTGGGTAGAACTCGCTCCAAGAGCATTTTCCTGCCATAACTGCCTCATTTTCAAACCTGGAATTAAAACTAACCTGTGAAATCCCAGAAAATTCTTCAAAGTGTCAGTTAGCCTTGTATGGTGCATGAAAGTGCTGTAATCCACTTGCTAACAACTCTGTAGTGAATATTTGTCGAATCCGAGATGCATGTAGCGTGTTCGGAACACGGAACTTCACGGTGAGCAAATCCATGTAAATTACATGTCTATTGTTTTGAACCCGCTCCAAGAGGTTTTTGCCGTGAAATCTGCCTCAGTTTTGAAACTGGCGTTTGGAAAGCTCTGTGAAATCAGAGAAAATGCTTCTAAGCATCAATATGCCTTGTATTGTGATGAAAGTCCTGTAATCCACATGCAAACAACTCTGTAGTGTATTTTGTCGAAACCTATCTGCATGTAGCGTTTTCGAAACACGGAATATCACAGCGGGAGAATCTATGTAATTTACATATAAATTGGGTAGAACACACTCCAACAGATTTTTCCTTAGGAAACTGTCTGATTTTTGAAACTGCTATTGGAAAAAAGCTGCAAACTAAGACAATGTTTCTAGGTGTAAATATGCTTTGTATGGTGGATGGAAGTTCTGTAATACACATGTACACAACTCATTAAAAATGTTTCTCAAATCCGTGATGTATGTACTCTGTTCGGAACACAGAATGTCACATTGAAGGAAAGTATGTAAATTACATATCTTTTGGTGAGAACCCGCTCCAGGAGCATTTTACTGTAAAATCTACCTCTGTTTGGAAACTGTTGTAATGAAAACGCTGCTAAATCTGAGCAAATGTATAAGGTGAAAATATGTCTAAATGGTTTATTAAAGATGTGTAATTCACATTCTAACAACTCAGCTGTGAAAATTTGCTGAATCCAATGTGCACATCACTTTTTCAGAACACGGAATGTTACGGTGACGGTATCTATGAAAATGGGATGTCTATTAGATTGAACATGCAGCAAGAGAATTTTTCTGCGAAAACTGCCTGATTTTCATAACTGACGTTAGGAAAATTCTGTGAAATCTAAGTAAATATTTCTAGGTGTAAATATGCCTTGTATTGTGGTTGAAACATCGGTAATCCACATGCTCACAGTCATTAAACAATGTTTGTCGAAACCGTGATTAATGTAACGTTTTCGGAACATGGAATGTCTCGGTGAGTGAAACTCAGAAAATAACAATTCTACTGGATAGAACTCGCTTGAATTGAATATTTCAGCGAAAATTTCATGATTTTCAAAACTGGATGTTAGGAAAAACCTGCGAAATCTGAATAAACACTTCTAGGTCTAAATATTCCTTTTATGGTGGATGAAAGTTCGGTAATCCACATGCTCCCACTCATTAAAGAATGTTTGTCAAATTCATGATGCATAACGTGTTCAGAATACGGAATGTCATATTGAAAGAAACAATGTAAATTACATGTCTACAGGGTAGAAGTCGCTTGAAGAGAATTTTTCTGCGAAATGTGCCTCATTTTCAAAACTGCCATTAGGAGAACCCTGTGAAATCTGAGAAAATGCTTCTAAGTGTCAATATGCCTTGAATGGTGAATGAAAGTCCGGTAATCCACATGTTAATAACAGTGTAGTAATTATTTTTCAAACCGTGATTCATGGAGCGCTTTTGGAAAAAGGAATTTCACTGTAATGAAACAATGTAAATTACAATTCTATTGGGTAGAACTAGCTAGAATAGAATTTTTCTGTGAAAATTGCATGATTATCGAATCTGAAGTTTGGAGAAAGCTTCAAAATGAGAGTAAATATTTCTAGGTGTAAATATGCCTTTATGTTGGAAGAATGTTCGGTAATCCACATTTTCACAACATATTAAAGAATCTTTTTCTAATCCGTGATGCAAATACCGTGTTCGGAACGTGTAATTTCACGGTGATTGAAACAATGTAAATTATTTCTCTATAGGGTATAACTCGCTCCAAGAGAATTTTTCTGCGAAAACTGCTTCATTTTTGCAACTGGCGATTGGAAAATGCTGCAAAATCTGAGAAAATACTTCTAAGTATCAATATTCAATCTATTGGGATGAAAGTTCGGTAATCCACATGCTAACAAATCTGTAGTGAATAATTGTCGAAACCATTATGCATGTAGCAAGTTCGGATCATGGGATTTCATGGCCAGGGAGTTTATGTAAATTACCTTTCTCTTGGTTAGAAATCACTCCAAGAGATTTTTCCTGAGAATTCTGCCTGATTTTCGAAACTGGGTTTAGGAAAACACTGCGAACTCAGATGAATAGATTCTCTGTGTAAATATGCCTTGTAGGGTGGATGAAAGTTCGGTAATCCGCATGCTAACAACTCTGTAGTGAATATTTGTCGAATCCGAGATACATGAAGCGTGTTCGGAACACAGAATATCACGGTGAGCGAATCTATGTGAAATACATGTCTCTAGGGTAGAACTCGCTCCAAGAGCTTTTTCTGAGAATTCGGCCTCATTTTCAAAACGGGCATTAGGAAAACGTTTCGAAATGTGAGAAAATGCTTCAAAGTGTCAATATGGCTTTTATGGTGGATGAAAGTTCGGTAATCCTTATGCTAACGAATCTGTAGTGAATATTTGTCGAATCCGTGATGCATGTAGCTTTATCGGAACACAGAATTTCACGATGGTGGGTTCTATGTGAATTGCATGTCTATTGGGTAGAACTCGCTCCAAGAGGATTATTCTGTGAAAACTGCATGATTTAAAAACTGACATTAGGAGAAATCTACTAAATCAGAAAAAACTTTCTTTGTATAAATATGCATTGTAAGGTGGATGAAAGTTCGGTAATACACATGTTCACAACTCATTAAAGAATGTTTGTCGAATCCGTGATGCATGTAACGTGTTCAGAACACGGAATGTCACGGTGAGTGAAACTAGGTAAACTACATATCTTTTGGGTAGAACTCGCTCCAAGAGCATTTTCCTGCCATAACTGCCTCATTTTCAAACCTGGAATTAAAACTAACCTGTGAAATCCCAGAAAATTCTTCAAAGTGTCAGTTAGCCTTGTATGGTGCATGAAAGTGCTGTAATCCACTTGCTAACAACTCTGTAGTGAATATTTGTCGAATCCGAGATGCATGTAGCGTGTTCGGAACACGGAACTTCACGGTGAGCAAATCCATGTAAATTACATGTCTATTGTTTTGAACCCGCTCCAAGAGGTTTTTGCCGTGAAATCTGCCTCAGTTTTGAAACTGGCGTTTGGAAAGCTCTGTGAAATCAGAGAAAATGCTTCTAAGCATCAATATGCCTTGTATTGTGATGAAAGTCCTGTAATCCACATGCAAACAACTCTGTAGTGTATTTTGTCGAAACCTATCTGCATGTAGCGTTTTCGAAACACGGAATATCACAGCGGGAGAATCTATGTAATTTACATATAAATTGGGTAGAACACACTCCAACAGATTTTTCCTTAGGAAACTGTCTGATTTTTGAAACTGCTATTGGAAAAAAGCTGCAAACTAAGACAATGTTTCTAGGTGTAAATATGCTTTGTATGGTGGATGGAAGTTCTGTAATACACATGTACACAACTCATTAAAAATGTTTCTCAAATCCGTGATGTATGTACTCTGTTCGGAACACAGAATGTCACATTGAAGGAAAGTATGTAAATTACATATCTTTTGGTGAGAACCCGCTCCAGGAGCATTTTACTGTAAAATCTACCTCTGTTTGGAAACTGTTGTAATGAAAACGCTGCTAAATCTGAGCAAATGTATAAGGTGAAAATATGTCTAAATGGTTTATTAAAGATGTGTAATTCACATTCTAACAACTCAGCTGTGAAAATTTGCTGAATCCAATGTGCACATCACTTTTTCAGAACACGGAATGTTACGGTGACGGTATCTATGAAAATGGGATGTCTATTAGATTGAACATGCAGCAAGAGAATTTTTCTGCGAAAACTGCCTGATTTTCATAACTGACGTTAGGAAAATTCTGTGAAATCTAAGTAAATATTTCTAGGTGTAAATATGCCTTGTATTGTGGTTGAAACATCGGTAATCCACATGCTCACAGTCATTAAACAATGTTTGTCGAAACCGTGATTAATGTAACGTTTTCGGAACATGGAATGTCTCGGTGAGTGAAACTCAGAAAATAAAAATTCTACTGGATAGAACTGGCTTGAATTGAATATTTCAGCGAAAATTTCATGATTTTCGAAACTGGATATTAGGAAAAACCTGCGAAATCAGAGTAAACAATTCTCGGTGTAAATATTCCTTGTATGGTGAATGAAAGTTCGGTAATCCACATGCTCCCACTCATATAAAGTATGTTTGTCGAATTCGTGATGCATGTAATGTGTTCGGAATACGGAAAGTCTTATTAAAGTAAGGAATATAAATTACAAGCCTATTGGGTAGAACTCGCTCGAAGAGAATTTTTCTGCGAAATGTGCCTCATTTTCAAAACTGCCATTAGGAGAACCCTTTGAAATCTGAGAAAATGCTTCTACGTGTCAATATGCCTTGAATGGTGAAAGAAAGTACGGTAATCAACATGTTAATAAGAGTGTAGTAATTATTTTTCAAACTGTGATTCATGGAGCGCTTTTGAAAAATTTAATTCAACGTAATGAAACAATGTAAATTACAATTCTATTGGGTAGAACTAGCTGGAATAGAATTTTTCAACGAAAATTGCATGATTATCGAATCTGAAGTTTGGAGAAAGCTTCAAAATGAGAGTAAATATTTCTAGGTGTAAATATGCCTTTATGTTGGAAGAAAGTTCGGTAATCCACATTTTCACAACATATTAAAGAATCTTTTTCTAATCCGTGATGCATATACCGTGTTCGGAACGTGGAATTTCACGGTGATTGAAACAATGTAAATTACTTCTCTATTGGGTAGAACTTGCTCCAAGATTATTTTTCTGCGAAAACTGCTTCATTTTTGAAACTGGCGTTTGTAAAACGCTGCAAAATCTGAGAAAATACTTCTAAGTATCAATATTCAAACTATTGTGATGAAAGTTCGGTAATCCTCATGCTAACAAATCTGTAGTGAATATTTGTCGAAACCATTATGCATGTATCATGTATGCAACACGGGATTTCATGGCCAGGGAGTTTATGTAAATTACATTTCTCTTGGTTAGAAATCACTCCAAGAGATTTTTCCTGAGAAATCTGCCTGATATTCAAATCTGGCATTAAGAAAACACTGCGAACTGAGATGAATAGATTCACGGTGTAAATATGCCTTGTAGGGTGGATGAAAGTTCACTTATCCGCATGCTATAAGCTCTGTAGTGAATATTTGTCGAATCCGAGATACATGAATCGTGTACGGAACACAGAATATCACGGTGAGCGAATCTATGTAAAATAAATGTCTCGGGTAAAACTCGCTCCAAGAGCTTTTTCTGCGAATTCTGCCTCATTTTCAAAACTGGCATTAGGAAAAACTTTCCAAATAATTGAAAATGCTTCAAAGTGTCAATATGGCTTTTATGGTGGATGAAAGTTCGGTAATCCTTATGATAACGACTCTGTAGTGAATATTTGTTGAATCCGTGATGCATGTATCTTTTTCGGAACACGGAATTTCACGATGATGTGTTCTATGTAAATTGCATGTCTATTGGGTAGAACTCGCTCCAAGAGGATTTTTCTGCGAAAACTGCATGATTAAAAAACTGACATTAGGAGAAATCTACTTAATCAGAAAAAAATTTTCTTTGTATATATATGCATTGTAAGGTGGATGAAAGTTCGCTAATACACATGTTCACAACTCATTAAAGAATGTTTGTCGAATCCGTGATGCATGTAACGTGTTCAGAACACGGAATGTCACGGTGAGTGAAACTAGGTAAATTACATATCTTTTGGGTAGAACTCGCTCCAAGAGCATTTTCCTGCCAAATCTGCCTCATTTTCAAACCAGGTATTAAAACTAACCTTTCAAATCTCAGAAAATTCTTCAAAGTGCCAGTAAGCCATGTATGGTGGATGAAAGTGCTATAATCCATTTGCTAACAACTGTGTAGTGAATATTAGTGGAATCCGAGAAGCATGTAGCGTGTTCGGAACACGGAAATTCACGGTGAGCGAATCTACCTAAATTACATGTCTATTGTTATGAACAAGCTCCAAGAGTTTTTTGCCGTGAAATCTGCCTCAGTTTCGAAACTGGCGTTTGGAAAGCTCTGTGAAATAAGAGAAAATGCTTCTAAGCATCAATATGCCTTGTATTGTGATGAAAGTCCTTTAATCCACATGCAAACAACTCTGTAGTGTATTTTGTCGAATCCTATCTGCATGTAGCATGTTCGAAACACGGAATTTCACAGCAGGAGAATCTATGTAATTTACATATCTATTGGGTAGAATACGCTCCAACAGTTTTTTCCTTAGGAAACTGCCTGATTTTTGAAACTGCTATTAGGAAAAAGCTGCAAACTAAGAGTTAAAGTTTCTTGGTGTAAATATGCCTCGTATGGTGGATGAAAGTTCTGTAATACACATGTACACAACTCATTAAAAATGTTTCTCAAATCCGTGATGTATATAGTGTGTTCGGAACACGGAATGTCACGTTGAAGGAAACTATGTAAATTACATATCTATTGGTGAGAACCCGCTCCAGGAGCATTTTACTGTAAAATCTACCTCTGTTTGGAAACTGGTGTTATGAAAACGCTGCAAAATCTGAGCAAATGCTTTAAGGTGACAATATGTCTTCAATGGTTTATTAAAGATGTGTAATTCACATTCTAAAAACTCAGCTGTGAATATTTGCTGAATCCAATGTGCACGTTACTTTTTCAGAACACGGAATGTTCCTGTGACGGTATCTATGAAAATGGGATGTCTATTGGATCGAACATGCAGCAAGAGAATTTTTATGCGTAAACTGCCTGATTTTGGTAACTGACGTAAGGAAAAATCTGCGAAATCTAAGTAAATATTTCTAGGAGTAAATATGCCTTGAATAGAGGTTGAAACATCGGTAATCCACATGCTCAAGGTCAATAAATAATGTTTGTCGAAGCTGTGATTAATGTAACGTTTTCGGAACATGGAATGCCTCGGTGAGTGAAACTCAGAAAATAACAATTCTACTGGATAGAACTCGCTTGAATTGAATTTTTCTGCGAAAAATTCATGATTTTCGAAACTTGATGTTAGGAAAAACCTGCGAAATCAGTGTAACTATTTCTAGGTGTAAATATGCCTTGTATGGTGGATGAAAGTTCAGTAATCCACATGCTCACACTCATTAAAGAATGTTTGTCGAATTCATGATGCATGTAACCTGTTCGGAATACGGAAAGTCTTATTGAAGTAAACAATATAAATTACATGTCTATTGGGTACAATTCGCTTGAAGAGAATTTTTCTGCGAAATGTGCCTCATTTTCAAAACTGCCATAAGGAGAACCCTGTGAAATCTGACAAAATGCTTCTACGTGTCAATATGTCTTGAATGGTGAAAGAAAGTCCGGTAATCCACATGTTAATAACAGTGTAGGAATTATTTTTCAAACCGTGTTTCATGGAGAACTTTTGCAAAATGGAATTTCAACATAATGAAACAATATAAATTAAAATTCTATTGGGTAGAACTAGCTAGAATAGAATTTTTCTGCAAAAATTGCATGATTATCGAATCTGAAGTTTGGAGAAAGCTTCAAAATGAGAGTAAATATTTCTAGGTGTAAATATGCCTTTATGTTGGAAGAAAGTTCCGTAATCCAAATTTTCACAACATATTAAAGAATCTTTTTCTAATCCGTGATACATATACCGTGTTCAGAACGTGGAATTTCACGGTGATTGAAACAATGTAAATTACTACTCTATTGGGTAGAACTCGCTCCAAGAGAATTTTTCTGCGAAAACTGCTTCATTTTTGAAAAAGGCGTTTAGAAAACGCTGCAAAATCTGAGAAAATACTTCTAAGTATCAATATTCAATCTATTGGGATGAAAGTTCGGTAATCCACATGCTAAGAAATGTGTAGTGAATATTTGTCGAATCCATTATGCATGTAGCATATCCGGAACACGGGATTTCATGGCCAGGGAGTTTATGTAAATTACATTTCTCTTGGTTAGAAATCACTCCAAGAGATTTTTCCTGAGAAATCTGCCTGATTTTCTAATCTGGCATTAGGAAAACACTGCGAACTGAGATGAATTGATTCACGGTGTAAATATGCCTTGTAGGGTGGATGAAAGTTCACTTATCCGCATGCTATAAACTCTGTAGTGATTATTTGTCGAATCCGAGATACATGAATCGTGTACGGAACACAGAATATCACGGTGAGCGAATCTATGTAAAATACAGGTCTCTTGGGTAGAACTCGCTCCAAGAGCTTTTTCTGCGAATTCTGCCTCATTTTCAAAACTGGCATTAGGAAAAAGTTTCCAAATAATTGAAAAAATTCAAAGTGTCAATATGGCTTTTATGGTGGATGAAAGTTCGGTAATCCTTATGCTAACGACTCTGTAGTGAATATTTGTCGAATCCGTGATGCATGTAGCTTTTTCGGAACACGGAATTTCACGATGATGGGTTCTATGTAAATTGCATGTCTATTGGGTAGAACTCGCTCCAAGAGGATTTTTCTGCGAAAACTGCATGATTTAAAAACTGACATTAGGAGAAATCTATTAAATCAGAAAAATAAAATTCTATGAATAAATATGCATTGTAAGGTGGATGAAAGGTTGGTAATACACATGTTCACAACTCATTAAAGAATGTTTATCGAATCCGTGATGCATGAAACGTGTTCAGAACACGGAATGTCACGGTGAGTTAAACTAGGTAAATTACATATCTTTTGGGTAGAACTCGCTCCAAGAGCATTTTCCTGCCAAATCTGCCTCATTTTCAAAAATGGCATTAAAACTAACCTGTGAAATCTCAGAAAATTCTTTAAAGTGTCAGTAAGCCATGTATGGTGGACGAAAGTGCTGTAATCCACTTGCTAACAACTCTGTAGTGAATATTTGTCGAATCCGAGATGCATGTAGCGTGTTCAGAACACGGAATTTCATGGTGAGCGAACCTATGTAAATTACATGTCTATTGTTTTGAACCCGCTCTTAGAGGTTTTTGCCATGAAATCTGCCTCAATTTCGAAACTGGCGTTTAGAAAGCTCTGTGAAATCAGAGAAAATGCTTCTAAGCAACAATATGCCTTGTATTGTGATTAAAGTACTGTAATCCACATGTAAACAACCCTGTAGTGTATATTGTCGAAACCTATCTGCATGTAGCGTGTTCGAAACACGGAATTTCACAACAGGAGAATCTATGTAATTTACATATCTATTGGGTAGAACACGCTCCAACAGTTTTTTCCTTAGGAAACTGCCTGATTTTTGAAACTGCTATTAGGGAAATGCTGCAAACTAAGAGTTAAAGTTTCTTGGTGTAAATATGCCTCATATGGTGGATGAAAGTTCTGTAATACACATGTACACAACTCATTAAAAATGTTTCTCAAATCCGTGATGTATATAGTGTGTTCGGAACACGGAATGTCTCGTTGAAGGAAACTATGTAAATTACATATCTATTGGTGAGAACCCGCTCCAGGAGCATTTTACTGTAAAATCTACCTCTGTTTGGAAACTGGTGTTATGAAAACGCTGCAAAATCTGAGCAAATGCTTTAAGGTGACAATATGTCTTCAATGGTTTATTAAAGATGTGTAATTCACATTCTAAAAACTCAGCTGTGAATATTTGCTGAATCCAATGTGCACGTTACTTTTTCAGAACACGGAATGTTCCGGTGACGGTATCTATGAAAATGGGATGTCTATTGGATCGAACATGCAGCAAGAGAATTTTTATGCGTAAACTGCCTGATTTTGGTAACTGACGTAAGGAAAAATCTGCGAAATCTAAGTAAATATTTCTAGGTGTAAATATGCCTTGTATTGAGGTTGAAACATCGGTAATCCACATGCTCAAGGTCAATAAATAATGTTTGTCGAAGCCGTGATTAATGTAACGTTTTCGGAACATGGAATGTCTCGGTGAGTGAAACTCAGTAAATAACAATTCTACTGGATAGAACTCGCTTGAATTGAATTTTTCTGCGAAAGTTTCATGATTTTCGAAACTTGATGTTAGGAAAATCTGTGAAATCAGTGTAACTATTTCTAGGTGTAAATATGCCATGTATGGTGGATGAAAATTCAGTAATCCACATGCTCACACTCATTAAAGAATGTTTGTCGAATTCGTGATGCATGTAACGTGTTCGGAATACGGAAAGTCTTATTGAAGGAAACAATATAAATTACATATCTATTGGGTACAACTCGCTTGAAGAGAATTTTTCTGCGAAATGTGACTCAATTTCAAAACTGCCATTAGGAGATCCCTGTGAAATCTGAGAAAATGCTTCTAAGTGTCAATATGCCTTGAATGGTGAATGAAAGTCCGGTAATCCACATGTTAATAACAGTGTAGTAATTATTTTTCAAACCGTGATTCATGGAGCACTTTTGGAAAATCGAATTTCACCGTAATGAAACAATATAAATTACAATTCTATTGGGTAGAACTAGCTAGAATAGAATTTTTCTGCGAAAATTGCATGATTATCGAATCTGAAGTTTGGAGAAAGCTTCAAAATGAGAGTAAATATTTCTAGCTGTAAATATGCCTTTATGTTGGAAGAAAGTTCCGTAATCCAAATTTTCACAACATATTAAAGAATCTTTTTCTAATCCGTGATACATATACCGTGTTCAGAACGTGGAATTTCACGGTGATTGAAACAATGTAAATTACTTCTCTATTGGGTAGAACTCGCTCCAAGAGAATTTTTCTGCGAAAACTGCTTCATTTTTGAAAAAGGCGTTTAGAAAACGCTGCAAAATCTGAGAAAATACTTCTAAGTATCAATATTCAATCTATTGTGATGAAAGTTCGGTAATCCACATGCTAAGAAATGTGTAGTGAATATTTGTCGAATCCATTATGCATGTAGCATATCCGGAACACGGGATTTCATGGCCAGGGAGTTTATGTAAATTACATTTCTCTTGGTTAGAAATCAATCCAAGAGATTTTTCCTGAGAAATCTGCCTGATTTTCTAATCTGGCATTAGGAAAACACTGCGAACAGAGATGAATAGATTCACGGTGTAAATATGCCTTGTAGGGTGGATGAAAGTTCACTTATCCGCATGCTATAAACTCTGTAGTGAATATTTGTCGAATCCGAGATACATGAATCGTGTACGGAACACAGAATATCACGGTGAGCGAATCTATGTAAAATACAGGTCTCTTGGGTAGAACTCGCTCCAAGAGCTTTTTCTGCGAATTCTGCCTCATTTTCAAAACTGGCATTAGGAAAAAGTTTCCAAATAATTGAAAAAATTCAAAGTGTCAATATGGCTTTTATGGTGGATGAAAGTTCGGTAATCCTTATGCTAACGACTCTGTAGTGAATATTTGTCGAATCCGTGATGCATGTAGCTTTTTCGGAACACGGAATTTCACGATGATGGGTTCTATGTAAATTGCGTGTCTATTGGGTAGAACTCGCTCCAAGAGGATTTTTCTGCGAAAACTGCATGATTTAAAAACTGACATTAGGAGAAATCTATTAAATCAGAAAAATAAAATTCTATGAATAAATATGCATTGTAAGGTGGATGAAAGGTCGGTAATACACATGTTCACAACTCATTAAAGAATGTTTATCGAATCCGTGATGCATGAAACGTGTTCAGAACACGGAATGTCACGGTGAGTTAAACTAGGTAAATTACATATCTTTTGGGTAGAACTCGCTCCAAGAGCATTTTCCTGCCAAATCTGCCTCATTTTGAAACCTGGCATTAAAACTAACCTGTGAAATCTCAGAAAATACTTCAAAGTGTCAGTAAGCCATGTATGGTGGATGAAAGTGCTGTAATCTACTTGCTAACAACTCTGTAGTGAATATTTGTCGAATCCGAGATGCATGTATCGTGTTCGGAACACGGAACTTCACGGTGAGCAAATCCATGTAAATTACATGTCTATTGTTTTGAACCCGCTCGAAGAGGTTTTTGCCGTGAAATCTGCCTCAGTTTCGAAACTGGCGTTTAGAAAGCTCTGTGAAATCAGAGAAAATGCTTCTAAGCAACAATATGCCTTGTATTGTGATGAAAGTCCTGTAATCCACATGCAAACAAATCTGTAGTGTATTTTGACGAAGCCTATCTGTATGTAGCGTGTTCGAAACACGGAATTTCACAGCAGAAGAATCTATGTAATTTACATATCTATTGGGTAGAACACGCTCCAACAGTTTTTTCCTTAGGAAACTGCCTGATTTTTGAAACTGCTATTAGGAAAAAGGTGCAAACTAAGAGTTAAAGTTTCTTGGTGTAAATATGCCTCGTATGGTGGATGAAAGTTCTGTAATACACATGTACACAACTCATTAAAAATGTTTCTCAATTCCGTGATGTATATAGTGTGTTCGGAACACGGAATGTCACGTTGAAGGAAAGTATGTAAATTACATATCTATTGGTGAGAACCCGCTCCAGGAGCATTTTACTGTAAAATCTACCTCTGTTTGGAAACTGGTGTTATGAAAACGCTGCAAAATCTGAGCAAATGCTTTAAGGTGACAATATGTCTTCAATGGTTTATTAAAGATGTGTAATTCACATTCTAAAAACTCAGCTGTGAATATTTGCTGAATCCAATGTGCACGTTACTTTTTCAGAACACGGAATGTTACGGTGACGGTATCTATGAAAATGGGATGTCTATTGGATCGAACATGCAGCAAGAGAATTTTTATGCGTAAACTGCCTGATTTTGGTAACTGACATAAGGAAAAATCTGCGAAATCTAAGTAAATATTTCTAGGTGTAAATATGCCTTGTATTGTGTTTGAAACATCGGTAATCCACATGCTCAAGGTCAATAAATAATGTTTGTCGAAGCCGTGATTAATGTAACGTTTTCGGAACATGGAATGTCTCGGTGAGTGAAACTCAGTAAATAACAATTCTACTGGATAGAACTCGCTTGAATTGAATTTTTCTGCAAAAATTTCATGATTTTCGAAACTTGATGTTAGGAAAAACCTGTGAAATCAGTGTAACTATCGAGGTGTAAATATGCCATGTATGGTGGATGAAAATTCAGTAATCCACATGCTCACACTCATTAAAGAATGTTTGTCGAATTCGTGATGCATGTAACGTGTTCGGAATACGGAAAGTCTTATTGAAGGAAACAATATAAATTACATGTCTATTGGGTACAACTCGCTTGAAGAGAATTTTTCTGCGAAATGTGACTCAATTTCAAAACTGCCATTAGGAGATCTCTGTGAAATCTGAGAAAATGCTTCTAAGTGTCAATATGCCTTGAATGGTGAATGAAAGTCCGGTAATCCACATGTTAATAACAGTGTAGTAATTATTTTTCAAACCGTGATTCATGGAGCACTTTTGGAAAATCGAATTTCACCATAATGAAACAATATAAATTAAAATTCTATTGGGTAGAACTAGCTAGAATAGAATTTTTCTGCGAAAATTGCATGATTATCGAATCTGAAGTTTGGAGAAAGCTTCAAAATGAGAGTAAATATTTCTAGGTGTAAATATGCCTTTATGTTGGAAGAAAGTTCCGTAATCCAAATTTTCACAACATATTAAAGAATCTTTTTCTAATCCGTGATACATATACCGTGTTCAGAACGTGGAATTTCACGGTGATTGAAACAATGTAAATTACTTCTCTTTTGGGTAGAACTCGCTCCAAGAAAATTTTTCTGCGAAAACTGCTTCATTTTTGAAAAAGGCGTTTAGAAAACGCTGCAAAATCTGAGAAAATACTTCTAAGTATCAATATTCAATCTATTGTGATGAAAGTTCGGTAATCCACATGCTAAGAAATGTGTAGTGAATATTTGTCGAATCCATTATGCATGTAGCATATCCGGAACAAGGGATTTCATGGCCAGGGAGTTTATGTAAATTACATTTCTCTTGGTTAGAAATCACTCCAAGAGATTTTTCCTGAGAAATCTGCCTGATTTTCGAAACTGGGTTTAGGAAAACACTGCGAACTGAAATGAATAGATTCTCTGTGTAAATATGCCTTGTAGGGAGGATGAAAGTTCAGTAATCCGCATGCTAACATCTCTGTAGTGAATATTTGTCGAATCCGAGATACATGAAGCGTGTTCAGAACACAGAATATCACGCTGAGCGAGTCTATGTAAAATACATGTTTCTTGGGTAGAACTCGCTCCAAGAGTTTTTCTGCGAATTCTACCTCATTTTCAAAACTGGCATTAGGAAAAATTTTTCAAATATGAGAAAATGCTTCAAAGTGTCAATATGGCTTTTATGGTGGATGAAAGTTCGGTAATCCTTATGCTAACGAATCTGTAGTGAATATTTGTCGAATCCGTGATGCATGTAGCTTTATCGGAACACAGAATTTCACGATGGTGGGTTCTATGTGAATTGCATGTCTATTGGGTAGAACTCGCTCCAAGAGGATTATTCTGTGAAAACTGCATGATTTAAAAACTGACATTAGGAGAAATCTACTAAATCAGAAAAAACTTTCTTTGTATAAATATGCATTGTAAGGTGGATGAAAGTTCGGTAATACACATGTTCACAACTCATTAAAGAATGTTTGTCGAATCCGTGATGCATGTAACGTGTTCAGAACACGGAATGTCACGGTGAGTGAAACTAGGTAAACTACATATCTTTTGGGTAGAACTCGCTCCAAGAGCATTTTCCTGCCATAACTGCCTCATTTTCAAACCTGGAATTAAAACTAACCTGTGAAATCCCAGAAAATTCTTCAAAGTGTCAGTTAGCCTTGTATGGTGCATGAAAGTGCTGTAATCCACTTGCTAACAACTCTGTAGTGAATATTTGTCGAATCCGAGATGCATGTAGCGTGTTCGGAACACGGAACTTCACGGTGAGCAAATCCATGTAAATTACATGTCTATTGTTTTGAACCCGCTCCAAGAGGTTTTTGCCGTGAAATCTGCCTCAGTTTTGAAACTGGCGTTTGGAAAGCTCTGTGAAATCAGAGAAAATGCTTCTAAGCATCAATATGCCTTGTATTGTGATGAAAGTCCTGTAATCCACATGCAAACAACTCTGTAGTGTATTTTGTCGAAACCTATCTGCATGTAGCGTTTTCGAAACACGGAATATCACAGCGGGACAATCTATGTAATTTACATATAAATTGGGTAGAACAAACTCCAACAGATTTTTCCTTAGGAAACTGTCTGATTTTTGAAACTGCTATTGGAAAAAAGCTGCAAACTAAGACAATGTTTCTAGGTGTAAATATGCTTTGTATGGTGGATGGAAGTTCTGTAATACACATGTACACAACTCATTAAAAATGTTTCTCAAATCCGTGATGTATGTACTCTGTTCGGAACACAGAATGTCACGTTGAAGGAAAGTATGTAAATTACATATCTTTTGGTGAGAACCCGCTCCAGGAGCATTTTACTGTAAAATCTACCTCTGTTTGGAAACTGTTGTAATGAAAACGCTGCTAAATCTGAGCAAATGTATAAGGTGAAAATATGTCTAAATGGTTTATTAAAGATGTGTAATTCACATTCTAACAACTCAGCTGTGAAAATTTGCTGAATCCAATGTGCACATCACTTTTTCAGAACACGGAATGTTACGGTGACGGTATCTATGAAAATGGGATGTCTATTAGATTGAAAATGCAGCAAGAGAATTTTTCTGCGAAAACTGCCTGATTTTCATAACTGACGTTAGGAAAATTCTGTGAAATCTAAGTAAATATTTCTAGGTGTAAATATGCCTTGTATTGTGGTTGAAACATCGGTAATCCACATGCTCACAGTCATTAAACAATGTTTGTCGAAACCGTGATTAATGTAACATTTTCGGAACATGGAATGTCTCGGTGAGTGAAACTCAGAAAATAAAAATTCTACTGGATAGAACTGGCTTGAATTGAATATTTCAGCGAAAATTTCATGATTTTCGAAACTGGATATTAGGAAAAACCTGCGAAATCAGAGTAAACAATTCTCGGTGTAAATATTCCTTGTATGGTGAATGAAAGTTCGGTAATCCACATGCTCCCACTCATATAAAGTATGTTTGTCGAATTCGTGTTGCATGTAATGTGTTCGGAATACGGAAAGTCTTATTAAAGTAAGGAATATAAATTACAAGCCTATTGGGTAGAACTCGCTCGAAGAGAATTTTTCTGCGAAATGTGCCTCATTTTCAAAACTGCCATTAGGAGAACCCTTTGAAATCTGAGAAAATGCTTCTACGTGTCAATATGCCTTGAATGGTGAAAGAAAGTACGGTAATCAACATGTTAATAAGAGTGTAGTAATTATTTTTCAAACTGTGATTCATGGAGCGCTTTTGAAAAATTTAATTCAACGTAATGAAACAATGTAAATTACAATTCTATTGGGTAGAACTAGCTGGAATAGAATTTTTCAACGAAAATTGCATGATTATCGAATCTGAAGTTTGGAGAAAGCTTCAAAATGAGAGTAAATATTTCTAGGTGTAAATATGCCTTTATGTTGGAAGAAAGTTCGGTAATCCACATTTTCACAACATATTAAAGAATCTTTTTCTAATCCGTGATGCATATACCGTGTTCGGAACGTGGAATTTCACGGTGATTGAAACAATGTAAATTACTTCTCTATTGGGTAGAACTTGCTCCAAGATTATTTTTCTGCGAAAACTGCTGCATTTTTGAAACTGGCGTTTGTAAAACGCTGCAAAATCTGAGAAAATACTTCTAAGTATCAATATTCAAACTATTGTGATGAAAGTTCGGTAATCCTCATGCTAACAAATCTGTAGTGAATATTTGTCGAAACCATTATGCATGTATCATGTATGCAACACGGGATTTCATGGCCAGGGAGTTTATGTAAATTACATTTCTCTTGGTTAGAAATCACTCCAAGAGATTTTTCCTGAGAAATCTGCCTGATATTCAAATCTGGCATTAAGAAAACACTGCGAACTGAGATGAATAGATTCACGGTGTAAATATGCCTTGTAGGGTGGATGAAAGTTCACTTATCCGCATGCTATAAGCTCTGTAGTGAATATTTGTCGAATCCGAGATACATGAATCGTGTACGGAACACAGAATATCACGGTGAGCGAATCTATGTAAAATAAATGTCTCGGGTAAAACTCGCTCCAAGAGCTTTTTCTGCGAATTCTGCCTCATTTTCAAAACTGGCATTAGGAAAAACTTTCCAAATAATTGAAAATGCTTCAAAGTGTCAATATGGCTTTTATGGTGGATGAAAGTTCGGTAATCCTTATGATAACGACTCTGTAGTGAATATTTGTTGAATCCGTGATGCATGTATCTTTTTCGGAACACGGAATTTCACGATGATGTGTTCTATGTAAATTGCATGTCTATTGGGTAGAACTCGCTCCAAGAGGATTTTTCTGCGAAAACTGCATGATTAAAAAACTGACATTAGGAGAAATCTACTTAATCAGAAAAAAATTTTCTTTGTATATATATGCATTGTAAGGTGGATGAAAGTTCGCTAATACACATGTTCACAACTCATTAAAGAATGTTTGTCGAATCCGTGATGCATGTAACGTGTTCAGAACACGGAATGTCACGGTGAGTGAAACTAGGTAAATTACATATCTTTTGGGTAGAACTCGCTCCAAGAGCATTTTCCTGCCAAATCTGCCTCATTTTCAAACCAGGTATTAAAACTAACCTTTCAAATCTCAGAAAATTCTTCAAAGTGCCAGTAAGCCATGTATGGTGGATGAAAGTGCTGTAATCCATTTGCTAACAACTGTGTAGTGAATATTAGTGGAATCCGAGAAGCATGTAGCGTGTTCGGAACACGGAAATTCACGGTGAGCGAATCTACCTAAATTACATGTCTATTGTTATGAACAAGCTCCAAGAGTTTTTTGCCGTGAAATCTGCCTCAGTTTCGAAACTGGCGTTTGGAAAGCTCTGTGAAAAAAGAGAAAATGCTTCTAAGCATCAATACGCCTTGTATTGTGATGAAAGTCCTGTAATCCACATGCAAACAACCCTGTAGTGTATATTGTCGAATCCTATCTGCATGTAGCATGTTCGAAACACGGAATTTCACAGCAGGAGAATCTATGTAATTTACATATCTATTGGGTAGAATACGCTCCAACAGTTTTTTCCTTAGGAAACTGCCTGATTTTTGAAACTGCTATTAGGAAAAAGCTGCAAACTAAGAGTTAAAGTTTCTTGGTGTAAATATGCCTCGTATGGTGGATGAAAGTTCTGTAATACACATGTACACAACTCATTAAAAATGTTTCTCAAATCCGTGATGTATATAGTGTGTTCGGAACACGGAATGTCACGTTGAAGGAAAGTATGTAAATTACATATCTATTGGTGAGAACCCGCTCCAGGAGCATTTTACTGTAAAATCTACCTCTGTTTGGAAACTGGTGTTATGAAAACGCTGCAAAATCTGAGCAAATGCTTTAAGGTGACAATATGTCTTCAATGGTTTATTAAAGATGTGTAATTCACATTCTAAAAACTCAGCTGTGAATATTTGCTGAATCCAATGTGCACGTTACTTTTTCAGAACACGGAATGTTACGGTGACGGTATCTATGAAAATGGGATGTCTATTGGATCGAACATGCAGCAAGAGAATTTTTATGCGTAAACTGCCTGATTTTGGTAACTGACGTAAGGAAAAATCTGCGAAATCTAAGTAAATATTTCTAGGAGTAAATATGCCTTGAATAGAGGTTGAAACATCGGTAATCCACATGCTCAAGGTCAATAAATAATGTTTGTCGAAGCTGTGATTAATGTAACGTTTTCGGAACATGTAATGCCTCGGTGAGTGAAACTCAGAAAATAACAATTCTACTGGATAGAACTCGCTTGAATTGAATTTTTCTGCGAAAAATTCATGATTTTCGAAACTTGATGTTAGGAAAAACCTGCGAAATCAGTGTAACTATTTCTAGGTGTAAATATGCCTTGTATGGTGGATGAAAGTTCAGTAATCCACATGCTCACACTCATTAAAGAATGTTTGTCGAATTCATGATGCATGTAACCTGTTCGGAATACGGAAAGTCTTATTGAAGTAAACAATATAAATTACATGTCTATTGGGTACAATTCCCTTGAAGAAAATTTTTCTGCGAAATGTGCCTCATTTTCAAAACTGCCATAAGGAGAACCCTGTGAAATCTGACAAAATGCTTCTACGTGTCAATATGTCTTGAATGGTGAAAGAAAGTCCGGTAATCCACATGTTAATAACAGTGTAGTAATTATTTTTCAAACCGTGTTTCATGGAGAACTTTTGGAAAATGGAATTTCAACATAATGAAACAATAAAAATTAAAATTCTATTGGGTAGAACTAGCTAGAATAGAATTTTTCTGCAAAAATTGCATGATTATCGAATCTGAAGTTTGGAGAAAGCTTCAAAATGAGAGTAAATATTTCTAGGTGTAAATATGCCTTTATGTTGGAAGAAAGTTCCGTAATCCAAATTTTCACAACATATTAAAGAATCTTTTTCTAATCCGTGATACATATACCGTGTTCAGAACGTGGAATTTCACGGTGATTGAAACAATGTAAATTACTTCTCTATTGGGTAGAACTCGCTCCAAGAGAATTTTTCTGCGAAAACTGCTTCATTTTTGAAAAAGGCGTTTAGAAAACGCTGCAAAATCTGAGAAAATACTTCTAAGTATCAATATTCAATCTATTGGGATGAAAGTTCGGTAATCCACATGCTAAGAAATGTGTAGTGAATATTTGTCGAATCCATTATGCATGTAGCATATCCGGAACACGGGATTTCATGGCCAGGGAGTTTATGTAAATTACATTTCTCTTGGTTAGAAATCACTCCAAGAGATTTTTCCTGAGAAATCTGCCTGATTTTCTAATCTGGCATTAGGAAAACACTGCGAACTGAGATGAATTGATTCACGGTGTAAATATGCCTTGTAGGGTGGATGAAAGTTCACTTATCCGCATGCTATAAACTCTGTAGTGATTATTTGTCGAATCCGAGATACATGAATCGTGTACGGAACACAGAATATCACGGTGAGCGAATCTATGTAAAATACAGGTCTCTTGGGTAGAACTCGCTCCAAGAGCTTTTTCTGCGAATTCTGCCTCATTTTCAAAACTGGCATTAGGAAAAAGTTTCCAAATAATTGAAAAAATTCAAAGTGTCAATATGGCTTTTTTGGTGGATGAAAGTTCGGTAATCCTTATGCTAACGACTCTGTAGTGAATATTTGTCGAATCCGTGATGCATGTAGCTTTTTCGGAACACGGAATTTCACGATGATGGGTTCTATGTAAATTGCATGTCTATTGGGTAGAACTCGCTCCAAGAGGATTTTTCTGCGAAAACTGCATGATTTAAAAACTGACATTAGGAGAAATCTATTAAATCAGAAAAATAAAATTCTATGAATAAATATGCATTGTAAGGTGGATGAAAGGTCGGTAATACACATGTTCACAACTCATTAAAGAATGTTTATCGAATCCGTGATGCATGAAACGTGTTCAGAACACGGAATGTCACGGTGAGTTAAACTAGGTAAATTACATATCTTTTGGGTAGAACTCGCTCCAAGAGCATTTTCCTGCCAAATCTGCCTCATTTTCAAAAATGGCATTAAAACTAACCTGTGAAATCTCAGAAAATTCTTTAAAGTGTCAGTAAGCCATGTATGGTGGACGAAAGTGCTGTAATCCACTTGCTAACAACTCTGTAGTGAATATTTGTCGAATCCGAGATGCATGTAGCGTGTTCAGAACACGGAATTTCATGGTGAGCGAACCTATGTAAATTACATGTCTATTGTTTTGAACCCGCTCTTAGAGGTTTTTGCCATGAAATCTGCCTCAATTTCGAAACTGGCGTTTAGAAAGCTCTGTGAAATCAGAGAAAATGCTTCTAAGCAACAATATGCCTTGTATTGTGATTAAAGTACTGTAATCCACATGTAAACAACCCTGTAGTGTATATTGTCGAAACCTATCTGCATGTAGCGTGTTCGAAACACGGAATTTCACAACAGGAGAATCTATGTAATTTACATATCTATTGGGTAGAACACGCTCCAACAGTTTTTTCCTTAGGAAACTGCCTGATTTTTGAAACTGCTATTAGGGAAATGCTGCAAACTAAGAGTTAAAGTTTCTTGGTGTAAATATGCCTCATATGGTGGATGAAAGTTCTGTAATACACATGTACACAACTCATTAAAAATGTTTCTCAAATCCGTGATGTATATAGTGTGTTCGGAACACGGAATGTCACGTTGAAGGAAACTATGTAAATTACATATCTATTGGTGAGAACCCGCTCCAGGAGCATTTTACTGTAAAATCTACCTCTGTTTGGAAACTGGTGTTATGAAAACGCTGCAAAATCTGAGCAAATGCTTTAAGGTGACAATATGTCTTCAATGGTTTGTTAAAGATGTGTAATTCACATTCTAAAAACTCAGCTGTGAATATTTGCTGAATCCAATGTGCACGTTACTTTTTCAGAACACGGAATGTTCCGGTGACGGTATCTATGAAAATGGGATGTCTATTGGATCGAACATGCAGCAAGAGAATTTTTATGCGTAAACTGCCTGATTTTGGTAACTGACGTAAGGAAAAATCTGCGAAATCTAAGTAAATATTTCTAGGTGTAAATATGCCTTGTATTGAGGTTGAAACATCGGTAATCCACATGCTCAAGGTCAATAAATAATGTTTGTCGAAGCCGTGATTAATGTAACGTTTTCGGAACATGGAATGTCTCGGTGAGTGAAACTCAGTAAATAACAATTCTACTGGATAGAACTCGCTTGAATTGAATTTTTCTGTGAAAATTTCATGATTTTCGAAACTTGATGTTAGGAAAATCTGTGAAATCAGTGTAACTATTTCTAGGTGTAAATATGCCATGTATGGTGGATGAAAATTCAGTAATCCACATGCTCACACTCATTAAAGAATGTTTGTCGAATTCGTGATGCATGTAACGTGTTCGGAATACGGAAAGTCTTATTGAAGGAAACAATATAAATTACATGTCTATTGGGTACAACTCGCTTGAAGAGAATTTTTCTGCGAAATGTGACTCAATTTCAAAACTGCCATTAGGAGATCCCTGTGAAATCTGAGAAAATGCTTCTAAGTGTCAATATGCCTTGAATGGTGAATGAAAGTCCGGTAATCCACATGTTAATAACAGTGTAGTAATTATTTTTCAAACCGTGATTCATGGAGCACTTTTGGAAAATCGAATTTCACCGTAATGAAACAATATAAATTACAATTCTATTGGGTAGAACTAGCTAGAATAGAATTTTTCTGCGAAAATTGCATGATTATCGAATCTGAAGTTTGGAGAAAGCTTCAAAATGAGAGTAAATATTTCTAGCTGTAAATATGCCTTTATGTTGGAAGAAAGTTCCGTAATCCAAATTTTCACAACATATTAAAGAATCTTTTTCTAATCCGTGATACATATACCGTGTTCAGAACGTGGAATTTCACGTTGATTGAAACAATGTAAATTACTTCTCTATTGGGTAGAACTCGCTCCAAGAGAATTTTTCTGCGAAAACTGCTTCATTTTTGAAAAAGGCGTTTAGAAAACGCTGCAAAATCTGAGAAAATACTTCTAAGTATCAATATTCAATCTATTGTGATGAAAGTTCGGTAATCCACATGCTAAGAAATGTGTAGTGAATATTTGTCGAATCCATTATGCATGTAGCATATCCGGAACACGGGATTTCATGGCCAGGGAGTTTATGTAAATTACATTTCTCTTGGTTAGAAATCAATCCAAGAGATTTTTCCTGAGAAATCTGCCTGATTTTCTAATCTGGCATTAGGAAAACACTGCGAACTGAGATGAATAGATTCACGGTGTAAATATGCCTTGTAGGGTGGATGAAAGTTCACTTATCCGCATGCTATAAACTCTGTAGTGAATATTTGTCGAATCCGAGATACATGAATCGTGTACGGAACACAGAATATCACGGTGAGCGAATCTATGTAAAATACAGGTCTCTTGGGTAGAACTCGCTCCAAGAGCTTTTTCTGCGAATTCTGCCTCATTTTCAAAACTGGCATTAGGAAAAAGTTTCCAAATAATTGAAAAAATTCAAAGTGTCAATATGGCTTTTATGGTGGATGAAAGTTCGGTAATCCTTATGCTAACGACTCTGTAGTGAATATTTGTCGAATCCGTGATGCATGTAGCTTTTTCGGAACACGGAATTTCACGATGATGGGTTCTATGTAAATTGCGTGTCTATTGGGTAGAACTCGCACCAAGAGGATTTTTCTGCGAAAACTGCATGATTTAAAAACTGACATTAGGAGAAATCTATTAAATCAGAAAAATAAAATTCTATGAATAAATATGCATTGTAAGGTGGATGAAAGGTCGGTAATACACATGTTCACAACTCATTAAAGAATGTTTATCGAATCCGTGATGCTTGAAACGTGTTCAGAACACGGAATGTCACGGTGAGTTAAACTAGGTAAATTACATATCTTTTGGGTAGAACTCGCTCAAGAGCATTTTCCTGCCAAATCTGCCTCATTTTGAAACCTGGCATTAAAACTAACCTGTGAAATCTCAGAAAATACTTCAAAGTGTCAGTAAGCCATGTATGGTGGATGAAAGTGCTGTAATCCACTTGCTAACAACTCTGTAGTGAATATTTGTCGAATCCGAGATGCATGTATCGTGTTCGGAACACGGAACTTCACGGTGAGCAAATCCATGTAAATTACATGTCTATTGTTTTGAACCCGCTCGAAGAGGTTTTTGCCGTGAAATCTGCCTCAGTTTCGAAACTGGCGTTTAGAAAGCTCTGTGAAATCAGAGAAAATGCTTCTAAGCAACAATATGCCTTGTATTGTGATGAAAGTCCTGTAATCCACATGCAAACAAATCTGTAGTGTATTTTGACGAAGCCTATCTGTATGTAGCGTGTTCGAAACACGGAATTTCACAGCAGAAGAATCTATGTAATTTACATATCTATTGGGTAGAACACGCTCCAACAGTTTTTTCCTTAGGAAACTGCCTGATTTTTGAAACTGCTATTAGGAAAAAGGTGCAAACTAAGAGTTAAAGTTTCTTGGTGTAAATATGCCTCGTATGGTGGATGAAAGTTCTGTAATACACATGTACACAACTCATTAAAAATGTTTCTCAATTCCGTGATGTATATAGTGTGTTCGGAACACGGAATGTCACGTTGAAGGAAAGTATGTAAATTACATATCTATTGGTGAGAACCCGCTCCAGGAGCATTTTACTGTAAAATCTACCTCTGTTTGGAAACTGGTGTTATGAAAACGCTGCAAAATCTGAGCAAATGCTTTAAGGTGACAATATGTCTTCAATGGTTTATTAAAGATGTGTAATTCACATTCTAAAAACTCAGCTGTGAATATTTGCTGAATCCAATGTGCACGTTACTTTTTCAGAACACGGAATGTTACGGTGACGGTATCTATGAAAATGGGATGTCTATTGGATCGAACATGCAGCAAGAGAATTTTTATGCGTAAACTGCCTGATTTTGGTAACTGACATAAGGAAAAATCTGTGAAATCTAAGTAAATATTTCTAGGTGTAAATATGCCTTGTATTGTGTTTGAAACATCGGTAATCCACATGCTCAAGGTCAATAAATAATGTTTGTCGAAGCCGTGATTAATGTAACGTTTTCGGAACATGGAATGTCTCGGTGAGTGAAACTCATTAAATAACAATTCTACTGGATAGAACTCGCTTGAATTGAATTTTTCTGCAAAAATTTCATGATTTTCGAAACTTGATGTTAGGAAAAACCTGTGAAATCAGTGTAACTATGTCGAGGTGTAAATATGCCATGTATGGTGGATGAAAATTCAGTAATCCACATGCTCACACTCATTAAAGAATGTTTGTCGAATTCGTGATGCATGTAACGTGTTCGGAATACGGAAAGTCTTATTGAAGGAAACAATATAAATTACATGTCTATTGGGTACAACTCGCTTGAAGAGAATTTTTCTGCGAAATGTGACTCAATTTCAAAACTGCCATTAGGAGATCTCTGTGAAATCTGAGAAAATGCTTCTAAGTGTCAATATGCCTTGAATGGTGAATGAAAGTCCGGTAATCCACATGTTAATAACAGTGTAGTAATTATTTTTCAAACCGTGATTCATGGAGCACTTTTGGAAAATCGAATTTCACCATAATGAAACAATATAAATTAAAATTCTATTGGGTAGAACTAGCTAGAATAGAATTTTTCTGCGAAAATTGCATGATTATCGAATCTGAAGTTTGGAGAATGTTTCAAAATGAGAGTAAATATTTCTAGGTGTAAATATGCCTTTATGTTGGAAGAAAGTTCCGTAATCCAAATTTTCACAACATATTAAAGAATCTTTTTCTAATCCGTGATACATATACCGTGTTCAGAACGTGGAATTTCACGGTGATTGAAACAATGTAAATTACTTCTCTTTTGGGTAGAACTCGCTCCAAGAAAATTTTTCTGCAAAAACTGCTTCATTTTTGAAAAAGGCGTTTAGAAAACGCTGCAAAATCTGAGAAAATACTTCTAAGTATCAATATTCAATCTATTGTGATGAAAGTTCGGTAATCCACATGCTAAGAAATGTGTAGTGAATATTTGTCGAATCCATTATGCATGTAGCATATCCGGAACAAGGGATTTCATGGCCAGGGAGTTTATGTAAATTACATTTCTCTTGGTTAGAAATCACTCCAAGAGATTTTTCCTGAGAAATCTGCCTGATTTTCGAAACTGGGTTTAGGAAAACACTGCGAACTGAAATGAATAGATTCTCTGTGTAAATATGCCTTGTAGGGAGGATGAAAGTTCAGTAATCCGCATGCTAACATCTCTGTAGTGAATATTTGTCGAATCCGAGATACATGAAGCGTGTTCAGAACACAGAATATCACGCTGAGCGAGTCTATGTAAAATACATGTTTCTTGGGTAGAACTCGCTCCAAGAGTTTTTCTGCGAATTCTACCTCATTTTCAAAACTGGCATTAGGAAAAATTTTTCAAATATGAGAAAATGCTTCAAAGTGTCAATATGGCTTTTATGGTGGATGAAAGTTTGGTAATCCTTATGCTAACGACTCTGTAGTGAATATTTTTCGAATCCGTGATGCATGTAGCTTTTTCGGAACACGGAATTTCACGATGACGGGTTCTATGTAAATTGCATGTCTATTGGGTAGAACTCGCTCCAAGAGGATTTTTCTGCGAAAACTTCATGATTAAAAAACTGACATTAGGAGAAATCTACTTAATCAGAAAAAAATTTTCTTTGTATAAACATGCATTGTAAGGTGGATGAAAGTTCGCTAATACACATGTTCACAACTCATTAAAGAATGTTTGTCGAATCCGTGATGCATGTAACATGTTCAGAACACGGAATGTCACGGTGAGTGAAACTAGGTAAATTACATATCTTTTGGGTAGAACTCGCTCCAAGAGCATTTTCCTGCCAAATCTGCCTCATTTTCATAAATGGCATTAAAACTAAACTGTGAAATCTCAGAAAATTCTTCAAAGTGTCAGTAAGCCATGTATGGTGGACGAAAGTGCTGTAATCCACATGCTAACAACTCGGTAGTGAATATTTGTCGAATCCGAGATGCATGTAGCCTGTTCGGAACACGGAATTTCATGGTGAGCGAACCTATGTAAATTACATGTCTATTGTTTTGAACCCGCTCTTAGAGGTTTTTGCCATGAAATCTGCCTCAGTTTCGAAACTGGCGTTTAGAAAGCTCTGTGAAATCAGAGAAAATGATTCTAAGCATCAATATGCCTTGTATTGTGATTAAAGTACTGTAATCCACATGCAAACAACCCTGTAGTGTATATTGTCGAATCCTATCTGCATGTAGCGTGTTCGAAACACGGAATTTCACAGCAGGAGAATCTATGTAATTTACATATCTATTGGGTAGAACACGCTCCAACAGTTTTTTCCTTAGGAAACTGCCTGATTTTTGAAACTGCTATTAGGGAATAGCTGCAAACTAAGAGTTAAAGTTTCTTGGTGTAAATATGCCTCGTATGGTGGATGAAAGTTCTGTAATACACATGTACACAACTCATTAAAAATGTTTCTCAAATCCGTGATTTATATAGTGTGTTCGGAACACGGAATGTCACGTTGAAGGAAAGTATGTAAATTACATATCTATTGGTGAGAACCCGCTCCAGGAGCATTTTACTGTAAAATCTACCTCTGTTTGGAAACTGGTGTTATGAAAACGCTGCAAAATCTGAGCAAATGCTTTAAGGTGACAATATGTCTTCAATGGCTTATTAAAGATGTGTAATTCACATTCTAAAAACTCAGCTGTGAATATTTGCTGAATCCAATGTGCACGTTACTTTTTCAGAACACAGAATGTTACGGTGACGGTATCTATGAAAATGGGATGTCTATTGGATCGAACATGCAGCAAGAGAATTTTTATGCGTAAACTGCCTGATTTTGGTTACTGACGTAAGGAAAAATCTGCGAAATCTAAGTAAATATTTCTAGGTGTAAATATGCTTTGTATTGTGGTTGAAACATCGGTAATCCACACGCTCCAGGTCAATAAATAATGTTTGTCGAAGCCGTGATTAATGTAAAGTTTTCGGAACATGTAATGTCTCGGTGAGTGAAACTCAGTAAATAACAATTCTACTGGATACAACTCGCTTGAATTGAATTTTTCTGCGAAAATTTCATGATTTTCGAAACGATGTTAGGAAAAACCTGTGAAATCAGTGTAACAATTTCTAGGTGTAAATATGCCATGTATGGTGGATGAAAATTCAGTAATCCACATGCTCACACTCATTAAAGAATGTTTGTCGAATTCGTGATGCATGTAACGTGTTCGGATTACGGAAAATCTTATTGAAGGAAACAATGTAAATTACATGTCTATTGGGTACAACTCTCTTGAAGAGAATTTTTCTGCGAAATGGGACTCAATTTCAAAACTGCCATTAGGAGATCCCTGTGAAATCTGAGAAAATGCTTCTAAGTGTCAATATGCCTTGAATGGTGAATGAAAGTCCGGTAATCCACATGTTAATAACAGTGTAGTAATTATTTTTCAAACCATGATTGATAAAGCACTTTTGGAAAATGGAATTTCACCGTAATGAAACAATATAAATTACAATTCTATTGGGTAGAACTAGCTAGAATAGAATTTTTCTGCGAAAATTGCATGATTATCGAATCTGAAGTTTGGAGAAAGCTTCAAAATGAGAGTAAATATTTCTAGCTGTAAATATGCCTTTATGATGGAAGAAAGTTCGGTAATGCACGTTTTCACAACATATAAAAGAATGTTTTTCTAATCCGTGATGCATATACCGTGTTCAGAACGTGGAATTTCACGGTGATTGAAACAATGTAAATTACTTCTCTATTGGGTAGAACTCGCTCCAAGAGAATTATTATGCGAAAAATGCGGCATTTTTAAACTGGCGTTTGGAAAACACTGCAAAATCTGAGAAAATACTTCTAAGTATCAATATTCAATCTATTGTGATGAAAGTTCGGTAATCCACATGTTAACATATCTGTAGTGTATATTTGTCGAATCCATTATGCATGTAGCATGTCCGGAACACGGGATTTCATGGCCAGGGAGTTTATGTAAATTACAGTTCTCTTGGTTAGAAATCACTCCAAGAGATTTTTCCAGAGAAATCTGCCTGAACTTCAAATCTGGCATTAGGAAAACACTGCGAACTGAGATGAATAGATTCACGGTGTAAATATGCCTTGTAGGGTGGATGAAACTTCACTTATCCGCATGCTAAAAAATCTGTAGTGAATATTTGTCGAATCCGAGATACATGAAGAGTGTACGCAACACAGCATATCACGGTGAGCGAATCTATGTAAAATAGATGTCTCTTCGGTAGAACTCGCTCCAAGAGCTTTTTCTGCGAATTCTGCCTCATTTTCAAAACTGGCATTAGGAAAAAGTTTCCAAATAATTGAAAAAATTCAAAGTGTCAATATGGCTTTTTTGGTGGATGAAAGTTCGGTAATCCTTATGCTAACGACTCTGAAGTGAATATTTGTCGAATCCGTGATGCATGTAGCTTTTTCGGAACACGGAATTTCACGATGATGGGTTGTATGTAAATTGCATGTCTATTGGGTAGAACTCGCTCCAAGAGGATTTTTCTGCGAAAACTGCATGATTTAAAAACTGACATTAGGAGAAATCTATTAAATCAGAAAAATAAAATTCTATGAATAAATATGCATTGTAAGGTGGATGAAAGTTCGGTAATACACATGTTCACAACTCATTAAAGAATGTTTATCGAATCCGTGATGCATGAAACGTGTTCAGAACACGGAATGTCACGGTGAGTGAAACTAGGTAAATTACATATCTTTTGGGTAGAACTCGCTCCAAGAGCATTTTCCTGCCAAATCTGCCTCATTTTCATAAATGGCTTTAAAACTAACCTGTGAAATCTCAGAAAATTCTTCAAAGTGTGAGTAAGCCATGTATGGTGGATGAAAGTGCTATAATCCACTTGCTAACAACTCTGTAGTGAATATTTGTCGAATCTGAGATGCATGTAGCGTGTTCGGAACACGGAATTTCACAGTGAGCGAATCCATGTAAATTACATGTCTATTGTTTTGAACCCGCTCTTAGAGGTTTTTGCCATGAAATCTGCCTCAGTTTCGAAACTGGCGTTTAGAAAGCTCTGTGAAATCAGAGAAAATGCTTCTAAGCATCAATATGCCTTGTATTGTGATTAAAGTACTGTAATCCACATGCAAACAACCCTGTAGTGTATATTGTCGAATCCTATCTGCATGTAGCATGTTCGAAACACGGAATTTCACAGCAGGAGAATCTATGTAATTTACATATCTATTGGGTAGAACACGCTCCAAAAGTTTTTTCCTTAGGAAACTGCCTGATTTTTGAAACTGCTATTAGGAAAAAGGTGCAAACTAAGAGTTAAAGTTTCTTGGTGTAAATATGCCTCGTATGGTGGATGAAAGTTCTGTAATACACATGTACACAACTCATTAAAAATGTTTCTCAAATCCGTGATGTATATAGTGTGTTCGGAACACGGAATGTCACGTTGAAGGAAACTATGTAAATTACATATCTATTGGTGAGAACCCGCTCCAGGAGCATTTTACTGTAAAATCTACCTCTGTTTGGAAACTGGTGCTATGAAAACGCTGCAAAATCTGAGCAAATGCTTTAAGGTGACAATATGTCTTCAATGGTTTATTAAAGATGTGTAATTCATATTCTAAAAACTCAGCTGTGAATATTTGCTGAATCCAATGTGCACATTACTTTTTCAGAACACGGAATGTTACGGTGACGGTATCTATGAAAATGGGATGTCTATTGGATCGAACATGCAGCAAGAGAATTTTTATGCGTAAACTGCCTGATTTTGGTAACTGACGTAAGGAAAAATCTGCGAAATCTAAGTAAATATTTCTAGGTGTAAATATGCCTTGTATTGTGTTTGAAACTTCGGTAATCCACATGCTCAAGGTCAATAAATAATGTTTGTCGAAGCCGTGATTAATGTAAAGTTTTCGGAACATGGAATGTCTCGGTGAGTGAAACTCAGTAAATAACAATTCTACTGGATAGAACTCGCTTGAATTGAATTTTTCTGCGAAAATTTCATGATTTTCGAAACTTGATGTTAGGAAAAACCTGTGAAATCAGTGTAACTATTTCTAGGTGTAAATATGCCATGTATGGTGGATGAAAATTCAGTAATCCACATGCTCACACTCATTAAAGAATGTTTGTCGAATTCGTGATGCATGTAACGTGTTCGGAATACGGAAATTCTTATTGAAGGAAACAATGTAAATTACATGTCTATTGGGTACAATTCGCTTGAAGAGAATTTTTCTGGGAAATGTGCCTCATTTTCAAAACTGCCATAAGTAGAACCCTGTGAAATCTGACAAAATGCTTCTACGTGTCAATATGTCTTGAATGGTGAAAGAAAGTCCGGTAATCCACATGTTAATAACAGTGTAGTAATTATTTTTCAAACCGTGTTTCATGGAGAACTTTTGGAAAATGGAATTTCACCATAATGAAACAAAATAAATTAAAATTCTATTGGGTAGAACTAGCTAGAATAGAATTTTTCTGCGAAAATTGCATGATTATCGAATCTGAAGTTTGGAGAAAGCTTCAAAATGAGAGTAAATATTTCTAGGTGTAAATATGCCTTTATGTTGGAAGAAAGTTCCGTAATCCAAATTTTCACAACATATTAAAGAATTTTTTTCTAATCCGTGATACATATACCGTGTTCAGAACGTGGAATTTCACGGTGATTGAAACAATGTAAATTACTTCTCTATTGGGTAGAACTCACTCCAAGAGAATTTTTCTGCGAAAACTGCTTCATTTTTGAAAAAGGCGTTTAGAAAACGCTGCAAAATCTGAGAAAATACTTCTAAGTATCAATATTCAATCTATTGTGATGAAAGTTCGGTAATCCACATGCTAAGAAATGTGTAGTGAATATTTGTCGAATCCATTATGCATGTAGCATATCCGGAACAAGGGATTTCATGGCCTGAGAGTTTATGTAAATTACATTTCTCTTGGTTAGAAATCACTCCAAGAGATTTTTCCTGAGAATTCTGCCTGATTGTCGAAACTGGGTTTAGGAAAACACTGCGAACTGAAATGAATAGTTTCTCGGTGTAAATATGCCTTGTAGGGTGGATGAAAGTTCAGTAATCCGCATGCTAACAACTCTGTAGTGAATATTTGTCGAATCCGAGATACATGAAGCGTGTTCAGAACACAGAAAATCACGCTGAGCGGGTCTATGTAAAATACATGTTTCTTGGGTAGAACTCGCTCCAAGAGTTTTTCTGCGAATTCTACCTCATTTTCAAAACTGGCATTAGGAAAAAGTTTTCAAATATGAGAAAATGCTTCAAAGTGTCAATATGGCTTTTATGGTGGATGAAAGTTTGGTAATCCTTATGCTAACGACTCTGTAGTGAATATTTGTCGAATCCGTGATGCATGTAGCTTTTTCGGAACACGGAATTTCACGATGACGGGTTCTATGTAAATTGCATGTCTATTGGGTAGAACTCGCTCCAAGAGGATTTTCCTGCGAAAACTTCATGATTAAAAAACTAACATTAGGAGAAATCTACTTAATCAGAAAAAAATTTTCTTTGTATAAATATGCATTGTAAGGTGGATGAAAGTTCGCTAATACACATGTTCACAACTCATTAAAGAATGTTTGTCGAATCCGTGATGCATGTAACATGTTCAGAACACGGAATGTCACGGTGAGTGAAACTAGGTAAATTACATATCTTTTGGGTAGAACTCGCTCCAAGAGCATTTTCCTGCCAAATCTGCCTCATTTTCAAACCAGGTATTAAAACTAAACTTTCAAATCTCAGAAAATTCTTCAAAGTGTCAGTAAGCCATGTATGGTGGATGAAAGTGCTGTAATACATTTGCTAACAACTGTGTAGTGAATATTTGTGGAATCCGAGAAGCATGTAGCGTGTTCGGAACACGGAAATTTACGGTGAGCGAATCTACCTAAATTACATGTCTATTGTTATGAACACGCTCCAAGAGTTTTTTGCCGTGAAATCTGCCTCAGTTTCGAAACTGGCGTTTGGAAAGCTCTGTGAAATAAGAGAAAATGCTTCTAAGCATCAATATGCCTTGTATTGTGATGAAAGTCCTGTAATCCACATGCAAACAACTCTGTAGTGTATTTTGTCGAATCCTATCTGCATGTAGCGTGTTTGAAACACGGAATTTCACAGCAGGAGAATCTATGTAATTTACATATCTATTGGGTAGAACACGCTCCATCAGTTTTTTCCTTAGGAAACTGCCTGATTTTTGAAACTGCTATAAGGAAAAAGCTGCAAACTAAGGGTTAAATTTTCTAGGTGTAATTCTGCCTTGTATGGTGGATGAAAGTTCGGTAATACACATGTACACAACTCATTAAACATGTTTCTCAAACCAGTGATGTATGTAGTGTGTTCGGAACACGGAATGTCACGTTGAAGGAAAGTATGTAAATTACATATCTATTGGTGAGAACCCGCTCCAGGAGCATTTTACTGTAAAATCTACCTCTGTTTGGAAACTGGTGTTATGAAAACGCTGCAAAATCTGAGCAAATGCTTTAAGGTGACAATATGTCTTCAATGGTTTATTAAAGATGTGTAATTCACATTCTAACAACTCAGCTGTGAAAATTTGCTGAATTTAAATGTGCACGTTACTTTTTCAGAACACGGAATGTTACGGTGACGGTATCTATGAAGAAGGGGTGTCTATTGGATCGAACATGCAGCAAGAGAATTTTTATGCGTAAACTGCCTGATTTTGGTAACTGACGCAAGGAAAAATCTGCGAACTCTAAGTAAATATTTCTAGGTGTAAATATGCCTTATATTGTTGTTGAAACTACGGTAATCCACATGCTCAAGGTCAATAAATAATGTTTGTCGAAGCTGTGATGAATGTAACGTTTTCGGAACATGGAATGTCTCGGTGAGTGAAACTCAGAATATAACAATTCTACTGGATAGAACTCGCTTGAATTGAATTTTTCTGCGAAAATTTCATGATTTTCCAAACTGGATGTTAGGAAAAACCTGCGAAATCAGTATAACTAATTCTAGGTGTAAATATGCCTTGTATGGTGGATGAAAGTTCAGTAATCCACATGGTCACACTCATATAAAGAATGTTTGTCGAATTCGTGATGCATGTAACGTGTTCGGAATACGGAAAGTCTTATTGAATAAGCAATATAAATTACATGTCTATTGGGTAGAACTCGCTCCAAGAGAAGTTTTCTGCGAAAACTGCTTCATTTTTTAAAACTGGCGTTTGGAAAACGCTGCAAAATCTGAGAAAATACTTCTAAGTATCAATATTCAAACTATTGTGATGAAAGTTCGTTAATCCACATGTTAACATATCTGTAGTGTATATTTGTCGAATCCATTATGCATGTAGCATGTCCGGAACACGGGATTTCATGGCCAGGGAGTTTATGTAAATTACATTTCTCTTGGTTAGAAATCACTCCAAGAGATTTTTCCTGAGAAATCTGCCTGATTTTCAAATCTGGCATTAGGAAAACACTGCGAAATGAGATGAATAGATTCTCTGTGTAAATATGCCTTTTAGGGTGGATGAAAGTTCACTTATCCGCATGCTATAAACTCTGTAGTGAATATTTGTCGAATCCGAGATACATGAATCGTGTACGAAACACAGAATATCACGGTGAGCGAATCTATGTAAAATAAATGTCTCGGGTAGAACTCGCTCCAAGAGCTTTTTCTGCGAATTCTGCCTCATTTTCAAAACTGGCATTAGGAAAAAGTTTCCAAATAATTGAAAAAATTCAAAGTGTCAATATGGCTTTTATGATGGATGAAAGTTCGGTAATCCTTATGCTAAAGACTCTGAAGTGAATATTTGTCGAATCCGTGATGCCTGTAGATTTTCGGAACACGGAATTTCACGATGATGGGTTGTATGTAAATTGCATGTCTATTGGGTAGAACTCCCTCCAAGAGGATTTTTCTGCGAAAACTGCATGATTTAAAAACTGACATTAGGAGAAATATATTAAATCAGAAAAATAAAATTCTATGAATACATATGCATTGTAAGGTGGATGAAAGTTCGGTAATACACATGTTCACAACTCATTAAAGAATGTTTATCGAATCCGTGATGCATGTAACGTGTTCAGAACACGGAATGTCACGGTGAGTGAAACTAGGTAAATTACATATCTTTTGGGTAGAACTCGCTCCAAGAGCATTTTCCTGCCAAATCTGCCTCATTTTCATAAATGGCATTAAAACTAACCTGTGAAACCTCAGAAAATTCTTCAAAGTGTCATTAAGCCATGTATGGTGGACGAAAGTGCTGTAATCCACTTGCTAACAACTCTGTAGTGAATATTTGTCGAATCCGAGATGCATGTAGCGTGTTCAGAACACGGAATTTCATGGTGAGCGAACCTATGTTAATTACATGTCTATTGTTTTGAACCCGCTCTTAGAGGTTTTTGCCATGAAATCTGCCTCAGTTTCGAAACTGGCGTTTAGAAAGCTCTGTGAAATCAGAGAAAATGATTCTAAGCATCAATATGCCATGTATTGTGATAAAAGTACTGTAATCCACATGCAAACAACCCTGTAGTGTATATTGTCGAATCCTATCTGCATGTAGCGTGTTCGAAACACGGAATTTCACAGCAGGAGAATCTATGTAATTTACATATCTATTGGGTAGAACACGCTCCAACAGTTTTTTCCTTAGGAAACTGCCTGATTTTTGAAACTGCTATTAAGGAAAAGCTGCAAACTAAGCGTTAAAGTTTCTTGGTGTAAATATGCCTCGTATGGTGGATGAAAGTTCTGTAATACACATGTACACAACTCATTAAAAATGTTTCTCAAATCCGTGATGTATATAGTGTGTTCGGAACACGGAATGTCACGTTGAAGGAAAGTATGTAAATTACATATCTATTGGTGAGAACCCGCTCCAGGAGCATTTTACTGTAAAATCTACCTCTGTTTGGAAACTGGTGTTATGAAAACGCTGCAAAATCTGAGCAAATGCTTTAAGGTGACAATATGTCTTCAATGGTTTATTAAAGATGTGTAATTCACATTCTAAAAACTCAGCTGTGAATATTTGCTGAATCCAATGTGCACGTTACTTTTTCAGAACACGGAATGTTCCGGTGACGGTATCTATGAAAATGGGATGTCTATTGGATCGAACATGCAGCAAGAGAATTTTTATGCGTAAACTGCCTGATTTTGGTAACTGACGTAAGGAAAAATCTGCGAAATCTAAGTAAATATTTCTAGGTGTAAATATGCCTTGTATTGAGGTTGAAACATCGGTAATCCACATGCTCAAGGTCAATAAATAATGTTTGTCGAAGCCGTGATTAATGTAACGTTTTCGGAACATGGAATGTCTCGGTGAGTGAAACTCAGTAAATAACAATTCTACTGGATAGAACTCGCTTGAATTGAATTTTTCTGCGAAAGTTTCATGATTTTCGAAACTTGATGTTAGGAAAATCTGTGAAATCAGTGTAACTATTTCTAGGTGTAAATATGCCATGTATGGTGGATGAAAATTCAGTAATCCACATGCTCACACTCATTAAAGAATGTTTGTCGAATTCGTGATGCATGTAACGTGTTCGGAATACGGAAAGTCTTATTGAAGGAAACAATATAAATTACATGTCTATTGGGTACAACTCGCTAGAAGAGAATTTTTCTGCGAAATGTGACTCAATTTCAAAACTGCCATTAGGAGATCCCTGTGAAATCTGAGAAAATGCTTCTAAGTGTCAATATGCCTTGAATGGTGAATGAAAGTCCGGTAATCCACATGTTAATAACAGTGTAGTAATTATTTTTCAAACCGTGATTCATGGAGCACTTTTGGAAAATCGAATTTCACCGTAATGAAACAATATAAATTACAATTCTATTGGGTAGAACTAGCTAGAATAGAATTTTTCTGCGAAAATTGCATGATTATCGAATCTGAAGTTTGGAGAAAGCTTCAAAATGAGAGTAAATATTTCTAGCTGTAAATATGCCTTTATGTTGGAAGAAAGTTCCGTAATCCAAGTTTTCACAACATATTAAAGAATCTTTTTCTAATCCGTGATACATATACCGTGTTCAGAACGTGGAATTTCACGGTGATTGAAACAATGTAAATTACTTCTCTATTGGGTAGAACTCGCTCCAAGAGAATTTTTCTGCGAAAACTGCTTCATTTCTGAAAAAGGCGTTTAGAAAACGCTGCAAAATCTGAGAAAATACTTCTAAGTATCAATATTCAATCTATTGTGATGAAAGTTCGGTAATCCACATGCTAAGAAATGTGTAGTGTATATTTGTCGAATCCATTATGCATGTAGCATGTCCGGAACACGGGATTTCATGGCCAGGGAGTTTATGTAAATTACAGTTCTCTTGGTTAGAAATCACTCCAAGAGATTTTTCCAGAGAAATCTGCCTGAATTTCAAATCTGGCATTAGGAAAACACTGCGAACTGAGATGAATAGATTCACGGTGTAAATATGCCTTGTAGGGTGGATGAAACTTCACTTATCCGCATGCTAAAAACTCTGTAGTGAATATTTGTCGAATCCGAGATACATGAAGAGTGTACGCAACACAGCATATCACGGTGAGCGAATCTATGTAAAATACATGTCTCTTCAGTAGAACTCGCTCCAAGAGCTTTTTCTGCGAATTCTGCCTCATTTTCAAAACTGGCATTAGGAAAAAGTTTCCAAATAATTGAAAAAATTCAAAGTGTCAATATGGCTTTTATGGTGGATGAAAGTTCGGTAATCCTTATGCTAACGACTCTGAAGTGAATATTTGTCTAATCCGTGATGCATGTAGCTTTTTCGGAACACGGAATTTCACGATGATGGGTTGTATGTAAATTGCATGTCTATTGGGTAGAACTCCCTCCAAGAGGATTTTTCTGCGAAAACTGCATGATTTAAAAACTGACATTAGGAGAAATCTGCTAAATCAGAAAAATAAAATTCTATGAATAAATATGCATTGTAAGGTGGATGAAAGTTCGGCAATACACATGTTCACAACTCATTAAAGAATGTTTATCGAATCCGTGATGCATGTAACGTGTTCAGAACACGGAATGTCACGGTGAGTGAAACTAGGTAAATTACATATCTTTTGGGTAGAACTCGCTCCAAGAGCATTTTCCTGCCAAATCTGCCTCATTTTGAAACCTGGCATTAAAACTAACCTGTGAAATCTCAGAAAATTCTTCAAAGTGTCAGTAAGCCATGTATGGTGGATGAAAGTGCTGTAATCCACTTGCTAACAACTCTGTAGTGAATATTTGTGGAATCCGAGATGCATGTAGCGTGTTCGGAACACGGAATTTCACAGTGATCGAATCCATGTAGATTATATTTTTATTGTTTTGAACCCGCTCTTAGAAGTTTTTGCCATGAAATCTGCCTCAGTTTCGAAACTGGCGTTTAGAAATCTCTGTGAAATCAGAGAAAATGCTTCTAAGCATCAATATGCCTTGTATTGTGATTAAAGTACTGTAATCCACATGCAAACAACCCTGTAGTTTATATTGTCGAATCCTATCTGCATGTAGCATGTTCGAAACACAGAATTTCACAGCAGGAGAATTTATGTAATTTACATATCTATTGGGTAGAACACGCTCCAACAGTTTTTTCCTTAGGAAACTGCCTGATTTTTGAAACTGCTATTAGGAAAAAGCTGCAAACTAAGAGTTAAAGTTTCTTGGTGTAAATATGCCTCGTATGGTGGATGAAAGTTCTGTAATACACATGTACACAACTCATTAAAAATGTTTCTCAAATCCGTGATGTATATAGTGTGTTCGGAACACGGAATGTCACGTTGAAGGAAACTATGTAAATTACATATCTATTGGTGAGAACCCCCTCCAGGAGCATTTTACTGTAAAATCTACCTCTGTTTGGAAACTGGTGTTATGAAAACGCTGCAAAATCTGAGCAAATGCTTTAAGGTGACAATATGTCTTCAATGGTTTATTAAAGATGTGTAATTCACATTCTAAAAACTCAGCTGTGAATATTTGCTGAATCCAATGTGCACGTTACTTTTTCAGAACACGGAATGTTACGGTGACGGTATCTATGAAAATGGGATGTCTATTGGATCGAACATGCAGCAAGAGAATTTTTATGCGTAAACTGCCTGATTTTGGTAACTGACGTAAGGAAAAATCTGCGAAATCTAAGTAAATATTTCTAGGTGTAAATATGCCTTGTATTGAGGTTGAAACATCGGTAATCCACATGCTCAAGGTCAATAAATAATGTTTGTCGAAGCCGTGATTAATGTAACATTTTCGGAACATGGAATGTCTCGGTGAGTGAAACTCAGAAAATAACAATTCTACTGGATAGAACTCGCTTGAATTGAATTTTTCTGCGAAAATTTCATGATTTTCGAAACTTGATGTTAGGAAAAACCTGCGAAATCAGTGTAACTATTTCTAGGTGTAAATATGCCTTGTATGGTGGATGAAAGTTCAGTAATCCACATGCTCACACTCATTAAAGAATGTTTGTCGAATTCATGATGCATGTAACCTGTTCGGAATACGGAAAGTCTTATTGAAGTAAACAATATAAATTACATGTTTATTGGGTACAATTTGCTTGAAGAGAATTTTTCTGCGAAATGTGCCTCATTTTCAAAACTGCCATAAGGAGAACCCTGTGAAATCTGACAAAATTCTTCTACGTGTCAATATGTCTTGAATGGTGAAAGAAAGTCCGGTAATCCACATGTTAATAACAGTATAGTAATTATTTTTCAAACCGTGTTTCATGGAGTACTTTTGGAAAATGGAATTTCACCATAATGAAACAAAATAAATTAAAATTCTATTGGGTAGAACTAGCTAGAATAGAATTTTTCTGCGAAAATTGCATGATTATCGAATCTGAAGTTTGGAGAAAGCTTCAAAATGAGAGTAAATATTTCTAGGTGTAAATGTGCCTTTATGTTGGAAGAAAGTTCCGTAATCCAAATTTTCACAACATATTAAAGAATCTTTTTCTAATCCGTGATGCATATACCGTGTTCGGAACGTGGAATTTCACGGTGATTGAAACAATGTAAATTACTTCTCTATTGGGTAGAACTCGCTCCAAGAGAATTTTTCTGCAAAAACTGCTTCATTTTTGAAAAAGGCGTTTAGAAAACGCTGCAAAATCTGAGAAAATACTTCTAAGTATCAATATTCAATCTATTGTGATGAAAGTTCGGTAATCCACATGCTAAGAAATGTGTAGTGAATATTTGTCGAATCCATTATGCATGTAGCATATCCGGAACACGGGATTTCATGGCCAGGGAGTTTATGTAAATTACATTTCTCTTGGTTAGAAATCACTCCAAGAGATTTTTCCTGAGAAATCTGCCTGATTTTCTAATCTGGCATTAGGAAAACACTGCGAACTGAGATGAATAGATTCACGGTGTAAATATGCCTTGTAGGGTGGATGAAAGTTCACTTATCCGCATGCTATAAACTCTGTAGTGAATATTTGTCGAATCCGAGATACATGAATCGTGTACGGAACACAGAATATCACGGTGAGCGAATCTATGTAAAATACAGGTCTCTTGGGTAGAGCTCGCTCCAAGAGCTTTTTCTGCGAATTCTGCCTCATTTTCAAAACTGGCATTAGGAAAAAGTTTCCAAATAATTGAAAAAATTCAAAGTGTCAATATGGCTTTTATGGTGGATGAAAGTTCGGTAATCCTTATGCTAACGACTCTGAAGTGAATATTTGTCGAATCCGTGATGCATGTATCTTTTTCGGAACACGGAATTTCACGATGATGGGTTCTATGTAAATTGCATGTCTATTGGGTAGAACTCGCTCCAAGAGGATTTTTTTGCGAAAACTGCATGATTTAAAAACTGACATTAGGAGAAATCTATTAAATCAGAAAAATAAAATTCTATGAATAAATATGCATTGTAAGGTGGATGAAAGTTCGGTAATACACATGTTCACAACTCATTAAAGAATGTTTATCGAATCCGTGATGCATGAAACGTGTTCAGTACACGGAATGTCACGGTGAGTGAAACTAGGTAAATTACATATCTTTTGGGTAGAACTCGCTCCAAGAGCATTTTCCTGCCAAATCTGCCTCATTTTCAAAAATGGCATTAAAACTAACCTGTGAAATCTCAGAAAATTCTTCAAAGTGTCATTAAGCCATGTATGGTGGACGAAAGTGCTGTAATCCACTTGCTAACAACTCAGTAGTGAATATTTGTCGAATCCGAGATGCATGTAGCGTGTTCAGAACACGGAATTTCATGGTGAGCGAACCTATGTAAATTACATGTCTATTGTTTTGAACCCGCTCTTAGAGGTTTTTGCCATGAAATCTGCCTCAGTTTCGAAACTGGCGTTTAGAAACTCTGTGAAATCAGAGAAAATGCTTCTAAGCATCAATATGCCTTGTATTGTGATTAAAGTACTGTAATCCACATGCAAACAACCCTGTAGTGTATATTGTCGAATCCTATCTGCATGTAGCGTGTTCGAAACACGGAATTTCACAGCAGGAGAATCTATGTAATTTACATATCTATTGGGTAGAACACGCTCCAACAGTTTTTTCCTTAGGAAACTGCCTGATTTTTGAAACTGCTATTAGGGAAAAGCTGCAAACTAAGCGTTAAAGTTTCTTGGTGTAAATATGCCTCGTATGGTGGATGAAAGTTCTGTAATACACATGTACACAACTCATTAAAAATGTTTCTCAAATCCGTGATGTATATAGTGTGTTCGGAACACGGAATGTCACGTTGAAGGAAACTATGTAAATTACATATCTATTGGTGAGAACCCGCTCCAGGAGCATTTTACTGTAAAATCTACCTCTGTTTGGAAAGTGGTGTTATGAAAACGCTGCAAAATCTGAGCAAATGCTTTAAGGTGACAATATTTCTTCAATGGCTTATTAAAGATGTGTAATTCACATTCTAAAAACTCAGCTGTGGATATTTGCTGAATCCAATGTGCACGTTACTTTTTCAGAACACAGAATGTTACGGTGACGGTATCTATGAAAATGGGATGTCTATTGGATCGAACATGCAGCAAGAGAATTTTTATGCGTAAACTGCCTGATTTTGGTAACTGACGTAAGGAAAAATCTGCGAAATCTAAGTAAATATTTCTTTGTGTAAATATGCCTTGTATTGTGGTTGAAATATCGGTAATCCACATGCTCAAGGTCAATAAATAATGTTTGTCGAAGCCGTGATTAATGTAACGTTTTCGGAACATGGAATGTCTCGGTGAGTGAAACTCAGTAAATAACAATTCTACTGGATACAACTCGCTTGAATTGAATTTTTCTGCGAAAATTTCATGATTTTCGAAACTTGATGATAGGAAAACCTGTGAAATCAGTGTAACTATTTGTAGGTGTAAATATGCCATGTATGGTGGATGAAAATTCAGTAATCCACATGCTCACACTCATTAAAGAATGTTTGTCGAATTCGTGATGCATGTAACGTGTTCGGAATACGGAAAGTCTTATTGAAGGAAACAATATAAATTACATGTCTATTGGGTACAACTCGCTTGAAGAGAATTTTTCTGTGAAATGTGACTCAATTTCAAAACTGCCATTAGGAGATCCCTGTGAAATCTGAGAAAATGCTTCTAAGTGTCAATATGCCTTGAATGGTGAATGAAAGTCCGGTAATCCACATGTTAATAACAGTGTAGTAATTATTTTTCAAACCGTGATTCATGGAGCACTTTTGGAAAATCGAATTTCACCGTAATGAAACAATATAAATTACAATTCTATTGGGTAGAACTAGCTAGAATAGAATTTTTCTGCGAAAATTGCATGATTATCGAATCTGAAGTTTGGAGAAAGCTTCAAAATGAGAGTAAATATTTCTAGCTGTAAATATGCCTTTATGATGGAAGAAAGTTGGGTAATGCACATTTTCACAACATATAAAAGAATGTTTTTCTAATCCGTGATGCATATACCGTGTTCAGAACGTGGAATTTCACGGAGATTGAAACAATGTAAATTACTTCTCTATTGGGTAGAACTCGCTCCAAGAGAATTATTATGCGAAAAATGCTGCATTTTTGAAACTGGCGTTTGGAAAACGCTGCAAAATCTGAGAAAATACTTCTAAGTATCAATATTCAATCTATTGTGATGAAAGTTCGGTAATCCTCATGCTAACATATCTGTAGTGTATATTTGTCGAATCCATTATGCATGTAGCATGTCCGGAACACGGGATTTCATGGCCAGGGAGTTATGTAAATTACAGTTCTCTTGGTTAGAAATCACTCCAAGAGATTTTTCCTGAGAAATCTGCCTGAATTTCAAATCTGGCATTAGGAAAACACTGCGAACTGAGATGAATAGATTCACGGTGTAAATATGCCTTGTAGGGTGGATGAAACTTCACTTATCCGCATGCTAAAAACTCTGTAGTGAATATTTGTCGAATCCGAGATACATGAAGAGTGTACGCAACACAGCATATCACGGTGAGCGAATCTATGTAAAATACATGTCTCTTCGGTAGAACTCGCTCCAAGAGCTTTTTCTGCGAATTCTGCCTCATTTTCAAAACTGGCATTAGGAAAAACTTTCCAAATAATTGAAAATATTCAAAGTGTCAATGTGGCTTTTATGGTGGATGAAAGTTCGGTAATCCTTATGCTAACGACTCTGTAGTGAATATTTGTCGAATCCGTGATGCATGTAGCTTTTTCGGAACACGGAATTTCACGATGATGGGTTCTATGTAAATTGCATGTCTATTGGGTAGAACTCGCTCCAAGAGGATTTTTCTGCGAAAACTGCATGATTTAAAAACTGACATTAGGAGAAATCTATTAAATCAGAAAAATAAAATTCTATGAATAAATATGAATTGTAAGGTGGATGAAAGTTCGGTAATACACATGTTCACAACTCATTAAAGAATGTTTGTCGAATCAGTGATGCATGTAACGTGTTCAGAACACGGAATGTCACGGTGAGTGAAACTAGGTAAATTACATATCTTTTGGGTAGAACTCGCTCCAAGAGCATTTTCCTGACAAATCTGCCTCATTTTCAAAAATGGCATTAAAACTAACCTGTGAAATCTCAGAAAATTCTTCAAAGTGTCAGTAAGCCATGTATGGTGGACGAAAGTGCTGTAATCCACTTGCTTACAACTCTGTAGTGAATATTTGTCGAATCCAAGATGCATGTAGCGTGTTCAGAACACGGAATTTCACGGTGAGCGAACCTATGTAAATTACATGTCTATTGTTTTGAACCCGCTCTTAGAGGTTTTTGCCATGAAATCTGCCTCAGTTTCGAAACTGGCGTTTAGAAAGCTCTGTGAAATCAGAGAAAATGCTTCTAAGCATCAATATGCCTTGTATTGTGATTAAAGTACTGTAATCCACATGCAAACAACCCTGTAGTGTATATTGTCGAATCCTATCTGCATGTAGCATGTTCGAAACACGGAATTTCACAGCAGGAGAATCTATGTAATTTACATATCTATTGGGTAGAACACGCTCCAACAGTTTTTTCCTAAGGAAACTGCCTGATTTTTGAAACTGCTATTAGGGAAAAGCTGCAAACTAAGAGTTAAATTTCTTGGTGTAAATATGCCTCGTATGGTGGATGAAAGTTCTGTAATACACATGTACACAACTCATTAAAAATGTTTCTCAAATCCGTGATGTATATAGTGTGTTCGGAACACGGAATGTCACGTTGAAGGAAACTATGTAAATTACATATCTATTGGTGAGAACCCGCTCCAGGAGCATTTTACTGTAAAATCTACCTCTGTTTGGAAACTGGTGTTATGAAAACGCTGCAAATTCTGAGCAAATGCTTTAAGGTGACAATATGTCTTCAATGGTTTATTAAAGATGTGTAATTCACATTCTAAAAACTCAGCTGTGAATATTTGCTGAATCCAATGTGCACGTTACTTTTTCAGAACACGGAATGTTACGGTGACGGTATCTATGAAAATGGGATGTCTATTGGATCGAACATGCAGCAAGAGAATTTTTATGCGTAAACTGCCTGATTTTGGTAACTGACGTAAGGAAAAATCTGCGAAATCTAAGTAAATATTTCTAGGTGTAAATATGCCTTGTATTGTGTTTGAAACATCGGTAATCCACATGCTCAAGGTCAATAAATAATGTTTGTCGAAGCCGTGATTAATGTAACGTTTTCGGAACATGGAATGTCTCGGTGAGTGAAACTCAGTAAATAACAATTTTACTGGATAGAACTCGCTTGAATTGAATTTTTCTGCGAAAATTTCATGATTTTCGAAACTTGATGTTAGGAAAAACCTGTGAAATCAGTGTAAATATTTCTAGGTGTAAATATGACATGTATGGTGGATGAAAATTCAGTAATCCACATGCTCACACTCATTAAAGAATGTTTGTCGAATTCGTGATGCATGTAACGTGTTCGGAATACGGAAAGTCTTATTGAAGGAAACAATATAAATTACATGTCTATTGGGTACAACTCGCTTGAAGAGTGTTTTTCTGAGAAATGTGACTCAATTTCAAAACTGCCATTAGGAGATCCCTGTGAAATCTGAGAAAATGCTTCTAAGTGTCAATATGCCTTGAATGGTGAATGAAATTCTGGTAATCCAAATGTTAATAACAGTGTAGAAATTATTTTTCAAACCGTGATTCATGGAGCACTTTTGGAAAACAGAATTTCACCGTAATGAAACAATATAAATTACAATTCTATTGGGTAGAACTAGCTAGAATAGAATTTTTCTGCGAAAATTGCATGATTATCGAATCTGAAGTTTGGAGAAAGCTTCAAAATGAGAGTAAATATTTCTAGCTGTAAATATGCCTTTATGATGGAAGAAAGTTGGGTAATGCACATTTTCACAACATATAAAAGAATGTTTTTCTAATCCATGATGCATATACCGTGTTCAGAACGTGGAATTTCACGGTGATTGAAACAATGTAAATTACTTCTCTATTGGGTAGAACTCGCTCCAAGAGAATTATTATGCGAAAAATGCTGCATTTTTGAAACTGGCGTTTGGAAAACACTGCAAAATCTGAGAAAATACTTCTAAGTATCAATATTCAATCTATTGTGATGAAAGTTCGGTAATCCTCATGCTATCTGAGGATATGTAGATACACTACATATCTGTAGTGTATATTTGTCGAATCCATTATGCATGTAGCATGTCCGGAACACGGGATTTCATGGCCAGGGAGTTTATGTAAATTACAGTTCTCTTGGTTAGAAATCACTCCAAGAGATTTTTCCAGAGAAATCTGCCTGAATTTCAAATCTGGCATTAGGAAAACACTGCGAACTGAGATGAATAGATTCACGGTGTAAATATGCCTTGTAGGGTGGATGAAACTTCACTTATCCGCATGCTAAAAACTCTGTAGTGAATATTTGTCGAATCCGAGATACATGAAGAGTGTACGCAACACAGCATATCACGGTGAGCGAATCTATGTAAAATAGATGTCTCTTCGGTAGAACTCGCTCCAAGAGCTTTTTCTGCGAATTCTGCCTCATTTTCAAAACTGGCATTAGGAAAAACTTTCCAAATAATTGAAAATATTCAAAGTGTCATTATGGCTTTTATGGTGGATGAAAGTTCGTTAATCCTTATGCTAACGACTCTGTAGTGAATATTTGTCGAATCCGTGATGCATGTATCTTTTTCGGAACACGAAATTTCACGATGATGTGTTCTATGTAAATTGCATGTCTATTGGGTAGAACTCGCTCCAAGAGGATTTTTCTGCGAAAACTGCATGATTTAAAAACTGACATTAGGAGAAATCTATTAAATCAAAAAAATAAAATTCTATGAATAAATATGCATTGTAAGGTGGATGAAAGTTCGGTAATACACATGTTCACAACTCATTAAAGAATGTTTATCGAATCCGTGATGCATGTAACGTGTTCAGAACACGGAATGTCACGGTGAGTGAAACTAGGTAAATTACATATCTTTTGGGTAGAACTCGCTCCAAGAGCATTTTCCTGCCAAATCTGCCTCATTTTGAAACCTGGCATTAAAACTAACCTGTGAAATCTCAGAAAATTCTTCAAAGTGTCAGTAAGCCATGTATGGTGGATGAAAGTGCTGTAATCCACTTGCTAACAACTCTGTAGTGAATATTTGTGGAATTCGAGAAGCATGTAGCGTGTTCGGAACACGGAAATTCACGGTGAGCGAATCTACCTAAATTACATGTCTATTGTTATGAACACGCTCCAAGAGTTTTTTGCCGTGAAATCTGCCTCAGTTTCGAAACTGGCGTTTGGAAAGCTCTGTGAAATAAGAGAAAATGCTTCTAAGCATCAATATGCCTTTTATTGTGATGAAAGTCCTGTAATCCACATGCAAAAAACTCTGTAGTGTATTTTGTCGAATCCTATCTGCATGTAGCGTGTTTGAAACATGGAATTTCACAGCAGGAGAATCTATGTAATTTACATATCTATTGGGTAGAACACGCTCCAACAGTTTTTTCCTTAGGAAACTGCCTGATTTTTGAAACTGCTATAAGGAAAAAGCTGCAAACTAAGGGTTAAATTTTCTAGGTGTAATTCTGCCTTGTATGGTGGATGAAAGTTCGGTAATACACATGTACACAACTCATTAAACATGTTTCTCAAACCAGTGATGTATGTAGTGTGTTCGGAACACGGAATGTCACGTTGAAGGAAAGTATGTAAATTACATATCTATTGGTGAGAACCCGCTCCAGGAGCATTTTACTGTAAAATCTACCTCTGTTTGGAAACTGGTGTTATGAAAACGCTGCAAAATCTGAGCAAATGCTTTAAGGTGACAATATGTCTTCAATGGTTTATTAAAGATGTGTAATTCACATTCTAACAACTCAGCTGTGAAAATTTGCTGAATTTAAATGTGCACGTTACTTTTTCAGAACACGGAATGTTACGGTGACGGTATCTATGAAGAAGGGGTGTCTATTGGATCGAACATGCAGCAAGAGAATTTTTATGCGTAAACTGCCTGATTTTGGTAACTGACGTAAGGAAAAATCTGCGAAATCTAAGTAAATATTTCTAGGTGTAAATATGCCTTATATTGTTGTTGAAACTACGGTAATCCACATGCTCAAGGTCAATAAATAATGTTTGTCGAAGCTGTGATGAATGTAACGTTTTCGGAACATGGAATGTCTCGGTGAGTGAAACTCAGAAAATAACAATTCTACTGGATAGAACTCGCTTGAATTGAATTTTTCTGCGAAAATTTCATGATTTTCCAAACTGGATGTTAGGAAAAATCTGCGAAATCAGTATAACTAATTCCAGGTGTAAATATGCCTTGTATGGTGGATGAAAGTTCAGTAATCCACATGGTCACACTCATATAAAGAATGTTTGTCGAATTCGTGATGCATGTAACGTGTTCGGAATACGGAAAGTCTTATTGAATAAGCAATATAAATTACATGTCTATTGGGTAGAACTCGCTCCAAGAGAAGTTTTCTGCGAAAACTGCTTCATTTTTGAAACTGGCGTTTGGAAAACGCTGCAAAATCTGAGAAAATACTTCTAAGTATCAATATTCAAACTATTGTGATGAAAGTTCGGTAATCCACATGTTAACATATCTGTAGTGTATATTTGTCGAATCCATTATGCATGTAGCATGTCCGGAACACGGGATTTCATGGCCAGGGAGTTTATGTAAATTACATTTCTCTTGGTTAGAAATCACTCCAAGAGATTTTTCCTGAGAAATCTGCCTGATTTTCAAATCTGGCATTAGGAAAACACTGCGAACTGAGATGAATAGATTCACGGTGTAAATATGCCTTGTAGTGTGAATGAAAGTTCACTTATCCGCATGCTATAAACTCTGTAGTGAATATTTGTCGAATCCGAGATACATGAAGAGTGTACGCAACACAGCATATCACGGTGAGCGAATCTATGTAAAATAGATGTTTCTTCGGTAGAACTCGCTCCAAGAGCTTTTTCTGCGAATTCTGCCTCATTTTCAAAACTGGCATTAGGAAAAACTTTCCAAATAATTGAAAATATTCAAAGTGTCATTATGGCTTTTATGGTGGATGAAAGTTCGTTAATCCTTATGATAACGACTCTGTAGTGAATATTTGTCGAATCCGTGATGCATGTATATTTTTCGGAACACGAAATTTCACGATGATGTGTTCTATGTAAATTGCATGTCTATTGGGTAGAACTCGCTCCAAGAGGATTTTTCTGCGAAAACTGCATGATTTAAAAACTGACATTAGGAGAAATCTATTAAATCAAAAAAATAAAATTCTATGAATAAATATGCATTGTAAGGTGGATGAAAGTTCGGTAATACACATGTTCACAACTCATTAAAGAATGTTTATCGAATCCGTGATGCATGTAACGTGTTCAGAACACGGAATGTCACGGTGAGTGAAACTAGGTAAATTACATATCTTTTGGGTAGAACTCGCTCCAAGAGCATTTTCCTGACAAATCTGCCTCATTTTCAAACCTGGCATTAAAACTAACCTGTGAAATCTCAGAAAATTCTTCAAAGTGTCAGTAAGCCATGTATGGTGGATGAAAGTGCTGTAATCCACTTGCTAACAACTCTGTAGTGAATAATTGTCGACTCCGAGATGCATGTAGCGTGTTCGGAACACGGAATTTCACAGTGAGCGAATCCATGTAAATTACATGTCTATTGTTTTGAACCCGCTCTTAGAGGTTTTTGCCATGAAATCTGCCTCAGTTTCGAAACTGGCGTTTAGAAAACTCTGTGAAATCAGAGAAAATGCTTCTAAGCATCAATATGCCTTGTATTGTGATTAAAGTACTGTAATCCACATGCAAACAACCCTGTAGTGTATATTGTCGAATCCTATCTGCATGTAGCATGTTCGAAACACGGAATTTCACTGCAGGAGAATTTATGTAATTTACATATCTATTGGGTAGAACACGCTCCAACAGTTTTTTCCTTAGGAAACTGCCTGATTTTTGAAACTGCTATTAGGAAAAAGCTGCAAACTAAGAGTTAAAGTTTCTTGGTGTAAATATGCCTCATATTGTGGATGAAAGTTCTGTAATACACATGTACACAACTCATTAAAAATGTTTCTCAAATCCGTGATGTATATAGTGTGTTCGGAACACGGAATGTCACGTTGAAGGAAACTATGTAAATTACATATCTATTGGTGAGAACCCGCTCCAGGAGCATTTTACTGTAAAATCTACCTCTGTTTGGAAACTGGTGTTATGAAAACGCTGCAAAATCTGAGCAAATGCTTTAAGGTGACAATATGTCTTCAATGGTTTATTAAAGATGTGTAATTCACATTCTAAAAACTCAGCTGTGAATATTTGCTGAATCCAATGTGCACGTTACTTTTTCAGAACACGGAATGTTCCGGTGACGGTATCTATGAAAATGGGATGTCTATTGGATCGAACATGCAGCAAGAGAATTTTTATGCGTAAACTGCCTGATTTTGGTAACTGACGTAAGGAAAAATCTGCGAAATCTAAGTAAATATTTCTAGGTGTAAATATGCCTTGTATTGTGTTTGAAACATCGGTAATCCACATGCTCAAGGTCAATAAATAATGTTTGTCGAAGCCGTGATTAATGTAACGTTTTCGGAACATGGAATGTCTCGGTGAGTGAAACTCAGTAAATAACAATTTTACTGGATAGAACTCGCTTGAATTGAATTTTTCTGCGAAAATTTCATGATTTTCGAAACTTGATGTTAGGAAAAACCTGTGAAATCAGTGTAAATATTTCTAGGTGTAAATATGACATGTATGGTGGATGAAAATTCAGTAATCCACATGCTCACACTCATTAAAGAATGTTTGTCGAATTCGTGATGCATGAAACGTGTTCGGAATACGGAAAGTCTTATTGAAGGAAACAATATAAATTACATGTCTATTGGGTACAACTCGCTTGAAGAGAGTTTTTCTGAGAAATGTGACTCAATTTCAAAACTGCCATTAGGAGATCCCTGTGAAATCTGAGAAAATGCTTCTAAGTGTCAATATGCCTTGAATGGTGAATGAAATTCTGGTAATCCAAATGTTAATAACAGTGTAGAAATTATTTTTCAAACCGTGATTCATGGAGCACTTTTGGAAAAAAGAATTTCACCGTAATGAAACAATATAAATTACAATTCTATTGGGTAGAACTAGCTAGAATAGAATTTTTCTGCGAAAATTGCATGATTATCGAATCTGAAGTTTGGAGAAAGCTTCAAACTGAGAGTAAATATTTCTAGCTGTAAATATGCCTTTATGATGGAAGAAAGTTTGGTAATGCACATTTTCACAACATATAAAAGAATGTTTTTCTAATCCATGATGCATATACCGTGTTCAGAACGTGGAATTTCACGGTGATTGAAACAATGTAAATTACTTCTCTATTGGGTAGAACTCGCTCCAAGAGAATTATTATGCGAAAAATGCTGCATTTTTGAAACTGGCGTTTGGAAAACACTGCAAAATCTGAGAAAATACTTCTAAGTATCAATATTCAATCTATTGTGATGAAAGTTCGGTAATCCTCATGCTAACATATCTGTAGTGTATATTTGTCGAATCCATTATGCATGTAGCATGTCCGGAACACGGGATTTCATGGCCAGGGAGTTTATGTAAATTACAGTTCTCTTGGTTAGAAATCACTCCAAGAGATTTTTCCAGAGAAATCTGCCTGAATTTCAAATCTGGCATTAGGAAAACACTGCGAACTGAGATGAATAGATTCACGGTGTAAATATGCCTTGTAGGGTGGATGAAACTTCACTTATCCGCATGCTAAAAACTCTGTAGTGAATATTTGTCGAATCCGAGATACATGAAGAGTGTACGCAACACAGCATATCACGGTGAGCGAATCTATGTAAAATACATGTCTCTTCGGTAGAACTCGCTCCAAGAGCTTTTTCTGCGAATTCTGCCTCATTTTCAAAACTGGCATTAGGAAAAACTTTCCAAATAATTGAAAATATTCAAAGTGTCATTATGGCTTTTATGGTGGATGAAAGTTCGTTAATCCTTATGCTAACGACTCTGTAGTGAATATTTGTCGAATCCGTGATGCATGTATCTTTTTCGGAACACGAAATTTCACGATGATGTGTTCTATGTAAATTGCATGTCTATTGGGTAGAACTCGCTCCAAGAGGATTTTTCTGCGAAAACTGCATGATTTAAAAACTGACATTAGGAGAAATCTATTAAATCAAAAAAATAAAATTCTATGAATAAATATGCATTGTAAGGTGGATGAAAGTTCGGTAATACACATGTTCACAACTCATTAAAGAATGTTTATCGAATCCGTGATGCATGTAACGTGTTCAGAACACGGAATGTCACGGTGAGTGAAACTAGGTAAATTACATATCTTTTGGGTAGAACTCGCTCCAAGAGCATTTTCCTGCCAAATCTGCCTCATTTTGAAACCTGGCATTAAAACTAACCTGTGAAATCTCAGAAAATTCTTCAAAGTGTCAGTAAGCCATGTATGGTGGATGAAAGTGCTGTAATCCACTTGCTAACAACTCTGTAGTGAATATTTGTGGAATTCGAGAAGCATGTAGTGTGTTCGGAACACGGAAATTCACGGTGAGCGAATCTACCTAAATTACATGTCTATTGTTATGAACACGCTCCAAGAGTTTTTTGCCTTGAAATCTGCCTCAGTTTCGAAACTGGCGTTTGGAAAGCTCTGTGAAATAAGAGAAAATGCTTCTAAGCATCAATATGCCTTTTATTGTGATGAAAGTCCTGTAATCCACATGCAAAAAACTCTGTAGTGTATTTTGTCGAATCCTATCTGCATGTAGCGTGTTTGAAACATGGAATTTCACAGCAGGAGAATCTATGTAATTTACATATCTATTGGGTAGAACACGCTCCAACAGTTTTTTCCTTAGGAAACTGCCTGATTTTTGAAACTGCTATAAGGAAAAAGCTGCAAACTAAGGGTTAAATTTTCTAGGTGTAATTCTGCCTTGTATGGTGGATGAAAGTTCGGTAATACACATGTACACAACTCATTAAACATGTTTCTCAAACCAGTGACGTATGTAGTGTGTTCGGAACACGGAATGTCACGTTGAAGGAAACTATGTAAATTACATATCTATTGGTGAGAACCCGCTCCAGGAGCATTTTACTGTAAAATCTACCTCTGTTTGGAAACTGGTGTTATGAAAACGCTGCAAAATCTGAGCAAATGCTTTAAGGTGACAATATGTCTTCAATGGTTTATTAAAGATGTGTAATTCACATTCTAACAACTCAGCTGTGAAAATTTGCTGAATTTAAATGTGCACGTTACTTTTTCAGAACACGGAATGTTACGGTGACGGTATCTATGAAGAAGGGGTGTCTATTGGATCGAACATGCAGCAAGAGAATTTTTATGCGTAAACTGCCTGATTTTGGTAACTGACGTAAGGAAAAATCTGCGAAATCTAAGTAAATATTTCTAGGTGTAAATATGCCTTATATTGTTGTTGAAACTACGGTAATCCACATGCTCAAGGTCAATAAATAATGTTTGTCGAAGCTGTGATGAATGTAACGTTTTCGGAACATGGAATGTCTCGGTGAGTGAAACTCAGAAAATAACAATTCTACTGGATAGAACTCGCTTGAATTGAATTTTTCTGCGAAAATTTCATGATTTTCCAAACTGGATGTTAGGAAAAATCTGCGAAATCAGTATAACTAATTCCAGGTGTAAATATGCCTTGTATGGTGGATGAAAGTTCAGTAATCCACATGGTCACACTCATATAAAGAATGTTTGTCGAATTCGTGATGCATGTAACGTGTTCGGAATACGGAAAGTCTTATTGAATAAGCAATATAAATTACATGTCTATTGGGTAGAACTCGCTCCAAGAGAATTTTTCTGAGAAAACTGCTTCATTTTTGAAACTGGCGTTTGGAAAATGCTGCAAAATCTGAGAAAATACTTCTAAGTATCAATATTCAATCTTTTGTGATGAAAGTTCGGTAATCCACATGTTAACATATCTGTAGTGTATATTTGTCGAATCCATTATGCATGTAGCATGTCCGGAACACGGGATTTCATGGCCAGGGAGTTTATGTAAATTACATTTCTCTTGGTTAGAAATCACTCCAAGAGATTTTTCCTGAGAAATCTGCCTGATTTTCAAATCTGGCATTAGGAAAACACTGCGAACTGAGATGAATAGATTCACGGTTTAAATATGCCTTGTAGTGTGAATGAAAGTTCACTTATCCGCATGCTATAAACTCTGTAGTGAATATTTGTCGAATCCGAGATACATGAATCGTGTACGGAACACAGAATATCACGGTGAGCGAATCTATGTAAAATAAATGTCTCGGGTAGAACTCGCTCCAAGAGCTTTTTCTGCGAATTCTGCCTCATTTTCAAAACTGGCATTAGGAAAAAGTTTCCAAATAATTGAAAATATTCAAAGTGTCAATATGGCTTTTATGGTGGATGAAAGTTCGGTAATCCTTATGATAACGACTCTGTAGTGAATATTTGTCGAATCCGTGATGCATGTATCTTTTTCGGAACACGGAATTTCACGATGATGTGTTCTATGTAAATTGCATGTCTATTGGGTAGAACTCGCTCCAAGAGGATTTTTCTGCGAAAACTGCTTGATTTAAAAACTGACATTAGGAGAAATCTATTAAATCAGAAAAATAAAATTCTATGAATAAATATGCATTGTAAGGTGGATGAAAGTTCGGTAATACACATGTTCACAACTCATTAAAGAATGTTTATCGAATCCGTGATGCATGTAACGTGTTCAGAACACGGAATGTCACGGTGAGTGAAACTAGGTAAATTACATATCTTTTGGGTAGAACTCGCTCCAAGAGCATTTTTCTGCCAAATCTGCCTCATTTTGAAACCTGGCATTAAAACTAACCTGTGAAATCTCAGAAAATTCTTCAAAGTGTCAGTAAGCCATGTATGGTGGATGAAAGTGCTGTAATCCACTTGCTAACAACTCTGTAGTGAATATTTGTCGAATCCGAGATGCATGTAGCGTGTTCGGAACATGGAATTTCACAGTGAGCGAATCCATGTAGTTTACATGTCTATTGTTTTGAACCCGCTCTTAGAGGTTTTTGCCATGAAATCTGCCTCAGTTTCGAAACTGGCGTTTAGAAAACTCTGTGAAATCAGAGAAAATGCTTCTAAGCATCAATATGCCTTGTATTGTGATTAAAGTACTGTAATCCACATGCAAACAACCCTGTAGTGTATATTGTCGAATCCTATCTGCATGTAGCATGTTCGAAACACGGAATTTCACAGCAGGAGAATCTATGTAATTTACATATCTATTGGGTAGAACACGCTCCAACAGTTTTTTCCTTAGGAAACTGCCTGATTTTTGAAACTGCTATTAGGAAAAAGCTGCAAACTAAGGGTTAAAGTTTCTTGGTGTAAATATGCCTCGTATGGTGGATGAAAGTTCTGTAATACACATGTACACAACTCATTAAAAATGTTTCTCAAATCCGTGATGTATATAGTGTGTTCGGAACACGGAATGTCACGTTGAAGGAAACTATGTAAATTATATATCTATTGGTGAGAACCCGCTCCAGGAGCATTTTACTGTAAAATCTACCTCTGTTTGGAAACTGGTGTTATGAAAACGCTGCAAAATCTGAGCAAATGCTTTAAGGTGACAATATGTCTTCAATGGTTTATTAAAGATGTGTAATTCACATTCTAAAAACTCAGCTGTGAAAATTTGCTGAATCCAATGTGCACGTTACTTTTTCAGAACACGGAATGTTACGGTGACGGTATCTATGAAAATGGGATGTCTATTGGATCGAACATGCAACAAGAGAATTTTTATGCGTAAACTGCCTGATTTTGGTAACTGACGTAAGGAAAAATCTGCGAAATCTAAGTAAATATTTCTAGGTGTAAATATGCCTTGTATTGTGGTTGAAACATCGGTAATCCACATGCTCACGGTCATTAAATAATGTTTGTCGAAGCCGTGATTAATGTAACGTTTTCGGAACATGGAATGTCTCGGTGAGTGAAACTAAGAAAATAACAATTCTACTGGATAGAACTCGCTTGAATTGAATTTTTCTGCGAAAATTTCATGATTTTCGAAACTTGATGTTAGGAAAAACCTGCGAAATCAGTGTAACTATTTCTAGGTGTAAATATGCCTTGTATGGTAGATGAAAGTTTAGTAATCCACATGCTCACACTCATTAAAGAATGTTTGTCGAATTCGTGATGCATGTAACGTGTTCGGAATACGGAAAGTCTTATTGAAGTAAACAATATAAATTACATGTCTATTGGGTACAATTCGCTTGAAGAGAATTTTTCTGCGAAATGTGCCTCATTTTAAAAACTGCCATAAGGAGAACCCTGTGAAATCTGACAAAATGCTTCTACATGTCAATATGTCTTGAATGGTGAAAGAAAGTCCGGTAATCCACATGTTAATAACAGTGTAGTAATTATTTTTCAAACCGTGTTTCATGGAGAATTTTGGAAAATGGAATTTCACCATAATGAAACAATATAAATTAAAATTATATTGGGTAGAACTAGCTAGAATAGAATTTTTCTGCGAAAATTGCATGATTATCGAATCTGAAGTTTGGAGAAAGCTTCAAAATGAGAGTAAATATTTCTAGGTGTAAATATGCCTTTATGTTGGAAGAAAGTTCCTTAATCCAAATTTTCACAACATATTAAAGAATCTTTTTCTAATCCGTGATACATATACCGTGTTCAGAACGTGGAATTTCACGGTGATTGAAACAATGTAAATTACTTCTCTATTGGGTAGAACTCGCTCCAAGAGAATTTTTCTGCGAAAACTGCTTCATTTTTGAAAAAGGCGTTTAGAAAACGCTGCAAAATCTGAGAAAATACTTCTAAGTATCAATATTCAATCTATTGTGATGAAAGTTCGGTAATCCACATGCTAAGAAATGTGTAGTGAATATTTGTCGAATCCATTATGCATGTAGCATATCCGGAACACGGGATTTCATGGCCAGGGAGTTTATGTAAATTACATTTCTCTTGGTTAGAAATCACTCCAAGAGATTTTTCCAGAGAAATCTGCCTGATTTTCTAATCTGGCATTAGGAAAACACTGCGAACTGAGATGAATAGATTCACGGTGTAAATATGCCTTGTAGGGTGGATGAAAGTTCACTTATCCGCATGCTATAAACTCTGTAGTGAATATTTGTCGAATCCGAGATACATGAATCGTGTACGGAACACAGAATATCACGGTGAGTGAATCTATGTAAAATACAGGTCTCTTGGGTAGAACTCGCTCCAAGAGTTTTTTCTGCGAATTCTGCCTCATTTTCAAAACTGGCATTAGGAAAAAGTTTCCAAATAATTGAAAAAATTCAAAGTGTCAATATGGCTTTTATGGTGGATGAAAGTTCGGTAATCCTTATGCTAACGATTCTGAAGTGAATATTTGTCGAATCCGTGATGCATGTAGCTTTTTCGGAACACGGAATTTCACGATGATGGGTTCTATGTAAATTGCATGTCTATTGGGTAGAACTCGCTCTAAGAGGATTTTTCTGTGAAAACTGCATGATTTAAAAACTGACATTAGGAGAAATCTATAAAATCAGAAAAATAAAATTCTATGAATAAATATGCATTGTAAGGTGGATGAAAGTTCGGTAATACACATGTTCACAACTCATTAAAGAATGTTTTTCTAATCCGTGATGCATATACCGTGTTCAGAACGTGGAATTTCACGGTGATTGAAACAATGTAAATTACTTCTCTATTGGGTAGAACTCGCTCCAAGAGTATTATTATGCGAAAAATGCTGCATTTTTGAAACTGGCGTTTGGAAAACACTGCAAAATCTGAGAAAATACTTCTAAATATCAATATTCAATCTATTGTGATGAAAGTTCGGTAATCCTCATGCTAACATATCTGTAGTGTATATTTGTCGAATCCATTATGCATGTAGCATGTCCGGAACACGGGATTTCATGGCCAGGGAGTTTATGTAAATTACAGTTCTCTTGGTTAGAAATCACTCCAAGAGATTTTTCCAGAGAAATCTGCCTGAATTTCAAATCTGGCATTAGGAAAACACTGCGAACTGTGATGAATAGATTCTTGGTGTAAATATGCCTTGTAGGGTGGATGAAACTTCACTTATCCGCATGCTAAAAACTCTGTAGTGAATATTTGTCGAATCCGAGATACATGAAGAGTGTACGCAACACAGCATATCACGGTGAGCGAATCTATGAAAAATAGATGTCTCTTCGGTAGAACTCGCTCCAAGAGCTTTTACTGCGAATTCTGCCTCATTTTCAAAACTGGCATTAGGAAATACTTTCCAAATAATTGGAAATATTCAAAGTGTCATTATGGCTTTTATGGTGGATGAAAGTTCGTTAATCCTTATGCTAACGACTCTGTAGTGAATATTTGTCGAAACCGTGATGCATGTATCTTTTTCGGAACACGAAATTTCACGATGATGTGTTCTATGTAAATTGCATGTCTATTGGGTAGAACTCGCTCCAAGAGGATTTTTCTGCGAAAACTGCTTGATTTAAAAACTGACATTAGGAGAAATCTATTAAATCAAAAAAATAAAATTCTATGAATAAATATGCATTGTAAGGTGGATGAAAGTTCGGTAATACACATGTTCACAACTCATTAAAGAATGTTTATCGAATCCGTGATGTATGTAACGTGTTCAGAACGCGGAATGTCACGGTGAGTGAAACTAGGTAAATTACATATCTTTTGGGTAGAACTCGCTCCAAGAGCATTTTCCTGCCAAATCTGCCTCATTTTGAAACCTGGCATTAAAACTAACCTGTGAAATCTCAGAAAATTCTTCAAAGTGTCAGTAAGCCATGTATGGTGGATGAAAGTGCTGTAATCCACTTGCTAACAACTCTGTAGTGAATATTTGTGGAATTCGAGAAGCATGTAGCGTGTTCGGAACACGGAAATTCACGGTGAGCGAATCTACCTAAATTACATGTCTATTGTTATGAACACGCTCCAAGAGTTTTTTGCCGTGAAATCTGCCTCAGTTTCGAAACTGGCGTTTGGAAAGCTCTGTGAAATAAGAGAAAATGCTTCTAAGCATCAATATGCCTTTTATTGTGATGAAAGTCCTGTAATCCACATGCAAACAACTCTGTAGTGTATTTTGTCGAATCCTATCTGCATGTAGCGTGTTTGAAACACGGAATTTCACAGCAGGAGAATCTATGTAATTTACATATCTATTGGGTAGAACACGCTCCAACAGTTTTTTCCTTAGGAAACTGCCTGATTTTTGAAACTGCTATAAGGAAAAAGCTGCAAACTAAGGGTTAAATTTTCTAGGTGTAATTCTGCCTTGTATGGTGGATGAAAGTTCGGTAATACACATGTACACAACTCATTAAACATGTTTCTCAAACCAGTGATGTATGTAGTGTGTTCGGAACACGGAATGTCACGTTGAAGGAAACTATGTAAATTACATATCTATTGGTGAGAACCCGCTCCAGGAGCATTTTACTGTAAAATCTACCTCTGTTTGGAAACTGGTGTTATGAAAACGCTGCAAAATCTGAGCAAATGCTTTAAGGTGACAATATGTCTTCAATGGTTTATTAAAGATGTGTAATTCACATTCTAACAACTCAGCTGTGAATATTTGCTGAATCCAATGTGCACGTTACTTTTTCAGAACACGGAATGTTACGGTGACGGTATCTATGAAAATGGGATGTCTATTGGATCGAACATGCAGCAAGAGAATTTTTATGCGTAAACTGCCTGATTTTGGTTACTGACGTAAGGAAAAATCTGCGAAATCTAAGTAAATATTTCTAGGTGTAAATATGCCTTATATTGTTGTTGAAACTACGGTAATCCACATGCTCAAGGTCAATAAATAATGTTTGTCGAAGCTGTGATGAATGTAACGTTTTCGGAACATGGAATGTCTCGGTGAGTGAAACTCAGAAAATAACAATTCTACTGGATAGAACTCGCTTGAATTGAATTTTTCTGCGAAAATTTCATGATTTTCCAAACTGGATGTTAGGAAAAATCTGCGAAATCAGTATAACTAATTCCAGGTGTAAATATGCCTTGTATGGTGGATGAAAGTTCAGTAATCCACATGGTCACACTCATATAAAGAATGTTTGTCGAATTCGTGATGCATGTAACGTGTTCGGAATACGGAAAGTCTTATTGAATAAGCAATATAAATTACAAGTCTATTGGGTAGAACTCGCTCCAAGAGAAGTTTTCTGCGAAAACTGCTTCATTTTTGAAACTGGCGTTTGGAAAACGCTGCAAAATCTGAGAAAATACTTCTAAGTATCAATATTCAAACTATTGTGATGAAAGTTCGGTAATCCACATGTTAACATATCTGTAGTGTATATTTGTCGAATCCATTATGCATGTAGCATGTCCGGAACACGGGATTTCATGGCCAGGGAGTTTATGTAAATTACATTTCTCTTGGTTAGAAATCACTCCAAGAGATTTTTCCTGAGAAATCTGCCTGATTTTCAAATCTGGCATTAGGAAAACACTGCGAACTGAGATGAATAGATTCACGGTGTAAATATGCCTTGTAGTGTGAATGAAAGTTCACTTATCTGCATGCTATAAACTCTGTAGTGAATATTTGTCGAATCCGAGATACATGAAGAGTGTACGCAACACAGCATATCACGGTGAGCGAATCTATGTAAAATAGATGTCTCTTCGGTAGAACTCGCTCCAAGAGCTTTTTCTGCGAATTCTGCCTCATTTTCAAAACTGGCATTAGGAAAAACTTTCCAAATAATTGAAAATATTCAAAGTGTCATTATGGCATTTATGGTGGATGAAAGTTCGTTAATCCTTATGATAACGACTCTGTAGTGAATATTTGTCGAATCCGTGATGCATGTATATTTTTCGGAACACGAAATTTCACGATGATGTGTTCTATGTAAATTGCATGTCTATTGGGTAGAACTCGCTCCAAGAGGATTTTTCTGCGAAAACTGCATGATTTAAAAACTGACATTAGGAGAAATCTATTAAATCAAAAAAATAAAATTCTATGAATAAATATGCATTGTAAGGTGGATGAAAGTTCGGTAATACACATGTTCACAACTCATTAAAGAATGTTTATCGAATCCGTGATGCATGTAACGTGTTCAGAACACGGAATGTCACGGTGAGTGAAACTAGGTAAATTACATATCTTTTGGGTAGAACTCGCTCCAAGAGCATTTTCCTGACAAATCTGCCTCATTTTCAAACCTGGCATTAAAACTAACCTGTGAAATCTCAGAAAATTCTTCAAAGTGTCAGTAAGCCATGTATGGTGGATGAAAGTGCTGTAATCCACTTGCTAACAACTCTGTAGTGAATAATTGTCGACTCCGAGATGCATGTAGCGTGTTCGGAACACGGAATTTCACAGTGAGCGAATCCATGTAAATTACATGTCTATTGTTTTGAACCCGCTCTTAGAGGTTTTTGCCATGAAATCTGCCTCAGTTTCGAAACTGGCGTTTAGAAAACTCTGTGAAATCAGAGAAAATGCTTCTAAGCATCAATATGCCTTGTATTGTGATTAAAGTACTGTAATCCACATGCAAACAACCCTGTAGTGTATATTGTCGAATCCTATCTGCATGTAGCATGTTCGAAACACGGAATTTCACTGCAGGAGAATTTATGTAATTTACATATCTATTGGGTAGAACACGCTCCAACAGTTTTTTCCTTAGGAAACTGCCTGATTTTTGAAACTGCTATTAGGAAAAAGCTGCAAACTAAGAGTTAAAGTTTCTTGGTGTAAATATGCCTCATATTGTGGATGAAAGTTCTGTAATACACATGTACACAACTCATTAAAAATGTTTCTCAAATCCGTGATGTATATAGTGTGTTCGGAACACGGAATGTCACGTTGAAGGAAACTATGTAAATTACATATCTATTGGTGAGAACCCGCTCCAGGAGCATTTTACTGTAAAATCTACCTCTGTTTGGAAACTGGTGTTATGAAAACGCTGCAAAATCTGAGCAAATGCTTTAAGGTGACAATATGTCTTCAATGGTTTATTAAAGATGTGTAATTCACATTCTAAAAACTCAGCTGTGAATATTTGCTGAATCCAATGTGCACGTTACTTTTTCAGAACACAGAATGTTACGGTGACGGTATCTATGAAAATGGGATGTCTATTGGATCGAACATGCAGCAAGAGAATTTTTATGCGTAAACTGCCTGATTTTGGTAACTGACGTAAGGAAAAATCTGCGAAATCTAAGTAAATATTTCTAGGTGTAAATATGCCTTGTATTGTGTTTGAAACATCGGTAATCCACATGCTCAAGGTCAATAAATAATGTTTGTCGAAGCCGTGATTAATGTAACGTTTTCGGAACATGGAATGTCTCGGTGAGTGAAACTCAGTAAATAACAATTCTACTGGATAGAACTCGCTTGAATTGAATTTTTCTGCGAAAATTTCATGATTTTTGAAACTTGATGTTAGGAAAACCCTGTGAAATCAGTGTAACTATTTCTAGGTGTAAATATGCCATGTATGGTGGATGAAAATTCAGTAATCCACATGCTCACACTCATTAAAGAATGTTTGTCGAATTCGTGATGCATGTAACGTGTTTGGAATACGGAAAGTCTTATTGAAGTAAACAATATAAGTTACATGTCTATTGGGTACAATTCGCTTGAAGAGAATTTTTCTGCGAAATGTGCTTCATTTTCAAAACTGCCATAAGGAGAACCCTGTGAAATCTGACAAAATGCTTCTACGTGTCAATATGTCTTGAATGGTGAAAGAAAGTCCGGTAATCCACATGTTAATAACAGTGTAGTAATTATTTTTCAAACCGTGTTTCATGGAGAACTTTTGGAAAATGGAATTTCACCATAATGAAACAATATAAAGTAAAATTCTATTGGGTAGAACTAGCTAGAATAGAATTTTTCTGCAAAAATTGCATGATTATCGAATCTGAAGTTTGGAGAAAGCTTCAAAATGAGAGTAAATATTTCTAGGTGTAAATATGCCTTTATGTTGGAAGAAAGTTCCGTAATACAAATTTTCACAACATATTAAAGAATCTTTTTCTAATCCGTGATACATATACCGTGTTCAGAACGTGGAATTTCACGGTGATTGAAACAATGTAAATTACTTCTCTATTGGGTAGAACTCGCTCCAAGAGAATTTTTCTGCGAAAACTGCTTCATTTTTGAAAAAGGCGTTTAGAAAACGCTGCAAAATCTGAGAAAATACTTCTAAGTATCAATATTCAATCTATTGTGATGAAAGTTCGGTAATCCACATGCTAAGAAATGTGTAGTGAATATTTGTCGAATCCATTATGCATGTAGCATATCCGGAACACGGGATTTCATGGCCAGGGAGTTTATGTAAATTACATTTCTCTTGGTTACAAATCACTCCAAGATTTTTTTCCTGATAAATCTGCCTGATTTTCAAAACTGGCGTTAGGAAAACCCTGCGAACTGAAATGAATAGATTCTCTGTGTAAATATGCCTTGTAGGGAGGATGAAATTTCAGTAATCCGCATGCTAACAACTCTGTAGTGAATATTTGTCGAATCCGAGATACATGAAGCGTGTTCATAACACAGAATATCCCACTGAGCGAGTCTATGTAAAATACATGTTTCTTGGGTAGAACTCGCTCCAAGAGTTTTTCTGTGAATTCTACCTCATTTTCAAAACTCGCATTAGGAAAAAGTTTTCAAATATGAGAAAATGCTTCAAAGTGTCAATATGGCTTTTATGGTGGATGAAAGTTTGGTAATCCTTATGCTAACGACTCTGTAGTGAATATATTTCGAATCCGTGATGCATGTAGCTTTTTCGGAACACGGAATTTCACGATGACGGGTTCTATGTAAATTGCATGTCTATTGGGTAGAACTCGCTCCAAGAGGATTTTTCTGCGAAAACTTCATGATTAAAAAACTGACATTAGGAGAAATCTACTTAATCAGAAAAAAATTTTCTTTGTATAAATATGCATTGTAAGGTGGATGAAAGTTCGCTAATACACATGTTCACAACTCATTAAAGAATGTTTGTCGAATCCGTGATGCATGTAACATGTTCAGAACACGGAATGTCACGGTGAGTGAAACTAGGTAAATTACATATCTTTTGGGTAGAACTCGCTCCAAGAGCATTTTCCTGCCAAATCTGCCTCATTTTCAAGCCAGGTATTAAAACTAACTTTCAAATCTCAGAAAATTCTTCAAAGTGCCAGTAAGCCATGTATGGTGGATGAAAGGGCTGTAATCCATTTGCTAACAACTGTGTAGTGAATATTTGTGGAATCCAAGAAGCATGTAGCGTGTTCAGAACACGGAAATTCACGGTGAGCGAATCTACCTAAATTACATGTCTATTGTTATGAACACGCTCCAAGAGTTTTTTGCCGTGAAATCTGCCTCAGTTTCGAAACTGGCGTTTGGAAAGCTCTGTGAAATAAGTGAAAATGCTTCTAAGCATCAATATGCCTTGTATTGTGATGAAAGTCCTGTAATCCACATGCAAACAACTCTGTAGTGTATTTTGTCGAATCCTATCTGCATGTAGCGTGTTTGAAACACGGAATTTCACAGCAGGAGAATCTATGTAATTTACATATCTATTGGGTAGAACACGCTCCAACAGTTTTTTCCTTAGGAAACTGCCTGATTTTTGAAACTGCTATAAGGAAAAAGCTGCAAACTAAGGGTTAAATTTTCTAGGTGTAAATATGCCTTGTATGGTGGATGAAAGTTCGGTAATTCACATGTACACAACTCATTAAACATGTTTCTCAAACCAGTGATGTATGTAGTGTGTTCGGAACACGGAATGTCACGTTGAAGGAAAGTATGTAAATTACATATCTATTGGTGAGAACCCGCTCCAGGAGCATTTTACTGTAAAATCTACCTCTGTTTGGAAACTGGTGTTATGAAAACGCTGCAAAATCTGAGCAAATGCTTTAAGGTGACAATATGTCTTCAATGGTTTATTAAAGATGTGTAATTCACATTCTAACAACTCAGCTGTGAAAATTTGCTGAATTTAAATGTGCACGTTACTTTTTCAGAACACGGAATGTTACGGTGACGGTATCTATGAAGAAGGGGTGTCTATTGGATCGAACATGCAGCAAGAGAATTTTTATGCGTAAACTGCCTGATTTTGGTAACTGACGTAAGGAAAAATCTGCGAAATCTAAGTAAATATTTCTAGGTGTAAATATGCCTTATATTGTTGTTGAAACTACGGTAATCCACATGCTCAAGGTCAATAAATAATGTTTGTCGAAGCTGTGATGAATGTAACGTTTTCGGAACATGGAATGTCTCGGTGAGTGAAACTCAGAAAATAACAATTCTACTGGATAGAACTCGCTTGAATTGAATTTTTCTGCGAAAATTTCATGATTTTCCAAACTGGATGTTAGGAAAAACCTGCGAAATCAGTATAACTAATTCTAGGTGTAAATATGCCTTGTATGGTGGATGAAAGTTCAGTAATCCACATGGTCACACTCATATAAAGAATGTTTGTCGAATTCGTGATGCATGTAACGTGTTCGGAATACGGAAAGTCTTATTGAAGTAAACAATATAAATTACATGTCTATTGGGTACAATTCGCTTGAAGAGAATTTTTCTGCGAAATGTGCCTCATTTTAACAACTGCCATAAGGAGAACCCTGTGAAATCTGACAAAATGCTTCTACGTGTCAATATGTCTTGAATGGTGAAAGAAAGTCCGGTAATCCACATGTTAATAACAGTGTAGTAATTATTTTTCAAACCGTGTTTCATGGAGAATTTTGGAAAATGGAATTTCACCATAATGAAACAATATAAATTAAAATTATATTGGGTAGAACTAGCTAGAATAGAATTTTTCTGCTAAAATTGCATGATTATCGAATCTGAAGTTTGGAGAAAGCTTCAAAATGAGAGTAAATATTTCTAGCTGTAAATATGCCTTTATGATGGAAGAAAGTTCGGTAATGCACATTTTCACAACATATAAAAGAATGTTTTTCTAATCCGTGATGCATATACCGTGTTCAGAACGTGGAATTTCACGGTGATTGAAACAATGTAAATTACTTCTCTATTGGGTAGAACTCGCTCCAAGAGAATTTTTCTGCGAAAACTGCTTCATTTTTGAAAAAGGCGTTTAGAAAACGCTGCAAAATCTGAGAAAATACTTCTAAGTATCAATATTCAATCTATTGTGATGAAAGTTCGGTAATCCACATGCTAAGAAATGTGTAGTGAATATTTGTCGAATCCATTATGCATGTAGCATATCCGGAACACGGGATTTCATGGCCAGGGAGTTTATGTAAATTACAGTTCTCTTGGTTAGAAATCACTCCAAGAGATTTTTCCTGAGAAATCTGCCTGATTTTCTAATCTGGCATTAGGAAAACACTGCGAACTGAGATGAATAGATTCACGGTGTAAATATGCCTTGTAGGGTGGATGTAAGTTCACTTATCCGCATGCTAAAAACTCTGTAGTGAATATTGTCGAATCCGAGATACATGAATCGTGTACGGAACACAGCATATCACGGTGAGCGAATCTATGTAAAATACAGTTCTCTTGGGTAGAACTCGCTCCAAGAGTTTTTTCTGCGAATTCTGCCTCATTTTCAAAACTGGCATTAGGAAAAATTTCCAAATAATTGAAAAAATTCAAAGTGTCAATATGGCTTTTATGGTGGATGAAAGTTCGGTAATCCTTATGCGAACGACTCTGAAGTGAATATTTGTCGAATCCGTGATGCATGTAGCTTTTTCGGAACACGGAATTTCACGATGATGGGTTCTATGTAAATTGCATGTCTATTGGGTAGAACTCGCTCCAAGAGGATTTTTCTGCGAAAACTGCATGATATAAAAACTGACATTAGGAGAAATCTATAAAATCAGAAAAATAAAATTCTATGAATAAATATGCATTGTAAGGTGGATGAAAGTTCGGTAATACACATGTTCACAACTCATTAAAGAATGTTTATCGAATCCGTGATGCATGAAACGTGTTCAGAACACGGAATGTCACGGTGAGTGAAACTAGGTAAATTACATATCTTTTGGGTAGAACTCGCTCCAAGAGCATTTTCCTGCCAAATCTGCCTCATTTTCATAAATGGCATTAAAACTAACCTGTGAAATCTCAGAAAATTCTTCAAAGTGTCAGTAAGCCATGTATGGTGGACGAAAGTGCTGTAATCCACTTGCTAACAACTCTGTAGTGAATATTTGTCAAATCCGAGATGCATGTAGCGTGTTCAGAACACGGAAATTCATGGTGAGCGAACCTATGTAAATTACATGTCTATTGTTTTGAACCCGCTCTTAGAGGTTTTTGCCATGAAATCTGCCTAAGTTTCGAAACTGGCGTTTAGAAAGTTCTGTGAAATCAGAGAAAATGCTTCTAAGCATCAATATGCCTTGTATTGTGATTAAAGTACTGTAATCCACATGCAACCAACTGTGTAGTGTATTTTGTCGAATCCTATCTGCATGTAGCGTGTTCGAAACACGGAATTTCACAGCAAGAGAATCTATGTAATTTACATATCTATTGGGTAGAACACGCTGAAACAGTTTTTCCTTAGGAAACTGCCTGATTTTTGAAACTGCTATTAGGGAAAAGCTGCAAACTAAGAGTTAAAGTTTCTTGGTGTAAATATGCCTCGTATGGTGGATGAAATTTCTGTAATACACATGTACACAACTCATTAAAAATGTTTCTCAAATCCGTGATGTATATAGTGTGTTCGGAACACGGAATGTCACGTTGAAGGAAACTATGTAAATTACATATCTATTGGTGAGAACCCCCTCCAGGAGCATTTTACTGTAAAATCTACCTCTGTTTGGAAACTGGTGTTATGAAAACGCTGCAAAATCTGAGCAAATGCTTTAAGGTGACAATATGTCTTCAATGGTTTATTAAAGATGTGTAATTCACATTCTAAAAACTCAGCTGTGAATATTTGCTGAATCCAATGTGCACGTTACTTTTTCAGAACACAGAATGTTACGGTGACGGTATCTATGAAAATGGGATGTCTATTGGATCGAACATGCAGCAAGAGAATTTTTATGCGTAAAATGCCTGATTTTGGTAACTGACGTAAGGAAAAATCTGCGAAATCTAAGTAAATATTTCTAGGTGTAAATATGCCTTGTATTGTGGTTGAAATATCGGTAATCCACATGCTCAAGGTCAATAAATAACGTTTGTCGAAGCCGTGATTAATGTAACTTTTTCGGAACATGGAATGTCTCGGTGAGTTAAACTCAGAAAATAACAATTCTACTGGATAGAACTGGTTTGAATTGAATTTTTCTGCGAAAATTTCATGATTTTCGAAACTTGATGTTAGGAAAACCTGCGAAATCAGTGTAACTATTTCTAGGTCTAAATATGCCATGTATGGTGGATGAAAATTCAGTAATCCACATGCTCACACTCATTAAAGAATGTTTGTCAAATTCGTGATGCATGTAACGTGTTCGGAATACGGAAAGTCTTATTGAAGGAAACAATATAAATTACATGTATATTGGGTACAACTCTCTTGAAGAGAATTTTTCTGCGAAATGTGACTCAATTTCAAAACTGCCATTAGGAGATCCCTGTGAAATCTGAGAAAATGCTTCTAAGTGTCAATATGCCTTGAATGGTGAATGAAAGTCCGGTAATCCACATGTTAATAACAGTGTAGTAATTATTTTTCAAACCGTGATTCATGGAGCACTTTTGGAAAACAGAATTTCACCGTAATGAAACAATATAAAGTAAAATTCTATTGGGTAGAACTAGCTAGAATAGAATTTTTCTGCGAAAATTGCATGATTATCGAATCTGAAGTTTGGAGAAAGCTTCAAAATGAGAGTAAATATTTCTAGCTGTAAATATGCCTTTATGATGGAAGAAAGTTGGGTAATGCACATTTTCACAACATATAAAAGAATGTTTTTCTAATCCGTGATGCATATACCGTGTTCAGAACGTGGAATTTCACGGTGATTGAAACAATGTAAATTACTTCTCTATTGGGTAGAACTCGCTCCAAGAGAATTATTATGCGAAAAATGCTGCATTTTTGAAACTGGCGTTTGGAAAACACTGCAAAATCTGAGAAAATACTTCTAAGTATCAATATTCAATCTATTGTGATGAAAGTTCTGTAATCCTCATGCTAACATATCTGTAGTGTATATTTGTCGAATCCATTATGCATGTAGCATGTCCGGAACACGGGATTTCATGGCCAGGGAGTTTATGTAAATTACAGTTCTCTTGGTTAGAAATCACTCCAAGAGATTTTTCCTGAGAAATCTGCCTGAATTTCAAATCTGGCATTAGGAAAACACTGCGAACTGAGATGAATAGATTCACGGTGTAAATATGCCTTGTAGGGTGGATGAAATTTCACTTATCCGCATGCTAAAAACTCTGTAGTGAATATTTGTCGAATCCGAGATACATGAAGAGTGTACGCAACACAGCATATCACGGTGAGCGAATCTATGTAAAATACATGTCTCTTCGGTAGAACTCGCTCCAAGAGCTTTTTCTGCGAATTCTGCCTCATTTTCAAAACTGGCATTAGGAAAAACTTTCCAAATAATTGAAAATATTCAAAGTGTCAATATGGTTTTTATGGTGGATGAATGTTCGGTAATCCTTATGCTAACGACTCTGTAGTGAATATTTGTCGAATACGTGATGCATGTATCTTTTTCGGAACACGGAATTTCACGATGACGGGTTCTATGTAAGTTGCATGTCTATTTGGTAGAACTCACTCCAAGAGGATTTTTCTGCGAAAACTGCATGATTAAAAAACTGACATTAGGATAAATCTGCTAAATAAGAAAAATAAAATTCTATGAATAAATATGCATTGTAAGGTGGATGAAAGTTCGGCAATACACATGTTCACAACTCATTAAAGAATGTTTGTCGAATCAGTGATGCATGTAACGTGTTCAGAACACGGAATGTCACGGTGAGTGAAACTAGGTAAATTACATATCTTTTGGGTAGAACTCGCTCCAAGAGCATTTTCCTGCCAAATCTGCCTCATTATCAAAAATGGCATTAAACTAATCTGTGAAATCTCAGAAAATTCTTCAAAGTGTCAGTAAGCCATGTATGGTGGATGAAAGTGCTGTAATCCACTTGCTAACAACTCTGTAGTGAATATTTGTCGAATCCGAGATGCATGTAGCGTGTTCGGAACACGGAATTTCACAGTGAGCGAATCCATGTAGATTACATTTTTATTGTTTTGAACCCGCTCTTAGAGGTTTTTGCCATGAAATCTGCCTCAGTTTCGAAACTGGCGTTTAGAAAGCACTGTGAAATCAGAGAAAATGCTTCTAAGCATCAATATGCCTTGTATTGTGATTAAAGTACTTTAATCCACATGCAAACAACCCTGTAGTTTATATTGTCGAATCCTTTCTGCATGTAGCATGTTCGAAACACGGAATTTCACAGCAGGAAAATCTATGTAATTTACATATCTATTGGGTAGAACACGCTCCAACAGTTTTTTCCTTAGGAAACTGCCTGATTTTTGAAACTGCTATTAGGAAAAAGCTGCAAACTAAGAGTTAAATTTTCTTGGTGTAAATATGCCTCGTATGGTGGATGAAAGTTCTGTAATACACATGTACACAACTCATTAAAAATGTTTCTCAAATCTGTGATGTATATAGTGTGTTCGGAACACGGAATGTCACGTTGAAGGAAACTATGTAAATTACATATCTATTGGTGAGAACCCGCTCCAGGAGCATTTTACTGTAAAATCTACCTCTGTTTGGAAACTGGTGTTATGAAAACGCTGCAAAATCTGAGCAAATTCTTTAAGGTGACAATATGTCTTCAATGGTTTATTAAAGATGTGTAATTCACATTCTAAAAACTCAGCTGTGAATATTTGCTGAATCCAATGTGCACGTTACTTTTTCAGAACACAGAATGTTACGGTGACGGTATCTATGAAAATGGGATGTCTATTGGATCGAACATGCAGCAAGAGAATTTTTATGCGTAAAATGCCTGATTTTGGTAACTGACGTAAGGAAAAATCTGCGAAATCTAAGTAAATATTTCTAGGTGTAAATATGCCTTGTATTGTGGTTGAAATATCGGTAATCCACATGCTCAAGGTCAATAAATAACGTTTGTCGAAGCCGTGATTAATGTAACTTTTTCGGAACATGGAATGTCTCGGTGAGTTAAACTCAGAAAATAACAATTCTACTGGATAGAACTGGTTTGAATTGAATTTTTCTGCGAAAATTTCATGATTTTCGAAACTTGATGTTAGGAAAACCTGCGAAATCAGTGTAACTATTTCTAGGTCTAAATATGCCATGTATGGTGGATGAAAATTCAGTAATCCACATGCTCACACTCATTAAAGAATGTTTGTCAAATTCGTGATGCATGTAACGTGTTCGGAATACGGAAAGTCTTATTGAAGGAAACAATATAAATTACATGTATATTGGGTACAACTCTCTTGAAGAGAATTTTTCTGCGAAATGTGACTCAATTTCAAAACTGCCATTAGGAGATCCCTGTGAAATCTGAGAAAATGCTTCTAAGTGTCAATATGCCTTGAATGGTGAATGAAAGTCCGGTAATCCACATGTTAATAACAGTGTAGTAATTATTTTTCAAACCGTGATTCATGGAGCACTTTTGGAAAACAGAATTTCACCGTAATGAAACAATATAAAGTAAAATTCTATTGGGTAGAACTAGCTAGAATAGAATTTTTCTGCGAAAATTGCATGATTATCGAATCTGAAGTTTGGAGAAAGCTTCAAAATGAGAGTAAATATTTCTAGCTGTAAATATGCCTTTATGATGGAAGAAAGTTCGGTAATGCACATTTTCACAACATATAAAAGAATGTTTTTCTAATCCGTGATGCATATACCGTGTTCAGAACGTGGAATTTCACGGTGATTGAAACAATGTAAATTACTTCTCTATTGGGTAGAACTCGCTCCAAGAGAATTTTTCTGCGAAAACTGCTTCATTTTTGAAAAAGGCGTTTAGAAAACGCTGCAAAATCTGAGAAAATACTTCTAAGTATCAATAATCAATCTATTGTGATGAAAGTTCGGTAATCCTCATGCTAACATATCTGTAGTGTATATTTGTCGAATCCATTATGCATGTAGCATGTCCGGAACACGGGATTTCATGGCCAGGGAGTTTATGTAAATTACAGTTCTCTTGGTTAGAAATCACTCCAAGAGATTTTTCCTGAGAAATCTGCCTGAATTTCAAATCTGGCATTAGGAAAACACTGCGAACTGAGATGAATAGATTCACGGTGTAAATATGCCTTGTAGGGTGGATGAAACTTCACTTATCCGCATGCTAAAAACTCTGTAGTGAATATTTGTCGAATCCGAGATACATGAAGAGTGTACGCAACACAGCATATCACGGTGAGCGAATCTATGTAAAATACATGTCTCTTCGGTAGAACTCGCTCCAAGAGCTTTTTCTGCGAATTCTGCCTCATTTTCAAAACTGGCATTAGGAAAAACTTTCCAAATAATTGAAAATATTCAAAGTGTCAATATGGTTTTTATGGTGGATGAATGTTCGGTAATCCTTATGCTAACGACTCTGTAGTGAATATTTGTCGAATACGTGATGCATGTATCTTTTTCGGAACACGGAATTTCACGATGACGGGTTCTATGTAAGTTGCATGTCTATTTGGTAGAACTCACTCCAAGAGGATTTTTCTGCGAAAACTGCATGATTAAAAAACTGACATTAGGATAAATCTGCTAAATAAGAAAAATAAAATTCTATGAATAAATATGCATTGTAAGGTGGATGAAAGTTCGGCAATACACATGTTCACAACTCATTAAAGAATGTTTGTCGAATCAGTGATGCATGTAACGTGTTCAGAACACGGAATGTCACGGTGAGTGAAACTAGGTAAATTACATATCTTTTGGGTAGAACTCGCTCCAAGAGCATTTTCCTGCCAAATCTGCCTCATTATCAAAAATGGCATTAAACTAATCTGTGAAATCTCAGAAAATTCTTCAAAGTGTCAGTAAGCCATGTATGGTGGATGAAAGTGCTGTAATCCACTTGCTAACAACTCTGTAGTGAATATTTGTCGAATCCGAGATGCATGTAGCGTGTTCGGAACACGGAATTTCACAGTGAGCGAATCCATGTAGATTACATTTTTATTGTTTTGAACCCGCTCTTAGAGGTTTTTGCCATGAAATCTGCCTCAGTTTCGAAACTGGCGTTTAGAAAGCTCTGTGAAATCAGAGAAAATGCTTCTAAGCATCAATATGCCTTGTATTGTGATTAAAGTACTTTAATCCACATGCAAACAACCCTGTAGTTTATATTGTCGAATCCTTTCTGCATGTAGCATGTTCGAAACACGGAATTTCACAGCAGGAAAATCTATGTAATTTACATATCTATTGGGTAGAACACGCTCCAACAGTTTTTTCCTTAGGAAACTGCCTGATTTTTGAAACTGCTATTAGGAAAAAGCTGCAAACTAAGAGTTAAATTTTCTTGGTGTAAATATGCCTCGTATGGTGGATGAAAGTTCTGTAATACACATGTACACAACTCATTAAAAATGTTTCTCAAATCTGTGATGTATATAGTGTGTTCGGAACACGGAATGTCACGTTGAAGGAAACTATGTAAATTACATATCTATTGGTGAGAACCCGCTCCAGGAGCATTTTACTGTAAAATCTACCTCTGTTTGGAAACTGGTGTTATGAAAACGCTGCAAAATCTGAGCAAATTCTTTAAGGTGACAATATGTCTTCAATGGTTTATTAAAGATGTGTAATTCACATTCTAAAAACTCAGCTGTGAATATTTGCTGAATCCAATGTGCACGTTACTTTATCAGAACACAGAATGTTACGGTGACGGTATCTATGAAAATGGGATGTCTATTGGATCGAACATGCAGCAAGAGAATTTTTATGCGTAAAATGCCTGATTTTGGTAACTGACGTAAGGAAAAATCTGCGAAATCTAAGTAAATATTTCTAGGTGTAAATATGCCTTGTATTGTGGTTGAAATATCGGTAATCCACATGCTCAAGGTCAATAAATAACGTTTCTCGAAGCCGTGATTAATGTAACTTTTTCGGAACATGGAATGTCTCGGTGAGTTAAACTCAGAAAATAACAATTCTACTGGATAGAACTGGTTTGAATTGAATTTTTCTGCGAAAATTTCATGATTTTCGAAACTTGATGTTAGGAAAACCTGCGAAATCAGTGTAACTATTTCTAGGTCTAAATATGCCATGTATGGTGGATGAAAATTCAGTAATCCACATGCTCACACTCATTAAAGAATGTTTGTCAAATTCGTGATGCATGTAACGTGTTCGGAATACGGAAAGTCTTATTGAAGGAAACAATATAAATTACATGTATATTGGGTACAACTCTCTTGAAGAGAATTTTTCTGCGAAATGTGACTCAATTTCAAAACTGCCATTAGGAGATCCCTGTGAAATCTGAGAAAATGCTTCTAAGTGTCAATATGCCTTGAATGGTGAATGAAAGTCCGGTAATCCACATGTTAATAACAGTGTAGTAATTATTTTTCAAACCGTGATTCATGGAGCACTTTTGGAAAACAGAATTTCACCGTAATGAAACAATATAAAGTAAAATTCTATTGGGTAGAACTAGCTAGAATAGAATTTTTCTGCGAAAATTGCATGATTATCGAATCTGAAGTTTGGAGAAAGCTTCAAAATGAGAGTAAATATTTCTAGCTGTAAATATGCCTTTATGATGGAAGAAAGTTCGGTAATGCACATTTTCACAACATATAAAAGAATGTTTTTCTAATCCGTGATGCATATACCGTGTTCAGAACGTGGAATTTCACGGTGATTGAAACAATGTAAATTACTTCTCTATTGGGTAGAACTCGCTCCAAGAGAATTTTTCTGCGAAAACTGCTTCATTTTTGAAAAAGGCGTTTAGAAAACGCTGCAAAATCTGAGAAAATACTTCTAAGTATCAATAATCAATCTATTGTGATGAAAGTTCGGTAATCCTCATGCTAACATATCTGTAGTGTATATTTGTCGAATCCATTATGCATGTAGCATGTCCGGAACACGGGATTTCATGGCCAGGGAGTTTATGTAAATTACAGTTCTCTTGGTTAGAAATCACTCCAAGAGATTTTTCCTGAGAAATCTGCCTGAATTTCAAATCTGGCATTAGGAAAACACTGCGAACTGAGATGAATAGATTCACGGTGTAAATATGCCTTGTAGGGTGGATGAAACTTCACTTATCCGCATGCTAAAAACTCTGTAGTGAATATTTGTCGAATCCGAGATACATGAAGAGTGTACGCAACACAGCATATCACGGTGAGCGAATCTATGTAAAATACATGTCTCTTCGGTAGAACTCGCTCCAAGAGCTTTTTCTGCGAATTCTGCCTCATTTTCAAAACTGGCATTAGGAAAAACTTTCCAAATAATTGAAAATATTCAAAGTGTCAATATGGTTTTTATGGTGGATGAATGTTCGGTAATCCTTATGCTAACGACTCTGTAGTGAATATTTGTCGAATACGTGATGCATGTATCTTTTTCGGAACACGGAATTTCACGATGACGGGTTCTATGTAAGTTGCATGTCTATTTGGTAGAACTCACTCCAAGAGGATTTTTCTGCGAAAACTGCATGATTAAAAAACTGACATTAGGATAAATCTGCTAAATAAGAAAAATAAAATTCTATGAATAAATATGCATTGTAAGGTGGATGAAAGTTCGGCAATACACATGTTCACAACTCATTAAAGAATGTTTGTCGAATCAGTGATGCATGTAACGTGTTCAGAACACGGAATGTCACGGTGAGTGAAACTAGGTAAATTACATATCTTTTGGGTAGAACTCGCTCCAAGAGCATTTTCCTGCCAAATCTGCCTCATTATCAAAAATGGCATTAAACTAATCTGTGAAATCTCAGAAAATTCTTCAAAGTGTCAGTAAGCCATGTATGGTGGATGAAAGTGCTGTAATCCACTTGCTAACAACTCTGTAGTGAATATTTGTCGAATCCGAGATGCATGTAGCGTGTTCGGAACACGGAATTTCACAGTGAGCGAATCCATGTAGATTACATTTTTATTGTTTTGAACCCGCTCTTAGAGGTTTTTGCCATGAAATCTGCCTCAGTTTCGAAACTGGCGTTTAGAAAGCTCTGTGAAATCAGAGAAAATGCTTCTAAGCATCAATATGCCTTGTATTGTGATTAAAGTACTGTAATCCACATGCAAACAACCCTGTAGTGTATATTGTCGAATCCTATCTGCATGTAGCATGTTCGAAACACGGAATTTCACAGCAGGAGATTCTATGTAATTTACATATCTATTGGGTAGAACACGCTCCAACAGTTTTTTCCTTAGGAAACTGCCTGATTTTTGAAACTGCTATTAGGAAAAAGCTGCAAACTAAGAGTTAAAGTTTCTTGGTGTAAATATGCCTCGTATGGTGGATGAAAGTTCTGTAATACACATGTACACAACTCATTAAAAATGTTTCTCAAATCTGTGATGTATATAGTGTGTTCGGATCACGGAATGTCACGTTGAAGGAAACTATGTAAATTACATATCTATTGGTGAGAACCCGCTCCAGGAGCATTTTACTGTAAAATCTACCTCTGTTTGGAAACTGGTGTTATGAAAACGCTGCAAAATCTGAGCAAATGCTTTAAGGTGACAATATGTCTTCAATGGTTTATTAAAGATGTGTAATTCACATTCTAAAAACTCAGCTGTGAATATTTGCTGAATCCAATGTGCATGTTACTTTTTCAGAACACGGAATGTTACGGTGACGGTATCTATGAAAATGGGATGTCTATTAGATCGAACATGCAGCAAGAGAATTTTTATGCGTAAACTGCCTGATTTTGGTAACTGACGTAAGGAAAAATCTGCAAAATCTAAGTAAATATTTCTAGGTGTAAATATGCCTTGTATTGTGGTTGAAATATCGGTAATCCACATGCTCAAGGTCAATAAATAACGTTTGTCGAAGCCGTGATTAATGTAACGTTTTCGGAACATGGAATGTCTCGGTGAGTGAAACTCAGAAAATAACAATTCTACTGGATAGAACTCGTTTGAATTGAATTTTTCTTCGAAAATTTCATGATTTTCGAAACTTGATGTTAGGAAAAACCTGCGAAATCAGTGTAACTATTTCTAGGTGTAAATATGCCATATATGGTGGATGAAAATTCAGTAATTTACATGCTCACACTCATTAAAGAATGTTTGTCGAATTCGTGATGCATGTAACGTGTTCGGAATACGGAAAGTCTTTTTGAAGGAAACAATATAAATTACATGTCTATTGGGTACAACTCGCTTGAAGAGAATTTTTCTGCGAAATGTGACTCAATTTCAAAACTGCCATTAGGAGATCCCTGTGAAATCTGAGAAAATGCTTCTAAGTGTCAATATGCCTTGAATGGTGAATGAAAGTCCGGTAATCCACATGTTAATAACAGTGTAGTAATTATTTTTCAAACCGTGATTCATGGAGCGCTTTTGGAAAATGGAATTTCACCGTAATGAAACAATATAAATTACAATTTTATTCGGTAGAACTAGCTAGAATAGAATTTTTCTGCGAAAATTGCATGATTATCGAATCTGAAGTTTGGAGAAAGCTTCAAAATGTGAGTAAATATTTCGAGCTGTAAATATGCCTTTATGATGGAAGAAAGTTCGGTAATGCACATTTTCACAACATATAATAGAATTTTTTTCTAATCCGTGATGCATATACCGTGTTCAGAACGTGGAATTTCACGGTGATTGAAACAATGTAAATTACTTCTCTATTGGGTAGAACTCGCTTCAAGAGAATTTTTATGCGAAAAATGCTGCATTTTTGAAACTGGCGTTTGGGAAACACTGCAAAATCTGAGAAAATACTTCTAAGTATCAATATTCAATCTATTGTGATGAAATTTCGGTAATCCTCATGCTAACATATCTGTAGTGTATATTTCTCGAATCCATTATGCATGTAGCATGTCCGAAACACGGAATTTCATGGCCAGGGAGTTTATGTAAATTACAGTTCTCTTGGTTAGAAATCACTCCAAGAGATTTTTCCTGAGAAATCTGCCTGAATTTCAAATCTGGCATTAGGAAAACACTGCGAACTGAGATGAATAGTTTCACGGTGTAAATATGCCTTGTAGGGTGGATGAAACTTCACTTATCCGCATGCTAAAAACTCTGTAGTGAATATTTGTCGAATCAGAGATACATGAAGATTGTACGCAACAAAGCATATCACGGTGAGCGAATCTATGTAAAATACATGTCTCTTGGGTAGAACTCGCTCCAAGAGCTTTTTCTGCGAATTCTGCCTCATTTTCAAAACTGGCATTAGGAAAAACTTTCCAAATAATTGAAAATATTCAAAGTGTCAATATAGTTTTTATGGTGGATGAATGTTCGGTAATCCTTATGCTAACGACTCTGTAGTGAATATTTGTCGAATACGTGATGCATGTATCTTTTTCGGAACACGGAATTTCACGATGACGGGTTCTATGTAAGTTGCATGTCTATTTGGTAGAACTCACTCCAAGAGGATTTTTCTGCGAAAACTGCATGATAAAAAAAACTGACATTAGGATAAATCTGCTAAATAAGAAAAATAAAATTCTATGAATAAATATGCATTGTAAGGTGGATGAAAGTTCGGCAATACACATGTTCACAACTCATTAAAGAATGTTTGTCGAATCAGTGATGCATGTAACGTGTTCAGAACACGGAATGTCACGGTGAGTTAAACTAGGTAAATTACATATCTTTTGAGTAGAACTCGCTCCAAGAGCATTTTCCTGCCAAATCTGCCTCATTATCAAAAATGGCATTAAACTAAACTGTGAAATCTCAGAAAATTCTTCAAAGTGTCAGTAAGCCATGTATGGTGGATGAAAGTGCTGTAATCCACTTGCTAACAACTCTGTAGTGAATATTTGTCGAATCCGAGATGCATGTAGCGTGTTCGGAACACGGAATTTCACGGTGAGCCAATCCATGTAGATTACATGTCTATTGTTTTGAACCCGCTCTTAGGGGTTTTTGCCATGAAATCTGCCTCAGTTTCAAAACTGGCGCTTAGAAAACTCTGTGAAATCAGAGAAAATGCTTCTAAGCATCAATATGCCTTGTATTGTGATTAAAGTACTGTAATCCACATGCAAACAACCCTGTAGTTTATATTGTCGAATCCTATCTGCATATAGCATGTTTGAAACACGGAATTTCACAGCAGGAGAATCTATGTAATTTACATATCTATTGGGTAGAACACGCTCCAACAGTTTTTTCCTTAGGAAACTGCCTGATATTTGAAACTGCTATTAGGAAAAAGCTGCAAACTAAGAGTTAAAGTTTCTTGGTGTAAATATGCCTCGTATGGTGGATGAAAGTTCTGTAATACACATGTACACAACTCATTAAAAATGTTTCTCAAATCCGTGATATATATAGTGTGTTCAGAACACGGAATGTCACGTTGAAGGAAACTATGTAAATTACATATCTATTGGTGAGAACCCGCTCCAGGAGCATTTTACTGTAAAATCTACCTCTGTTTGGAAACTGGTGTTATGAAAACGCTGCAATATCTGAGCAAATGCTTTAAGGTGACAATATGTCTTCAATGGTTTATTAAAGATGTGTAATTCACATTCTAAAAACTCAGCTGTGAATATTTGCTGAATCCAATGTGCACGTAACTTTTTCAGAACACAGAATGTTACGGTGACGGTATCTATGAAAATGGGATGTCTATTGGATCGAAAATGCAGCAAGAGAATTTTTATGCGTAAACTGCCTGATTTTGGTAAGTGACGTAAGGAAAAATCTGCGAAATCTAAGTAAATATTTCTAGGTGTAAATATGCGTTGTATTGAGGTTGAAACATCGGTAATCCTCATGCTCAAGATCAATAAATAACGTTTGTCGAAGCCGTGATTAATGTAACGTTTTCGGAACATGGAATGTCTCGGTGAGTGAAACTCAGAAAATAACAATTCTACTGGATAGAACTCGCTTGAATTGAATTTTTCTGCGAAAATTTCATGATTTTCGAAACTGAATGTTATGAAAAACCTGCGAAATCAGAATAAACACTTCTAGGTGCAAATATGCCTTTTATGGTGGATGAAAGTTCGGTAATCCACATGCTCCCACTCATTAAATAATGTTTGTCGAATTCATGATGCATGTAACGTGTTCGGAATACGGAAAGTCTTATTGAAGGAAACAATATAAATTACATATCTATTGGATACAACTCGCTTGAAGAGAATTTTTCTGCGAAATGTGACTCATTTTCAAAACTTCCATTAGGAGAACCCTGTGAAATCTGAGAAAATGCTTCTAAGTGTCAATATGCCTTGAATGGTGAATGAAAGTCCGGTAATCCACATGTTAATAACAGTGTAGTAATTATTTTTCAAACCGTGATTCATGGAGCGTTTTGGAAAACGGAATTTCACCATAATGAAACAATGTAAATTACAATTCTATTGGGTAGAACTAGCTAGAATAGAATTTTTCTGCGAAAATTGCATGATTATCGAATCTGAAGTTTGGAGAAAGCTTCAAAATGACAGTAAATATTTCTAGGTGTAAATATGACTTTATGATGGAAGAAAGTTCGGCAATCCACATTTTCACAGCATATTAAAGAATCTTATTCTAATCCGTGATGCATATACCGTGTTCAGAACGTGGAATTTCACGGTGATTGAAACAATGTAAATTACTTCTCTATTGGGTAGAACTCGCTCCAAGAGTATTTTTCTGCGAAAAATGCTTCATTTTTGAAACTGGCGTTTGGAAAACGCTGCAAAATCTGAGAAAATACTTCTAAATATCAATATTCAATCTATTGTGATGAAAGTTCGGTAATCCACATGCTAACACATCTGTAGTGAATATTTGTCGAATCCATTATGCATGTAGCATGTTCTGAACACGGGATTTCATGGCCAGGGAGTTTATGTAAATTACATTTCTCTTGGTTAGAAATCACTCCAAGAGATTTTTCCTGAGAAATCTGCCTGATTTTAAAAACTGGTGTTAGGAAAACACTGCAAACTCAGATGAATATATTCTCGGGGTAAATATGCCTTGTAGGGTGGATGAAAGTTCACTTATCCGCATGCTAACAACTCTGTAGTGAATATTTGTCGAATCCGAGATACATGAAGCGTGTTCGGAACACAGAATATTACGGTGAGCGAATCTATGTAAAGTACATATCTCTTGGGTAGAACTCGCTCCAAGAGCTTTTTCTGCGAATTCTGCCTCATTTGCAATACTGGCATTAGGAAAAAATTTCCAAATAATTGAAAATGCTTCAAAGTGTCAATATGGCTTTTATGGAGGATGAAAGTTCGGTAATAATTATGCTAATGACTCTGTAGTGAATATTCGTCGAATCCGTGATGCATGTAGCTTTTTCGGAACACGGAATTTCACGATGATGTGTTCTATGTAAATTGCATGTCTATTGGGTAGAACTCGCTCCAAGAGGATTTTTCTGTGAAAATTGGGTGATTTAAAAACTGACATTAGGAGAAATCTACTAAATCAGAAAAAACTTTCTATGTATAAATATGCATTGTAAGGTGGATGAAAGTTCGGTAATACACATGTTCACAACTCATTAAAGAATGTTTGTCGAATCCGTGATGCATGTAACGTGTTCAGAACACGGAATGTCACGGTGAGTGAAACTAGGTAAACTATATATCTTTTGGGTAGAACACGCTACAAGAGCATTTTCCTGCCAAATCTGCCTCATTATCAAACCTGGCATTAAAACTAAACTGTGAAATCTGAGAAAATTTTTCAAAGTGTCAGTAAGCCATGTATGGTGAATGAAAGAGCAGTAATCCTGTTGCTAACAACTCTGTTGTGAATATTTGTCGGATCCGAGAAGCATGTAGCTTGATCGGTACACGGAATTTCACGGTGAACGAATCCATGTAAATTACATGTCTATTGTTTTGGACCCCCTCCAAGAAGTTTTTGTCATGAAATCTGCCTCAGTTTCGAAAGTGGGATTTGGAAAGCTCTGTGAAATCAGAGAAAATTCTTCTAAGCCTCAATATGTCTTGTATTGTGATGAAAGTCCTGTAATCCACATGCAAACAACTCTGTAGTGTATTTTTGTCGAATTCTATCTGCATGTAGCGTGTTTGAAACACGGAATTTCACAGCGGGAGAATGTATGTAATTTACATATCTATTGGGTAGAACAAGCTCCAACAGTTTTTTCCTTAGGAAACTGCCTGATTTTTGAAACTGCGATAAGGAAATAGCTGCAAAATCAGAGTTAATGTTTCTAGGTGTAAATATGCCTTGTATGGTGGATGAAAGTTCTGTAATACACATTTACACAACTCATTAAAAATGTTTCTCAAATCCGTGATTTATATAGTGTGTTCGGAACAGGGAATGTCACGTTTAAGGAAACTATGTAAATTACATATCTATAGGTGAGTACCCACTCCAGGAGCATTTTACTGTAAAATCTACCTCTGTTTGGAAACTGGTGTTATGAAAACGCTGCAAAATCTGAGCAAAGGCTTTAACGTGACAATATGTCTTCAATGGTTTATTATATACGTGTAATTCACATTCTAACAACTCAGCTGTAAATATTTGTTGAATCCAATGAGCACGTAACTTTTTCGGAACACGGAATGTTATGGTGACGGTATCTATGAAAATGGGATGTCTATTGGATCGAACATGCAGCAAGAGAATTTTTCTGCGATAAATGCCTGATTTTCGTAACTGACGTTAGGAAAAATCTGCGAAATCTAAGTAAGTATTTCTAGGTGTAAATATGCCTTGTATTGTGGTTGAAACATCGGAAATCCACATGCTCTCTGTCATTAAATAATGTTTGTCGAAACCAAGATTAATGTAAAGTTTTCGTAACATGGAATGTCTCGGTGAGTGAAACTCGGAAAATAAAAATTCTACTGGATAGAACTCGCTTGAATTGAATTTTTCAGCGAAAATTTCATGATTTTCGAAACTGGATGTTAGGAAAAACCTGCGAAATCTGAATAAACACTTCTAGGTGTAAATATGCCTTGTATGGTGGATGAAAGTTCGGTAATCCACATGCTCCCACTCATTAAAGAATGTTTGCCGAATTCGTGATGCATGTAACGTGTTCGGAATACGGAATGTCATATTGAAGGAAACAATGTAAATTACATGTCTATTGGGTAGAACTCGCTTGAAGAGAATTTTTCTGCGAAATGTGCCTCATTGTCAAAACTGCCATTAGGAGAACCCTGTGAAATCTGAGAAAATGCTTCTAAGTGTCAATATGCCTTGAATGGTGAATGAAAGTCTGGTAATCCAAATGTTAATAACAGTGTAGTAATTATTTTTCAAACCGTGATTCATGGAGCTCTTTTGGAAAACGGAATTTCACCATAATGAAACAATGTAAATTACAATTCTATTGGGTAGAACTAGCTAGAATAGAATTTTTCTGCGAAAATTGCATGATTATCGAATCTGAAGTTTGGAGAAACTTTCAAAATGACAGTAAATATTTCTAGGCATAAATATGCCTTTATGATGGAAGAAAGTTCGGCAATCAACATTTTCACAACATATAAAAGAATCATTTTCTAATCCGTGATGCCTATACCATGTTCGGAACGTGGAATTTCACGGTGATTAAAACAATGTAAATTACTTCTCTATTGGGTAGAACTCGCTCCAAGAGAATTTTTCTGCGAAAAATGCTGCATTTTTGAAACTGGCGTTTGGAAAACACTGCAAAATCTGAGAAAATACTTCTAAGTATCAATATTCAATCTATTGTGATGAAATTTTGGTAATTCACATGCTAACAAATTTGTAGTGAATATTTGTTGAATCCATTATGAATGTATCATGTTCGGAACACGGGATTTCATGGCCAGGGAGTTTATGTAAATTATCTTTCTCTTGGTTTGAAATCACTCCAAGATTTTTTTCCTGAGAAATCTGCCTGATTTTCAAAACTGGCGTTAGGAAAACACTGCAAACTCAGATGAATAGATTCTTGGTGTAAATATGCCTTGTAGGGTGGATGAAAGTTCACTTATCCGCATGCTAACAACTCTGTAGTGAATATTTGTCGAATCCGTGATACATGAAACGTGTTCGGAACGCAGAATATCACGGTGAGCCAATCTATCTAAAAAACATGTCTCTTGGGTAGAACTCGCTCCAAGAGCTTTTTCTGCGAATTCTGCCTCATTTTCAAAACTGGCATTAGGAAAAAATTTCGAAATATGAGAAAATGCTTCAAAGTGTCAATATGGCTTTTATGGTGGATGAAAGTTCGGTAATCCTTATGCTAACGACTCTGTAGTGAATATTTGTCGAATCCGTGATGCATGTAGCTTTTTCGGAACATGGAATTTCACGATGACGGGTTGTATGTACATTGCATGTCTATTGGGTAGAACTCGCTCCAAGAGGATTTTTCTGTGAAAATTGGGTGATTTAAAAACTGACATTAGGAGAAATCTTCTAAATCAGAAAAAAATTTCTCTCTATAAATATGCATTGTAAGGTGGATGAAAGTTCGGCAATACACATGTTCACAACTCATTAAAGAATGTTTGTAGAATCCGTGATGCATGTAACGTGTTCAGAACACGGAAAGTCACGGTGAGTGAAACTAGGTAAATTACATATCTTTTGGATAGAATTCACTCCAAGAGCATTTTCCTGCCAAATCTGCCTCATTATCAAACCTGGCATTAAAACTAAACTGTGAAATCACAGAAAATTCTTCAAAGTGTCAGTAAGCCATGTATGGTGGATGAAAGTGCTGTAATCCACTTGCTAACAATTCTGTAGTGAATATTTGTCGAATCCGAGAAGCATGTAGCGTGTTCGGAACACGGAATTTCACAGTGAGCGAATCCATGTAAATTACATGTCTATTGTTTTGAACCCGCTCCAAGAGGTTTTTGCCGTGAAATCTGCCTCAGTTTTGGAACTGGTATTTGGAAAGCTCTGTGAAATCAGAGAAAATGCTTCTAAGCATCAATATGCCTTGTATTGTGAAGAAAGTCCTGTAATCCATATGCAAACAACTCTGTAGTGTATTTTGTCAAATCCTATCTGCATGTAGCTTGTTTGAAACACGGAATTTCACAGCAGGAGAATCTATGTAATTTACAGATCTATTGGGTAGAACACGCTCCAACAGTTTTTTCCTTAGAAAACTGCCTGATTTTTGAATCCGCTATTAGGAAAAAGCTGCAAACTAAGAGTTAAAGTTTCTAGGTGTAAATATGCCTTGTATGGTGGATGAAAGTTCTGTAATACACATGTACACAACTCATTAAAAATGTTTCTCAAATCTGTGATGTATATAGTGTGTTCGGAACACGGAATGTCACGTTGAAGGAAAGTATGTAAATTACATATCTTTTGGTGAGAACCCGCTCCAGGAGCATTTTACTGTAAAATATACCTCTGTTTGGAAACTGGTGTTATGAAAACGCTGCAAAATCTGAGCAAACGTTTTAAGGTGACAATATGTCTTCAATGGTTTATTAAAGATGTGTAATTCACATTCTAACAACTCAGCTGTGAATAGTTGCTGAATCCTATGTGCACGTTACTTTTTCAGAATACGGAATGTTACGGTGGCATTATCTATGAAAATGGGATGTCTATTGGGTCGAACATGCAGCAAGAGAATTTTTCTGCGAAAACTGCTTGATTTTCGTAAGTGATGTAAGGAAAAATCTGCGAAACCTAAGTAAATATTTCTAGGTGTGTATATGCATGGTATTGTGGTTGAAACATCGGTAATCCACATGCTCACGGTTATTAAATAATGTTTGTCGAAGCCGTGATGAATGTAACGTTTTCGGAACATGGAATGTCTCGGTGAGTGAAACTCAGAAAATAAAAATTCTACTGGATAGAACTCGCTTGAATTGAATTTTTCTGCGAACATTTCATGATTTTCGAAACTGGATGTTAGGAAAAACCTGCAAAATCAGAATAAAAACTTCTAGGTGCAAATATGCCTTGTATGGTGGATGAAAGTTCGGTAATCCACATGCTCCCACTCATTAAAAAATGTTTGCCGAATTCGTGATGCATGTAACTTGTTCGGAATACGGAATGTCATATTGAAGGAAACAATGTAAATTACATGTCTATTGGGTAGAACTCGCTTGAAGAGAATTTTTCTGCGAAATGTGCCTCATTTTCAAAACTGCCATTAGGAGATCCCTGTGAAATCTGAGAAAATGCTTCTAAGTGTCAATATGCCTTGAATGGTGAATGAAAGTCTGGTAATCCAAATGTTTATAACAGTGTAGTAATTATTTTTCAAACCGTGATTCATGGAGCTCTTTTGGAAAACGGAATTTCACCATAATGAAACAATGTAAATTACAATTCTATTGGGTAGAACTAGCTAGAATAGAATTTTTCTGCGAAAATTGCATGATTATCGAATCTGAAGTTTGGAGAAACTTTCAAAATGACAGTAAATATTTCTAGGTGTAAATATGCCTTTATGATGGAAGAAAGTTCGGCAATCAACATTTTCACAACATATAAAAGAATCATTTTCTAATCCGTGATGCCTATACCATGTTCGGAACGTGGAATTTCACGGTGATTAAAACAATGTAAATTACTTCTCTATTGGGTAGAACTCGCTCCAAGAGAATTTTTCTGCGAAAAATGCTGCATTTTTGAAACTGGCGTTTGGAAACCGATGCAAAATCTTGGAAAATACTTCTAAGTATCAATATTCAATCTATTGTGATAAAAGTTCGGTAATCCACATGCTAACAAATTGGTAGTGAATATTTGTTGAATCCATTATGCATGTATCATGTTCGGAACACGGGATTTCATGGCCAGGGAGTTTATGTAAATTACCTTTCTCTTGGTTAGAAATCACTCCAAGATTTTTTTCCTGAGAAATCTGCCTGATTTTCAAAACTGGCGTTAGGAAAACACTGCAAACTCAGATGAATAGATTCTTGGTGTAAATATGCCTTGTAGGGTGGATGAAAGTTCACTTATCCGCATGCTAACAACTCTGTAGTGAATATTTGTCGAATCCGTGATACATGAAGCGTGTTCGGAACGCAGAATATCACGGTGAGCGAATCTATGTAAAAAACATGTCTCTTGGGTAGAACTCGCTCCAAGAGCTTTTTCTGCGAATTCTGCCTCATTTTCAAAACTGGCATTAGGAAAAAATTTCGAAATATGAGAAAATGCTTCAAAGTGTCAATATGGCTTTTATGGTGGATGAAAGTTTGGTAATCCTTATGCTAACGACTCTGTAGTGAATATTTGTCAAATCCGGGATGCATGTAGCTTTTTCGGAACATGGAATTTCACGATGACGGGTTGTATGTAAATTGCATGTCTATTGGGTAGAACTCGCTCCAAGAGGATTTTTCTGTGAAAATTGGGTGATTTAAAAACTGACATTAGGAGAAATCTACTAAATCAGAAAAAAATTTCTCTCTATAAATATGCATTGTAAGGTGGATGAAAGTTCGGTAATACACATGTTCACAACTCATTAAAGAATGTTTGTAGAATCCGTGATGCATGTAACGTGTTCAGAACACGGAAAGTCACGGTGAGTGAAACTAGGTAAATTACATATCTTTTGGATAGAATTCACTCCAAGAGCATTTTCCGGCCAAATCTGCCTCATTATCAAACCTGGCATTAAAACTAAACTGTGAAATCTCAGAAAATTCTTCAAAGTGTCAGTAAGCCATGTATGGTGGATGAAAGTGTTGTAATCCACTTGCTAACAACTCTGTAGTGAATATTTGTCGAATCCGAGAAGCATGTAGCGTGTTCGGAACACGGAATTTCACGGTGAGCGAATCCATGTAAATTATATGTCTATTGTTTTGAACCCGCTCCAAGAGGTTTTTGCCGTGAAATCTGCCTCAGTTTTGGAACTGGTATTTGGAAAGCTCTGTGAAATCAGAGAAAATGCTTCTAAGCATCAATATGCCTTGTATTGTGATGAGAGTCCTGTAATCCATATGCAAACAACTCTGTAGTGTATTTTGTCGAATCCTATCTGCATGTAGCTTGTTTGAAACACGGAATTTCACAGCAGGAGAATCTATGTAATTTACATATCTATTGGGTAGAACACGCTCCAACAGTTTTTTCCTTAGGAAACTGCCTGATATTTGAATCCGCTATTAGGAAAAAGCTGCAAACTAAGAGTTAAAGTTTCTAGGTGTAAATATGCCTTGTATGGTGGATGAAAGTTCTGTAATACACATGTACACAACTCATTAAAAATGTTTCTCAAATACGTGATGTATAGAGTGTGTTCGGAACACGGAATGTCACGTTGAAGGAAAGTATGTAAATTACATATCTTTTGGTGAGAACCCGCTCCAGGAGCATTTTACTGTAAAATCTACCTCTGTTTGGAAACTGGTGTTATGAAAACGCTGCAAAATCTGAGCAATTGTTTTAAGGTGACAATATGTCTTCAATGGTTTATTAAAGATGTGTAATTCACATTCTAACAACTCAGCTGTGAATAGTTGCTGAATCCTATGTGCACGTTACTTTTTCAGAATACGGAATGTTACGGTGGCATTATCTATGAAAATGGGATGTCTATTGGGTCGAACATGCAGCAAGAGAATTTTTCTGCGAAAACTGCTTGATTTTCGTAAGTGATGTAAGGAAAAATCTGCGAAACCTAAGTAAATATTTCTAGGTGTATATATGCATTGTATTGTGGTTGAAACATCGGTAATCCACATGCTCACGGTTATTAAATAATGTTTGTCGAAGCCGTGATGAATGTAACGTTTTCGGAACATGGAAAGTCTCGGTGAGTGAAATTCAGAAAATAACAATTCTACTGGATAGAACTCGCTTGAATTGAATTTTTCTGCGAACATTTCATGATTTTCGAAACTGGATGTTAGGAAAAACCTGCAAAATCAGAATAAAAACTTCTAGGTGCAAATATGCCTTGTATGGTGGATGAAAGTTCGGTAATCCACATGCTCCCACTCATTAAAGAATGTTTGCCGAATTCGTGATGCATGTAACTTGTTCGGAATACGGAATGTCATATTGAAGGAAACAATGTAAATTACATGTCTATTGGGTAGAACTCGCTTGAAGAGAATTTTTCTGCGAAATGTGCCTCATTTTCAAAACTGCCATTAGGAGAACCCTGTGAAATCTGAGAAAATGCTTCTAAGTGTCAATATGCCTTGAATGGTGAATGAAAGTCTGGTAATCCAAATGTTAATAACAGTGTAGTAATTATTTTTCAAACCGTGATTCATGGAGCTCTTTTGGAAAACGGAATTTCACCATAATGAAACAATGTAAATTACAATTCTATTGGGTAGAACTAGCTAGAATAGAATTTTTCTGCGAAAATTGCATGATTATCGAATCTGAAGTTTGGAGAAACTTTCAAAATGACAGTAAATATTTCTAGGTGTAAATATGCCTTTATGATGGAAGAAAGTTCGGCAATCAACATTTTCACAACATATAAAAGAATCATTTTCTAATCCGTGATGCCTATACCATGTTCGGAACGTGGAATTTCACGGTGATTAAAACAATGTAAATTACTTCTCTATTGGGTAGAACTCGCTCCAAGAGAATTTTTCTGCGAAAAATGCTGCATTTTTGAAACTGGCGTTTGGAAACCGATGCAAAATCTTGGAAAATACTTCTAAGTATCAATATTCAATCTATTGTGATAAAAGTTCGGTAATCCACATGCTAACAAATTGGTAGTGAATATTTGTTGAATCCATTATGCATGTATCATGTTCGGAACACGGGATTTCATGGCCAGGGAGTTTATGTAAATTACCTTTCTCTTGGTTAGAAATCACTCCAAGATTTTTTTCCTGAGAAATCTGCCTGATTTTCAAAACTGGCGTTAGGAAAACACTGCAAACTCAGATGAATAGATTCTTGGTGTAAATATGCCTTGTAGGGTGGATGAAAGTTCACTTATCCGCATGCTAACAACTCTGTAGTGAATATTTGTCGAATCCGTGATACATGAAGCGTGTTCGGAACGCAGAATATCACGGTGAGCGAATCTATGTAAAAAACATGTCTCTTGGGTAGAACTCGCTCCAAGAGCTTTTTCTGCGAATTCTGCCTCATTTTCAAAACTGGCATTAGGAAAAAATTTCGAAATATGAGAAAATGCTTCAAAGTGTCAATATGGCTTTTATGGTGGATGAAAGTTCGGTAATCCTTATGCTAACGACTCTGTAGTGAATATTTGTCAAATCCGTGATGCATGTAGCTTTTTCGGAACATGGAATTTCACGATGACGGGTTGTATGTAAATTGCATGTCTATTGGGTAGAACTCGCTCCAAGAGGATTTTTCTGTGAAAATTGGGTGATTTAAAAACTGACATTAGGAGAAATCTACTAAATCAGAAAAAAATTTCTCTCTATAAATATGCATTGTAAGGTGGATGAAAGTTCGGTAATACACATGTTCACAACTCATTAAAGAATGTTTGTAGAATCCGTGATGCATGTAACGTGTTCAGAACACGGAAAGTCACGGTGAGTGAAACGAGGAAAATTACATATCTTTTGGATAGAATTCACTCCAAGAGCATTTTCCTGCCAAATCTGCCTCATTATCAAACCTGGCATTAAAACTAAACTGTGAAATCTCAGAAAATTCTTCAAAGTGTCAGTAAGCCATGTATGGTGGATGAAAGTGCTGTAATCCACTTGCTAACAACTCTGTAGTGAATATTTGTCGAATCCGAGAAGCATGTAGCGTGTTCGGAACACGGAATTTCACGGTGAGCGAATCCATGTAAATTACATGTCTATTGTTTTGAACCCGCTCCAAGAGGTTTTTGCCGTGAAATCTGCCGCAGTTTAGAAACTGGTATTTGGAAAGCTCTGTGAAATCAGAGAAAATGCTTCTAAGCATCAATATGCCTTGTATTGTGAAGAAAGTCCTGTAATCCATATGCAAACAACTCTGTAGTGTATTTTGTCGAATCCTATCTGCATGTAGCTTGTTTGAAACACGGAATTTCACAGCAGGAGAATCTATGTAATTTACATATCTATTGGGTAGAACACGCTCCAACAGTTTTTTCCTTAGGACACTGCCTGATATTTGAATCCGCTATTAGGAAAAAGCTGCAAACTAAGAGTTAAAGTTTCTAGGTGTAAATATGCCTTGTATGGTGGATGAAAGTTCTGTAATACACATGTACACAACTCATTAAAAATGTTTCTCAAATACGTGATGTATAGAGTGTGTTCGGAACACGGAATGTCACGTTGAAGGAAAGTATGTAAATTACATATCTTGGTGAGAACCCGCTCCAGGAGCATTTTACTGTAAAATCTACCTCTGTTTGGAAACTGGTGTTATGAAAACGCTGCAAAATCTGAGCAAATGCTTTAAGGTGACAATATGTCTTCAATGGTTTATTAAAGATGTGTAATTCACATTCTAAAAACTCAGCTGTGAATATTTGCTGAATCCAATGTGCACGTTACTTTTTCAGAACACGGAATGTTACGGTGACGGTATCTATGAAAATGGGATGTCTATTGGATCGAACATGCAGCAAGAGAATTTTTATGCGTAAACTGTCTGATTTTGGTAACTGACGTAAGGAAAAATCTGCGAAATCTAAGTAAATATTTCTAGGTGTAAATATGCCTTGTATTGTGGTTGAAACATCGGTAATCCACATGCTCACGGTCATTAAATAATGTTTGTCGAAGCCGTGATTAATGTAACGTTTTCGGAACATGGAATGTCTCGGTGAGTGAAACTAAGAAAATAACAATTCTACTGGATAGAACTCGCTTGAATTGAATTTTTCTGCGAAAATTTCATGATTTTCGAAACTTGATGTTAGGAAAAACCTGCGAAATCAGTGTAACTATTTCTAGGTGTAAATATGCCTTGTATGGTAGATGAAAGTTTAGTAATCCACATGCTCACACTCATTAAAGAATGTTTGTCGAATTCGTGATGCATGTAACGTGTTCGGAATACGGAAAGTCTTATTGAAGTAAACAATATAAATTACATGTCTATTGGGTACAATTCGCTTGAAGAGAATTTTTCTGCGAAATGTGCCTCATTTTAAAAACTGCCATAAGGAGAACCCTGTGAAATCTGACAAAATGCTTCTACATGTCAATATGCCTTGAATGGTGAAAGAAAGTCCGGTAATCCACATGTCAATAACAGTGTAGTAATTATTTTTCAAACCGTGATTCATGGAGCTCTTTTGGAAAACGGAATTTCACCATAATGAAACAATGTAAATTACAATTCTATTGGGTAGAACTAGCTAGAATAGAATTTTTCTGCGAAAATTGCATGATTATCGAATCTGAAGTTTGGAGAAACTTTCAAAATGACAGTAAATATTTCTAGGTGTAAATATGCCTTTATGATGGAAGAAAGTTCGGCAATCAACATTTTCACAACATATAAAAGAATCATTTTCTAATCCGTGATGCCTATACCATGTTCGGAACGTGGAATTTCACGGTGATTAAAACAATGTAAATTACTTCTCTATTGGGTAGAACTCGCTCCAAGAGAATTTTTCTGCGAAAAATGCTGCATTTTTGAAACTGGCGTTTGGAAACCGATGCAAAATCTTGGAAAATACTTCTAAGTATCAATATTCAATCTATTGTGATAAAAGTTCGGTAATCCACATGCTAACAAATTGGTAGTGAATATTTGTTGAATCCATTATGCATGTATCATGTTCGGAACACGGGATTTCATGGCCAGGGAGTTTATGTAAATTACCTTTCTCTTGGTTAGAAATCACTCCAAGATTTTTTTCCTGAGAAATCTGCCTGATTTTCAAAACTGGCGTTAGGAAAACACTGCAAACTCAGATGAATAGATTCTTGGTGTAAATATGCCTTGTAGGGTGGATGAAAGTTCACTTATCCGCATGCTAACAACTCTGTAGTGAATATTTGTCAAATCCGTGATACATGAAGCGTGTTCGGAACACAGAATATCACGGTGAGCGAATCTATGTAAAAAACATGTCTCTTGGGTAGAACTCGCTCCAAGAGCTTTTTCTGCGAATTCTGCCTCATTTTCAAAACTGGCATTAGGAAAAAATTTCGAAATATGAGAAAATGCTTCAAAGTGTCAATATGGCTTTTATGGTGGATGAAAGTTCGGTAATCCTTATGCTAACGACTCTGTAGTGAATATTTGTCGAATCCGTGATGCATGTAGCTTTTTCGGAACATGGAATTTCACGATGACGGGTTGTATGTACATTGCATGTCTATTGGGTAGAACTCGCTCCAAGAGGATTTTTCTGTGAAAATTGGGTGATTTAAAAACTGACATTAGGAGAAATCTACTAAATCAGAAAAAAATTTCTCTCTATAAATATGCATTGTAAGGTGGATGAAAGTTCGGTAATACACATGTTCACAACTCATTAAAGAATGTTTGTAGAATCCGTGATGCATGTAACGTGTTCAGAACACGGAAAGTCACGGTGAGTGAAACGAGGAAAATTACATATCTTTTGGATAGAATTCACTCCAAGAGCATTTTCCTGCCAAATCTGCCTCATTATCAAACCTGGCATTAAAACTAAACTGTGAAATCTCAGAAAATTCTTCAAAGTGTCAGTAAGCCATGTATGGTGGATGAAAGTGCTGTAATCCACTTGCTAACAACTCTGTAGTGAATATTTGTCGAATCCGAGAAGCATGTAGCGTGTTCGGAACACGGAATTTCACGGTGAGCGAATCCATGTAAATTACATGTCTATTGTTTTGAACCCACTCCAAGAGGTTTTGCCGTGAAATCTCCCGCAGTTTAGAAACTGGCGTTTGGAAAGCTCTGTGAAATCAGAGAAAATGCTTCTAAGCATCAATATGCCTTGTATTGTGAAGAAAGTCCTGTAATCCATATGCAAACAACACTGTAGTGTATTTTGTCGAATCCTATCTGCATGTAGCTTGTTTGAAACACGGAATTTCACAGCAGGAGAATCTATGTAATTTACATATCTATTGGGTAGAACACGCTCCAACAGTTTTTTCCTTAGAAAACTGCCTGATTTTTGAATCCGCTATTAGGAAAAAGCTGCAAACTAAGAGTTAAAGTTTCTAGGTGTAAATATGCCTTGTATGGTGGATGAAAGTTCTGTAATACACATGTACACAACTCATTAAAAATGTTTCTCAAATACGTGATGTATAGAGTGTGTTCGGAACACGGAATGTCACGTTGAAGGAAAGTATGTAAATTACATATCTTTTGGTGAGAACCCGCTCCAGGAGCATTTTACTGTAAAATCTACCTCTGTTTGGAAACTGGTGTTATGAAAACGCTGCAAAATCTGAGCAAATGTTTTAAGGTGACAATATGTCTTCAATGGTTTATTAAAGATGTGTAATTCACATTCTAACAACTCAGCTGTGAATAGTTGCTGAATCCTATGTGCACGTTACTTTTTCAGAATACGGAATGTTACGGTGGCATTATCTATGAAAATGGGATGTCTATTGGATCGAACATGCAGCAAGAGAATTTTTCTGTGAAAACTGCTTGATTTTCGTAAGTGATGTAAGGAAAAATCTGCGAAACCTAAGTAAATATTTCTAGGTGTATATATGCATTGTATTGTGGTTGAAACATCGGTAATCCACATGCTCACAGTCATTAAATATTATTTGTCGAAGCCGTGATGAATGTAACGTTTTCGGAACATGGAATGTCTCGGTGAGTGAAACTCGGAAAATAACAATTCTACTGGATAGAACTCGCTTGAATTGAATTTTTCTGCGAACATTTCATGATTTTCGAAACTGGATGTTAGGAAAAACCTGCAAAATCAGAATAAACACTTCTAGGTGCAAATATGCCTTTTATGGTGGATGAAAGTTCGGTAATCCACATGATCCCACTCATTAAAGAATGTTTGCCGAATTCGTGATGCATGTAACTTGTTCGGAATACGGAATGTCATATTGAAGGAAACAATGTAAATTACATGTCTATTGGGTAGAACTCGCTTGAAGAGAATTTTTCTGCGAAATGTGCCTCATTTTCAAAACTGCCATTAGGAGAACCCTGTGAAATCTGAGAAAATGCTTCTAAGTGTCAATATGCCTTGAATGGTGAATGAAAGTCTGGTAATCCACATGTTAATAACAGTGTAGTAATTATTTTTCAAACCGTGATTCATGGAGCTCTTTTGGAAAACGGAATTTCACCATAATGAAACAATGTAAATTACAATTCTATTGGGTAGAACTAGCTAGAATAGAATTTTTCTGCGAAAATTGCATGATTATCGAATCTGAAGTTTGGAGAAACTTTCAAAATGACAGTAAATATTTCTAGGTGTAAATATGCCTTTATGATGGAAGAAAGTTCGGCAATCAACATTTTCACAACATATAAAAGAATCATTTTCTAATCCGTGATGCCTATACCATGTTCGGAACGTGGAATTTCACGGTGATTAAAACAATGTAAATTACTTCTCTATTGGGTAGAACTCGCTCCAAGAGAATTTTTCTGCGAAAAATGCTGCATTTTTGAAACTGGCGTTTGGAAACCGATGCAAAATATTGGAAAATACTTCTAAGTATCAATATTCAATCTATTGTGATAAAAGTTCGGTAATCCACATGCTAACAAATTGGTAGTGAATATTTGTTGAATCCATTATGCATGTATCATGTTCGGAACACGGGATTTCATGGCCAGGGAGTTTATGTAAATTACCTTTCTCTTGGTTAGAAATCACTCCAAGTTTTTTTTCCTGAGAAATCTGCCTGATTTTCAAAACTGGCGTTAGGAAAACACTGCAAACTCAGATGAATAGATTCTTGGTGTAAATATGCCTTGTAGGGTGGATGAAAGTTCACTTATCTGCATGCTAACAACTCTGTAGTGAATATTTGTCGAATCCGTGATACATGAAGCGTGTTCGGAACGCAGACTATCACGGTGAGCCAATCTATGTAAAAAACATGTCTCTTGGGTAGAACTCACTCCAAGAGCTTTTTCTGCGAATTCTGCCTCATTTTCAAAACTGGCATTAGGAAAAAATTTCGAAATATGAGAAAATGCTTCAAAGTGTCAATATGGCTTTTATGGTGGATGAAAGTTCGGTAATCCTTATGCTAACGACTCTGTAGTGAATATTTGTCGAATCCGTGATGCATGTAGCTTTTTCGGAACATGGAATTTCACGTTGAGGGGTCCTAAGTAAGTTGCATGTCTATTGAGTAGAACTTGCTCTAAGAGGATATTTCTGAGAAAACTGCATGATTTAAAACTGACATTAGGAGAAATCTACTAAATCAGAAAAAACTTTCTATGTATAAATATGCATTGTAGGGTGGATGAATGTTCGGTAATACACATGTTCACAACTCATTAAAGAATGTTTGTCGAATCTGTGATGCATGTAACGTTTTCAGATCACGGAATGTCACGGTGAGTGAAACGAGATTAATTACATATCTTTTGGATAGAATTCACTCCAAGAGCATTTTCCTGCCAAATCTGCCTCATTTTCAAACCTGGCATTAAAACTAAAATGTGAAATCTGAGAAAATATTTCAAAGTGTCAGTAAGCCATGTATGGTGGATGAAAGAGCAGTAATCCTCTTGCTACCAACTCTGTTGTGAATAATTGTCAGATCCGAGAAGCATGTAGCGTGTTCTGTACACGGAATTTCACGGTGAGCGAATCCATGTAAATTAAATTTCTATTGTTTTGGACACGCTCCAAGAGATTTTTGCCATGAAATCTGCCTCAGTTTTGAAACTGGCGTTTGGAAAGCTCTGAGAAATCAGAGAAAATTCTTCTAAGCATCAATATACCTTGTATTGTGATGAAAGTCCTGTAATCCACATGCAAACAACTCTGTAGTGTATTTTTGTCGAATTCTATCTGCATGTAGCATGTTTGAAACACGGAATTTCACAGCGGGTGTATGTATGTAATTTACATATCTATTTGGTAGAACACGCTCCAACAGTATTTTCCTTAGGAAACTGCCTGATTTTTGAAACTGCGATAAGGAAATAGCTGCAAAATCAGAGTTAATGTTTCTAGGTGTAAATATGCCTTGTATGGTGGATGAAAGTTCTGTAATACACATGTACACAAGTCATTAAAAATGTTTCTCAAATCCGTGATTTATATAGTGTGTTCGGAACACGGAATGTCACGTTTAAGGAAACTATGTAAATTACATATCTATTGGTGAGTACCCACTCCAGGAGCATTTTACTGTAAAATCTACCTCTGTTTGGAAACTGGTGTTATGAAAACGCTGCAAAATCTGAGCAAATGCTTTAAGGTGACAATATGTCTTCAATGGTTTATTAAAGATGTGTAATTCACATTCTAACAACTCAGCTGTGAAAATTTGCTGAATCCAATGTGCACGTAACTTTTTCAGAATAAGGAATGTTACGGTGACGGTATCTATGAAAATGGGATGTCTATTGGATCGAACATGCAGCAACAGAATTTTTCTGCAAAACTGCTTGATTCTCGTAAGGGATGTTAGGAAAAATCTGCGAAATATAAGTAAATATATCTAGGTGTAAATATGCCTAGTATTGTGGTTGAAACATCGGTAATCCACATGCTCACTGTCATTAAATAATGTTTGTCGAAGCCGTGATGAATGTAACGTTTTCGGAACATGGAATGTCTCGGTGAGTGAAACTAAGAAAATAACAATTCTACTGGATAGAACTCGCTTGAATTGAATTTTTCTGCGAAAATTTCATGATTTTCGAAACTGGATGTTAGGAAAAACCTGCGAACTCAGAATAAACACTTCTAGGTGCAAATATGCCTTGTATGGTGAATGAAAGTCCGGTAATCCACGTGTTAATAACAGTGTAGTAATTATTTTTCAAACCGCGATTCATGGAGCACTTTTGGAAAACGAAATTTCACCGTAATGAAACAAAGTAAATTAAATTCTATTGGGTACAACTAGCTAGAATAGGATTTTTCTGCGAAAATTGCATGATTATCGAATCTGAAGTTTGGAGAATGCTTCAAAATGACAGTAAATATTTCTAGGTGTAAATATGCCTTTATGTTGGAAGAAAGTTCGGTAATCCACATTTTCACAACATATTAAAGAATCTTTTTCTAATCCGTGATGCATATACCGTGTTTGGAACGTGGAATTTCACGGTGATTGAAACAATGTAAATTACTTCTCTATTGGGTAGAACTCGCTCCAAGAGAATTTTTCCTGCAAAAAATGCTGCATTTTGAAACTGGCGTTTGGAAAACGCTGCAAAATCTGAGGAAATATTTCTAAGTATCAATATTCAATCTATTGTGATGAAAGTTCGGTAATCCACATGTAAACACATCTGTAGTGAATATTTGTCGAATCAATTATGGATGTAGCATGTTCGGAACACGGGATTTCATGGCCAGGGAGTTTATGTAAATTACATTTCTCTTGGTTAGAAATCACTGCAAGAGATTTTTCCTGAGTAATCTGAATGATTTTCAAAACTGGCATTAGGAAAACACTGCAAATTCAGATGAATAGATTCTCGGTGTAAATATGCCTTGTAGGGTGGATGAAAGTTCGTTAATCCGCACGCTAACAACTCTGTAGTGAATATTTGTCGAATCCGAGATACATGAAGCGTGTTCGGAACACAGAATATCACGGTGAGCGAATCTATGTAAAAAACATGTCTCTTGGGTAGAACTCGATCCAAGAGCTTTTTCTGCGATTTCGGCCTCATTTTCAAAACTGGCATTAGGAGAAATTTTCGAAATATGAGAAAATGCTTCAAAGTGTCAATATGGCTTTTATGGTGGATGAAAGTTCGGTAATCCTTATGCTAACGACTCTGTAGTGAATATTTGTCGAATCCGTGATGCATGTAGCTTTTTCGGAACATGGATTTTCACGATGACGGGTTGTATGTAAATTGCATGTCTATTGGGTAAAACTCGTTCCAAGAGGATTTTTCTGCGAAAATTGCATGATTTAAAAACTGACATTAGGAGAAATCTGCAAAATCAGAAAGAAATTTCTATGTATAAATATGTATTGTAAGGTGGATGAAACTTCGGTAATACACATGTTCACAACTCATTAAAGAATGTTTGTCGAATCCGTGATGCATGTAACGTGTCCAGAACACGGAACGTCACGGTGAGTGAAACGAGGTAAATTACATCTCTTTTGGGTAGAACTCGCTCCAAGAGCATTTTCCTGCCAAATCTGCCTCATTTTCAAACCTGGCATTAAAACTAACCTGTGAAATCTCAGAAAATTCTTCAAAGCGTCAGTGAGCCATGTATGGTGAATGAAGTGCTGTAATCCACTTGCTAACAACTCTGTAGTGAATATTTGTCGAATCCGAGAAGCATGTAGCGTGTTCGGAACACGGAATTTCACGGTGAGCGAATCCATGTAAATTACATGTCTATTGTTTTGAACCCGCTCCAAGATGTTTTTGCCGTGAAATCTGCCTCAGTTTAGAAACTGGCGTTTGGAAAGCTCTGTGAAATCAGAGAAAATGCTTCTAAGCATCAATATGCCTTGTATTGTGATGAAAGTCCTTTAATCCACATGCAAACAACTCTGTAGTGTATTTTGTCGAATCCTATCTGCATGTAGCATGTTTGAAACACGGAATTTCACAGCAGGAGAATCTATGTAATTTACATATCTATTGGGTAGAACACGCTCCAACAGTTTTTTCCTTAGGAAACTGCCTGATTTTAGAATCCGCTATTAGGAAAAAGCTGCAAACTAAGAGTTAAAGTTTCTAGGTTTAAATATGCCTTGTATGGTGGATGAAAGTTCTGTAATACACATGTACACAACTCATTAAAAATGTTTCTCTAATCCGTGATTTATATAGTGTGTTCGGAACACGGAATGTCACGTTTAAGGAAACTTTGTAAATTACATATCTATTGGTGAGTACCCACTCCAGGAGCATTTTACTGTAAAATATACCTCTGTTTGGAAACTGGTGTTATGAAAACGCTGCAAAATCTGAGCAAATGCTTTAAGGTGACAATATGTCTTCAATGGTTTATTAAAGATGTGTAATTCACATTCTAACAACTCAGCTGTGAAAATTTGCTGAATCCAATGTGCACGTAACTTTTTCAGAACACGGAATGTTACGGTGACGGTATCTATGAAAATGGGATGTCTATTGGATCGAACATGCAGCAAGAGAATTTTTCTGCAAAATCTGCTTGATTCTCGTAAGGGATGTTAGGAAAAACCTGCGAAATCTAAGTAAATATTTCTAGGTGTAAATATGCCTAGTATTGTGGTTGAAACATCAGTAATCCACATGCTCACTGTCATTAAATAATGTTTGTCGAAGCCGTGATGAATGTAACGTTTTCGGAACATGGAATGTCTCGGTGATTGAAACTCAGAAAATAACAATTCTACTGGATAGAACTCGCTTGAATTGAATTTTTCTCCGAAAATTTCAAGATTTTCAAAACTGAATGTTAGGAAAAACCTGCGAAATCAGAATAAACACTTCTAGGTTCAAATATGCCTTGTATGGTGAATGAAAGTCCGGTAATCCACATGTTAATAACAGTGTAGTAATTATTTTTCAAAAAGCGATTCATGGAGCGCTTTTGGAAAACGGAATTTCACCGTAATGAAACAAAGTAAATTAAATTCTATTGGGTACAACTAGCTAGAATAGGATTTTTCGGGGAAAATTGCATGATTATCGAATCTGAAGTTTGGAGAATGCTTCAAAATGACAGTAAATATTTCTAGGTGTAAATATGCCTTTATGTTGGAAGAAAGTTCGGTAATCCACATTTTCACAACATATTAAAGAATCTTTTTCTAATCCGTGATGCATATACCGTGTTTGGAACGTGGAATTTCACGGTGATTGAAACAATGTAAATTACTTCTCTATTGGGTAGAAATCGCTCCGAGAGAATTTTTCTGCAAAAAATGCTGCATTTTTGAAACTGGCGTTTGGAAAACACTGCAAAATCTGAGAAAATATTTCTAAGTATCAATATTCAATCTATTGTGATGAAAGTTCGGTAAACCACATGTTAACATATCTGTAGTAAATATTTGTCGAATCCATTATGGATGTAGCATGTTCGGAACACGGGATTTCATGGCCAGGGAGTTTATGTAAATTACATTTCTCTTGGTTAGAAATCACTCCAAGAGATTTTTCCTGAGAAATCTGCCTGATTTTCGAAACTGGCGTTAGGAAATCACTGCGAACTAAGATGAATAGATTCTCGGTGTAAATATGCCTTGTAGGGTGGATGAAATTTCGTTAATCCGCACGCTAACAACTCTGTAGTGAATATTTGTCGAATCCGAGATACATGAAGCGTGTTCGGAACACAGCATATCACGGTGAGCGAATCTATGTAAAATAGATGTCTCTTCGGTAGAACTCGCTCCAAGAGCTTTTTCTGCGAATTCTGCCTCAGTTTCAAAACGGGCATTAGGAGAAACTATCAAAATATGAGAAAATGCTTCAAAGTGTCATTATGGCTTTTATGGTGGAAGAAAGTTCGGTAATCCTTGTGCTAACGACTCTGTAGTGAATATTTGTCAAATCCGTGATGCATGTAGCTTTTTCGGAACATGGAATTTCACGATGAGTGATCCTATGTAAGTTGCATGTCTATTGGGTAGAACTCGCTCCAAGAGGATTTTTCTGAGAAAACTGCATGATTTAATAACTGACATTAGGAGAAATCTGCAAAATCAGAAAGAAATTTCTATGTATAAATATGTATTGTAAGGTGGATGAAAGTTCGGTAATACACATGTTCACAACTCATTAAAGAATGTTTGTCGAATCCGTGATGCATGTAACGTGTTCAGAACACGGAACGTCACGGTGAGTGAAACGAGGTAAATTACATCTCTTTTGGGTAGAACTCGCTCCAAGAGCATTTTCCTGCCAAATCTGCCTCATTTTCAAACCTGGCATTAAAACTAACCTGTGAAATCTCAGAAAATTCTTCAAAGCGTCAGTGAGCCATGTATGGTGAATGAAGTGCTGTAATCCACTTGCTAACAACTCTGTAGTGAATATTTGTCGAATCCGAGAAGCATGTAGCGTGTTCGGAACACGGAATTTCACGGTGAGCGAATCCATGTAAATTACATGTCTATTGTTTTGAACCCGCTCCAAGATGTTTTTGCCGTGAAATCTGCCTCAGTTTAGAAACTGGCGTTTGGAAACCTCTGTGAAATCAGAGAAAATGCTTCTAAGCATCAATATGCCTTGTATTGTGATGAAAGTCCTTTAATCCACATGCAAACAACTCTGTAGTGTATTTTGTCGAATCCTATCTGCATGTAGCGTGTTTGAAACACGGAATTTCACAGCAGGAGAATCTATGTAATTTACATATCTATTGGGTAGAACACGCTCCAACAGTTTTTTCCTTAGGAAACTGCCTGATTTTAGAATCCGCTATTAGGAAAAAGCTGCAAACTAAGAGTTAAAGTTTCTAGGTTTAAATATGCCTTGTATGGTGGATGAAAGTTCTGTAATACACATGTACACAACTCATTAAAAATGTTTCTCTAATCCGTGATTTATATAGTGTGTTCGGAACACGGAATGTCACGTTTAAGGAAACTTTGTAAATTACATATCTATTGGTGAGTACCCACTCCAGGAGCATTTTACTGTAAAATATACCTCTGTTTGGAAACTGGTGTCATGAAAACGCTGCAAAATCTGAGCAAATGTTTTAAGGTGACAATATGTCTTCAATGGTTTATTAAAGATGTGTAATTCACATTCTAACAACTCAGCTGTGACAATTTGCTGAATCCTATGTGCACGTTTCTTCTTCAGAACACGGAATGTTACGGTGACGGTATCTATGAAAATGGGATGTCTATTGGATCGAACATGCAGCAAGAGAATTTTCCTGCGAAACTGCTTGATTTTCATAAGTGATGTAAGGAAAAATCTACGAAATCTAAGTAAATATTTCTAGGTGTATATATGCCTACTATTGTGGTTGCAACCTCGGTAATCCACATGCTCACAGTCATTAAATAATGTTTGTCGAAGCCGTGATGAATGTAACGTTTTCGGAACATGGAATGTCTCGGTGAGTGAAACTAAGAAAATAACAATTCTACTGGATAGAACTCGCTTGAATTGAATTTTTCTGCGAAAATTTCATGATTTTCGAAACTGGATGTTAGGAAAAACCTGCGAACTCAGAATAAACACTTCTAGGTGCAAATATGCCTTGTATGGTGAATGAAAGTCCGGTAATCCACGTGTTAATAACAGTGTAGTAATTATTTTTCAAACCGCGATTCATGGAGCACTTTTGGAAAACGAAATTTCACCGTAATGAAACAAAGTAAATTAAATTCTATTGGGTACAACTAGCTAGAATAGGATTTTTCTGCGAAAATTGCATGATTATCGAATCTGAAGTTTGGAGAATGCTTCAAAATGACAGTAAATATTTCTAGGTGTAAATATGCCTTTATGTTGGAAGAAAGTTCGGTAATCCACATTTTCACAACATATTAAAGAATCTTTTTCTAATCCGTGATGCATATACCGTGTTTGGAACGTGGAATTTCACGGTGATTGAAACAATGTAAATTACTTCTCTATTGGGTAGAACTCGCTCCAAGAGAATTTTTCCTGCAAAAAATGCTGCATTTTGAAACTGGCGTTTGGAAAACGCTGCAAAATCTGAGGAAATATTTCTAAGTATCAATATTCAATCTATTGTGATGAAAGTTCGGTAATCCACATGTAAACACATCTGTAGTGAATATTTGTCGAATCAATTATGGATGTAGCATGTTCGGAACACGGGATTTCATGGCCAGGGAGTTTATGTAAATTACATTTCTCTTGGTTAGAAATCACTGCAAGAGATTTTTCCTGAGTAATCTGAATGATTTTCAAAACTGGCATTAGGAAAACACTGCAAATTCAGATGAATAGATTCTCGGTGTAAATATGCCTTGTAGGGTGGATGAAAGTTCGTTAATCCGCACGCTAACAACTCTGTAGTGAATATTTGTCGAATCCGAGATACATGAAGCGTGTTCGGAACACAGAATATCACGGTGAGCGAATCTATGTAAAAAACATGTCTCTTGGGTAGAACTCGATCCAAGAGCTTTTTCTGCGATTTCGGCCTCATTTTCAAAACTGGCATTAGGAGAAATTTTCGAAATATGAGAAAATGCTTCAAAGTGTCAATATGGCTTTTATGGTGGATGAAAGTTCGGTAATCCTTATGCTAACGACTCTGTAGTGAATATTTGTCGAATCCGTGATGCATGTAGCTTTTTCGGAACATGGATTTTCACGATGACGGGTTGTATGTAAATTGCATGTCTATTGGGTAAAACTCGTTCCAAGAGGATTTTTCTGCGAAAATTGCATGATTTAAAAACTGACATTAGGAGAAATCTGCAAAATCAGAAAGAAATTTCTATGTATAAATATGTATTGTAAGGTGGATGAAACTTCGGTAATACACATATTCACAACTCATTAAAGAATGTTTGTCGAATCCGTGATGCATGTAACGTGTCCAGAACACGGAACGTCACGGTGAGTGAAACGAGGTAAATTACATCTCTTTTGGGTAGAACTCGCTCCAAGAGCATTTTCCTGCCAAATCTGCCTCATTTTCAAACCTGGCATTAAAACTAACCTGTGAAATCTCAGAAAATTCTTCAAAGCGTCAGTGAGCCATGTATGGTGAATGAAGTGCTGTAATCCACTTGCTAACAACTCTGTAGTGAATATTTGTCGAATCCGAGAAGCATGTAGCGTGTTCGGAACACGGAATTTCACGGTGAGCGAATCCATGTAAATTACATGTCTATTGTTTTGAACCCGCTCCAAGATGTTTTTGCCGTGAAATCTGCCTCAGTTTAGAAACTGGCGTTTGGAAAGCTCTGTGAAATCAGAGAAAATGCTTCTAAGCATCAATATGCCTTGTATTGTGAAGAAAGTCCTGTAATCCATATGCAAACAACACTGTAGTGTATTTTGTCGAATCCTATCTGCATGTAGCTTGTTTGAAACACGGAATTTCACAGCAGGAGAATCTATGTAATTTACATATCTATTGGGTAGAACACGCTCCAACAGTTTTTTCCTTAGAAAACTGCCTGATTTTTGAATCCGCTATTAGGAAAAAGCTGCAAACTAAGAGTTAAAGTTTCTAGGTGTAAATATGCCTTGTATGGTGGATGAAAGTTCTGTAATACACATGTACACAACTCATTAAAAATGTTTCTCAAATACGTGATGTATAGAGTGTGTTCGGAACACGGAATGTCACGTTGAAGGAAAGTATGTAAATTACATATCTTTTGGTGAGAACCCGCTCCAGGAGCATTTTACTGTAAAATCTACCTCTGTTTGGAAACTGGTGTTATGAAAACGCTGCAAAATCTGAGCAAATGTTTTAAGGTGACAATATGTCTTCAATGGTTTATTAAAGATGTGTAATTCACATTCTAACAACTCAGCTGTGAATAGTTGCTGAATCCTATGTGCACGTTACTTTTTCAGAATACGGAATGTTACGGTGGCATTATCTATGAAAATGGGATGTCTATTGGATCGAACATGCAGCAAGAGAATTTTTCTGTGAAAACTGCTTGATTTTCGTAAGTGATGTAAGGAAAAATCTGCGAAACCTAAGTAAATATTTCTAGGTGTATATATGCATTGTATTGTGGTTGAAACATCGGTAATCCACATGCTCACAGTCATTAAATATTATTTGTCGAAGCCGTGATGAATGTAACGTTTTCGGAACATGGAATGTCTCGGTGAGTGAAACTCGGAAAATAACAATTCTACTGGATAGAACTCGCTTGAATTGAATTTTTCTGCGAACATTTCATGATTTTCGAAACTGGATGTTAGGAAAAACCTGCAAAATCAGAATAAACACTTCTAGGTGCAAATATGCCTTTTATGGTGGATGAAAGTTCGGTAATCCACATGATCCCACTCATTAAAGAATGTTTGCCGAATTCGTGATGCATGTAACTTGTTCGGAATACGGAATGTCATATTGAAGGAAACAATGTAAATTACATGTCTATTGGGTAGAACTCGCTTGAAGAGAATTTTTCTGCGAAATGTGCCTCATTTTCAAAACTGCCATTAGGAGAACCCTGTGAAATCTGAGAAAATGCTTCTAAGTGTCAATATGCCTTGAATGGTGAATGAAAGTCTGGTAATCCACATGTTAATAACAGTGTAGTAATTATTTTTCAAACCGTGATTCATGGAGCTCTTTTGGAAAACGGAATTTCACCATAATGAAACAATGTAAATTACAATTCTATTGGGTAGAACTAGCTAGAATAGAATTTTTCTGCGAAAATTGCATGATTATCGAATCTGAAGTTTGGAGAAACTTTCAAAATGACAGTAAATATTTCTAGGTGTAAATATGCCTTTATGATGGAAGAAAGTTCGGCAATCAACATTTTCACAACATATAAAAGAATCATTTTCTAATCCGTGATGCCTATACCATGTTCGGAACGTGGAATTTCACGGTGATTAAAACAATGTAAATTACTTCTCTATTGGGTAGAACTCGCTCCAAGAGAATTTTTCTGCGAAAAATGCTGCATTTTTGAAACTGGCGTTTGGAAACCGATGCAAAATATTGGAAAATACTTCTAAGTATCAATATTCAATCTATTGTGATAAAAGTTCGGTAATCCACATGCTAACAAATTGGTAGTGAATATTTGTTGAATCCATTATGCATGTATCATGTTCGGAACACGGGATTTCATGGCCAGGGAGTTTATGTAAATTACCTTTCTCTTGGTTAGAAATCACTCCAAGTTTTTTTTCCTGAGAAATCTGCCTGATTTTCAAAACTGGCGTTAGGAAAACACTGCAAACTCAGATGAATAGATTCTTGGTGTAAATATGCCTTGTAGGGTGGATGAAAGTTCACTTATCTGCATGCTAACAACTCTGTAGTGAATATTTGTCGAATCCGTGATACATGAAGCGTGTTCGGAACGCAGACTATCACGGTGAGCCAATCTATGTAAAAAACATGTCTCTTGGGTAGAACTCACTCCAAGAGCTTTTTCTGCGAATTCTGCCTCATTTTCAAAACTGGCATTAGGAAAAAATTTCGAAATATGAGAAAATGCTTCAAAGTGTCAATATGGCTTTTATGGTGGATGAAAGTTCGGTAATCCTTATGCTAACGACTCTGTAGTGAATATTTGTCGAATCCGTGATGCATGTAGCTTTTTCGGAACATGGAATTTCACGTTGAGGGGTCCTAAGTAAGTTGCATGTCTATTGAGTAGAACTTGCTCTAAGAGGATATTTCTGAGAAAACTGCATGATTTAAAACTGACATTAGGAGAAATCTACTAAATCAGAAAAAACTTTCTATGTATAAATATGCATTGTAGGGTGGATGAATGTTCGGTAATACACATGTTCACAACTCATTAAAGAATGTTTGTCGAATCTGTGATGCATGTAACGTTTTCAGATCACGGAATGTCACGGTGAGTGAAACGAGATTAATTACATATCTTTTGGATAGAATTCACTCCAAGAGCATTTTCCTGCCAAATCTGCCTCATTTTCAAACCTGGCATTAAAACTAAAATGTGAAATCTGAGAAAATATTTCAAAGTGTCAGTAAGCCATGTATGGTGGATGAAAGAGCAGTAATCCTCTTGCTACCAACTCTGTTGTGAATAATTGTCAGATCCGAGAAGCATGTAGCGTGTTCTGTACACGGAATTTCACGGTGAGCGAATCCATGTAAATTAAATTTCTATTGTTTTGGACACGCTCCAAGAGATTTTTGCCATGAAATCTGCCTCAGTTTTGAAACTGGCGTTTGGAAAGCTCTGAGAAATCAGAGAAAATTCTTCTAAGCATCAATATACCTTGTATTGTGATGAAAGTCCTGTAATCCACATGCAAACAACTCTGTAGTGTATTTTTGTCGAATTCTATCTGCATGTAGCATGTTTGAAACACGGAATTTCACAGCGGGTGTATGTATGTAATTTACATATCTATTTGGTAGAACACGCTCCAACAGTATTTTCCTTAGGAAACTGCCTGATTTTTGAAACTGCGATAAGGAAATAGCTGCAAAATCAGAGTTAATGTTTCTAGGTGTAAATATGCCTTGTATGGTGGATGAAAGTTCTGTAATACACATGTACACAAGTCATTAAAAATGTTTCTCAAATCCGTGATTTATATAGTGTGTTCGGAACACGGAATGTCACGTTTAAGGAAACTATGTAAATTACATATCTATTGGTGAGTACCCACTCCAGGAGCATTTTACTGTAAAATCTACCTCTGTTTGGAAACTGGTGTTATGAAAACGCTGCAAAATCTGAGCAAATGCTTTAAGGTGACAATATGTCTTCAATGGTTTATTAAAGATGTGTAATTCACATTCTAACAACTCAGCTGTGAAAATTTGCTGAATCCAATGTGCACGTAACTTTTTCAGAATAAGGAATGTTACGGTGACGGTATCTATGAAAATGGGATGTCTATTGGATCGAACATGCAGCAACAGAATTTTTCTGCAAAACTGCTTGATTCTCGTAAGGGATGTTAGGAAAAATCTGCGAAATATAAGTAAATATATCTAGGTGTAAATATGCCTAGTATTGTGGTTGAAACATCGGTAATCCACATGCTCACTGTCATTAAATAATGTTTGTCGAAGCCGTGATGAATGTAACGTTTTCGGAACATGGAATGTCTCGGTGATTCAAACTAAGAAAATAACAATTCTACTGGATAGAACTCGCTTGAATTGAATTTTTCTCCGAAAATTTCAAGATTTTCAAAACTGAATGTTAGGAAAAACCTGCGAAATCAGAATAAACACTTCTAGGTTCAAATATGCCTTGTATGGTGAATGAAAGTCCGGTAATCCACATGTTAATAACAGTGTAGTAATTATTTTTCAAAAAGCGATTCATGGAGCGCTTTTGGAAAACGGAATTTCACCGTAATGAAACAAAGTAAATTAAATTCTATTGGGTACAACTAGCTAGAATAGGATTTTTCTGGGAAAATTGCATGATTATCGAATCTGAAGTTTGGAGAATGCTTCAAAATGACAGTAAATATTTCTAGGTGTAAATATGCCTTTATGTTGGAAGAAAGTTCGGTAATCCACATTTTCACAACATATTAAAGAATCTTTTTCTAATCCGTGATGCATATACCGTGTTTGGAACGTGGAATTTCACGGTGATTGAAACAATGTAAATTACTTCTCTATTGGGTAGAAATCGCTCCGAGAGAATTTTTCTGCAAAAAATGCTGCATTTTTGAAACTGGCGTTTGGAAAACACTGCAAAATCTGAGAAAATATTTCTAAGTATCAATATTCAATCTATTGTGATGAAAGTTCGGTAAACCACATGTTAACATATCTGTAGTAAATATTTGTCGAATCCATTATGGATGTAGCATGTTCGGAACACGGGATTTCATGGCCAGGGAGTTTATGTAAATTACATTTCTCTTGGTTAGAAATCACTCCAAGAGATTTTTCCTGAGAAATCTGCCTGATTTTCGAAACTGGCGTTAGGAAATCACTGCGAACTAAGATGAATAGATTCTCGGTGTAAATATGCCTTGTAGGGTGGATGAAATTTCGTTAATCCGCACGCTAACAACTCTGTAGTGAATATTTGTCGAATCCGAGATACATGAAGCGTGTTCGGAACACAGCATATCACGGTGAGCGAATCTATGTAAAATAGATGTCTCTTCGGTAGAACTCGCTCCAAGAGCTTTTTCTGCGAATTCTGCCTCAGTTTCAAAACGGGCATTAGGAGAAACTATCAAAATATGAGAAAATGCTTCAAAGTGTCATTATGGCTTTTATGGTGGAAGAAAGTTCGGTAATCCTTGTGCTAACGACTCTGTAGTGAATATTTGTCAAATCCGTGATGCATGTAGCTTTTTCGGAACATGGAATTTCACGATGAGTGATCCTATGTAAGTTGCATGTCTATTGGGTAGAACTCGCTCCAAGAGGATTTTTCTGAGAAAACTGCATGATTTAATAACTGACATTAGGAGAAATCTGCAAAATCAGAAAGAAATTTCTATGTATAAATATGTATTGTAAGGTGGATGAAAGTTCGGTAATACACATGTTCACAACTCATTAAAGAATGTTTGTCGAATCCGTGATGCATGTAACGTGTTCAGAACACGGAACGTCACGGTGAGTGAAACGAGGTAAATTACATCTCTTTTGGGTAGAACTCGCTCCAAGAGCATTTTCCTGCCAAATCTGCCTCATTTTCAAACCTGGCATTAAAACTAACCTGTGAAATCTCAGAAAATTCTTCAAAGCGTCAGTGAGCCATGTATGGTGAATGAAGTGCTGTAATCCACTTGCTAACAACTCTGTAGTGAATATTTGTCGAATCCGAGAAGCATGTAGCGTGTTCGGAACACGGAATTTCACGGTGAGCGAATCCATGTAAATTACATGTCTATTGTTTTGAACCCGCTCCAAGATGTTTTTGCCGTGAAATCTGCCTCAGTTTAGAAACTGGCGTTTGGAAACCTCTGTGAAATCAGAGAAAATGCTTCTAAGCATCAATATGCCTTGTATTGTGATGAAAGTCCTTTAATCCACATGCAAACAACTCTGTAGTGTATTTTGTCGAATCCTATCTGCATGTAGCGTGTTTGAAACACGGAATTTCACAGCAGGAGAATCTATGTAATTTACATATCTATTGGGTAGAACACGCTCCAACAGTTTTTTCCTTAGGAAACTGCCTGATTTTAGAATCCGCTATTAGGAAAAAGCTGCAAACTAAGAGTTAAAGTTTCTAGGTTTAAATATGCCTTGTATGGTGGATGAAAGTTCTGTAATACACATGTACACAACTCATTAAAAATGTTTCTCTAATCCGTGATTTATATAGTGTGTTCGGAACACGGAATGTCACGTTTAAGGAAACTTTGTAAATTACATATCTATTGGTGAGTACCCACTCCAGGAGCATTTTACTGTAAAATATACCTCTGTTTGGAAACTGGTGTCATGAAAACGCTGCAAAATCTGAGCAAATGTTTTAAGGTGACAATATGTCTTCAATGGTTTATTAAAGATGTGTAATTCACATTCTAACAACTCAGCTGTGACAATTTGCTGAATCCTATGTGCACGTTTCTTCTTCAGAACACGGAATGTTACGGTGACGGTATCTATGAAAATGGGATGTCTATTGGATCGAACATGCAGCAAGAGAATTTTCCTGCGAAACTGCTTGATTTTCATAAGTGATGTAAGGAAAAATCTACGAAATCTAAGTAAATATTTCTAGGTGTATATATGCCTACTATTGTGGTTGCAACCTCGGTAATCCACATGCTCACAGTCATTAAATAATGTTTGTCGAAGCCGTGATGAATGTAACGTTTTCGGAACATGGAATGTCTCGGTGAGTGAAACTAAGAAAATAACAATTCTACTGGATAGAACTCGCTTGAATTGAATTTTTCTGCGAAAATTTCATGATTTTCGAAACTGGATGTTAGGAAAAACCTGCGAACTCAGAATAAACACTTCTAGGTGCAAATATGCCTTGTATGGTGAATGAAAGTCCGGTAATCCACGTGTTAATAACAGTGTAGTAATTATTTTTCAAACCGCGATTCATGGAGCACTTTTGGAAAACGAAATTTCACCGTAATGAAACAAAGTAAATTAAATTCTATTGGGTACAACTAGCTAGAATAGGATTTTTCTGCGAAAATTGCATGATTATCGAATCTGAAGTTTGGAGAATGCTTCAAAATGACAGTAAATATTTCTAGGTGTAAATATGCCTTTATGTTGGAAGAAAGTTCGGTAATCCACATTTTCACAACATATTAAAGAATCTTTTTCTAATCCGTGATGCATATACCGTGTTTGGAACGTGGAATTTCACGGTGATTGAAACAATGTAAATTACTTCTCTATTGGGTAGAACTCGCTCCAAGAGAATTTTTCCTGCAAAAAATGCTGCATTTTGAAACTGGCGTTTGGAAAACGCTGCAAAATCTGAGGAAATATTTCTAAGTATCAATATTCAATCTATTGTGATGAAAGTTCGGTAATCCACATGTAAACACATCTGTAGTGAATATTTGTCGAATCAATTATGGATGTAGCATGTTCGGAACACGGGATTTCATGGCCAGGGAGTTTATGTAAATTACATTTCTCTTGGTTAGAAATCACTGCAAGAGATTTTTCCTGAGTAATCTGAATGATTTTCAAAACTGGCATTAGGAAAACACTGCAAATTCAGATGAATAGTTTCTCGGTGTAAATATGCCTTGTAGGGTGGATGAAAGTTCGTTAATCCGCACGCTAACAACTCTGTAGTGAATATTTGTCGAATCCGAGATACATGAAGCGTGTTCGGAACACAGAATATCACGGTGAGCGAATCTATGTAAAAAACATGTCTCTTGGGTAGAACTCGATCCAAGAGCTTTTTCTGCGATTTCGGCCTCATTTTCAAAACTGGCATTAGGAGAAATTTTCGAAATATGAGAAAATGCTTCAAAGTGTCAATATGGCTTTTATGGTGGATGAAAGTTCGGTAATCCTTATGCTAACGACTCTGTAGTGAATATTTGTCGAATCCGTGATGCATGTAGCTTTTTCGGAACATGGATTTTCACGATGACGGGTTGTATGTAAATTGCATGTCTATTGGGTAAAACTCGTTCCAAGAGGATTTTTCTGCGAAAATTGCATGATTTAAAAACTGACATTAGGAGAAATCTGCAAAATCAGAAAGAAATTTCTATGTATAAATATGTATTGTAAGGTGGATGAAACTTCGGTAATACACATGTTCACAACTCATTAAAGAATGTTTGTCGAATCCGTGATGCATGTAACGTGTCCAGAACACGGAACGTCACGGTGAGTGAAACGAGGTAAATTACATCTCTTTTGGGTAGAACTCGCTCCAAGAGCATTTTCCTGCCAAATCTGCCTCATTTTCAAACCTGGCATTAAAACTAACCTGTGAAATCTCAGAAAATTCTTCAAAGCGTCAGTGAGCCATGTATGGTGAATGAAGTGCTGTAATCCACTTGCTAACAACTCTGTAGTGAATATTTGTCGAATCCGAGAAGCATGTAGCGTGTTCGGAACACGGAATTTCACGGTGAGCGAATCCATGTAAATTACATGTCTATTGTTTTGAACCCGCTCCAAGATGTTTTTGCCGTGAAATCTGCCTCAGTTTAGAAACTGGCGTTTGGAAAGCTCTGTGAAATCAGAGAAAATGCTTCTAAGCATCAATATGCCTTGTATTGTGATGAAAGTCCTTTAATCCACATGCAAACAACTCTGTAGTGTATTTTGTCGAATCCTATCTGCATGTAGCATGTTTGAAACACGGAATTTCACAGCAGGAGAATCTATGTAATTTACATATCTATTGGGTAGAACACGCTCCAACAGTTTTTTCCTTAGGAAACTGCCTGATTTTAGAATCCGCTATTAGGAAAAAGCTGCAAACTAAGAGTTAAAGTTTCTAGGTTTAAATATGCCTTGTATGGTGGATGAAAGTTCTGTAATACACATGTACACAACTCATTAAAAATGTTTCTCTAATCCGTGATTTATATAGTGTGTTCGGAACACGGAATGTCACGTTTAAGGAAACTTTGTAAATTACATATCTATTGGTGAGTACCCACTCCAGGAGCATTTTACTGTAAAATATACCTCTGTTTGGAAACTGGTGTTATGAAAACGCTGCAAAATCTGAGCAAATGCTTTAAGGTGACAATATGTCTTCAATGGTTTATTAAAGATGTGTAATTCACATTCTAACAACTCAGCTGTGAAAATTTGCTGAATCCAATGTGCACGTAACTTTTTCAGAACACGGAATGTTACGGTGACGGTATCTATGAAAATGGGATGTCTATTGGATCGAACATGCAGCAAGAGAATTTTTCTGCAAAATCTGCTTGATTCTCGTAAGGGATGTTAGGAAAAACCTGCGAAATCTAAGTAAATATTTCTAGGTGTAAATATGCCTAGTATTGTGGTTGAAACATCAGTAATCCACATGCTCACTGTCATTAAATAATGTTTGTCGAAGCCGTGATGAATGTAACGTTTTCGGAACATGGAATGTCTCGGTGATTGAAACTCAGAAAATAACAATTCTACTGGATAGAACTCGCTTGAATTGAATTTTTCTCCGAAAATTTCAAGATTTTCAAAACTGAATGTTAGGAAAAACCTGCGAAATCAGAATAAACACTTCTAGGTTCAAATATGCCTTGTATGGTGAATGAAAGTCCGGTAATCCACATGTTAATAACAGTGTAGTAATTATTTTTCAAAAAGCGATTCATGGAGCGCTTTTGGAAAACGGAATTTCACCGTAATGAAACAAAGTAAATTAAATTCTATTGGGTACAACTAGCTAGAATAGGATTTTTCGGGGAAAATTGCATGATTATCGAATCTGAAGTTTGGAGAATGCTTCAAAATGACAGTAAATATTTCTAGGTGTAAATATGCCTTTATGTTGGAAGAAAGTTCGGTAATCCACATTTTCACAACATATTAAAGAATCTTTTTCTAATCCGTGATGCATATACCGTGTTTGGAACGTGGAATTTCACGGTGATTGAAACAATGTAAATTACTTCTCTATTGGGTAGAAATCGCTCCGAGAGAATTTTTCTGCAAAAAATGCTGCATTTTTGAAACTGGCGTTTGGAAAACACTGCAAAATCTGAGAAAATATTTCTAAGTATCAATATTCAATCTATTGTGATGAAAGTTCGGTAAACCACATGTTAACATATCTGTAGTAAATATTTGTCGAATCCATTATGGATGTAGCATGTTCGGAACACGGGATTTCATGGCCAGGGAGTTTATGTAAATTACATTTCTCTTGGTTAGAAATCACTCCAAGAGATTTTTCCTGAGAAATCTGCCTGATTTTCGAAACTGGCGTTAGGAAATCACTGCGAACTAAGATGAATAGATTCTCGGTGTAAATATGCCTTGTAGGGTGGATGAAATTTCGTTAATCCGCACGCTAACAACTCTGTAGTGAATATTTGTCGAATCCGAGATACATGAAGCGTGTTCGGAACACAGCATATCACGGTGAGCGAATCTATGTAAAATAGATGTCTCTTCGGTAGAACTCGCTCCAAGAGCTTTTTCTGCGAATTCTGCCTCAGTTTCAAAACGGGCATTAGGAGAAACTATCAAAATATGAGAAAATGCTTCAAAGTGTCATTATGGCTTTTATGGTGGAAGAAAGTTCGGTAATCCTTGTGCTAACGACTCTGTAGTGAATATTTGTCAAATCCGTGATGCATGTAGCTTTTTCGGAACATGGAATTCCACGATGAGTGATCCTATGTAAGTTGCATGTCTATTGGGTAGAACTCGCTCCAAGAGGATTTTTCTGAGAAAACTGCATGATTTAATAACTGACATTAGGAGAAATCTGCAAAATCAGAAAGAAATTTCTATGTATAAATATGTATTGTAAGGTGGATGAAAGTTCGGTAATACACATGTTCACAACTCATTAAAGAATGTTTGTCGAATCCGTGATGCATGTAACGTGTTCAGAACACGGAACGTCACGGTGAGTGAAACGAGGTAAATTACATCTCTTTTGGGTAGAACTCGCTCCAAGAGCATTTTCCTGCCAAATCTGCCTCATTTTCAAACCTGGCATTAAAACTAACCTGTGAAATCTCAGAAAATTCTTCAAAGCGTCAGTGAGCCATGTATGGTGAATGAAGTGCTGTAATCCACTTGCTAACAACTCTGTAGTGAATATTTGTCGAATCCGAGAAGCATGTAGCGTGTTCGGAACACGGAATTTCACGGTGAGCGAATCCATGTAAATTACATGTCTATTGTTTTGAACCCGCTCCAAGATGTTTTTGCCGTGAAATCTGCCTCAGTTTAGAAACTGGCGTTTGGAAAGCTCTGTGAAATCAGAGAAAATGCTTCTAAGCATCAATATGCCTTGTATTGTGATGAAAGTCCTTTAATCCACATGCAAACAACTCTGTAGTGTATTTTGTCGAATCCTATCTGCATGTAGCGTGTTTGAAACACGGAATTTCACAGCAGGAGAATCTATGTAATTTACATATCTATTGGGTAGAACACGCTCCAACAGTTTTTTCCTTAGGAAACTGCCTGATTTTAGAATCCGCTATTAGGAAAAAGCTGCAAACTAAGAGTTAAAGTTTCTAGGTTTAAATATGCCTTGTATGGTGGATGAAAGTTCTGTAATACACATGTACACAACTCATTAAAAATGTTTCTCTAATCCGTGATTTATATAGTGTGTTCGGAACACGGAATGTCACGTTTAAGGAAACTTTGTAAATTACATATCTATTGGTGAGTACCCACTCCAGGAGCATTTTACTGTAAAATATACCTCTGTTTGGAAACTGGTGTCATGAAAACGCTGCAAAATCTGAGCAAATGTTTTAAGGTGACAATATGTCTTCAATGGTTTATTAAAGATGTGTAATTCACATTCTAACAACTCAGCTGTGACAATTTGCTGAATCCTATGTGCACGTTTCTTCTTCAGAACACGGAATGTTACGGTGACGGTATCTATGAAAATGGGATGTCTATTGGATCGAACATGCAGCAAGAGAATTTTCCTGCGAAACTGCTTGATTTTCATAAGTGATGTAAGGAAAAATCTACGAAATCTAAGTAAATATTTCTAGGTGTATATATGCCTACTATTGTGGTTGCAACCTCGGTAATCCACATGCTCACAGTCATTAAATAATGTTTGTCGAAGCCGTGATGAATGTAACGTTTTCGGAACATGGAATGTCTCGGTGAGTGAAACTAAGAAAATAACAATTCTACTGGATAGAACTCGCTTGAATTGAATTTTTCTGCGAAAATTTCATGATTTTCGAAACTGGATGTTAGGAAAAACCTGCGAACTCAGAATAAACACTTCTAGGTGCAAATATGCCTTGTATGGTGAATGAAAGTCCGGTAATCCACGTGTTAATAACAGTGTAGTAATTATTTTTCAAACCGCGATTCATGGAGCACTTTTGGAAAACGAAATTTCACCGTAATGAAACAAAGTAAATTAAATTCTATTGGGTACAACTAGCTAGAATAGGATTTTTCTGCGAAAATTGCATGATTATCGAATCTGAAGTTTGGAGAATGCTTCAAAATGACAGTAAATATTTCTAGGTGTAAATATGCCTTTATGTTGGAAGAAAGTTCGGTAATCCACATTTTCACAACATATTAAAGAATCTTTTTCTAATCCGTGATGCATATACCGTGTTTGGAACGTGGAATTTCACGGTGATTGAAACAATGTAAATTACTTCTCTATTGGGTAGAACTCGCTCCAAGAGAATTTTTCCTGCAAAAAATGCTGCATTTTGAAACTGGCGTTTGGAAAACGCTGCAAAATCTGAGGAAATATTTCTAAGTATCAATATTCAATCTATTGTGATGAAAGTTCGGTAATCCACATGTAAACACATCTGTAGTGAATATTTGTCGAATCAATTATGGATGTAGCATGTTCGGAACACGGGATTTCATGGCCAGGGAGTTTATGTAAATTACATTTCTCTTGGTTAGAAATCACTGCAAGAGATTTTTCCTGAGTAATCTGAATGATTTTCAAAACTGGCATTAGGAAAACACTGCAAATTCAGATGAATAGATTCTCGGTGTAAATATGCCTTGTAGGGTGGATGAAAGTTCGTTAATCCGCACGCTAACAACTCTGTAGTGAATATTTGTCGAATCCGAGATACATGAAGCGTGTTCGGAACACAGAATATCACGGTGAGCGAATCTATGTAAAAAACATGTCTCTTGGGTAGAACTCGATCCAAGAGCTTTTTCTGCGATTTCGGCCTCATTTTCAAAACTGGCATTAGGAGAAATTTTCGAAATATGAGAAAATGCTTCAAAGTGTCAATATGGCTTTTATGGTGGATGAAAGTTCGGTAATCCTTATGCTAACGACTCTGTAGTGAATATTTGTCGAATCCGTGATGCATGTAGCTTTTTCGGAACATGGATTTTCACGATGACGGGTTGTATGTAAATTGCATGTCTATTGGGTAAAACTCGTTCCAAGAGGATTTTTCTGCGAAAATTGCATGATTTAAAAACTGACATTAGGAGAAATCTGCAAAATCAGAAAGAAATTTCTATGTATAAATATGTATTGTAAGGTGGATGAAACTTCGGTAATACACATGTTCACAACTCATTAAAGAATGTTTGTCGAATCCGTGATGCATGTAACGTGTCCAGAACACGGAACGTCACGGTGAGTGAAACGAGGTAAATTACATCTCTTTTGGGTAGAACTCGCTCCAAGAGCATTTTCCTGCCAAATCTGCCTCATTTTCAAACCTGGCATTAAAACTAACCTGTGAAATCTCAGAAAATTCTTCAAAGCGTCAGTGAGCCATGTATGGTGAATGAAGTGCTGTAATCCACTTGCTAACAACTCTGTAGTGAATATTTGTCGAATCCGAGAAGCATGTAGCGTGTTCGGAACACGGAATTTCACGGTGAGCGAATCCATGTAAATTACATGTCTATTGTTTTGAACCCGCTCCAAGATGTTTTTGCCGTGAAATCTGCCTCAGTTTAGAAACTGGCGTTTGGAAAGCTCTGTGAAATCAGAGAAAATGCTTCTAAGCATCAATATGCCTTGTATTGTGATGAAAGTCCTTTAATCCACATGCAAACAACTCTGTAGTGTATTTTGTCGAATCCTATCTGCATGTAGCATGTTTGAAACACGGAATTTCACAGCAGGAGAATCTATGTAATTTACATATCTATTGGGTAGAACACGCTCCAACAGTTTTTTCCTTAGGAAACTGCCTGATTTTAGAATCCGCTATTAGGAAAAAGCTGCAAACTAAGAGTTAAAGTTTCTAGGTTTAAATATGCCTTGTATGGTGGATGAAAGTTCTGTAATACACATGTACACAACTCATTAAAAATGTTTCTCTAATCCGTGATTTATATAGTGTGTTCGGAACACGGAATGTCACGTTTAAGGAAACTTTGTAAATTACATATCTATTGGTGAGTACCCACTCCAGGAGCATTTTACTGTAAAATATACCTCTGTTTGGAAACTGGTGTTATGAAAACGCTGCAAAATCTGAGCAAATGCTTTAAGGTGACAATATGTCTTCAATGGTTTATTAAAGATGTGTAATTCACATTCTAACAACTCAGCTGTGAAAATTTGCTGAATCCAATGTGCACGTAACTTTTTCAGAACACGGAATGTTACGGTGACGGTATCTATGAAAATGGGATGTCTATTGGATCGAACATGCAGCAAGAGAATTTTTCTGCAAAATCTGCTTGATTCTCGTAAGGGATGTTAGGAAAAACCTGCGAAATCTAAGTAAATATTTCTAGGTGTAAATATGCCTAGTATTGTGGTTGAAACATCAGTAATCCACATGCTCACTGTCATTAAATAATGTTTGTCGAAGCCGTGATGAATGTAACGTTTTCGGAACATGGAATGTCTCGGTGATTGAAACTCAGAAAATAACAATTCTACTGGATAGAACTCGCTTGAATTGAATTTTTCTCCGAAAATTTCAAGATTTTCAAAACTGAATGTTAGGAAAAACCTGCGAAATCAGAATAAACACTTCTAGGTTCAAATATGCCTTGTATGGTGAATGAAAGTCCGGTAATCCACATGTTAATAACAGTGTAGTAATTATTTTTCAAAAAGCGATTCATGGAGCGCTTTTGGAAAACGGAATTTCACCGTAATGAAACAAAGTAAATTAAATTCTATTGGGTACAACTAGCTAGAATAGGATTTTTCGGGGAAAATTGCATGATTATCGAATCTGAAGTTTGGAGAATGCTTCAAAATGACAGTAAATATTTCTAGGTGTAAATATGCCTTTATGTTGGAAGAAAGTTCGGTAATCCACATTTTCACAACATATTAAAGAATCTTTTTCTAATCCGTGATGCATATACCGTGTTTGGAACGTGGAATTTCACGGTGATTGAAACAATGTAAATTACTTCTCTATTGGGTAGAAATCGCTCCGAGAGAATTTTTCTGCAAAAAATGCTGCATTTTTGAAACTGGCGTTTGGAAAACACTGCAAAATCTGAGAAAATATTTCTAAGTATCAATATTCAATCTATTGTGATGAAAGTTCGGTAAACCACATGTTAACATATCTGTAGTAAATATTTGTCGAATCCATTATGGATGTAGCATGTTCGGAACACGGGATTTCATGGCCAGGGAGTTTATGTAAATTACATTTCTCTTGGTTAGAAATCACTCCAAGAGATTTTTCCTGAGAAATCTGCCTGATTTTCGAAACTGGCGTTAGGAAATCACTGCGAACTAAGATGAATAGATTCTCGGTGTAAATATGCCTTGTAGGGTGGATGAAATTTCGTTAATCCGCACGCTAACAACTCTGTAGTGAATATTTGTCGAATCCGAGATACATGAAGCGTGTTCGGAACACAGCATATCACGGTGAGCGAATCTATGTAAAATAGATGTCTCTTCGGTAGAACTCGCTCCAAGAGCTTTTTCTGCGAATTCTGCCTCAGTTTCAAAACGGGCATTAGGAGAAACTATCAAAATATGAGAAAATGCTTCAAAGTGTCATTATGGCTTTTATGGTGGAAGAAAGTTCGGTAATCCTTGTGCTAACGACTCTGTAGTGAATATTTGTCAAATCCGTGATGCATGTAGCTTTTTCGGAACATGGAATTCCACGATGAGTGATCCTATGTAAGTTGCATGTCTATTGGGTAGAACTCGCTCCAAGAGGATTTTTCTGAGAAAACTGCATGATTTAATAACTGACATTAGGAGAAATCTGCAAAATCAGAAAGAAATTTCTATGTATAAATATGTATTGTAAGGTGGATGAAAGTTCGGTAATACACATGTTCACAACTCATTAAAGAATGTTTGTCGAATCCGTGATGCATGTAACGTGTTCAGAACACGGAACGTCACGGTGAGTGAAACGAGGTAAATTACATCTCTTTTGGGTAGAACTCGCTCCAAGAGCATTTTCCTGCCAAATCTGCCTCATTTTCAAACCTGGCATTAAAACTAACCTGTGAAATCTCAGAAAATTCTTCAAAGCGTCAGTGAGCCATGTATGGTGAATGAAGTGCTGTAATCCACTTGCTAACAACTCTGTAGTGAATATTTGTCGAATCCGAGAAGCATGTAGCGTGTTCGGAACACGGAATTTCACGGTGAGCGAATCCATGTAAATTACATGTCTATTGTTTTGAACCCGCTCCAAGATGTTTTTGCCGTGAAATCTGCCTCAGTTTAGAAACTGGCGTTTGGAAACCTCTGTGAAATCAGAGAAAATGCTTCTAAGCATCAATATGCCTTGTATTGTGATGAAAGTCCTTTAATCCACATGCAAACAACTCTGTAGTGTATTTTGTCGAATCCTATCTGCATGTAGCGTGTTTGAAACACGGAATTTCACAGCAGGAGAATCTATGTAATTTACATATCTATTGGGTAGAACACGCTCCAACAGTTTTTTCCTTAGGAAACTGCCTGATTTTAGAATCCGCTATTAGGAAAAAGCTGCAAACTAAGAGTTAAAGTTTCTAGGTTTAAATATGCCTTGTATGGTGGATGAAAGTTCTGTAATACACATGTACACAACTCATTAAAAATGTTTCTCTAATCCGTGATTTATATAGTGTGTTCGGAACACGGAATGTCACGTTTAAGGAAACTTTGTAAATTACATATCTATTGGTGAGTACCCACTCCAGGAGCATTTTACTGTAAAATATACCTCTGTTTGGAAACTGGTGTCATGAAAACGCTGCAAAATCTGAGCAAATGTTTTAAGGTGACAATATGTCTTCAATGGTTTATTAAAGATGTGTAATTCACATTCTAACAACTCAGCTGTGACAATTTGCTGAATCCTATGTGCACGTTTCTTCTTCAGAACACGGAATGTTACGGTGACGGTATCTATGAAAATGGGATGTCTATTGGATCGAACATGCAGCAAGAGAATTTTCCTGCGAAACTGCTTGATTTTCATAAGTGATGTAAGGAAAAATCTACGAAATCTAAGTAAATATTTCTAGGTGTATATATGCCTACTATTGTGGTTGCAACCTCGGTAATCCACATGCTCACAGTCATTAAATAATGTTTGTCGAAGCCGTGATGAATGTAACGTTTTCGGAACATGGAATGTCTCGGTGAGTGAAACTAAGAAAATAACAATTCTACTGGATAGAACTCGCTTGAATTGAATTTTTCTGCGAAAATTTCATGATTTTCGAAACTGGATGTTAGGAAAAACCTGCGAACTCAGAATAAACACTTCTAGGTGCAAATATGCCTTGTATGGTGAATGAAAGTCCGGTAATCCACGTGTTAATAACAGTGTAGTAATTATTTTTCAAACCGCGATTCATGGAGCACTTTTGGAAAACGAAATTTCACCGTAATGAAACAAAGTAAATTAAATTCTATTGGGTACAACTAGCTAGAATAGGATTTTTCTGCGAAAATTGCATGATTATCGAATCTGAAGTTTGGAGAATGCTTCAAAATGACAGTAAATATTTCTAGGTGTAAATATGCCTTTATGTTGGAAGAAAGTTCGGTAATCCACATTTTCACAACATATTAAAGAATCTTTTTCTAATCCGTGATGCATATACCGTGTTTGGAACGTGGAATTTCACGGTGATTGAAACAATGTAAATTACTTCTCTATTGGGTAGAACTCGCTCCAAGAGAATTTTTCCTGCAAAAAATGCTGCATTTTGAAACTGGCGTTTGGAAAACGCTGCAAAATCTGAGGAAATATTTCTAAGTATCAATATTCAATCTATTGTGATGAAAGTTCGGTAATCCACATGTAAACACATCTGTAGTGAATATTTGTCGAATCAATTATGGATGTAGCATGTTCGGAACACGGGATTTCATGGCCAGGGAGTTTATGTAAATTACATTTCTCTTGGTTAGAAATCACTGCAAGAGATTTTTCCTGAGTAATCTGAATGATTTTCAAAACTGGCATTAGGAAAACACTGCAAATTCAGATGAATAGATTCTCGGTGTAAATATGCCTTGTAGGGTGGATGAAAGTTCGTTAATCCGCACGCTAACAACTCTGTAGTGAATATTTGTCGAATCCGAGATACATGAAGCGTGTTCGGAACACAGAATATCACGGTGAGCGAATCTATGTAAAAAACATGTCTCTTGGGTAGAACTCGATCCAAGAGCTTTTTCTGCGATTTCGGCCTCATTTTCAAAACTGGCATTAGGAGAAATTTTCGAAATATGAGAAAATGCTTCAAAGTGTCAATATGGCTTTTATGGTGGATGAAAGTTCGGTAATCCTTATGCTAACGACTCTGTAGTGAATATTTGTCGAATCCGTGATGCATGTAGCTTTTTCGGAACATGGATTTTCACGATGACGGGTTGTATGTAAATTGCATGTCTATTGGGTAAAACTCGTTCCAAGAGGATTTTTCTGCGAAAATTGCATGATTTAAAAACTGACATTAGGAGAAATCTGCAAAATCAGAAAGAAATTTCTATGTATAAATATGTATTGTAAGGTGGATGAAACTTCGGTAATACACATGTTCACAACTCATTAAAGAATGTTTGTCGAATCCGTGATGCATGTAACGTGTCCAGAACACGGAACGTCACGGTGAGTGAAACGAGGTAAATTACATCTCTTTTGGGTAGAACTCGCTCCAAGAGCATTTTCCTGCCAAATCTGCCTCATTTTCAAACCTGGCATTAAAACTAACCTGTGAAATCTCAGAAAATTCTTCAAAGCGTCAGTGAGCCATGTATGGTGAATGAAGTGCTGTAATCCACTTGCTAACAACTCTGTAGTGAATATTTGTCGAATCCGAGAAGCATGTAGCGTGTTCGGAACACGGAATTTCACGGTGAGCGAATCCATGTAAATTACATGTCTATTGTTTTGAACCCGCTCCAAGATGTTTTTGCCGTGAAATCTGCCTCAGTTTAGAAACTGGCGTTTGGAAAGCTCTGTGAAATCAGAGAAAATGCTTCTAAGCATCAATATGCCTTGTATTGTGATGAAAGTCCTTTAATCCACATGCAAACAACTCTGTAGTGTATTTTGTCGAATCCTATCTGCATGTAGCATGTTTGAAACACGGAATTTCACAGCAGGAGAATCTATGTAATTTACATATCTATTGGGTAGAACACGCTCCAACAGTTTTTTCCTTAGGAAACTGCCTGATTTTAGAATCCGCTATTAGGAAAAAGCTGCAAACTAAGAGTTAAAGTTTCTAGGTTTAAATATGCCTTGTATGGTGGATGAAAGTTCTGTAATACACATGTACACAACTCATTAAAAATGTTTCTCTAATCCGTGATTTATATAGTGTGTTCGGAACACGGAATGTCACGTTTAAGGAAACTTTGTAAATTACATATCTATTGGTGAGTACCCACTCCAGGAGCATTTTACTGTAAAATATACCTCTGTTTGGAAACTGGTGTTATGAAAACGCTGCAAAATCTGAGCAAATGCTTTAAGGTGACAATATGTCTTCAATGGTTTATTAAAGATGTGTAATTCACATTCTAACAACTCAGCTGTGAAAATTTGCTGAATCCAATGTGCACGTAACTTTTTCAGAACACGGAATGTTACGGTGACGGTATCTATGAAAATGGGATGTCTATTGGATCGAACATGCAGCAAGAGAATTTTTCTGCAAAATCTGCTTGATTCTCGTAAGGGATGTTAGGAAAAACCTGCGAAATCTAAGTAAATATTTCTAGGTGTAAATATGCCTAGTATTGTGGTTGAAACATCAGTAATCCACATGCTCACTGTCATTAAATAATGTTTGTCGAAGCCGTGATGAATGTAACATTTTCGGAACATGGAATGTCTCGGTGATTGAAACTCAGAAAATAACAATTCTACTGGATAGAACTCGCTTGAATTGAATTTTTCTCCGAAAATTTCAAGATTTTCAAAACTGAATGTTAGGAAAAACCTGCGAAATCAGAATAAACACTTCTAGGTTCAAATATGCCTTGTATGGTGAATGAAAGTCCGGTAATCCACATGTTAATAACAGTGTAGTAATTATTTTTCAAAAAGCGATTCATGGAGCGCTTTTGGAAAACGGAATTTCACCGTAATGAAACAAAGTAAATTAAATTCTATTGGGTACAACTAGCTAGAATAGGATTTTTCGGGGAAAATTGCATGATTATCGAATCTGAAGTTTGGAGAATGCTTCAAAATGACAGTAAATATTTCTAGGTGTAAATATGCCTTTATGTTGGAAGAAAGTTCGGTAATCCACATTTTCACAACATATTAAAGAATCTTTTTCTAATCCGTGATGCATATACCGTGTTTGGAACGTGGAATTTCACGGTGATTGAAACAATGTAAATTACTTCTCTATTGGGTAGAAATCGCTCCGAGAGAATTTTTCTGCAAAAAATGCTGCATTTTTGAAACTGGCGTTTGGAAAACACTGCAAAATCTGAGAAAATATTTCTAAGTATCAATATTCAATCTATTGTGATGAAAGTTCGGTAAACCACATGTTAACATATCTGTAGTAAATATTTGTCGAATCCATTATGGATGTAGCATGTTCGGAACACGGGATTTCATGGCCAGGGAGTTTATGTAAATTACATTTCTCTTGGTTAGAAATCACTCCAAGAGATTTTTCCTGAGAAATCTGCCTGATTTTCGAAACTGGCGTTAGGAAATCACTGCGAACTAAGATGAATAGATTCTCGGTGTAAATATGCCTTGTAGGGTGGATGAAATTTCGTTAATCCGCACGCTAACAACTCTGTAGTGAATATTTGTCGAATCCGAGATACATGAAGCGTGTTCGGAACACAGCATATCACGGTGAGCGAATCTATGTAAAATAGATGTCTCTTCGGTAGAACTCGCTCCAAGAGCTTTTTCTGCGAATTCTGCCTCAGTTTCAAAACGGGCATTAGGAGAAACTATCAAAATATGAGAAAATGCTTCAAAGTGTCATTATGGCTTTTATGGTGGAAGAAAGTTCGGTAATCCTTGTGCTAACGACTCTGTAGTGAATATTTGTCAAATCCGTGATGCATGTAGCTTTTTCGGAACATGGAATTTCACGATGAGTGATCCTATGTAAGTTGCATGTCTATTGGGTAGAACTCGCTCCAAGAGGATTTTTCTGAGAAAACTGCATGATTTAATAACTGACATTAGGAGAAATCTGCAAAATCAGAAAGAAATTTCTATGTATAAATATGTATTGTAAGGTGGATGAAAGTTCGGTAATACACATGTTCACAACTCATTAAAGAATGTTTGTCGAATCCGTGATGCATGTAACGTGTTCAGAACACGGAACGTCACGGTGAGTGAAACGAGGTAAATTACATCTCTTTTGGGTAGAACTCGCTCCAAGAGCATTTTCCTGCCAAATCTGCCTCATTTTCAAACCTGGCATTAAAACTAACCTGTGAAATCTCAGAAAATTCTTCAAAGCGTCAGTGAGCCATGTATGGTGAATGAAGTGCTGTAATCCACTTGCTAACAACTCTGTAGTGAATATTTGTCGAATCCGAGAAGCATGTAGCGTGTTCGGAACACGGAATTTCACGGTGAGCGAATCCATGTAAATTACATGTCTATTGTTTTGAACCCGCTCCAAGATGTTTTTGCCGTGAAATCTGCCTCAGTTTAGAAACTGGCGTTTGGAAACCTCTGTGAAATCAGAGAAAATGCTTCTAAGCATCAATATGCCTTGTATTGTGATGAAAGTCCTTTAATCCACATGCAAACAACTCTGTAGTGTATTTTGTCGAATCCTATCTGCATGTAGCGTGTTTGAAACACGGAATTTCACAGCAGGAGAATCTATGTAATTTACATATCTATTGGGTAGAACACGCTCCAACAGTTTTTTCCTTAGGAAACTGCCTGATTTTAGAATCCGCTATTAGGAAAAAGCTGCAAACTAAGAGTTAAAGTTTCTAGGTTTAAATATGCCTTGTATGGTGGATGAAAGTTCTGTAATACACATGTACACAACTCATTAAAAATGTTTCTCTAATCCGTGATTTATATAGTGTGTTCGGAACACGGAATGTCACGTTTAAGGAAACTTTGTAAATTACATATCTATTGGTGAGTACCCACTCCAGGAGCATTTTACTGTAAAATATACCTCTGTTTGGAAACTGGTGTCATGAAAACGCTGCAAAATCTGAGCAAATGTTTTAAGGTGACAATATGTCTTCAATGGTTTATTAAAGATGTGTAATTCACATTCTAACAACTCAGCTGTGACAATTTGCTGAATCCTATGTGCACGTTTCTTCTTCAGAACACGGAATGTTACGGTGACGGTATCTATGAAAATGGGATGTCTATTGGATCGAACATGCAGCAAGAGAATTTTCCTGCGAAACTGCTTGATTTTCATAAGTGATGTAAGGAAAAATCTACGAAATCTAAGTAAATATTTCTAGGTGTATATATGCCTACTATTGTGGTTGCAACCTCGGTAATCCACATGCTCACAGTCATTAAATAATGTTTGTCGAAGCCGTGATGAATGTAACGTTTTCGGAACATGGAATGTCTCGGTGAGTGAAACTAAGAAAATAACAATTCTACTGGATAGAACTCGCTTGAATTGAATTTTTCTGCGAAAATTTCATGATTTTCGAAACTGGATGTTAGGAAAAACCTGCGAACTCAGAATAAACACTTCTAGGTGCAAATATGCCTTGTATGGTGAATGAAAGTCCGGTAATCCACGTGTTAATAACAGTGTAGTAATTATTTTTCAAACCGCGATTCATGGAGCACTTTTGGAAAACGAAATTTCACCGTAATGAAACAAAGTAAATTAAATTCTATTGGGTACAACTAGCTAGAATAGGATTTTTCTGCGAAAATTGCATGATTATCGAATCTGAAGTTTGGAGAATGCTTCAAAATGACAGTAAATATTTCTAGGTGTAAATATGCCTTTATGTTGGAAGAAAGTTCGGTAATCCACATTTTCACAACATATTAAAGAATCTTTTTCTAATCCGTGATGCATATACCGTGTTTGGAACGTGGAATTTCACGGTGATTGAAACAATGTAAATTACTTCTCTATTGGGTAGAACTCGCTCCAAGAGAATTTTTCCTGCAAAAAATGCTGCATTTTGAAACTGGCGTTTGGAAAACGCTGCAAAATCTGAGGAAATATTTCTAAGTATCAATATTCAATCTATTGTGATGAAAGTTCGGTAATCCACATGTAAACACATCTGTAGTGAATATTTGTCGAATCAATTATGGATGTAGCATGTTCGGAACACGGGATTTCATGGCCAGGGAGTTTATGTAAATTACATTTCTCTTGGTTAGAAATCACTGCAAGAGATTTTTCCTGAGTAATCTGAATGATTTTCAAAACTGGCATTAGGAAAACACTGCAAATTCAGATGAATAGATTCTCGGTGTAAATATGCCTTGTAGGGTGGATGAAAGTTCGTTAATCCGCACGCTAACAACTCTGTAGTGAATATTTGTCGAATCCGAGATACATGAAGCGTGTTCGGAACACAGAATATCACGGTGAGCGAATCTATGTAAAAAACATGTCTCTTGGGTAGAACTCGATCCAAGAGCTTTTTCTGCGATTTCGGCCTCATTTTCAAAACTGGCATTAGGAGAAATTTTCGAAATATGAGAAAATGCTTCAAAGTGTCAATATGGCTTTTATGGTGGATGAAAGTTCGGTAATCCTTATGCTAACGACTCTGTAGTGAATATTTGTCGAATCCGTGATGCATGTAGCTTTTTCGGAACATGGATTTTCACGATGACGGGTTGTATGTAAATTGCATGTCTATTGGGTAAAACTCGTTCCAAGAGGATTTTTCTGCGAAAATTGCATGATTTAAAAACTGACATTAGGAGAAATCTGCAAAATCAGAAAGAAATTTCTATGTATAAATATGTATTGTAAGGTGGATGAAACTTCGGTAATACACATGTTCACAACTCATTAAAGAATGTTTGTCGAATCCGTGATGCATGTAACGTGTCCAGAACACGGAACGTCACGGTGAGTGAAACGAGGTAAATTACATCTCTTTTGGGTAGAACTCGCTCCAAGAGCATTTTCCTGCCAAATCTGCCTCATTTTCAAACCTGGCATTAAAACTAACCTGTGAAATCTCAGAAAATTCTTCAAAGCGTCAGTGAGCCATGTATGGTGAATGAAGTGCTGTAATCCACTTGCTAACAACTCTGTAGTGAATATTTGTCGAATCCGAGAAGCATGTAGCGTGTTCGGAACACGGAATTTCACGGTGAGCGAATCCATGTAAATTACATGTCTATTGTTTTGAACCCGCTCCAAGATGTTTTTGCCGTGAAATCTGCCTCAGTTTAGAAACTGGCGTTTGGAAAGCTCTGTGAAATCAGAGAAAATGCTTCTAAGCATCAATATGCCTTGTATTGTGATGAAAGTCCTTTAATCCACATGCAAACAACTCTGTAGTGTATTTTGTCGAATCCTATCTGCATGTAGCATGTTTGAAACACGGAATTTCACAGCAGGAGAATCTATGTAATTTACATATCTATTGGGTAGAACACGCTCCAACAGTTTTTTCCTTAGGAAACTGCCTGATTTTAGAATCCGCTATTAGGAAAAAGCTGCAAACTAAGAGTTAAAGTTTCTAGGTTTAAATATGCCTTGTATGGTGGATGAAAGTTCTGTAATACACATGTACACAACTCATTAAAAATGTTTCTCTAATCCGTGATTTATATAGTGTGTTCGGAACACGGAATGTCACGTTTAAGGAAACTTTGTAAATTACATATCTATTGGTGAGTACCCACTCCAGGAGCATTTTACTGTAAAATATACCTCTGTTTGGAAACTGGTGTTATGAAAACGCTGCAAAATCTGAGCAAATGCTTTAAGGTGACAATATGTCTTCAATGGTTTATTAAAGATGTGTAATTCACATTCTAACAACTCAGCTGTGAAAATTTGCTGAATCCAATGTGCACGTAACTTTTTCAGAACACGGAATGTTACGGTGACGGTATCTATGAAAATGGGATGTCTATTGGATCGAACATGCAGCAAGAGAATTTTTCTGCAAAATCTGCTTGATTCTCGTAAGGGATGTTAGGAAAAACCTGCGAAATCTAAGTAAATATTTCTAGGTGTAAATATGCCTAGTATTGTGGTTGAAACATCAGTAATCCACATGCTCACTGTCATTAAATAATGTTTGTCGAAGCCGTGATCAATGTAACGTTTTCGGAACATAGAATGTCTCGGTGAGTGAAATTCAGAAAATAACAATTCTACTGGATAGAACTCGCTTGAATTGAATTTTTCTGCGAAAATTTCATGATTTTCGAAACTGGATGTTAGGAAAAACTTGTGAAATCAGAATAAACACTTCTAGGTGTAAATATGCCTTGTATGGTGGATGAAAGTTCGGTAATCCACATGCTCCCACTCATTAAAGAATGTTTGTCAAATTCGTGATGCATGTAACGTGTTCGGAATACGGAATGTCATATTGAAGGAAACAATGTAAATTACATGTCTATTGGGTAGAACTCGCTTGAAGAGAATTTTTCTGCGAAATGTGCATCATTGTCAAAACTGCCATTAGGAGATCCCTGTGAAATCTGAGAAAATGCTTCTAAGTGTCAATATGCATTGAATGGTGAATGAAAGTCCGGTAATCCACATGTTAATAACAGTGTAGTAATTATTTTTCAAACCGTGATTCATGGAGCGCTTTTGGAAAACGGAATTTCACCGTAATGAAACAATGTAAATTACAATTCTATTGGGTAGAACTAGCTAGAATAGAATTTTTCTGTGAAAATTGCATGATTATCGAATCTGAAGCTTGGAGAATGCTTCAAAATGAGAGTAAATATTTCTAGGTGTAAATATGCCTTTATGGTGGAAGGAAGTTCGGTAATCCACATTTTCACAACATATTAAAGAATCTTTTTCTAATCCGTGATGCATATACCGTGTTCGGAATGTGAAATTTCACGGTGATTGAAACAATGTAAATTACTACTCTATTGAGTAGAACTCACTCCAAGAGAATTTTTCTGCGAAAACTGGTCATTTTTGAAACTGGCGTTTCGAAAACGCTGCATAATCTGAGAAAATACTTCTATGTATCAATATTCAAACTTTTGTGATGAAAGTTCGGTAATCCACATGCTAACAAATCTGTAGTGAATATTTGTCGAATCCATTATGCATGTAGCATGTTCGGAACACGGAATTTCATGGCCAGGGAGTTTATGTAAATTACATTTCTCTTGGTTAGAAATCACTCCAAGAGATTTTTCCTGAAAAATCTGCCTGATTTTCGAAACTGGCATTAGGAAAACACTGCAAACTCAGATGAATAGATTCTCAGTGTAAATATTCCTTGTAGGGTGGATGAAAGTTCGGTAATCTGCACGCTAACAACTCTGTAGTGAATATTAGTCGAATCCGAGATACATGAAGCGTGTTCGGAACACAGAATATCACGGTGAGCGAATCAATGTAAAATATATGTCTCTTGGGTAGAACTCGCTCCAAGAGCTTTTTCTGTGAATTCTGCCTCATTTTGAAAACGGGCATTAGGAAAAATTTCGAAATATGAGAAAATGCTTCAAAGTGTCAATATGGCTTTTATGGTGGATGAAAGTTCGGTAATCCTTATGCTAACGACTCTGTAGTGAATATTTGTCGAATCCGTGATGCATGTAGCTTTTTCGGATCATGGAATTTCACGATGAGTGGTCCTATGTAAGTTGCATGTCTATTGGGTAGAAATCTCCCCTAGAGGATTTTTCTGAGAAAACTGCATGATTTAAAAACTGACATTAGGAGAAATCTACTAAATCAGAAAAAAACTTTCTATGTATAAATATGCATTGTAAGGTGGATGAAAGTTCGGTAATACACATGTTCACAACTCATTAAAGAATGTTTGTCGAATCCGTGATGCATGTAACGTGTTCAGAACACGGAACGTCACGGTGAGTGAAACGAGGTAAATTACATCTCTTTTGGGTAGAACTCGCTCCAAGAGCATTTTCCTGCCAAATCTGCCTCATTTTCAAACCTGGCATTAAAACTAACCTGTGAAATCTCAGAAAATTCTTCAAAGTGTCAGTAAGCCATGTATGGTGAATGAAGTGCTGTAATCCACTTGCTAACAACTCTGTAGTGAATATTTGTCGAATCCGAGAAGCATGTAGCGTGTTCAGAACACGGAATTTCACGGTGAGAGAATCCATGTAAATTACATGTCTATTGTTTTGAACCCGCTCCAAGATGTTTTTGCCGTGAAATCTGCCTCAGTTTAGAAACTGGCGTTTGGAAAGCTCTGTGAAATCAGAGAAAATGCTTCTAAGCATCAATATGCCTTGTATTGTGATGAAAGTCCTGTAATCCACATGCAAACAACTCTGTAGTGTATTTTGTCGAAACCTATCTGTATGTAGCGTGTTTGAAACACGGAATTTCACAGCAGGAGAATCTATGTAATTTACATATCTATTGGGTAGAACACGCTCCAACAGTTTTTTCCTTAGGAAACTGCCTGATTTTTGAATCCGCTATTAGGAAAAAGCTGCAAACTAAGAGTTAAAGTTTTTAGGTGTAAATATGCCTTGTATGGTGGATGAAAGTTCTGTAATACACATGTACACAACTCATTAAAAATGTTTCTCAAATCTGTGATGTATTTAGTGTGTTCGGAACACGGAATGTCACGTTGAAGGAAACTATGTAAATTACATATCTATTGGTGAGAACCCGCTCCAGGAGCATTTTACTGTAAAATATACCTCTGTTTGGAAACTGGTGTTATGAAAACACTGCAAAATCTGAGCAAATGCTTTAAGGTGACAATATGTCTTCAATGGTTTCTTAAAAATGTGTAATTCACATTATAACAACTCAGCTGTGAAAATTTGCTGAATCGTATGTGCACGTTTCTTTTTCAGAACACGGAATATTACGGTGACGGTATCTATGAAAATGGGATGTCTATTGGATCGAACATGCAGCAAGAGTATTTTTCTGCAAAAACTGCTTGATTGTAGTAAGTGATGTTAGGAAAAAGCTGCGAAATCTAAGTAAATATTTCTAGGTGTAAATATGCCTTGTATTGTGGTTGGAACATCGGTAATCCACATGCTCACGGTCAAAAAATAATGTTTGTCCAAACCATGATTAATGTAACGTTTTCGGAACATGGAATGTCTCGGTGAGTGAAATTCAGGAAATAACAATTCTACTGGATAGAACTCGCTTGAATTGAATTTTTCTGCGAAAATTTCATGATTTTCGAAACTGGATGTTAGGAAAAACCTGCGAAAACAGAATAAACACTTCTAGGTGTAAATATGCCTTGTATGGTGGATGAAAGTTCGGTAATCCACATACTCCCACTCATTAAAGAATGTTTGTCAAATTCGTGATGCATGTAACGTGTTCGGAATACGGAATGTCATATTGAAGGAAACAATGTAAATTACATGTCTATTGGGTAGAACTCGCTTGAAGAGAATTTTTCTGCGAAATGTGCCTCATTGTCAAAACTGCCATTAGGAGATCCCTGTGAAATCTGAGAAAATGCTTCTAAGTGTCAATATGCATTGAATGGTGAATGAAAGTCCGGTAATCCACATGTTAATAACAGTGTAGTAATTATTTTTCAAACCGTGATTCATGGAGCGCTTTTGGAAAACGGAATTTCACCGTAATGAAACAATGTAAATTACAATTCTATTGGGTAGAACTAGCTAGAATAGAATTTTTCTGTGAAAATTGCATGATTATCGAATCTGAAATTTGGAGAAAGCTTCAAAATGACAGTAAATATTTCTAGGTGTAAATATGCCTTTATGTTGGAAGAAAGTTCGGTAATCCACATTTTCACAACATATTAAAGAATCTTTTTCTAATCCGTGATACATATACCGTGTTCAGAACGTGGAATTTCACGGTGATTGAAACAATGTAAATTACTTCTCTATTGGGTAGAACTCGCTCCGAGAGTAATTTTCTGCAAAAAATGCTGCATTTTTGAAACTGGCGTTTGGAAAACGCTGCAAAATCTGAGAAAATACTTCTAAGTATCAATATTCAATCTATTGTGATGAAAGTTCGGTAATCCACATGCTAACACATCTGTAGTGAATATTTGTCGAATCCATTATGAATGTAGCATGTACGCAACACGGGATTTCATGGCCAGGGATTTTATGTAAATTACATTTCTCTTGGTTAGAAATCACTCCAAGAGATTTTTCCTGAGAAATCTGCCTGATTGTCGAAACTGGCGTTAGGAAATCACTGTGAACTAAGATGAATAGATTCTCGGTGTAAATATCCCTTGTAGGGTGGATGAAAGTTCGGTAATCCGCACGCTAACAACTCTGTAGTGAATATTTGTCGAATCCAAGATACATGAAGCGTGTTCGGAACACAGAATATCACGGTGAGCGAATCTATGTAAAATACATGTCTCTTGGGTAGAACTCGCTCCAAGAGCTTTTTCTGCGAATTCTGCCTCAGTTTCAAAACGGGCATTAGGAAAAATTTTCGAAATATGAGAAAATGCTTCAAAGTGTCAATATGGCTTTTATGGTGGATGAAAGTTCGGTAATCCTTATGCTAACGACTCTGTAGTGAATATTTGTCGAATCCGTGATGCATGTAGCTTTTTCCGAACATGGAATTTCACGATGAGGGATCCTATGTAAGTTGCATGTCTATTGGGTAGAACTCGCTCCAAGAGGATTTTTCTGAGAAAACTGCATGATTAAAAACTGACAATAGGAGAAATCTACTAAATCAGAAAAAACTTTCTCTCTATAAATATGCTTTGTAAGTTGGATGAAATTTCGGTAATACACATGTTCACAACTCATTAAAGAATGTTTGTCGAATCCGTGATGCATGTAACGTGTTCAGAACACGGAATGTCACGGTGAGTGAAACGAGGTTAATTACATATCTTTTGGGTAAAACTCGCTCCAAGAGAATTTTCCTGCCAAATCTGCCTCATTTTCAAACCTGGCATTAAAACTAACCTGTGAAATCTCAGAAAATTCTTCAAAGTGTCAGTGAGCAATGTATGGTGAATGAAGTGCTGTAATCCACTTGCTAACAACTCTGTAGTGAATATTTGTCAAATCCGAGATGCATGTAGCGTGTTCGGAACACGGAATTTCACGGTGAGCGAATCCATGTTAATTACATGTCTATTGTTTTGAACCCGCTCCAAGATGTTTTTGCCGTGAAATCTGCCTCAGTTTAGAAACTGGCGTTTGGAAAGCTCTGTGAAATCAGAGAAAATGCTTCTAAACATCAATATGCCTTGGATTGTGATGAAAGTCCTGTAATCCACATGCAAAAAACTCTGTAGTGTATTTTGTCGAGTCCTATCTGCATGTAGCGTGTTTGAAACACGGAATTTCACAGCAGGAGAATCTATGTAATTTACATATCTATTGGGTAGAACACGCTCCAACAGTTTTTTACTTAGGAAACTGCCTGATTTTTGAATCCGCTATTAGGAAAAAGCTTCAAACTAAGAGTTAAAGTTTCTAGGTGTAAATATGCCTTGTATGGTGGATGAAAGTTCTGTAATACACATGTACACAACTCATGAAAAATGTTTCTCAAATCCGTGATGTATGTAGTGTGTTCGGAACACGGAATGTCACGTTGAAGGGAACTATGTAAATTACATATCTATTGGTGAGAACCCGCTCCAGGAGCATTTTACTGTAAAATATACCTCTGTTTGGAAACTGGTGTTATGAAAACACTGCAAAATCTGAGCAAGTGTTTTAAGTTGACAATATGTCTTCAATGGTTTATTAAAAATGTGTAATTCACATTCTAACAACTCAGCTGTGAAAATTTGCTGAATCGTATGTGCACTTTCCTTTTTCAGAACACGGAATATTACGGTGACGGTATCTATGAAAATGGGATGTCTATTGGATCGAACATGCAGCAAGAGAATTTTTCTGCAAAAACTGCTTGATTGTAGTAAGTGATGTTAGGAAAAAGCTGCGAAATCTAAGTAAATATTTCTAGGTGTAAATATGCCTTGTATTGTGGTTGGAACATCGGTAATCAACATGCTCACGTTCAAAAAATAATGTTTGTCCAAGCCATGATCAATGTAACGTTTTCGGAACATAGAATGTCTCGGTGAGTGAAATTCAGAAAATAACAATTCTACTGGATAGAACTCGCTTGAATTGAATTTTTCTGCGAAAATTTCATGATTTTCGAAACTGGATGTTAGGAAAAACTTGTGAAATCAGAATAAACACTTCTAGGTGTAAATATGCCTTGTATGGTGGATGAAAGTTCGGTAATCCACATGCTCCCACTCATTAAAGAATGTTTGTCAAATTCGTGATGCATGTAACGTGTTCGGAATACGGAATGTCATATTGAAGGAAACAATGTAAATTACATGTCTATTGGGTAGAACTCGCTTGAAGAGAATTTTTCTGCGAAATGTGCATCATTGTCAAAACTGCCATTAGGAGATCCCTGTGAAATCTGAGAAAATGCTTCTAAGTGTCAATATGCATTGAATGGTGAATGAAAGTCCGGTAATCCACATGTTAATAACAGTGTAGTAATTATTTTTCAAACCGTGATTCATGGAGCGCTTTTGGAAAACGGAATTTCACCGTAATGAAACAATGTAAATTACAATTCTATTGGGTAGAACTAGCTAGAATAGAATTTTTCTGTGAAAATTGCATGATTATCGAATCTGAAGCTTGGAGAATGCTTCAAAATGAGAGTAAATATTTCTAGGTGTAAATATGCCTTTATGGTGGAAGGAAGTTCGGTAATCCACATTTTCACAACATATTAAAGAATCTTTTTCTAATCCGTGATGCATATACCGTGTTCGGAATGTGAAATTTCACGGTGATTGAAACAATGTAAATTACTACTCTATTGAGTAGAACTCACTCCAAGAGAATTTTTCTGCGAAAACTGGTCATTTTTGAAACTGGCGTTTCGAAAACGCTGCATAATCTGAGAAAATACTTCTATGTATCAATATTCAAACTTTTGTGATGAAAGTTCGGTAATCCACATGCTAACAAATCTGTAGTGAATATTTGTCGAATCCATTATGCATGTAGCATGTTCGGAACACGGAATTTCATGGCCAGGGAGTTTATGTAAATTACATTTCTCTTGGTTAGAAATCACTCCAAGAGATTTTTCCTGAAAAATCTGCCTGATTTTCGAAACTGGCATTAGGAAAACACTGCAAACTCAGATGAATAGATTCTCAGTGTAAATATTCCTTGTAGGGTGGATGAAAGTTCGGTAATCTGCACGCTAACAACTCTGTAGTGAATATTAGTCGAATCCGAGATACATGAAGCGTGTTCGGAACACAGAATATCACGGTGAGCGAATCAATGTAAAATATATGTCTCTTGGGTAGAACTCGCTCCAAGAGCTTTTTCTGTGAATTCTGCCTCATTTTGAAAACGGGCATTAGGAAAAATTTCGAAATATGAGAAAATGCTTCAAAGTGTCAATATGGCTTTTATGGTGGATGAAAGTTCGGTAATCCTTATGCTAACGACTCTGTAGTGAATATTTGTCGAATCCGTGATGCATGTAGCTTTTTCGGATCATGGAATTTCACGATGAGTGGTCCTATGTAAGTTGCATGTCTATTGGGTAGAAATCTCCCCTAGAGGATTTTTCTGAGAAAACTGCATGATTTAAAAACTGACATTAGGAGAAATCTACTAAATCAGAAAAAAACTTTCTATGTATAAATATGCATTGTAAGGTGGATGAAAGTTCGGTAATACACATGTTCACAACTCATTAAAGAATGTTTGTCGAATCCGTGATGCATGTAACGTGTTCAGAACACGGAACGTCACGGTGAGTGAAACGAGGTAAATTACATCTCTTTTGGGTAGAACTCGCTCCAAGAGCATTTTCCTGCCAAATCTGCCTCATTTTCAAACCTGGCATTAAAACTAACCTGTGAAATCTCAGAAAATTCTTCAAAGTGTCAGTAAGCCATGTATGGTGAATGAAGTGCTGTAATCCACTTGCTAACAACTCTGTAGTGAATATTTGTCGAATCCGAGAAGCATGTAGCGTGTTCAGAACACGGAATTTCACGGTGAGAGAATCCATGTAAATTACATGTCTATTGTTTTGAACCCGCTCCAAGATGTTTTTGCCGTGAAATCTGCCTCAGTTTAGAAACTGGCGTTTGGAAAGCTCTGTGAAATCAGAGAAAATGCTTCTAAGCATCAATATGCCTTGTATTGTGATGAAAGTCCTGTAATCCACATGCAAACAACTCTGTAGTGTATTTTGTCGAGTCCTATCTGTATGTAGCGTGTTTGAAACACGGAATTTCACAGCAGGAGAATCTATGTAATTTACATATCTATTGGGTAGAACACGCTCCAACAGTTTTTTCCTTAGGAAACTGCCTGATTTTTGAATCCGCTATTAGGAAAAAGCTGCAAACTAAGGGTTAAATTTTCTAGGTGTAATTATGCCTTGTATGGTGGATGAAAGTTCGGTAATACACATGTACACAACTCATTAAAAATGTTTCTCAAATCTGTGATGTATTTAGTGTGTTCGGAACACGGAATGTCACGTTGAAGGAAAGTATGTAAATTACATATCTATTGGTGAGAACCCGCTCCAGGAGCATTTTACTGTAAAATATACCTCTGTTTGGAAACTGGTGTTATGAAAACACTGCAAAATCTGAGCAAATGTTTAAGGTGACAATATGTCTTCAATGGTTTATTAAAGATGTGTAATTCACATTCTAACAACTCAGCTGTGAAAATTTGCTGAATCCTATGTGCAATTTTCTTTTTCAGAACACGGAATGTTACGGTGACGGTATCTATGAAAATGGGATGTCTATTGGATCGAACATGCAGCAAGAGAATTTTTCTGCAAAAACTGCTTGATTCTAGTAAGTGATGTTAGGAAAAACCTGCGATATCTAAGTAAATATTTCTAGGTGTAAATATGCCTTGTATTGTGGTTGAAACATCGGTAATCAACATGCTCAAGGTCAAAAAATAATGTTTGTCCAAGCCATGATTAATGTAACATTTTCGGAACATGGAATGTCTCGCTGAGTGAAATTCAGAAAATAAAAATTCTACTGGATAACTCGCTTGAATTGAATTTTTCTGCGAAAATTTCATGATTTTCGAAACTGGATGTTAGGAAAAACTTGTGAAATCAGAATAAACACTTCTAGGTGTAAATATGCCTTGTATGGTGGATGAAAGTTCGGTAATCCACATGCTCCCACTCATTAAATAATGTTTGTCAAATTCGTGATGCATGTAACGTGTTCGGAATACGGAATGTCATATTCAAGGAATCAATGTAAATTACATGTCTATTGGGTAGAACTCGCTTGAAGAGAATTTTTCTGCGAAATGTGCATCATTGTCAAAACTGCCATTAGGAGATCCCTGTGAAATCTGAGAAAATGCTTCTAAGTGTCAATATGCATTGAATGGTGAATGAAAGTCCGGTAATCCACATGTTAATAACAGTGTAGTAATTATTTTTCAAACCGTGATTCATGGAGCGCTTTTGGAAAACGGAATTTCACCGTAATGAAACAATGTAAATTACAATTCTATTGGGTAGAACTAGCTAGAATAGAATTTTTCTGTGAAAATTGCATGATTATCGAATCTGAAGCTTGGAGAATGCTTCAAAATGAGAGTAAATATTTCTAGGTGTAAATATGCCTTTATGGTGGAAGGAAGTTCGGTAATCCACATTTTCACAACATATTGAAGAATCTTTTTCTAATCCGTGATGCATATACCGTGTTCGGAATGTGAAATTTCACGGTGATTGAAACAATGTAAATTACTACTCTATTGAGTAGAACTCACTCCAAGAGAATTTTTCTGCGAAAACTGGTCATTTTTGAAACTGGCGTTTCGAAAACGCTGCATAATCTGAGAAAATACTTCTATGTATCAATATTCAAACTTTTGTGATGAAAGTTCGGTAATCCACATGCTAACAAATATGTAGTGAATATTTGTCGAATCCATTATGCATGTAGCATGTTCGGAACACGGAATTTCATGGCCAGGGAGTTTATGTAAATTACATTTCTCTTGGTTAGAAATCACTCCAAGAGATTTTTCCTGAAAAATCTGCCTGATTTTCGAAACTGGCATTAGGAAAACACTGCAAACTCAGATGAATAGATTCTCAGTGTAAATATTCCTTGTAGGGTGGATGAAAGTTCGGTAATCTGCACGCTAACAACTCTGTAGTGAATATTAGTCGAATCCGAGATACATGAAGCGTGTTCGGAACACAGAATATCACGGTGAGCGAATCAATGTAAAATATATGTCTCTTGGGTAGAACTCGCTCCAAGAGCTTTTTCTGTGAATTCTGCCTCATTTTGAAAACGGGCATTAGGAAAAATTTCGAAATATGAGAAAATGCTTCAAAGTGTCAATATGGCTTTTATGGTGGATGAAAGTTCGGTAATCCTTATGCTAACGACTCTGTAGTGAATATTTGTCGAATCCGTGATGCATGTAGCTTTTTCGGATCATGGAATTTCACGATGAGTGGTCCTATGTAAGTTGCATGTCTATTGGGTAGAAATCTCCCCTAGAGGATTTTTCTGAGAAAACTGCATGATTTAAAAACTGACATTAGGAGAAATCTACTAAATCAGAAAAAAACTTTCTATGTATAAATATGCATTGTAAGGTGGATGAAAGTTCGGTAATACACATGTTCACAACTCATTAAAGAATGTTTGTCGAATCCGTGATGCATGTAACGTGTTCAGAACACGGAACGTCACGGTGAGTGAAACGAGGTAAATTACATCTCTTTTGGGTAGAACTCGCTCCAAGAGCATTTTCCTGCCAAATCTGCCTCATTTTCAAACCTGGCATTAAAACTAACCTGTGAAATCTCAGAAAATTCTTCAAAGTGTCAGTAAGCCATGTATGGTGAATGAAGTGCTGTAATCCACTTGCTAACAACTCTGTAGTGAATATTTGTCGAATCCGAGAAGCATGTAGCGTGTTCAGAACACGGAATTTCACGGTGAGAGAATCCATGTAAATTACATGTCTATTGTTTTGAACCCGCTCCAAGATGTTTTTGCCGTGAAATCTGCCTCAGTTTAGAAACTGGCGTTTGGAAAGCTCTGTGAAATCAGAGAAAATGCTTCTAAGCATCAATATGCCTTGTATTGTGATGAAAGTCCTGTAATCCACATGCAAACAACTCTGTAGTGTATTTTGTCGAGTCCTATCTGTATGTAGCGTGTTTGAAACACGGAATTTCACAGCAGGAGAATCTATGTAATTTACATATCTATTGGGTAGAACACGCTCCAACAGTTTTTTCCTTAGGAAACTGCCTGATTTTTGAATCCGCTATTAGGAAAAAGCTGCAAACTAAGGGTTAAATTTTCTAGGTGTAATTATGCCTTGTATGGTGGATGAAAGTTCGGTAATACACATGTACACAACTCATTAAAAATGTTTCTCAAATCTGTGATGTATTTAGTGTGTTCGGAACACGGAATGTCACGTTGAAGGAAAGTATGTAAATTACATATCTATTGGTGAGAACCCGCTCCAGGAGCATTTTACTGTAAAATATACCTCTGTTTGGAAACTGGTGTTATGAAAACACTGCAAAATCTGAGCAAATGTTTAAGGTGACAATATGTCTTCAATGGTTTATTAAAGATGTGTAATTCACATTCTAACAACTCAGCTGTGAAAATTTGCTGAATCCTATGTGCAATTTTCTTTTTCAGAACACGGAATGTTACGGTGACGGTATCTATGAAAATGGGATGTCTATTGGATCGAACATGCAGCAAGAGAATTTTTCTGCAAAAACTGCTTGATTCTAGTAAGTGATGTTAGGAAAAACCTGCGATATCTAAGTAAATATTTCTAGGTGTAAATATGCCTTGTATTGTGGTTGAAACATCGGTAATCAACATGCTCAAGGTCAAAAAATAATGTTTGTCCAAGCCATGATTAATGTAACATTTTCGGAACATGGAATGTCTCGCTGAGTGAAATTCAGAAAATAAAAATTCTACTGGATAACTCGCTTGAATTGAATTTTTCTGCGAAAATTTCATGATTTTCGAAACTGGATGTTAGGAAAAACTTGTGAAATCAGAATAAACACTTCTAGGTGTAAATATGCCTTGTATGGTGGATGAAAGTTCGGTAATCCACATGCTCCCACTCATTAAATAATGTTTGTCAAATTCGTGATGCATGTAACGTGTTCGGAATATGGAATGTCATATTCAAGGAATCAATGTAAATTACATGTCTATTGGGTAGAACTCGCTTGAAGAGAATTTTTCTGCGAAATGTGCATCATTGTCAAAACTGCCATTAGGAGATCCCTGTGAAATCTGAGAAAATGCTTCTAAGTGTCAATATGCATTGAATGGTGAATGAAAGTCCGGTAATCCACATGTTAATAACAGTGTAGTAATTATTTTTCAAACCGTGATTCATGGAGCGCTTTTGGAAAACGGAATTTCACCGTAATGAAACAATGTAAATTACAATTCTATTGGGTAGAACTAGCTAGAATAGAATTTTTCTGTGAAAATTGCATGATTATCGAATCTGAAGCTTGGAGAAAGCTTCAAAATGAGAGTAAATATTTCTAGGTGTAAATATGCCTTTATGGTGGAAGGAAGTTCGGTAATCCACATTTTCACAACATATTAAAGAATCTTTTTCTAATCCGTGATGCATATACCGTGTTCGGAATGTGAAATTTCACGGTGATTGAAACAATGTAAATTACTACTCTATTGAGTAGAACTCACTCCAAGAGAATTTTTCTGCGAAAACTGGTCATTTTTGAAACTGGCGTTTCGAAAACGCTGCATAATCTGAGAAAATACTTCTATGTATCAATATTCAAACTTTTGTGATGAAAGTTCGGTAATCCACATGCTAACAAATATGTAGTGAATATTTGTCGAATCCATTATGCATGTAGCATGTTCGGAACACGGAATTTCATGGCCAGGGAGTTTATGTAAATTACATTTCTCTTGGTTAGAAATCACTCCAAGAGATTTTTCCTGAAAAATCTGCCTGATTTTCGAAACTGGCATTAGGAAAACACTGCAAACTCAGATGAATAGATTCTCAGTGTAAATATTCCTTGTAGGGTGGATGAAAGTTCGGTAATCTGCACGCTAACAACTCTGTAGTGAATATTTGTCGAATCCGAGATACATGAAGCGTGTTCGGAACACAGAATATCACGGTGAGCGAATCAATGTAAAATATATGTCTCTTGGGTAGAACTCGCTCCAAGAGCTTTTTCTGTGAATTCTGCCTCATTTTGAAAACGGGCATTAGGAAAAATTTCGAAATATGAGAAAATGCTTCAAAGTGTCAATATGGCTTTTATGGTGGATGAAAGTTCGGTAATCCTTATGCTAACGACTCTGTAGTGAATATTTGTCGAATCCGTGATGCATGTAGCTTTTTCGGATCATGGAATTTCACGATGAGTGGTCCTATGTAAGTTGCATGTCTATTGGGTAGAAATCTCCCCTAGAGGATTTTTCTGAGAAAACTGCATGATTTAAAAACTGACATTAGGAGAAATCTACTAAATCAGAAAAAAACTTTCTATGTATAAATATGCATTGTAAGGTGGATGAAAGTTCGGTAATACACATGTTCACAACTCATTAAAGAATGTTTGTCGAATCCGTGATGCATGTAACGTGTTCAGAACACGGAACGTCACGGTGAGTGAAACGAGGTAAATTACATCTCTTTTGGGTAGAACTCGCTCCAAGAGCATTTTCCTGCCAAATCTGCCTCATTTTCAAACCTGGCATTAAAACTAACCTGTGAAATCTCAGAAAATTCTTCAAAGTGTCAGTAAGCCATGTATGGTGAATGAAGTGCTGTAATCCACTTGCTAACAACTCTGTAGTGAATATTTGTCGAATCCGAGAAGCATGTAGCGTGTTCAGAACACGGAATTTCACGGTGAGAGAATCCATGTAAATTACATGTCTATTGTTTTGAACCCGCTCCAAGATGTTTTTGCCGTGAAATCTGCCTCAGTTTAGAAACTGGCGTTTGGAAAGCTCTGTGAAATCAGAGAAAATGCTTCTAAGCATCAATATGCCTTGTATTGTGATGAAAGTCCTGTAATCCACATGCAAACAACTCTGTAGTGTATTTTGTCGAGTCCTATCTGTATGTAGCGTGTTTGAAACACGGAATTTCACAGCAGGAGAATCTATGTAATTTACATATCTATTGGGTAGAACACGCTCCAACAGTTTTTTCCTTAGGAAACTGCCTGATTTTTGAATCCGCTATTAGGAAAAAGCTGCAAACTAAGGGTTAAATTTTCTAGGTGTAATTATGCCTTGTATGGTGGATGAAAGTTCGGTAATACACATGTACACAACTCATTAAAAATGTTTCTCAAATCTGTGATGTATTTAGTGTGTTCGGAACACGGAATGTCACGTTGAAGGAAAGTATGTAAATTACATATCTATTGGTGAGAACCCGCTCCAGGAGCATTTTACTGTAAAATATACCTCTGTTTGGAAACTGGTGTTATGAAAACACTGCAAAATCTGAGCAAATGTTTAAGGTGACAATATGTCTTCAATGGTTTATTAAAGATGTGTAATTCACATTCTAACAACTCAGCTGTGAAAATTTGCTGAATCCTATGTGCAATTTTCTTTTTCAGAACACGGAATGTTACGGTGACGGTATCTATGAAAATGGGATGTCTATTGGATCGAACATGCAGCAAGAGAATTTTTCTGCAAAAACTGCTTGATTCTAGTAAGTGATGTTAGGAAAAAGCTGCGAAATCTAAGTAAATATTTCTAGGTGTAAATATGCCTTGTATTGTGGTTGAAACATCGGTAATCAACATGCTCAAGGTCAAAAAATAATGTTTGTCCAAGCCATGATTAATGTAACATTTTCGGAACATGGAATGTCTCGCTGAGTGAAATTCAGAAAATAAAAATTCTACTGGATAACTCGCTTGAATTGAATTTTTCTGCGAAAATTTCATGATTTTCGAAACTGGATGTTAGGAAAAACTTGTGAAATCAGAATAAACACTTCTAGGTGTAAATATGCCTTGTATGGTGGATGAAAGTTCGGTAATCCACATGCTCCCACTCATTAAATAATGTTTGTCAAATTCGTGATGCATGTAACGTGTTCGGAATACGGAATGTCATATTCAAGGAATCAATGTAAATTACATGTCTATTGGGTAGAACTCGCTTGAAGAGAATTTTTCTGCGAAATGTGCATCATTGTCAAAACTGCCATTAGGAGATCCCTGTGAAATCTGAGAAAATGCTTCTAAGTGTCAATATGCATTGAATGGTGAATGAAAGTCCGGTAATCCACATGTTAATAACAGTGTAGTAATTATTTTTCAAACCGTGATTCATGGAGCGCTTTTGGAAAACGGAATTTCACCGTAATGAAACAATGTAAATTACAATTCTATTGGGTAGAACTAGCTAGAATAGAATTTTTCTGTGAAAATTGCATGATTATCGAATCTGAAGCTTGGAGAAAGCTTCAAAATGAGAGTAAATATTTCTAGGTGTAAATATGCCTTTATGGTGGAAGGAAGTTCGGTAATCCACATTTTCACAACATATTAAAGAATCTTTTTCTAATCCGTGATGCATATACCGTGTTCGGAATGTGAAATTTCACGGTGATTGAAACAATGTAAATTACTACTCTATTGAGTAGAACTCACTCCAAGAGAATTTTTCTGCGAAAACTGGTCATTTTTGAAACTGGCGTTTCGAAAACGCTGCATAATCTGAGAAAATACTTCTATGTATCAATATTCAAACTTTTGTGATGAAAGTTCGGTAATCCACATGCTAACAAATATGTAGTGAATATTTGTCGAATCCATTATGCATGTAGCATGTTCGGAACACGGAATTTCATGGCCAGGGAGTTTATGTAAATTACATTTCTCTTGGTTAGAAATCACTCCAAGAGATTTTTCCTGAAAAATCTGCCTGATTTTCGAAACTGGCATTAGGAAAACACTGCAAACTCAGATGAATAGATTCTCAGTGTAAATATTCCTTGTAGGGTGGATGAAAGTTCGGTAATCTGCACGCTAACAACTCTGTAGTGAATATTAGTCGAATCCGAGATACATGAAGCGTGTTCGGAACACAGAATATCACGGTGAGCGAATCAATGTAAAATATATGTCTCTTGGGTAGAACTCGCTCCAAGAGCTTTTTCTGTGAATTCTGCCTCATTTTGAAAACGGGCATTAGGAAAAATTTCGAAATATGAGAAAATGCTTCAAAGTGTCAATATGGCTTTTATGGTGGATGAAAGTTCGGTAATCCTTATGCTAACGACTCTGTAGTGAATATTTGTCGAATCCGTGATGCATGTAGCTTTTTCGGATCATGGAATTTCACGATGAGTGGTCCTATGTAAGTTGCATGTCTATTGGGTAGAAATCTCCCCTAGAGGATTTTTCTGAGAAAACTGCATGATTTAAAAACTGACATTAGGAGAAATCTACTAAATCAGAAAAAAACTTTCTATGTATAAATATGCATTGTAAGGTGGATGAAAGTTCGGTAATACACATGTTCACAACTCATTAAAGAATGTTTGTCGAATCCGTGATGCATGTAACGTGTTCAGAACACGGAACGTCACGGTGAGTGAAACGAGGTAAATTACATCTCTTTTGGGTAGAACTCGCTCCAAGAGCATTTTCCTGCCAAATCTGCCTCATTTTCAAACCTGGCATTAAAACTAACCTGTGAAATCTCAGAAAATTCTTCAAAGTGTCAGTAAGCCATGTATGGTGAATGAAGTGCTGTAATCCACTTGCTAACAACTCTGTAGTGAATATTTGTCGAATCCGAGAAGCATGTAGCGTGTTCAGAACACGGAATTTCACGGTGAGAGAATCCATGTAAATTACATGTCTATTGTTTTGAACCCGCTCCAAGATGTTTTTGCCGTGAAATCTGCCTCAGTTTAGAAACTGGCGTTTGGAAAGCTCTGTGAAATCAGAGAAAATGCTTCTAAGCATCAATATGCCTTGTATTGTGATGAAAGTCCTGTAATCCACATGCAAACAACTCTGTAGTGTATTTTGTCGAGTCCTATCTGTATGTAGCGTGTTTGAAACACGGAATTTCACAGCAGGAGAATCTATGTAATTTACATATCTATTGGGTAGAACACGCTCCAACAGTTTTTTCCTTAGGAAACTGCCTGATTTTTGAATCCGCTATTAGGAAAAAGCTGCAAACTAAGGGTTAAATTTTCTAGGTGTAATTATGCCTTGTATGGTGGATGAAAGTTCGGTAATACACATGTACACAACTCATTAAAAATGTTTCTCAAATCTGTGATGTATTTAGTGTGTTCGGAACACGGAATGTCACGTTGAAGGAAAGTATGTAAATTACATATCTATTGGTGAGAACCCGCTCCAGGAGCATTTTACTGTAAAATATACCTCTGTTTGGAAACTGGTGTTATGAAAACACTGCAAAATCTGAGCAAATGTTTAAGGTGACAATATGTCTTCAATGGTTTATTAAAGATGTGTAATTCACATTCTAACAACTCAGCTGTGAAAATTTGCTGAATCCTATGTGCAATTTTCTTTTTCAGAACACGGAATGTTACGGTGACGGTATCTATGAAAATGGGATGTCTATTGGATCGAACATGCAGCAAGAGAATTTTTCTGCAAAAACTGCTTGATTCTAGTAAGTGATGTTAGGAAAAACCTGCGATATCTAAGTAAATATTTCTAGGTGTAAATATGCCTTGTATTGTGGTTGAAACATCGGTAATCAACATGCTCAAGGTCAAAAAATAATGTTTGTCCAAGCCATGATTAATGTAACATTTTCGGAACATGGAATGTCTCGCTGAGTGAAATTCAGAAAATAAAAATTCTACTGGATAACTCGCTTGAATTGAATTTTTCTGCGAAAATTTCATGATTTTCGAAACTGGATGTTAGGAAAAACTTGTGAAATCAGAATAAACACTTCTAGGTGTAAATATGCCTTGTATGGTGGATGAAAGTTCGGTAATCCACATGCTCCCACTCATTAAATAATGTTTGTCAAATTCGTGATGCATGTAACGTGTTCGGAATACGGAATGTCATATTCAAGGAATCAATGTAAATTACATGTCTATTGGGTAGAACTCGCTTGAAGAGAATTTTTCTGCGAAATGTGCATCATTGTCAAAACTGCCATTAGGAGATCCCTGTGAAATCTGAGAAAATGCTTCTAAGTGTCAATATGCATTGAATGGTGAATGAAAGTCCGGTAATCCACATGTTAATAACAGTGTAGTAATTATTTTTCAAACCGTGATTCATGGAGCGCTTTTGGAAAACGGAATTTCACCGTAACGAAACAATGTAAATTACAATTCTATTGGGTAGAACTAGCTAGAATAGAATTTTTCTGTGAAAATTGCATGATTATCGAATCTGAAGCTTGGAGAAAGCTTCAAAATGAGAGTAAATATTTCTAGGTGTAAATATGCCTTTATGGTGGAAGGAAGTTCGGTAATCCACATTTTCACAACATATTAAAGAATCTTTTTCTAATCCGTGATGCATATACCGTGTTCGGAATGTGAAATTTCACGGTGATTGAAACAATGTAAATTACTACTCTATTGAGTAGAACTCACTCCAAGAGAATTTTTCTGCGAAAACTGGTCATTTTTGAAACTGGCGTTTCGAAAACGCTGCATAATCTGAGAAAATACTTCTATGTATCAATATTCAAACTTTTGTGATGAAAGTTCGGTAATCCACATGCTAACAAATATGTAGTGAATATTTGTCGAATCCATTATGCATGTAGCATGTTCGGAACACGGAATTTCATGGCCAGGGAGTTTATGTAAATTACATTTCTCTTGGTTAGAAATCACTCCAAGAGATTTTTCCTGAAAAATCTGCCTGATTTTCGAAACTGGCATTAGGAAAACACTGCAAACTCAGATGAATAGATTCTCAGTGTAAATATTCCTTGTAGGGTGGATGAAAGTTCGGTAATCTGCACGCTAACAACTCTGTAGTGAATATTAGTCGAATCCGAGATACATGAAGCGTGTTCGGAACACAGAATATCACGGTGAGCGAATCAATGTAAAATATATGTCTCTTGGGTAGAACTCGCTCCAAGAGCTTTTTCTGTGAATTCTGCCTCATTTTGAAAACGGGCATTAGGAAAAATTTCGAAATATGAGAAAATGCTTCAAAGTGTCAATATGGCTTTTATGGTGGATGAAAGTTCGGTAATCCTTATGCTAACGACTCTGTAGTGAATATTTGTCGAATCCGTGATGCATGTAGCTTTTTCGGATCATGGAATTTCACGATGAGTGGTCCTATGTAAGTTGCATGTCTATTGGGTAGAAATCTCCCCTAGAGGATTTTTCTGAGAAAACTGCATGATTTAAAAACTGACATTAGGAGAAATCTACTAAATCAGAAAAAAACTTTCTATGTATAAATATGCATTGTAAGGTGGATGAAAGTTCGGTAATACACATGTTCACAACTCATTAAAGAATGTTTGTCGAATCCGTGATGCATGTAACGTGTTCAGAACACGGAACGTCACGGTGAGTGAAACGAGGTAAATTACATCTCTTTTGGGTAGAACTCGCTCCAAGAGCATTTTCCTGCCAAATCTGCCTCATTTTCAAACCTGGCATTAAAACTAACCTGTGAAATCTCAGAAAATTCTTCAAAGTGTCAGTAAGCCATGTATGGTGAATGAAGTGCTGTAATCCACTTGCTAACAACTCTGTAGTGAATATTTGTCGAATCCGAGAAGCATGTAGCGTGTTCAGAACACGGAATTTCACGGTGAGAGAATCCATGTAAATTACATGTCTATTGTTTTGAACCCGCTCCAAGATGTTTTTGCCGTGAAATCTGCCTCAGTTTAGAAACTGGCGTTTGGAAAGCTCTGTGAAATCAGAGAAAATGCTTCTAAGCATCAATATGCCTTGTATTGTGATGAAAGTCCTGTAATCCACATGCAAACAACTCTGTAGTGTATTTTGTCGAGTCCTATCTGTATGTAGCGTGTTTGAAACACGGAATTTCACAGCAGGAGAATCTATGTAATTTACATATCTATTGGGTAGAACACGCTCCAACAGTTTTTTCCTTAGGAAACTGCCTGATTTTTGAATCCGCTATTAGGAAAAAGCTGCAAACTAAGGGTTAAATTTTCTAGGTGTAATTATGCCTTGTATGGTGGATGAAAGTTCGGTAATACACATGTACACAACTCATTAAAAATGTTTCTCAAATCTGTGATGTATTTAGTGTGTTCGGAACACGGAATGTCACGTTGAAGGAAAGTATGTAAATTACATATCTATTGGTGAGAACCCGCTCCAGGAGCATTTTACTGTAAAATATACCTCTGTTTGGAAACTGGTGTTATGAAAACACTGCAAAATCTGAGCAAATGTTTAAGGTGACAATATGTCTTCAATGGTTTATTAAAGATGTGTAATTCACATTCTAACAACTCAGCTGTGAAAATTTGCTGAATCCTATGTGCAATTTTCTTTTTCAGAACACGGAATGTTACGGTGACGGTATCTATGAAAATGGGATGTCTATTGGATCGAACATGCAGCAAGAGAATTTTTCTGCAAAAACTGCTTGATTCTAGTAAGTGATGTTAGGAAAAACCTGCGATATCTAAGTAAATATTTCTAGGTGTAAATATGCCTTGTATTGTGGTTGAAACATCGGTAATCAACATGCTCAAGGTCAAAAAATAATGTTTGTCCAAGCCATGATTAATGTAACATTTTCGGAACATGGAATGTCTCGCTGAGTGAAATTCAGAAAATAAAAATTCTACTGGATAACTCGCTTGAATTGAATTTTTCTGCGAAAATTTCATGATTTTCGAAACTGGATGTTAGGAAAAACTTGTGAAATCAGAATAAACACTTCTAGGTGTAAATATGCCTTGTATGGTGGATGAAAGTTCGGTAATCCACATGCTCCCACTCATTAAATAATGTTTGTCAAATTCGTGATGCATGTAACGTGTTCGGAATACGGAATGTCATATTCAAGGAATCAATGTAAATTACATGTCTATTGGGTAGAACTCGCTTGAAGAGAATTTTTCTGCGAAATGTGCATCATTGTCAAAACTGCCATTAGGAGATCCCTGTGAAATCTGAGAAAATGCTTCTAAGTGTCAATATGCATTGAATGGTGAATGAAAGTCCGGTAATCCACATGTTAATAACAGTGTAGTAATTATTTTTCAAACCGTGATTCATGGAGCGCTTTTGGAAAACGGAATTTCACCGTAATGAAACAATGTAAATTACAATTCTATTGGGTAGAACTAGCTAGAATAGAATTTTTCTGTGAAAATTGCATGATTATCGAATCTGAAGCTTGGAGAAAGCTTCAAAATGAGAGTAAATATTTCTAGGTGTAAATATGCCTTTATGGTGGAAGGAAGTTCGGTAATCCACATTTTCACAACATATTAAAGAATCTTTTTCTAATCCGTGATGCATATACCGTGTTCGGAATGTGAAATTTCACGGTGATTGAAACAATGTAAATTACTACTCTATTGAGTAGAACTCACTCCAAGAGAATTTTTCTGCGAAAACTGGTCATTTTTGAAACTGGCGTTTCGAAAACGCTGCATAATCTGAGAAAATACTTCTATGTATCAATATTCAAACTTTTGTGATGAAAGTTCGGTAATCCACATGCTAACAAATATGTAGTGAATATTTGTCGAATCCATTATGCATGTAGCATGTTCGGAACACGGAATTTCATGGCCAGGGAGTTTATGTAAATTACATTTCTCTTGGTTAGAAATCACTCCAAGAGATTTTTCCTGAAAAATCTGCCTGATTTTCGAAACTGGCATTAGGAAAACACTGCAAACTCAGATGAATAGATTCTCAGTGTAAATATTCCTTGTAGGGTGGATGAAAGTTCGGTAATCTGCACGCTAACAACTCTGTAGTGAATATTAGTCGAATCCGAGATACATGAAGCGTGTTCGGAACACAGAATATCACGGTGAGCAAATGTATGTAAAATACATGTCTCGGGTAGAATTCGCTCCAAGAGCCTTTTTTGTGATTTCTGCCTCATTTTCAAAACTGGCATTAGGAAAACATTTTGAAATATGAGAAAATGATTCAAAGTGTCAATATGGCTTTTATGGTGGATGAAAATTCGGTAACTCTTATGCTAACGACTCTGTAGTGAATATTTGTCGAATCCGTGATGCATGTAGCTTTTTCGGAACATGGAATTTCACGATGACGGGTTCTATGTCAATTGCATGTCTATTGGATAGAACTCGCTCCAAGAGTATTTTTCGGTGAAAACTGCATGATTTAAAAAGTGACATTAGGAGAAACCTACTAAATCAGAAAAAAAAATTTCTATGTATAAATATGCATTGTAAGGTGGATGAAAGTTCAGTAATACACATGTTCACAACTCATTAAAGAATGTTTGTCGAATCCGTGATGCATGTAAAGTGTTCAGAACACGGAATGTCACGGTGAGTGAAACGATGTAAATTACATATCTTTTGGGTAGAACTCGCTCCAAGAGCATTTTCCTGCCAAATCTGCCTCATTTTCAAACCTGGCATTAAAACTAACATGTGAAATCTCAGAAAATTTTTAAAGTGTCAGTAAGCCATGTATGGTGGATGAAAGTGCTGTAATCCACTTGCAAACAACTCTGTAGTGAATATTTGTCGAAACTGAGAAGCAAGTAGCGTGTTCGGAACACGGAATTTCACGTTGAGCGAATCCATTTAAATTAAATGTCTATTGTTTAAACCCGTTCCAAGAGGTTTTTGCCGTGAAATCTGCCTCAGTTTGGAAACTGGCATTTGGGAAGCTCTGTGAAATCAGAGAAAATGCTTCTAAGCATCAATATGCATTGTATTGTGATGAAAGTCCTGTAATCCACATGCAAACAACTCTGTAGTGAATATTTGTCAAATCTGAGATGCATGTAGCGTGTTTGAAGCACGGAATTTCACAGCAGGAGAATCTATGTAATTTACATATCAATTGGGTAGAACAAGCTCCAAAAATTTTTTCCTTAGGAAACTGCCTGATTATTGAAACTGCTATTAGGAAAAGGCTTCAAACTAAGAGTTAAAGTTTCTAGGTGTAAATATGCCTTGTATGGTGGATGAAAGTTCTGTAATACACATGTACACAACTCATTAAAAATGTTTTTCAAATCCGTGATTTATGTAGTGTGTTCAGAACATGGAATGTCACGTTGAAGGAAAGTATGTAAATTACATATCTATTGGTGAGAACCCGCTCCAGGAGCATTTTACTGTAAAATATACCTCTGTTTGGAAACTGGTGAAAACGCTGCAAAATCTGAGCAAATGCTTTAAGGTGACAATATGTCTTCAATGGTTTATTAAAGATGTGTAATTAACATTCTAACAACTCAGCTGTGAAAATTTACTGAATCCAATGTGCACGTTACTTTTTCAGAATAAGGAATGTTACGGTGAAGGTATCTATGAAAATGGGATGTCTCTTGGATCGAACATGCAGCAAGAGAATTTTTCTGCGAAAACTGCCTGATTTTCGTAACTGACGTTAGGAAAACGCTGCGAAATCTAAGTAAATATTTCTAGGTGTAAATATGCCTTGTATTGTTGTTGAAACATCAGTAATCCACATGCTCACGGTCATTAAATAATGTTTGTCGAAGCCGTGATTAATGCAACGTTTTCGGAACATTGAATGTCTCGGTGAGTGAAACTCAGAAAATAACAATTCTACTGGATAGAACTCGCTTGAATTGAATTTTTCTGCGAAAATTTCATGATTTTTGAAACTGGATGTTAGGAAAAACCTGTGAAATCAGAATAAACACTTCTAGGTGTAAATATGCCATGTATGGTGGATGAAAATTCAGTAATCCACATGCTCCCACTCATTAAAGAATGTTTGTCGATTTCGTGATGCATGTAACGTGTTCGGAATATGGAATGTCATATTGAAGGAAACAATGTAAATTACATGTCTACTGGGTACAACTCGCTTGAAGAGAATTTTTCTGGGAAATGTGCCTCATTTTCAAAACTGCCATTAGGAGAACCCTGTGAAATCTGAAAAAATGGTTCTAAGTGTCAATATGCCTTGAATGGTGAATGAAAGTCCGGTAATCCACATGTTAATAACAGTGTAGTAATTATTTTTCAAACCGTGATTCATGGAGCGCTTTTGGAAAACGGAATTTCACGGTAATGAAACAATGTAAATTACAATTCTATTGGGTAGAACTAGCTAGAATAGAATTTTTCTGTGAAAATTGCATGATTATCGAATCTGAAGTTTGGAGAAAGCTTCAAAATGAGAGTAAATATTTCTAGGTGTAAATATGCCTTTATGTTGGAAGAAAGTTCGGTAATCCACATTTTCACAACATATTAAAGAATCTTTTTCTAATCCGTGATGCATATACCATGTTCGGAACGAGTAATTTCACGGTGATTGAAACAATATAAATTACTTCTCTATTGGGTAGAACTCGCTCCAAGAGAATTTTTCTGCGAAAACTGCTTCATTTTTGAAACTAGCGTTTGAAAAACGATGCAAAATCTGAGAAAATACTTCTAAGTATCAATATTCAATCTATTGTGATGAAAGTTCGGTATTCCACATGCTAACAAATCGGTAGTGAATATTTGTCCAATCCATTATGCATGTAGCATGTTCGGAACACGGGATTTCTTGGCCAGGGAGTTTATGTTAATTACATTTCGCTTGGTTACAAATCACTCCAAGAGATTTTTGCTGAGAAATCTGCCTGATTTTCAAAACTGGAATTAGGAAAACACTGCGAACTCAGATGAATAGTTCTCGGTGTAAATATGCCTTGTAGGGTGGATGAAAGTTCGGTAATCCGCACGCTAACGACTCTGTAGTGAATATTTGTCGAATCCGTGATGCATGTAGCTTTTTTGGAACACGGAATTTCACGTTGAGGGGTTCTATGTGAATTGCATGTCTATTGGGTAGAACTCGCTCCAAGAGGATTTTTCTGCAAAAACTGCATGATTTAAAATCTGACATTAGGTAAAATCTACTAAATCAGAAAAAACTTTCTATGTATAAATATGCATTGTAATGTGGATGAAAGTTCGGTAATACACATGTTCACAACTCATTAAAGAATGATTGTCGAATCCGTGATGCATGTAACGTGTTCAGAACACGGAATGTCACGGTGATTGAAACTAGGTAAATTACATATCTTTTGGGTAGAACTCGTTCCAAGAGCATTTTCCAGCCTAATCTGCCTCATTTTCAAACCTGGCATTAAAACTAAACTGTGAAATCTCAGAAAATTCTTCAAAGTGTCAGTAAGCCATGTATGGTGGATGAAAGTGCTGTAATCCAATTGCTAACAACTCTGTAGTGAATATTTGTCGAATCCGAGAAGCATGTAGCGTGTTCAGAACACGGAATTTCACGGTGAGCGAATCCATGTAAATTACATGTCTATTGTTTTGAACCCGCTCCAAGAGATTTTTGCCGTGAAATCTGCCTCAGTTTCGAATCTGGCGTTTGGAAAGCTCTGTGAAATCAGAGAAAATGCTTCTAAGCATCAATATGCCTTGTATTGTGATGAAAGTCCTGTAATCCACATGCAAACAACTCTGTAGTGTATTTTGTCGAGTCCTATCTGCATGTAGCGTGTTTGAAACACGGAATTTCACAGCAGGAGAATCTATGTAATTTACATATCTATTGAGTAGAACACGCTCCAACAGTTTTTTCCTTAGGAAACTGCCTGATATTTTAACTGTAATTAGGAAAAAGCTGCAAACTAATAGTTAAAGTTTCTAGGTGTAAATATGCTTTGTATGGTGGATGAAAGTTCTGTAATACACATGTACACATCTCAATAAAATTTTTCTCAAATCCGTGATGTATGTAGTGTGTTCAGAACACGGAATGTCACGTTGAAGGAAAGTATGTAAATTACATATCTATTGGTGAGAACCCGCACCAGGAGCATTTTACTGTAAAATCTACCTCTGTTTGGAAACTGGTGTTATGAAAACGCTGCAAAATCTGAGCAAATGCTTTAAGGTGACAATATGTCTTCAATGGTTTATTAAAGATGTGTAATTCACATTCTAACAACTCAGCTGTGAAAATTTGCTGAATCCAATGTGCACGTTACTTTTTCAGAACACGGAATGTTACGGTGACGGTATCTATGAAAATCGGATGTCTATTGGATCGAACATGCAGCAAGAGAATTTTTCTGCGAAAACTGCCTGATTTTCGTAACTGACGTTAGGAAAACGCTGCGAAATTTAAGTAAATATTTCTAGGTGTAAATATGCCTTGTATTGTGGTTGAAACATCAGTAATCCACATGCTCACGGTCATTAAATAATGTTTGTCGAAGCAGTGATGAATGTAACGTTTTCGAAACATGGAATGTCTCGGTGAGTGAAACTCAGAAAATAACAATTCTACTGGATAGAACTCGCTTGAATTGAATTTTTCTGCGAATATTTCATGATTTTCGAAACTGGATGTTAGGAAAAACCTGCGAAATCAGAATAAACACTTCTAGGTGTAAATATGCCTTGTATGGTGGATGAAAGTTCGGTAATCCACATGCTCCCACTCATTAAAGAATGTTTGTCGAATTCGTGATGCATGTAACGTGTTCGGAATACGGAATGTCATATTGAAGGAAACAATGTAAATTACATGTCTATTGGGTAGAACTTGCTTGAAGAGGATTTTTCTGCGAAATGTGCCTCATTTTCAAAACTGCCATTAGGAGAACCCTGTGAAATCTGAGAAAATGCTTCTAAGTGTCAATATGCCTTGAATGGTGAATGAAAGTCCGGTAATCCACATGTTAATAACAGTGTAGTAATTATTTTTCAAACCGTGATTCATGGAGCGCTTTTGGAAAACGGAATTTCACCGTAATGAAACAATGTAAATTACAATTCTATTGGGTAGAACTAGCTAGAATAAAATTTTAACGCGAAAATTGCATGATTATCGAATCTGAAGATTGGAGAAAATTTCAAAATGAGAGTAAATATTTTTAGGTGTAAATATGCCTTTATGTTGTAAGAAAGTTCGGTAATCCATATTTTCACAACATATTAAAGAATCTTTTTCTAATCCGTGATGCATATACCGTGTTCGGAATGTGAAATTTCACGGTGATTGAAACAATGTAAATTACTACTCTATTGAGTAGAACTCACTCCAAGAGAATTTTTCTGCGAAAACTGGTCATTTTTGAAACTGGCGTTTCGAAAACGCTGCATAATCTGAGAAAATACTTCTATGTATCAATATTCAAACTTTTGTGATGAAAGTTCGGTAATCCACATGCTAACAAATCTGTAGTGAATATTTGTCGAATCCATTATGCATGTAGCATGTTCGGAACACGGAATTTCATGGCCAGGGAGTTTATGTAAATTACATTTCTCTTGGTTAGAAATCACTCCAAGAGATTTTTCCTGAAAAATCTGCCTGATTTTCGAAACTGGCGTTAGGAAAACACTGCAAACTCAGATGAATAGATTCTCAGTGTAAATATTCCTTGTAGGGTGGATGAAAGTTCGGTAATCTGCACGCTAACAACTCTGTAGTGAATATTAGTCGAATCCAAGATACATGAAGCGTGTTCGGAACACAGAATATCACGGTGAGCGAATCAATGTAAAATACATGTCTCTTGGGTAGAACTCCCTCCAAGAGCTTTTTCTGTGAATTCTGCCTCATTTTGAAAACGGGCATTAGGAAAAATTTCGAAATATGAGAAAATGCTTCAAAGTGTCAATATGGCTTTTATGGTGGATGAAAGTTCGGTAATCCTTATGCTAACGACTCTGTAGTGAATATTTGTCGAATCCGTGATGCATGTATCTTTTTCGGATCATGGAATTTCACGATGAGTGGTCCTATGTAAGTTGCATGTCTATTGGGTAGAAATCTCCCCTAGAGTATTTTTCTGAGAAAACTGCATGATTTAAAAACTGACATTAGGAGAAATCTACTAAATCAGAAAAAAATTTTCTATGTATAAATATGCATTGTAAGGTGGATGAAAGTTCGGTAATACACATGTTCACAACTCATTAAAGAATGTTTGTCGAATCCGTGATGCATGTAACGTGTTCAGAACACGGAACGTCACGGTGAGTCAAACGAGGTAAATTACATATCTATTGGGTATAACTCGCTCCAAGAGCATTTTCCTGCCAAATCTGCCTCATTTTCAAACCTGGCATTAAAACTAACCTGTGAAATCTCAGAAAATTCTTCAAAGTGTCAGTAAGCCATGTATGGTGAATGAAGTGCTGTAATCCACTTGCTAACAACTATGTAGTGAATATTTGTCGAATCCGAGAAGCATGTAGCGTGTTCAGAACACGGAATTTCACGGTGAGAGAATCCATGTAAATTACATGTCTATTGTTTTGAACCCGCTCCAAGATGTTTTTGCCGTGAAATCTGCCTCAGTTTAGAAACTGGCGTTTGGAAAGCTCTGTGAAATCAGAGAAAATGCTTCTAAGCATCAATATGCCTTGTATTGTGATGAAAGTCCTGTAATCCACATGCAAACAACTCTGTAGTGTATTTTGTCGAGTCCTATCTGTATGTAGCGTGTTTGAAACACGGAATTTCACAGCAGGAGAATCTATGTAATTTACATATCTATTGGGTAGAACACGCTCCAACAGTTTTTTCCTTAGGAAACTGCCTGATTTTTGAATCCGCTATTAGGAAAAAGCTGCAAACTAAGAGTTAAAGTTTTTAGGTGTAAATATGCCTTGTATGGTGGATGAAAGTTCTGTAATACACATGTACACAACTCATTAAAAATGTTTTTCAAATCTGTGATGTATTTAGTGTGTTCGGAACACGGAATGTCACGTTGAAGCAAAGTATGTAAATTACATATCTATTGGTGAGAACCCGCTCCAGGAGCATTTTACTGTAAAATATACCTCTGTTTGGAAACTGGTGTTATGAAAACACTGCAAAATCTGAGCAAATGTTTAAGGTGACAATATGTCTTCAATGGTTTATTAAAGATGTGTAATTCACATTCTAACAACTCAGCTGTGAAAATTTGCTGAATCCTATGTGCACATTTCTTTTTCAGAACACGGAATGTTACGGTGACGGTATCTATGAAAATGGGATGTCTATTGGATCGAACATGCAGCAAGAGAATTTTTCTGCAAAAACTGCTTGATTCTAGAAAGTGATGTTAGGAAAAATCTGCGATATCTAAGTAAATATTTCTAGGTGTAAATATGCCTTGTATTGTGGTTGAAACTTCGGTAATCAACATGCTCAAGGTCAAAAAATAATGTTTGTCCAAGCCATGATTAATGTAACATTTTCGGAACATGGAATGTCTCGCTGAGTGAAATTCAGAAAATAAAAATTCTACTGGATAGAACTCGCTTGAATTGAATTTTTCTTCGAAAATTTCATGATTTTCGAAACTGGATGTTAGGAAAAACTTGTGAAATCAGAATAAACACTTCTAGGTGTAAATATGCCTTGTATGGTGGATGAAAGTTCGGTAATCCACATGCTCCCACTCATTAAAGAATGTTTGTCGAATTCGTGATGCATGTAACGTGTTCGGAATACGGAATGTCATATTGAAGGAAACAATGTAAATTACATGTCTATTGGGTAGAACTTGCTTGAAGAGGATTTTTCTGCGAAATGTGCCTCATTTTCAAAACTGCCATTAGGAGAACCCTGTGAAATCTGAGAAAATGCTTCTAAGTGTCAATATGCCTTGAATGGTGAATGAAAGTCCGGTAATCCACATGTTAATAACAGTGTAGTAATTATTTTTCAAACCGTGATTCATGGAGCGCTTTTGGAAAACGGAATTTCACCGTAATGAAACAATGTAAATTACAATTCTATTGGGTAGAACTAGCTAGAATAAAATTTTAACGCGAAAATTGCATGATTATCGAATCTGAAGATTGGAGAAAATTTCAAAATGAGAGTAAATATTTTTAGGTGTAAATATGCCTTTATGTTGTAAGAAAGTTTGGTAATCCATATTTTCACAACATATTAAAGAATCTTTTTCTAATCCGTGATGCATATACCGTGTTCGGAACGTGGAATTTCACGGTGATTGAAACAATGTAAATTACTTCTCTATTGGGTAGAACACGCTCCAAGAGTATTTTTCTGAGAAAACTGCTTCATTTTTGAAACTGGCGTTTGGAAAACGCTGCAAAATCTGAGAAAATACTTCTAAGTATCAATATGCAAACTTTTGTGATGAAAGTTCGGTAATCCACATGCTAAAAAATCTGTAGTGAATATTTGTCCAATCATTATGCATGTAGCATGTTCGGAACACGGGATTTCATGGCCAGGGAATTTATGTAAATTACATTTCTCTTGGTTAGAAATCACTCCAAGAGATTTTTCCTGAATAATCTGCCTGATTTTCAAAACTGACGTTAGGAAAACACTGAGAACTCAGATGAATAGATTCTCGGTGTAAATATGCCTTGTAGGCTGGATGAAAGTTCGGTAATCCGCATGCTAACAACTCTGTAGTGAATATTTGTCGAATCCGAGATACATGAAGTGTCTTCAGAACACAGAAAATCACGGTGAGCGAATCTATGTAAAATACATGTCTCTTGGGTAGAACTCGCTCCAAGAGCTTTTTCTGCGAATTCTGCCTCATTTTCAAAACTGGCATTAGAAAACGTTTCGAAATATGAGAAAATGCTTCAAAGTGTCTATATGGCTTTTATGGTGGATGAAAGTTCGGTAATCCTTATGATAACGACTCTGCAGTGAATATTTGTCGAATCCGTGATGCATGTAGCTTTTTGGAACACGGAATTTCACGATGACGGGTTCTATGTAAATTGCATGTCTATTGGGTAGAACTCGCTCCAAGGGGAATTTTCTGCAAAAACTGCATGATTTAAAACTGACATTAGGAGAAAACTACTAAATCAGAAAAAAACTTTCTATGTATAAATATGCATTGTAAGGTGGATGAAAGTTCGGTAATACACATGTTCACAACTCATTAAAGAATGTTTGTCGAATCCGTGATGCATATAACGTGTTCAGAACACGGAATGTCACGGTGAGTGAAACTAGGTAAATTACATATCTTTTGGGTAGAACTCGTTCCAAGAGCATTTTCCAGCCTAATCTGCCTCATTTTCAAACCTGGCATTAAAACTAACCTGTGAAATCTCAGAAAATTCTTCAAAGTGTCAGTAAGCCATGTATGGTGGATGAAAGTGCTGTAATCCAATTGCTAACAACTCTGTAGTGAATATTTGTCGAATCCGAGATGCATGTAGCGTGTTTGAAACACGGAATTTCACGGCAGGAGAATCTATGTAATTTAAATATCAATTGGGTAGAACACGCTCCAACAATTTTTTCCTTAGGAAACTGCCTTATTTTTGAAACTGCTATTAGGAAAATGCTGCAAACTAAGAGTTAAAGTTTCTAGGTGTAAATATGCCTTGTATGGTGGATGAAAGTTCTGTAATACACATGTACACAACTCATTCAAAATGTTTCTCAAATCCGTGATGTATTTAGTGTGTTCGGAACACGGAATGTCACGTTGAAGGAAACTATGTAAATTATATATCTATTGGTGAGAACCCGCTCCAGGAGCATTTTACTGTAAAATCTACCTCTGTTTGGAAACTGGTGTTATGAAAACACTGCAAAATCTGAGCAAATGCTTTAAGGTGACAATATGTTTTCAATGGTTTTTTAAAGATGTGAAATTCACATTCTAACAACTCAGGTGTGAAAATATGCTGAATCCAATGTGCACGTTAATTTTTCAGAACACGGAATGTTACGGTGACAGTATCTATGAAAATTGGATGTCTATTGGATCGAACATGCAGCAAGAGAATTTTTCTGCGAAAACTGCTTGATTTTCGTAAGTGATGTTAGGAAAAATCTGCGAAATCTAAGTAAATATTTTTATGTGTGAATATGCCTTGTATTGTGGTTGAAACATCGGTAATCCACATGCTCACGGTCATTAAATAATGTTTGTCGAATCCGTGATGCATGTAGCTTTTTCAGAACACGGAATTTCACGATGACGGGTTCTATGTAAATTGCATTTCTATTGCATAGAACTCGCTCCAAGAGGATTTTTCTGCAAAAACTGCATGATTTAAACACTTACATTAGGAGAAATCTACTAAATCAGAAAAAAATTTCTATGTATAAATATGCATTGTAAGGTGGATGAAAGTTCGGTAATACACATGTTCACAACTCATTAAAGAATGTTTGTCGAATCCGTGATGCATGTAACGTGTTCAGAACACAGAATGTCACGGTGAGTGAAACTAGGTAAATTACATATCTTTTGGGTAGAACTCGCTCCAAGAGAATTTTACAGCCTAATCTGCCTCATTTTCAAGCCTGCCATTAAAACTAAACTGTGAAATCTCAGAAAATTTTTCAAAGTGTCATTAAGCCATGTATGGTGGATGAAAGTGCTGTAATCCACTTGCTAACAACATTGTAGTGAATATTTCTCGAATCCGATAAGCATGTAGCGTGTTCGGAACACGGAATTTCACGTTGAGCGAATCCATGTAAATTACATGTCTATAGTTTTAAAACCGCTCCAAGAGTTTTTTGCCGTGAAATCTGCCTCAGTTTCGAAACTGGCTTTTGGGAAGCTCTGTGAAATCAGAGAAAATGCTTCTAAGCATCAATATGCCTTGTATTGTGATGAAAGTCCTGTAATCCACATGCAAACAACTCTGTAGTGTATTTTGTCAAATCCTATCTGCATGTAGCGTGTTCGAAACACGGAATTTCACAGCAGGAGAATCTATGTAATTTACATATCTATTGGGTAGAACACGCTGCAAAAGTTTTTTCCTTAGGAACCTGCCTGATTTTTGAAACTGCTATTAAAAAAAAGCTTCAAACTAAGAGTTAAATTTTCTAGGTGTAAATATGCCTTGTATGGTGGATGAAAGTTCTGTAATACACATGTTCACAACTCATTAAAAATGTTTCTCAAATCCGTGATGTATGTAGTGTGTTCGGAACACGGAATGTCACGTTGAAGGAAACAATATAAATTATATATCTATTGGTGAGAACCCGCTCCAGGACCATTTTACTGTAAAATATAACTCTGTTTCGAAACTGGTGTTATGAAAACACTGCAAAATCTGAGCAAATGCTTTAAGGTGACAATGTGTCTTCAATGGTTTATTAAAGATGTGTAATTCACATTCTAACAACTCAGCTGTGAAAATTTGCTGAATCCAATGTGCACGTTACTTTTTCAGAACACGGAATGTTACGGTGACGGTATCTATGAAAATCGGATGTCTATTGGATCGAACATGCAGCAAGAGAATTTTTCTGCGAAAACTGCCTGATTTTCGTAACTGACGTTAGGAAAAAGCTGCGAAATATAAGTAAATATTTCTAGGTGTAAATATGCCTTGTATTGTTGTTGAAACATCTCTAATCCACATGCTCACGGTCATTAAATAATGTTTGTCGAACCCATGATGAATGTAACGTTTTCGGAACATGGAATGTCTCGGTGAGTGAAACTCAGAAAATAACAATTCTACTGGATAGAACTCGCTTGCATTGAATATTTCAGCGAAAATTTCATGATTTTCGAAACTGGATGTTAGGAAAAACTTGTGAAATCAGAATAAACACTTCTAGGTTTAAATATGCCCTGTATGGTGGATGAAATTTCGGTAATCCACATGCTCCCACTCATTAAATAATGTTTGTCAAATTCGTGATGCATGTAACGTCTTCGGAATACGGAATGTCATATTGAAGGAAACAATGTAAATTACTTGTCTATTGGGTAGAACTCGCTTAAAGAGAATTTTTCTGCGAAATGTGCATCATTGTCAAAACTGCCATTAGGAGATCCCTGTGAAATCTGAGAAAATGCTTCTAAGTGTCAATATGCATTGAATGGTGAATGAAATTCCGGTAATCCACATGTTAATAACAGTGTAGTAATTATTTTTCAAACCGTGATTCATGGAGCGCTTTTGGAAAACGGAATTTCACCGTAATGAAAAAATGTAAATTACAATTCTATTGGGTAGAACTAGCTAGAATAGAATTTTTCTGCGAAAATTGCATGATTATCGAATCTGAAGCTTGGAGAAAGCTTCAAAATGAGAGTAAATATTTCTAGGTGTAAATATGCCTTTATGTTGGAAGGAAGTTCGGTAATCAACATTTTCACAACATATTAAAGAATCTTTTTCTAATCCGTGATGCATATACCGTGTTCGGAATGTGAAATTTCACGGTGATTGAAACAATGTAAATTACTACTCTATTGAGTAGAACTCACTCCAAGAGAATTTTTCTGCGAAAACTGGTCATTTTTGAAACTGGCGTTTCGAAAACGCTGCATAATCTGAGAAAATACTTCTATGTATCAATATTCAAACTTTTGTGATGAAAGTTCGGTAATCCACATGCTAACAAATCTGTAGTGAATATTTGTCGAATCCATTATGCATGTAGCATGTTCGGAACACGGAATTTCATGGCCAGGGAGTTTATGTAAATTACATTTCTCTTGGTTAGAAATCACTCCAAGAGATTTTTCCTGAAAAATCTGCCTGATTTTCGAAACTGGCGTTAGGAAAACACTGCAAACTCAGATGAATAGATTCTCAGTGTAAATATTCCTTGTAGGGTGGATGAAAGTTCGGTAATCTGCACGCTAACAACTCTGTAGTGAATATTAGTCGAATCCAAGATACATGAAGCGTGTTCGGAACACAGAATATCACGGTGAGCGAATCAATGTAAAATACATGTCTCTTGGGTAGAACTCCCTCCAAGAGCTTTTTCTGTGAATTCTGCCTCATTTTGAAAACGGGCATTAGGAAAAATTTCGAAATATGAGAAAATGCTTCAAAGTGTCAATATGGCTTTTATGGTGGATGAAAGTTCGGTAATCCTTATGCTAACGACTCTGTAGTGAATATTTGTCGAATCCGTGATGCATGTATCTTTTTCGGATCATGGAATTTCACGATGAGTGGTCCTATGTAAGTTGCATGTCTATTGGGTAGAAATCTCCCCTAGAGTATTTTTCTGAGAAAACTGCATGATTTAAAAACTGACATTAGGAGAAATCTACTAAATCAGAAAAAAATTTTCTATGTATAAATATGCATTGTAAGGTGGATGAAAGTTCGGTAATACACATGTTCACAACTCATTAAAGAATGTTTGTCGAATCCGTGATGCATGTAACGTGTTCAGAACACGGAACGTCACGGTGAGTCAAACGAGGTAAATTACATATCTATTGGGTATAACTCGCTCCAAGAGCATTTTCCTGCCAAATCTGCCTCATTTTCAAACCTGGCATTAAAACTAACCTGTGAAATCTCAGAAAATTCTTCAAAGTGTCAGTAAGCCATGTATGGTGAATGAAGTGCTGTAATCCACTTGCTAACAACTATGTAGTGAATATTTGTCGAATCCGAGAAGCATGTAGCGTGTTCAGAACACGGAATTTCACGGTGAGAGAATCCATGTAAATTACATGTCTATTGTTTTGAACCCGCTCCAAGATGTTTTTGCCGTGAAATCTGCCTCAGTTTAGAAACTGGCGTTTGGAAAGCTCTGTGAAATCAGAGAAAATGCTTCTAAGCATCAATATGCCTTGTATTGTGATGAAAGTCCTGTAATCCACATGCAAACAACTCTGTAGTGTATTTTGTCGAGTCCTATCTGTATGTAGCGTGTTTGAAACACGGAATTTCACAGCAGGAGAATCTATGTAATTTACATATCTATTGGGTAGAACACGCTCCAACAGTTTTTTCCTTAGGAAACTGCCTGATTTTTGAATCCGCTATTAGGAAAAAGCTGCAAACTAAGAGTTAAAGTTTTTAGGTGTAAATATGCCTTGTATGGTGGATGAAAGTTCTGTAATACACATGTACACAACTCATTAAAAATGTTTTTCAAATCTGTGATGTATTTAGTGTGTTCGGAACACGGAATGTCACGTTGAAGCAAAGTATGTAAATTACATATCTATTGGTGAGAACCCGCTCCAGGAGCATTTTACTGTAAAATATACCTCTGTTTGGAAACTGGTGTTATGAAAACACTGCAAAATCTGAGCAAATGTTTAAGGTGACAATATGTCTTCAATGGTTTATTAAAGATGTGTAATTCACATTCTAACAACTCAGCTGTGAAAATTTGCTGAATCCTATGTGCACATTTCTTTTTCAGAACACGGAATGTTACGGTGACGGTATCTATGAAAATGGGATGTCTATTGGATCGAACATGCAGCAAGAGAATTTTTCTGCAAAAACTGCTTGATTCTAGAAAGTGATGTTAGGAAAAATCTGCGATATCTAAGTAAATATTTCTAGGTGTAAATATGCCTTGTATTGTGGTTGAAACTTCGGTAATCAACATGCTCAAGGTCAAAAAATAATGTTTGTCCAAGCCATGATTAATGTAACATTTTCGGAACATGGAATGTCTCGCTGAGTGAAATTCAGAAAATAAAAATTCTACTGGATAGAACTCGCTTGAATTGAATTTTTCTTCGAAAATTTCATGATTTTCGAAACTGGATGTTAGGAAAAACTTGTGAAATCAGAATAAACACTTCTAGGTGTAAATATGCCTTGTATGGTGGATGAAAGTTCGGTAATCCACATGCTCCCACTCATTAAAGAATGTTTGTCGAATTCGTGATGCATGTAACGTGTTCGGAATACGGAATGTCATATTGAAGGAAACAATGTAAATTACATGTCTATTGGGTAGAACTTGCTTGAAGAGGATTTTTCTGCGAAATGTGCCTCATTTTCAAAACTGCCATTAGGAGAACCCTGTGAAATCTGAGAAAATGCTTCTAAGTGTCAATATGCCTTGAATGGTGAATGAAAGTCCGGTAATCCACATGTTAATAACAGTGTAGTAATTATTTTTCAAACCGTGATTCATGGAGCGCTTTTGGAAAACGGAATTTCACCGTAATGAAACAATGTAAATTACAATTCTATTGGGTAGAACTAGCTAGAATAAAATTTTAACGCGAAAATTGCATGATTATCGAATCTGAAGATTGGAGAAAATTTCAAAATGAGAGTAAATATTTTTAGGTGTAAATATGCCTTTATGTTGTAAGAAAGTTTGGTAATCCATATTTTCACAACATATTAAAGAATCTTTTTCTAATCCGTGATGCATATACCGTGTTCGGAACGTGGAATTTCACGGTGATTGAAACAATGTAAATTACTTCTCTATTGGGTAGAACACGCTCCAAGAGTATTTTTCTGAGAAAACTGCTTCATTTTTGAAACTGGCGTTTGGAAAACGCTGCAAAATCTGAGAAAATACTTCTAAGTATCAATATGCAAACTTTTGTGATGAAAGTTCGGTAATCCACATGCTAAAAAATCTGTAGTGAATATTTGTCCAATCATTATGCATGTAGCATGTTCGGAACACGGGATTTCATGGCCAGGGAATTTATGTAAATTACATTTCTCTTGGTTAGAAATCACTCCAAGAGATTTTTCCTGAATAATCTGCCTGATTTTCAAAACTGACGTTAGGAAAACACTGAGAACTCAGATGAATAGATTCTCGGTGTAAATATGCCTTGTAGGCTGGATGAAAGTTCGGTAATCCGCATGCTAACAACTCTGTAGTGAATATTTGTCGAATCCGAGATACATGAAGTGTCTTCAGAACACAGAAAATCACGGTGAGCGAATCTATGTAAAATACATGTCTCTTGGGTAGAACTCGCTCCAAGAGCTTTTTCTGCGAATTCTGCCTCATTTTCAAAACTGGCATTAGAAAACGTTTCGAAATATGAGAAAATGCTTCAAAGTGTCTATATGGCTTTTATGGTGGATGAAAGTTCGGTAATCCTTATGATAACGACTCTGCAGTGAATATTTGTCGAATCCGTGATGCATGTAGCTTTTTGGAACACGGAATTTCACGATGACGGGTTCTATGTAAATTGCATGTCTATTGGGTAGAACTCGCTCCAAGGGGAATTTTCTGCAAAAACTGCATGATTTAAAACTGACATTAGGAGAAAACTACTAAATCAGAAAAAAACTTTCTATGTATAAATATGCATTGTAAGGTGGATGAAAGTTCGGTAATACACATGTTCACAACTCATTAAAGAATGTTTGTCGAATCCGTGATGCATATAACGTGTTCAGAACACGGAATGTCACGGTGAGTGAAACTAGGTAAATTACATATCTTTTGGGTAGAACTCGTTCCAAGAGCATTTTCCAGCCTAATCTGCCTCATTTTCAAACCTGGCATTAAAACTAACCTGTGAAATCTCAGAAAATTCTTCAAAGTGTCAGTAAGCCATGTATGGTGGATGAAAGTGCTGTAATCCAATTGCTAACAACTCTGTAGTGAATATTTGTCGAATCCGAGATGCATGTAGCGTGTTTGAAACAAGGAATTTCACGGCAGGAGAATCTATGTAATTTAAATATCAATTGGGTAGAACACGCTCCAACAATTTTTTCCTTAGGAAACTGCCTTATTTTTGAAACTGCTATTAGGAAAATGCTGCAAACTAAGAGTTAAAGTTTCTAGGTGTAAATATGCCTTGTATGGTGGATGAAAGTTCTGTAATACACATGTACACAACTCATTAAAAATGTTTCTCAAATCCGTGATGTATTTAGTGTGTTCGGAACACGGAATGTCACGTTGAAGGAAACTATGTAAATTATATATCTATTGGTGAGAACCCGCTCCAGGAGCATTTTACTGTAAAATCTACCTCTGTTTGGAAACTGGTGTTATGAAAACACTGCAAAATCTGAGCAAATGCTTTAAGGTGACAATATGTTTTCAATGGTTTTTTAAAGATGTGAAATTCACATTCTAACAACTCAGGTGTGAAAATATGCTGAATCCAATGTGCACGTTAATTTTTCAGAACACGGAATGTTACGGTGACAGTATCTATGAAAATTGGATGTCTATTGGATCGAACATGCAGCAAGAGAATTTTTCTGCGAAAACTGCTTGATTTTCGTAAGTGATGTTAGGAAAAATCTGCGAAATCTAAGTAAATATTTTTATGTGTGAATATGCCTTGTATTGTGGTTGAAACATCGGTAATCCACATGCTCACGGTCATTAAATAATGTTTGTCGAATCCGTGATGCATGTAGCTTTTTCAGAACACGGAATTTCACGATGACGGGTTCTATGTAAATTGCATTTCTATTGCATAGAACTCGCTCCAAGAGGATTTTTCTGCAAAAACTGCATGATTTAAACACTTACATTAGGAGAAATCTACTAAATCAGAAAAAAATTTCTATGTATAAATATGCATTGTAAGGTGGATGAAAGTTCGGTAATACACATGTTCACAACTCATTAAAGAATGTTTGTCGAATCCGTGATGCATGTAACGTGTTCAGAACACAGAATGTCACGGTGAGTGAAACTAGGTAAATTACATATCTTTTGGGTAGAACTCGCTCCAAGAGAATTTTACAGCCTAATCTGCCTCATTTTCAAGCCTGCCATTAAAACTAAACTGTGAAATCTCAGAAAATTTTTCAAAGTGTCATTAAGCCATGTATGGTGGATGAAAGTGCTGTAATCCACTTGCTAACAACATTGTAGTGAATATTTCTCGAATCCGATAAGCATGTAGCGTGTTCGGAACACGGAATTTCACGTTGAGCGAATCCATGTAAATTACATGTCTATAGTTTTAAAACCGCTCCAAGAGTTTTTTGCCGTGAAATCTGCCTCAGTTTCGAAACTGGCTTTTGGGAAGCTCTGTGAAATCAGAGAAAATGCTTCTAAGCATCAATATGCCTTGTATTGTGATGAAAGTCCTGTAATCCACATGCAAACAACTCTGTAGTGTATTTTGTCAAATCCTATCTGCATGTAGCGTGTTCGAAACACGGAATTTCACAGCAGGAGAATCTATGTAATTTACATATCTATTGGGTAGAACACGCTGCAAAAGTTTTTTCCTTAGGAACCTGCCTGATTTTTGAAACTGCTATTAAAAAAAAGCTTCAAACTAAGAGTTAAATTTTCTAGGTGTAAATATGCCTTGTATGGTGGATGAAAGTTCTGTAATACACATGTTCACAACTCATTAAAAATGTTTCTCAAATCCGTGATGTATGTAGTGTGTTCGGAACACGGAATGTCACGTTGAAGGAAACAATATAAATTATATATCTATTGGTGAGAACCCGCTCCAGGACCATTTTACTGTAAAATATAACTCTGTTTCGAAACTGGTGTTATGAAAACACTGCAAAATCTGAGCAAATGCTTTAAGGTGACAATGTGTCTTCAATGGTTTATTAAAGATGTGTAATTCACATTCTAACAACTCAGCTGTGAAAATTTGCTGAATCCAATGTGCACGTTACTTTTTCAGAACACGGAATGTTACGGTGACGGTATCTATGAAAATCGGATGTCTATTGGATCGAACATGCAGCAAGAGAATTTTTCTGCGAAAACTGCCTGATTTTCGTAACTGACGTTAGGAAAAAGCTGCGAAATATAAGTAAATATTTCTAGGTGTAAATATGCCTTGTATTGTTGTTGAAACATCTCTAATCCACATGCTCACGGTCATTAAATAATGTTTGTCGAACCCATGATGAATGTAACGTTTTCGGAACATGGAATGTCTCGGTGAGTGAAACTCAGAAAATAACAATTCTACTGGATAGAACTCGCTTGCATTGAATATTTCAGCGAAAATTTCATGATTTTCGAAACTGGATGTTAGGAAAAACTTGTGAAATCAGAATAAACACTTCTAGGTTTAAATATGCCCTGTATGGTGGATGAAATTTCGGTAATCCACATGCTCCCACTCATTAAATAATGTTTGTCAAATTCGTGATGCATGTAACGTCTTCGGAATACGGAATGTCATATTGAAGGAAACAATGTAAATTACTTGTCTATTGGGTAGAACTCGCTTAAAGAGAATTTTTCTGCGAAATGTGCATCATTGTCAAAACTGCCATTAGGAGATCCCTGTGAAATCTGAGAAAATGCTTCTAAGTGTCAATATGCATTGAATGGTGAATGAAATTCCGGTAATCCACATGTTAATAACAGTGTAGTAATTATTTTTCAAACCGTGATTCATGGAGCGCTTTTGGAAAACGGAATTTCACCGTAATGAAAAAATGTAAATTACAATTCTATTGGGTAGAACTAGCTAGAATAGAATTTTTCTGCGAAAATTGCATGATTATCGAATCTGAAGCTTGGAGAAAGCTTCAAAATGAGAGTAAATATTTCTAGGTGTAAATATGCCTTTATGTTGGAAGGAAGTTCGGTAATCAACATTTTCACAACATATTAAAGAATCTTTTTCTAATCCGTGATGCATATACCGTGTTCGGAATGTGAAATTTCACGGTGATTGAAACAATGTAAATTACTACTCTATTGAGTAGAACTCACTCCAAGAGAATTTTTCTGCGAAAACTGGTCATTTTTGAAACTGGCGTTTCGAAAACGCTGCATAATCTGAGAAAATACTTCTATGTATCAATATTCAAACTTTTGTGATGAAAGTTCGGTAATCCACATGCTAACAAATCTGTAGTGAATATTTGTCGAATCCATTATGCATGTAGCATGTTCGGAACACGGAATTTCATGGCCAGGGAGTTTATGTAAATTACATTTCTCTTGGTTAGAAATCACTCCAAGAGATTTTTCCTGAAAAATCTGCCTGATTTTCGAAACTGGCGTTAGGAAAACACTGCAAACTCAGATGAATAGATTCTCAGTGTAAATATTCCTTGTAGGGTGGATGAAAGTTCGGTAATCTGCACGCTAACAACTCTGTAGTGAATATTAGTCGAATCCAAGATACATGAAGCGTGTTCGGAACACAGAATATCACGGTGAGCGAATCAATGTAAAATACATGTCTCTTGGGTAGAACTCCCTCCAAGAGCTTTTTCTGTGAATTCTGCCTCATTTTGAAAACGGGCATTAGGAAAAATTTCGAAATATGAGAAAATGCTTCAAAGTGTCAATATGGCTTTTATGGTGGATGAAAGTTCGGTAATCCTTATGCTAACGACTCTGTAGTGAATATTTGTCGAATCCGTGATGCATGTATCTTTTTCGGATCATGGAATTTCACGATGAGTGGTCCTATGTAAGTTGCATGTCTATTGGGTAGAAATCTCCCCTAGAGTATTTTTCTGAGAAAACTGCATGATTTAAAAACTGACATTAGGAGAAATCTACTAAATCAGAAAAAAATTTTCTATGTATAAATATGCATTGTAAGGTGGATGAAAGTTCGGTAATACACATGTTCACAACTCATTAAAGAATGTTTGTCGAATCCGTGATGCATGTAACGTGTTCAGAACACGGAACGTCACGGTGAGTCAAACGAGGTAAATTACATATCTATTGGGTATAACTCGCTCCAAGAGCATTTTCCTGCCAAATCTGCCTCATTTTCAAACCTGGCATTAAAACTAACCTGTGAAATCTCAGAAAATTCTTCAAAGTGTCAGTAAGCCATGTATGGTGAATGAAGTGCTGTAATCCACTTGCTAACAACTATGTAGTGAATATTTGTCGAATCCGAGAAGCATGTAGCGTGTTCAGAACACGGAATTTCACGGTGAGAGAATCCATGTAAATTACATGTCTATTGTTTTGAACCCGCTCCAAGATGTTTTTGCCGTGAAATCTGCCTCAGTTTAGAAACTGGCGTTTGGAAAGCTCTGTGAAATCAGAGAAAATGCTTCTAAGCATCAATATGCCTTGTATTGTGATGAAAGTCCTGTAATCCACATGCAAACAACTCTGTAGTGTATTTTGTCGAGTCCTATCTGTATGTAGCGTGTTTGAAACACGGAATTTCACAGCAGGAGAATCTATGTAATTTACATATCTATTGGGTAGAACACGCTCCAACAGTTTTTTCCTTAGGAAACTGCCTGATTTTTGAATCCGCTATTAGGAAAAAGCTGCAAACTAAGAGTTAAAGTTTTTAGGTGTAAATATGCCTTGTATGGTGGATGAAAGTTCTGTAATACACATGTACACAACTCATTAAAAATGTTTTTCAAATCTGTGATGTATTTAGTGTGTTCGGAACACGGAATGTCACGTTGAAGCAAAGTATGTAAATTACATATCTATTGGTGAGAACCCGCTCCAGGAGCATTTTACTGTAAAATATACCTCTGTTTGGAAACTGGTGTTATGAAAACACTGCAAAATCTGAGCAAATGTTTAAGGTGACAATATGTCTTCAATGGTTTATTAAAGATGTGTAATTCACATTCTAACAACTCAGCTGTGAAAATTTGCTGAATCCTATGTGCACATTTCTTTTTCAGAACACGGAATGTTACGGTGACGGTATCTATGAAAATGGGATGTCTATTGGATCGAACATGCAGCAAGAGAATTTTTCTGCAAAAACTGCTTGATTCTAGAAAGTGATGTTAGGAAAAATCTGCGATATCTAAGTAAATATTTCTAGGTGTAAATATGCCTTGTATTGTGGTTGAAACTTCGGTAATCAACATGCTCAAGGTCAAAAAATAATGTTTGTCCAAGCCATGATTAATGTAACATTTTCGGAACATGGAATGTCTCGCTGAGTGAAATTCAGAAAATAAAAATTCTACTGGATAGAACTCGCTTGAATTGAATTTTTCTTCGAAAATTTCATGATTTTCGAAACTGGATGTTAGGAAAAACTTGTGAAATCAGAATAAACACTTCTAGGTGTAAATATGCCTTGTATGGTGGATGAAAGTTCGGTAATCCACATGCTCCCACTCATTAAAGAATGTTTGTCGAATTCGTGATGCATGTAACGTGTTCGGAATACGGAATGTCATATTGAAGGAAACAATGTAAATTACATGTCTATTGGGTAGAACTCGCTTGAAGAGAATTTTTCTGCGAAATGTGCCTCATTGTCAAAACTGCCATTAGGAGATCCCAGTGAAATCTGAGAAAATGCTTCTAAGTGTCAATATGCATTGAATGGTGAATGAAAGTCCGGTAATCCACATGTTAATAACAGTGTAGTAATTATTTTTCAAACCGTGATTCATGGAGCGCTTTTGGAAAACAGAATTTCACCTTAATAAAACAATGTAAATTACAATTCTATTGGGTAGAACTAGCTAGAATAGAATTTTTCTGCGAAAATTGCATGATTATCGAATCTGAAGCTTGGAGAAAGCTTCAAAATGAGAGTAAATATTTCTAGGTGTAAATATGCCTTTATGTTGGAAGAAAGTTCGGTAATCCACATTTTCACAACATATTAAAGAATATTTTTCTAATCCGTGATGCATATACCGTGTTCGGAATGTGAAATTTCACGGTGATTGAAACAATGTAAATTACTACTCTATTGAGTAGAACTCACTCGAATAGGATTTTTCTGCGAAAACTGGTCATTATTGAAACTGGCGTTTCGCAAACGCTGCAAAATCTGAGAAAATACTTCTAAGTATCAATATTCAATCTATTGTGATGAAAGTTCGGTAATCCACATGCTAACACATCTGTAGTGAATATTTTTCGAATCCATTATGCATGTAGCATGTTCGGAACACGGGATTTCATGGCCAAGGAGTTTATGTAAATTACATTTCTCTTGGTTACAAATCACTCCAAGAGATTTTTCCTGAGAAATCTGAATGATTTTCGAAACTGGCGTTAGGAAAACACTGCGAACTCAGATGAATATGTTCTCGGTGTAAATATGCCATGTAGGGTGGATTAAAGTTCGGTAATCCGCATGCTAACAACTCTGTAGTGAATATTTGTCGAATCCGAGATACATGAAGCGTGTTTGGAACACAGAATATCACGGTGAGCAAATGTATGTAAAATACATGTCTCGGGTAGAATTCGCTCCAAGAGCCTTTTCTGTGATTTCTGCCTCATTTTCAAAACTGGCATTAGGAAAACATTTTGAAATATGATAAAATGATTCAAAGTGTCAATATGGCTTTTATGGTGGATGAAAATTCGGTAATTCTTATGCTAACGACTCTGTAGTGAATATTTGTCGAATCCGTGATGCATGTAGCTTTTTCGGAACATGGAATTTCACGATGACGGGTTCTATGTCAATTGCATGTCTATTGGATAGAACTCGCTCCAAGAGTATTTTTCGGTGAAAACTGCATGATTTAAAAACTGACATTAGGAGAAACTTACTAAATCAGAAAAAAAAATTTCTATGTATAAATATGCATTTTAAGGTGGATGAAAGTTCAGTAATACACATGTTCACAACTCATTAAAGAATGTTTGTCGAATCCGTGATGCATGGAACGTGTTCAGAACACGGAAAGTCACGGTGAGTGAAACGATGTAAATTACATATCTTTTGGGTAGAACTCGCTCCAAGAGCATTTTCCTGCCAAATCTGCCTCATTTTCAAACCTGGCATTAAAACTAACATGTGAAATCTCAGAAAATTTTTAAAGTGTCAGTAAGCCATGTATGGTGGATGAAAGTGCTGTAATCCACTTGCAAACAACTCTGTAGTGAATATTTGTCGAATCTGAGAAGCAAGTAGCGTGTTCGGAACACGGAATTTCACGTTGAGCGAATCCATTTAAATTAAATGTCTATTTTTTAAACCCGTTCCAAGAGGTTTTTGCCGTGAAATCTGCCTCAGTTTGGAAACTGGCATTTGGGAAGCTCTGTGAAATCAGAGAAAATGCTTCTAAGCATCAATATGCCTTGTATTGTGATGAAAGTCCTGTAATCCACATGCAAACAACTCTGTAGTGAATATTTGTCGAATCCGAGATGCATGTAGCGTGTTTGAAGCACGGAATTTCACAGCAGGAGAATCTATGTAATTTACATATCAATTGGGTAGAACAAGCTCCAAAAATTTTTTCCATAGGAAACTGCCTGATTATTGAAACTGCTATTAGGAAAAGGCTTCAAACTAAGAGTTAAAGTTTCTAGGTGTAAATATGCCTTGTATGGTGGATGAAAGTTCTGTAATACACATGTACACAACTCATTAATAATGTTTTTCAAATCCGTGATTTATGTAGTGTGTTCAGAACATGGAATGTCACGTTGAAGGAAAGTATGTAAATTACATATCTATTGGTGAGAACCCGCTCCAGGAGCATTTTACTGTAAAATATACCTCTGTTTGGAAACTGGTGAAAACGCTGCAAAATCTGAGCAAATGCTTTAAGGTGACAATATGTCTTCAATGGTTTAATAAAGATGGGTAATTAACATTCTAACAACTCAGCTGTGAAAATTTGCTGAATCCAATGTGCACGTTACTTTTTCAGAATAAGGAATGTTACGGTGAAGGTATCTATGAAAATAGGATGTCTCTTGGATCGAACATGCAGCAAGAGAATTTTTCTGCGAAAACTGCCTGATTTTCGTAACTGACATTAGGAAAAAGCTGCGAAATCTACGTAAATATTTCTAGGTGTAAATATGCCTTTTATTGTGGTTCAAACATCGGTAATCCACATGCTCACGGTCATTAAATAATGTTTGTCGAAGCCGTGATTAATGCAACGTTTTCGGAACATGGAATGTCTCGGTGAGTGAAACTCAGAAAATAACAATTCTACTGGATAGAACTCGCTTGAATTGAATTTTTCTGCGAAAATTTCATGATTTTTGAAACTGGATGTTAGGAAAAACCTGTGAAATCAGAATAAACACTTCTAGGTGTAAATATGCCATGTATGGTGGATGAAAATTCAGTAATCCACATGCTCCCACTCATTAAAGAATGTTTGTCGATTTCATGATGCATGTAACGTGTTCGGAATATGGAATGTCATATTGAAGGAAACAATGTAAATTACATGTCTATTGGGTACAACTCCCTTGAAGAGAATTTTTCTGGGAAATGTGCCTCATTTTCAAAACTGACATTAGGAGAACCCTGTGAAATCTGAAAAAATGGTTCTAAGTGTCAATATGCCTTGAATGGTGAATGAAAGTCCGGTAATCCACATGTTAATAACAGTGTAGTAATTATTTTTCAAACCGTGATTCATGGAGCGCTTTTGGAAAACGGAATTTCACGGTAATGAAACAATGTAAATTACAATTCTATTGGGTAGAACCAGCTAGAATAGAATTTTTCTGCGAAAATTGCATGATTATCGAATCTGAATTTTGGAGAAAGCTTCAAATTGAGAGTAAATATTTCTAGGTGTAAATATGCCTTTATGTTGGAAGAAAGTTCGGTAATCCACATTTTCACAACATATTAAAGAATCTTTTTCTAATCCGTGATGCATATACCGTGTTCGGAACGAGTAATTTCACGGTGATTGAAACAATATAAATTAATTCTCTATTGGGTAGAACTCGCTCCAAGAGAATTTTTCTGCGAAAACTGCTTCATTTTTGAAACTAGCGTTTGAAAAACGATGCAAAATCTGAGAAAATACTTCTAAGTATCAATATTCAATCTATTGTGATGAAAGTTCGGTATTCCACATGCTAACAAATCTGTAGTGAATATTTGTCGAATCCATTATGCATGTAGCATGTTCGGAACACGGGATTTCTTGGCCAGGGAGTTTATGTTAATTACATTTCGCTTGGTTACAAATCACTCCAAGAGATTTTTGCTGAGAAATCTGCCTGATTTTCAAAACTGGAATTAGGAAAACACTGCGAACTCAGATGAATAGTTCTCGGTGTAAATATGCCTTGTAGGGTGGATGAAAGTTCGGTAATCCGCATGCTAACGACTCTGTAGTGAATATTTGTCGAATCCGTGATGCATGTAGCTTTTTTGGAACACGGAATTTCACGTTGAGGGGTTCTATGTGAATTGCATGTCTATTGGGTAGAACTCGCTCCAAGAGAATTTTTCTGCAAAAACTGCATGATTTAAAATCTGACATTAGGAAAAATCTACTAAATCAGAAAAAACTTTCTATGTATAAATATGCATTGTAATGTGGATGAAAGTTCGGTAATACACATGTTCACAACTCATTAAAGAATGATTGTCGAATCCGTGATGCATGTAACGTGTTCAGAACACGGAATGTCACGGTGATTGAAACTAGGTAAATTACATATCTTTTGGGTAGAACTCGTTCCAAGAGCATTTTCCAGCCTAATCTGCCTCATTTTCAAACCTGGCATTAAAACTAACCTGTGAAATCTCAGAAAATTCTTCAAAGTGTCAGTAAGCCATGTATGGTGGATGAAAGTGCTGTAATCCAATTGCTAACAACTCTGTAGTGAATATTTGTCGAATCCGAGAAGCATGTAGCGTGTTCAGAACACGGAATTTCACGGTGAGCGAATCCATGTAAATTACATGTCTATTGTTTTGAACCCGCTCCAAGAGATTTTTGCCGTGAAATCTGCCTCAGTTTCGAATCTGGCGTTTGGAAAGCTCTGTGAAATCAGAGAAAATGCTTCTAAGCATCAATATGCCTTGTATTGTGATGAAAGTCCTGTAATCCACATGCAAACAACTCTGTAGTGTATTTTGTCGAGTCCTATCTGCATGTAGCGTGTTTGAAACACGGAATTTCACAGCAGGAGAATCTATGTAATTTACATATCTATTGAGTAGAAAACGCTCCAACAGTTTTTTCCTTAGGAAACTGCCTGATATTTTAACTGTATTTAGGAAAAAGCTGCAAACTAATAGTTAAAGTTTCTAGGTGTAAATACGCCTTGTATGGTGGATGAAAGTTCTGTAATACACATGTACACATCTCATTAAAAATGTTTCTCAAATCCGTGATGTATGTAGTGTGTTCAGAACACGGAATGTCACGTTGAAGGAAAGTATGTAAATTACATATCTATTGGTGAGAACCCGCACCAGGAGCATTTTACTGTAAAATCTACCTCTGTTTGGAAACTGGTGTTATGAAAACGCTGCAAAATCTGAGCAAATGTTTTAAGGTGACAATATGTCTTCAATGGTTTATTAAAGATGTGTAATTCACATTCTAACAACTCAGCTGTGAAAATTTGCTGAATCCAATGTGCACGTTACTTTTTCAGAACACGGAATGTTACGGTGACGGTATCTATGAAAATCGGATGTCTATTGGATCGAACATGCAGCAAGAGAATTTTTCTGCGAAAACTGCCTGATTTTCGTAACTGACGTTAGGAAAACGCTGCGAAATCTAAGTAAATATTTCTAGGTGTAAATATGCCTTGTATTGTGGTTGAAACATCAGTAATCCACATGCTCACGGTCATTAAATAATGTTTGTCGAAGCAGTGATGAATGTAACGTTTTCGAAACATGGAATGTCTCGGTGAGTGAAACTCAGAAAATAACAATTCTACTGGATAGAACTCGCTTGAATTGAATTTTTCTGCGAATATTTCATGATTTTCGAAACTGGATGTTAGGAAAAACCTGCGAAAACAGAATAAACAATTCTAGGTGTAAATATGCCTTGTATGGTGGATGAAAGTTCGGTAATCCACATGCTCCCACTCATTAAAAATGTTTGCCGAATTCGTGATGCATGTAACGTGTTCGGAATACGGAATGTCATATTGAAGGAAACAATGTAAATTACATGTCTATTGGGTAGAACTTGCTTGAAGAGGATTTTTCTGCGAAATGTGCCTCATTTTCAAAACTGCCATTAGGAGAACCCTGTGAAATCTGAGAAAATGCTTCTAAGTGTCAATATGCCTTGAATGGTGAATGAAAGTCCGGTAATCCACATGTTAATAACAGTGTAGTAATTATTTTTCAAACCGTGATTCATGGAGCGCTTTTGGAAAACGGAATTTCACCGTAATGAAACAATGTAAATTACAATTCTATTGGGTAGAACTAGCTAGAATAAAATTTTAACGCGAAAATTGCATGATTATCGAATCTGAAGATTGGAGAAAATTTCAAAATGAAAGTAAATATTTTTAGGTGTAAATATGCCTTTATGTTGTAAGAAAGTTCGGTAATCCATATTTTCACAACATATTAAAGAATCTTTTTCTAATCCGTGATGTATATACCGTGTTCGGAACGTGGAATTTCACGGTGATTGAAACAATGTAAATTACTACTCTATTGGGTAGAACACGCTCCAATAGTATTTTTCTGAGAAAACTGCTTCATTTTTGAAACTGGGGTTTGGAAAACGCTGCAAAATCTGAGAAAATACTTCTAAGTATCAATATGCAAACTTTTGTGATGAAAGTTCTGTAATCCACATGCTAAAAAATCTGTAGTGAATATTTGTCCAATCATTATGCATGTAGCATGTTCGGAACACGGGATTTCATGGCCAGGGAATTTATGTAAATTACATTTCTCATGGTTACAAATCACTCCAAGAGATTTTTCCTGAAAAATCTGCCTGATTTTCAAACTGGCGTTAGGAAAACACTGAGAACTCAGATGAATAGATTCTCGGTGTAAATATGCCTTGTAGGCTGGATGAAAGTTCGGTAATCCGCATGCTAACAACTCTGTAGTGAATATTTGTCGAATCCGAGATACATGAAGCGTCTTCAGAACACAGAATATCACGGTGAGCGAATCTATGTAAAATACATGTCTCTTGGGTAGAACTCGCTCCAAGAGCTTTTTCTGCGAATTCTGCCTCATTTTCAAAACTGGCATTAGAAAACGTTTTGAAATATGAGAAAATGCTTCAAAGTGTCTATATGGCTTTTATGGTGGATGAAAGTTTGGTAATCCTTATGATAACGACTCTGTAGTGAATATTTGTCGAATCCGTGATGCATGTAGCTTTTTGGAACACGGAATTTCACGATGACGGGTTCTATGTAAATTGCATGTATATTGGGTAGAACTCGCTCCAAGGGGAATTTTCTGCAAAAACTGCATGATTTAAAACTGACATTAGGAGAAAACTACTAAATCAGAAAAAAACTTTCTATGTATAAATATGCATTGTAAGGTGGATGAAAGTTCGGTAATACACATGTTCACAACTCATTAAAGAATGTTTGTCGAATCCGTGATGCATATAACGTGTTCAGAACACGGAATGTCACGGTGAGTGAAACTAGGTAAATTACATATCTTTTGGGTAGAACTCGTTCCAAGAGCATTTTCCAGCCTAATCTGCCTCATTTTCAAACCTGGCATTAAAACTAACCTGTGAAATCTCAGAAAATTCTTCAAAGTGTCAGTAAGCCATGTATGGTGGATGAAAGTGCTGTAATCCAATTGCTAACAACTCTGTAGTGAATATTTGTCGAATCCGAGATGCATGTAGCATGTTTGAAACACGGAATTTCACGGCAGGAGAATCTATGTAATTTAAATATCAATTGGGTAGAACACGCTCCAACAATTTTTTCCTTAGGAAACTGCCTTATTTTTGAAACTGCTATTAGGAAAATGCTGCAAACTAAGAGTTAAAGTTTCTAGGTGTAAATATGCCTTGTATGGTGGATGAAAGTTCTGTAATACACATGTACACAACTCATTAAAAATGTTTCTCAAATCCGTGATGTATTTAGTGTGTTCGGAACACGGAATGTCACGTTGAAGGAAACTATGTAAATTACATATCTATTGGTGAGAACCCGCTCCAGGAGCATTTTACTGTAAAATCTACCTCTGTTTGGAAACTGGTGTTATGAAAACGCTGCAAAATCTGAGCAAATGCTTTAAGGTGACAATATGTTTTCAATGGTTTTTTAAAGATGTGAAATTCACATTCTAACAACTCAGTTGTGAAAATATGCTGAATCGAATGTGCACGTTAATTTTTCAGAACACGGAATGTTACGGTGACAGTATCTATGAAAATGGGATGTCTATTGGATCGAACATGCAGCAAGAGAATTTTTCTGCGAAAACTGCTTGATTTTCGTAAGTGATGTTAGGAAAAATCTGCGAAATCTAAGTAAATATTTTTATGTGTGAATATGCCTTGTATTGTGGTTGAAACATCGGTAATCCACATGCTCACGGTCATTAAATAATGTTTGTCGAATCCGTGATGCATGTAGCTTTTTCAGAACACGGAATTTCACGATGACGGGTTCTATGTAAATTGCATTTCTATTGGATAGAACTCGCTCCAAGAGGATTTTTCTGCAAAAACTGCATGATTTAAACACTTACATTAGGAGAAATCTACTAAATCAGAAAAAAATTTCTATGTATAAATATGCATTGTAAGGTGGATGAAAGTTCGGTAATACACATGTTCACAACTCATTAAAGAATGTTTGTCGAATCCGTGATGCATGTAACGTGTTCAGAACACAGAATGTCACGGTGAGTGAAACTAGGTAAATTACATATCTTTTGGGTAGAACTCGCTCCAAGAGAATTTTACAGCCTAATCTGCCTCATTTTCAAACCTGGCATTAAAACTAAATTGTGAAATCTCAGAAAATTCTTCAAAGTGTCATTAAGCCATGTATAGTGGATGAAAGTGCTGTAATCCACTTGCTAACAACATTGTAGTGAATATTTCTCGAATCCGATAAGCATGTAGCGTGTTCGGAACACGGAATTTCACGTTGAGCGAATCCATGTAAATTACATGTCTATAGTTTTAAAACCGCTCAAAGATTTTTTTGCCGTGAAATCTGCCTCAGTTTCGAAACTGGCTTTTGGGAAGCTCTGTGAAATCAGAGAAAATGCTTCTAAGCATCAATATGCCTTGTACTGTGATGAAAGTCCTGTAATCCACATGCAAACAACTCTGTAGTGTATTTTGTCAAATCCTATCTGCTGTAGCGTGTTCGAAACACGGAATTTCACAGCAGGAGAATCTATGTAATTTACATATCTATTGGGTAGAACACGCTGCAAAAGTTTTTTCCTTAGGAACCTGCCTGATTTTTGAAACTGCTATTAAAAAAAAGCTTCAAACTAAGAGTTAAATTTTCTAGGTGTAAATATGCCTTGTATGGTGGATGAAAGTTCTGTAATACACATGTTCACAACTCATTAAAAATGTTTCTCAAATCCGTGATGTATGTAGTGTGTTCGGAACACGGAATGTCACGTTGATGGAAACAATATAAATTATATATCTATTGGTGAGAACCCGCTCCAGGACCATTTTACTGTAAAATATAACTCTGTTTGGAAACTGGTGTTATGAAAACACTGCAAAATATGAGCAAATGCTTTAAGGTGACAATGTGTCTTCAATGGTTTATTAAAGATGTGTAATTCACATTCTAACAACTCAGCTGTGAAAATTTGCTGAATCCAATGTGCACGTTACTTTTTCAGAACACGGAATGTTATGGTGACGGTATCTATGAAAATGGGAAGTCTATTGGATCGAACATGCAGCAAGAGAATTTTTCTGAGAAAACTGCCTGATTTTCGTAACTGACGTTAGGAAAAAGCTGCGAAATCTAAGTAAATATTTCTAGGTGTAAATATGCCTTGTATTGTGGTTGAAACATCGGTAATCCACATGCTCACGGTCATTAAATAATGTTTGTCGAAGCCATGATGAATGTAACGTTTTCGGAACATGGAATGTCTCGGTGAGTGAAACTCAGAAAATAACAATTCTACTGGATAGAACTCGCTTGAATTGAATATTTCAGCGAAAATTTCATGATTTTCGAAACTGGATGGTAGGAAAAACCTGCGAAATCAGAATAAACACTTCTAGGTGTAAATATGCCTTGTATGGTGGATGAAAGTTCGGTAATCCACATGCTCCCACTCATTAAAGAATGTTTGCCGAATTCGTGATGCATGTAACGTGTTCGGAATACGGAATGTCATATTGAAGGAAACAATGTAAATTACATGTCTATTGGATAGAACTTGTTTGAAAAGAATTTTTCTGTGAAATGTGCCTCGTCAAAACTGTCATTAGGAGAACACAGTGAAATCTGAGAAAATGCTTCAAAGTGTCATTCTGCCTTGAATGGTGAATGAAAGTCCGGTAATCCACATGTTAATAACAGTGTAGTAATTATTTTTCAAACCGTGATTCATGGAGCGCTTTTCGAAAACTTAATTTTATGGTAATGAAACAATGTAAATTACAATTCTATTGGGTAGAACCAGCTAGAATAGAATTTTTCTGTGAAAATTGCATGATTATCGAATCTGAAGTTTGGAGAAAGCTTCAAAATGAGAGTAAATATTTCTAGGTGTAAATATGCCTTTATGTTGGAAGAAAGTTCGGTAATCCACATTTTCACAACATATTAAAGAATCTTTTTCTAATCCGTGATGCATATACCGTGTTCGGAACGTGGAATTTCACGGTGATTGAAACAATGTAAATTACTTCTCTATTGGGTAGAACTCGCTCCAAGAGAATTTTTCTGCAAAAAATGCAGCATTTTTGAAACTGGCGTTTGGAAAACGATGCAAAATCTTGGAAAATACTTCTAAGTATCAATATTCAATCTATTATGATGAAAGTTCGGTAATCCACATGCTAACAAATCTGTAGTGAATATTTGTCGAATAAATTATGGATGTAGCATGTTCGGAACACGGGATTTCATGGCCAGGGAGTTTATATAAATTTCATTTCTCTTGGTTAGAAATCACTCCAAGATTTTTTTCCTGAGTAATCTGCCTGATTTTCGAAACTGGAGTTAGGAAATCACTGCGAAATCAGATGAATAGATTCTCGCTGTAAATATGCCATGTAGTGTGGATGAAAGTTCGGTAATACACATGTTCACAACTCATTAAAGAATGTTTGTCGAATCCGTGATCCATGTAACGTGTTCAGAACACGGAATGTCACGGTGAGTGAAACGAGGTAAATTACATATCTTTTGGGTAGAACTCGCTCCAAGAGCATTTTCCTGCCATATCTGCCTCATTTTTATACCTGGCATTAAAACTAACCTGTGAAATTTCAGAAAATTCTTCAAAGTGTCAGTAAGCCATGTATGGTGAATGAAGTGCTGTAATCCACTTGCTAACAACTCTGTAGTGAATATTTGTCGAATCCGAGAAGCATGTAGCGTGTTCGGAACACGGAATTTCACGGTGAGCGAATCCATGTAAATAACATCTCTATTGTTTTGAACCCGCTCCAAGATGTTTTTGCCGTGAAATCTGCCTCAGTTTAGAAACTGGCGTTTGGAAAGCTCTGTGAAATCAGAGAAAATGCTTCTAAGCATCAATATGCCTTGTATTGTGATGAAAGTCCTGTAATCCACATGCAAACAACTTTGTAGTGTGTTTTGTCGAATCCTATCTGCATGTAGCGTGTATGAAACACGGAATTTCACAGCAGGAGAATCTATGTAATTTACATATCTATTGAGTAGAACACGCTCCAAAAGTATTTTCCTTAGGAAACTGCCTGATTTTTGAATCCACTATTAGGAAAAAGCTGCAAACTAAGAGTTAAACTTTCAAGGTGTAAATATGCCTTGTATTGTGGATGAAAGTTCTGTAATACACATGTACACAACTCATGAAAAATGTTTCTCAAATCCGTGATGTATGTAGTGTGCTCGGAACACGGAATGTCACGTTGAAGGAAACTATTTAAATTACATATCTATTGGTGAGAACCCGCTCCAGGAGCATTTTACTGTGAAATATACCTCTGTTTGGAAACTGGTGTTATGAAAACGCTGCAAAATCTGAGCAAATGCTTTAAGGTGACAATATGTCTTCAATGGTTTATTAAAGATGTGTAATTCACATTCTAACAACTCAGCTGTGAAAATTTGCTGATTCCAATGTGCACGTTACTTTTTCAGAACACGGAATGTTACGGTGACGGTATCTATGAAAATCGGATGTCTATTGGATCGAACATGCAGCAAGAGAATTTTTCTGCGAAAACTGCCTGATTTTCGTAACTGACGTTAGGAAAACGCTGCGAAATCTAAGTAAATATTTCTAGGTGTAAATATGCCTTGTATTGTGGTTGAAACATCAGTAATCCACATGCTCACGGTCATTAAATAATGTTTGTCGAAGCAGTGATGAATGTAACGTTTTCGAAACATGGAATGTCTCGGTGAGTGAAACTCAGAAAATAACAATTCTACTGGATAGAACTCGCTTGAATTGAATTTTTCTGCGAAAATTTCATGATTTTCGAAACTGGATGTTAGGAAAAACCTGCGAAATCAGAATAAACACTTCTAGGTGTAAATATGCCTTGTATTGTGGTTGAAACATCGGTAATCCACATGCTCACGGTCATTAAATAATGTTTGTCGAATCCGTGATGCATGTAGCTTTTTCAGAACACGGAATTTCACGATGACGGGTTCTATGTAAATTGCATTTCTATTGGATAGAACTCGCTCCAAGAGGATTTTTCTGCAAAAACTGCATGATTTAAACACTTACATTAGGAGAAATCTACTAAATCAGAAAAAAATTTCTATGTATAAATATGCATTGTAAGGTGGATGAAAGTTCGGTAATACACATGTTCACAACTCATTAAAGAATGTTTGTCGAATCCGTGATGCATGTAACGTGTTCAGAACACAGAATGTCACGGTGAGTGAAACTAGGTAAATTACATATCTTTTGGGTAGAACTCGTTCCAAGAGCATTTTCCAGCCTAATCTGCCTCATTTTCAAACCTGGCATTAAAACTAACCAGTGAAATCTCAGAAAATTCTTCAAAGTGTCAGTAAGCCATGTATGGTGGATGAAAGTGCTGTAATCCAATTGCTAACAACTCTGTAGTGAATATTTGTCGAATCCGAGATGCATGTAGCGTGTTTGAAACACAGAATTTCACGGCAGGAGAATCTATGTAATTTAAATATCAATTGGGTAGAACACGCTCCAACAATTTTTTCCTTAGGAAACTGCCTTATTTTTGTAACTGCTATTAGGAAAATGCTGCAAACTAAGAGTTAAAGTTTCTAGGTGTAAATATGCCTTGTATGGTGGATGAAAATTCTGTAATACACATGTACACAACTCATTAAAAATGTGTCTCAAATCCGTGATGTATTTAGTTTGTTCGGAACACGGAATGTCACGTTGAAGGAAACTATGTAAATTACATATCTATTGGTGAGAACCCGCTCCAGGAGCATTTTACTGTAAAATCTACCTCTGTTTGGAAACTGGTGTTATGAAAACGCTGCAAAATCTGAGCAAATGCTTTAAGGTGACAATATGTTTTCAATGGTTTTTTAAAGATGTGAAATTCACATTCTAACAACTCAGGTGTGAAAATATGCTGAATCCAATGTGCACGTTAATTTTTCAGAACACGGAATGTTACGGTGACAGTATCTATGAAAATGGGATGTCTATTGGATCGAACATGCAGCAAGAGAATTTTTCTGCGAAAACTGCTTGATTTTCGTAAGTGATGTTAGGAAAAATCTGCGAAATCTAAGTAAATATTTTTATGTGTGAATATGCCTTGTATTGTGGTTGAAACATCGGTAATCCACATGCTCACGGTCATTAAATAATGTTTGTCGAATCCGTGATGCATGTAGCTTTTTCAGAACACGGAATTTCACGATGACGGGTTCTATGTAAATAGCATTTCTATTGGATAGAACTCGCTCCAAGAGGATTTTTCTGCAAAAACTGCATGATTTAAACACTTACATTAGGAGAAATCTACTAAATCAGAAAAAAATTTCTATGTATAAATATGCATTGTAAGGTGGATGAAAGTTCGGTAATACACATGTTCACAACTCATTAAAGAATGTTTGTCGAATCCGTGATGCATGTAACGTGTTCAGAACACAGAATGTCACGGTGAGTGAAACTAGGTAAATTACATATCTTTTGGGTAGAACTCGCTCCAAGAGAATTTTACAGCCTAATCTGCCTCATTTTCAAACCTGGCATTAAAACTAAATTGTGAAATCTCAGAAAATTCTTCAAAGTGTCATTAAGCCATGTATAGTGGATGAAAGTGCTGTAATCCACTTGCTAACAACATTGTAGTGAATATTTCTCGAATCCGATAAGCATGTAGCGTGTTCGGAACACGGAATTTCACGTTGAGCGAATCCATGTAAATTACATGTCTATAGTTTTAAAACCGCTCAAAGATTTTTTTGCCGTGAAATCTGCCTCAGTTTCGAAACTGGCTTTTGGGAAGCTCTGTGAAATCAGAGAAAATGCTTCTAAGCATCAATATGCCTTGTACTGTGATGAAAGTCCTGTAATCCACATGCAAACAACTCTGTAGTGTATTTTGTCAAATCCTATCTGCTGTAGCGTGTTCGAAACACGGAATTTCACAGCAGGAGAATCTATGTAATTTACATATCTATTGGGTAGAACACGCTGCAAAAGTTTTTTCCTTAGGAACCTGCCTGATTTTTGAAACTGCTATTAAAAAAAAGCTTCAAACTAAGAGTTAAATTTTCTAGGTGTAAATATGCCTTGTATGGTGGATGAAAGTTCTGTAATACACATGTTCACAACTCATTAAAAATGTTTCTCAAATCCGTGATGTATGTAGTGTGTTCGGAACACGGAATGTCACGTTGATGGAAACAATATAAATTATATATCTATTGGTGAGAACCCGCTCCAGGACCATTTTACTGTAAAATATAACTCTGTTTGGAAACTGGTGTTATGAAAACACTGCAAAATCTGAGCAAATGCTTTAAGGTGACAATGTGTCTTCAATGGTTTATTAAAGATGTGTAATTCACATTCTAACAACTCAGCTGTGAAAATTTGCTGAATCCAATGTGCACGTTACTTTTTCAGAACACGGAATGTTATGGTGACGGTATCTATGAAAATGGGAAGTCTATTGGATCGAACATGCAGCAAGAGAATTTTTCTGAGAAAACTGCCTGATTTTCGTAACTGACGTTAGGAAAAAGCTGCGAAATCTAAGTAAATATTTCTAGGTGTAAATATGCCTTGTATTGTGGTTGAAACATCGGTAATCCACATGCTCACGGTCATTAAATAATGTTTGTCGAAGCCATGATGAATGTAACGTTTTCGGAACATGGAATGTCTCGGTGAGTGAAACTCAGAAAATAACAATTCTACTGGATAGAACTCGCTTGAATTGAATATTTCAGCGAAAATTTCATGATTTTCGAAACTGGATGGTAGGAAAAACCTGCGAAATCAGAATAAACACTTCTAGGTGTAAATATGCCTTGTATGGTGGATGAAAGTTCGGTAATCCACATGCTCCCACTCATTAAAGAATGTTTGCCGAATTCGTGATGCATGTAACGTGTTCGGAATACGGAATGTCATATTGAAGGAAACAATGTAAATTACATGTCTATTGGATAGAACTTGTTTGAAAAGAATTTTTCTGTGAAATGTGCCTCGTCAAAACTGTCATTAGGAGAACACAGTGAAATCTGAGAAAATGCTTCAAAGTGTCATTCTGCCTTGAATGGTGAATGAAAGTCCGGTAATCCACATGTTAATAACAGTGTAGTAATTATTTTTCAAACCGTGATTCATGGAGCGCTTTTCGAAAACTTAATTTTATGGTAATGAAACAATGTAAATTACAATTCTATTGGGTAGAACCAGCTAGAATAGAATTTTTCTGTGAAAATTGCATGATTATCGAATCTGAAGTTTGGAGAAAGCTTCAAAATGAGAGTAAATATTTCTAGGTGTAAATATGCCTTTATGTTGGAAGAAAGTTCGGTAATCCACATTTTCACAACATATTAAAGAATCTTTTTCTAATCCGTGATGCATATACCGTGTTCGGAACGTGGAATTTCACGGTGATTGAAACAATGTAAATTACTTCTCTATTGGGTAGAACTCGCTCCAAGAGAATTTTTCTGCAAAAAATGCAGCATTTTTGAAACTGGCGTTTGGAAAACGATGCAAAATCTTGGAAAATACTTCTAAGTATCAATATTCAATCTATTATGATGAAAGTTCGGTAATCCACATGCTAACAAATCTGTAGTGAATATTTGTCGAATAAATTATGGATGTAGCATGTTCGGAACACGGGATTTCATGGCCAGGGAGTTTATATAAATTTCATTTCTCTTGGTTAGAAATCACTCCAAGATTTTTTTCCTGAGTAATCTGCCTGATTTTCGAAACTGGAGTTAGGAAATCACTGCGAAATCAGATGAATAGATTCTCGGTGTAAATATGCCATGTAGTGTGGATGAAAGTTCGGTAATACACATGTTCACAACTCATTAAAGAATGTTTGTCGAATCCGTGATGCATGTAACGTGTTCAGAACACGGAATGTCACGGTGAGTGAAACGAGGTAAATTACATATCTTTTGGGTAGAACTCGCTCCAAGAGCATTTTCCTGCCATATCTGCCTCATTTTTATACCTGGCATTAAAACTAACCTGTGAAATTTCAGAAAATTCTTCAAAGTGTCAGTAAGCCATGTATGGTGAATGAAGTGCTGTAATCCACTTGCTAACAACTCTGTAGTGAATATTTGTCGAATCCGAGAAGCATGTAGCGTGTTCGGAACACGGAATTTCACGGTGAGCGAATCCATGTAAATAACATCTCTATTGTTTTGAACCCGCTCCAAGATGTTTTTGCCGTGAAATCTGCCTCAGTTTAGAAACTGGCGTTTGGAAAGCTCTGTGAAATCAGAGAAAATGCTTCTAAGCATCAATATGCCTTGTATTGTGATGAAAGTCCTGTAATCCACATGCAAACAACTTTGTAGTGTGTTTTGTCGAATCCTATCTGCATGTAGCGTGTATGAAACACGGAATTTCACAGCAGGAGAATCTATGTAATTTACATATCTATTGAGTAGAACACGCTCCAAAAGTATTTTCCTTAGGAAACTGCCTGATTTTTGAATCCACTATTAGGAAAAAGCTGCAAACTAAGAGTTAAACTTTCTAGGTGTAAATATGCCTTGTATTGTGGATGAAAGTTCTGTAATACACATGTACACAACTCATGAAAAATGTTTCTCAAATCCGTGATGTATGTAGTGTGCTCGGAACACGGAATGTCACGTTGAAGGAAACTATTTAAATTACATATCTATTGGTGAGAACCCGCTCCAGGAGCATTTTACTGTGAAATATACCTCTGTTTGGAAACTGGTGTTATGAAAACACTGCAAAATTCGAGCAAATGTTTTAAGTTGACGATATGTCTTCAATGGTTTATTAAAGATGTGTAATTCACATTCTAACAACTCAGCTGTGAAAATTTGCTGAATCCTATGTGCACGTTTGTTTTTCAGAACACGGAATGTTACGGTGACGGTATCTATAAATGGGATGTCTATTGGATCGAATATGCAGCAAGAGAATTTTCCTGCGAAACTACTTGATTTTCGTAAGTGATGTAAGGAAAAATCTGCGAAATCTAAGTAAATATTTTTATGTGTGAATATGCCTTGTATTGTGGTTGAAACATCGGTAATCCACATGCTCACGGTCATTAAATAATGTTTGTCGAATCCGTGATGCATGTAGCTTTTTCAGAACACGGAATTTCACGATGACGGGTTCTATGTAAATTGCATGTATATTGGGTAGAACTCGCTCCAAGAGGATTTTTCTGCAAAAACTGCATGATTTAAACACTTACATTAGGAGAAATCTACTAAATCAGAAAAAAATTTCTATGTATAAATATGCATTGTAAGGTGGATGAAAGTTCGGTAATACACATGTTCACAACTCATTAAAGAATGTTTGTCGAATCCGTGATGCATGTAACGTGTTCAGAACACAGAATGTCACGGTGAGTGAAACTAGGTAAATTACATATCTTTTGGGTAGAACTCGCTCCAAGAGAATTTTACAGCCTAATCTGCCTCATTTTCAAACCTGCCATTAAAACTAACCTGTGAAATCTCAGAAAATTTTTCAAAGTGTCATTAAGCCATGTATGGTGAATGAAGTGCTGTAATCCACTTGCTAACAACTCTATAGTGAATATTTGTCGAATCCGAGATGCATGTAGCGTGTTCGGAACACGGAATTTCACGGTGAACGAATCCATGTAAATTACATGTCTATTGTTTTGAACCCGCTCCAAGATGTTTTTGCCGTGAAATCTGCCTCAGTTTAGAAACTGGCGTTTGGAAAGCTCTGTGAAATCAGAGAAAAAGCTTCTAAACATCAATATGCCTTGTATTGTGTTGAAAGTCCTGTAATCCACATGCAAACAACTCTGTAGTGGATTTTGTCGAGTCCTATCTGCATGTAGCGTGTTTGAAACACGGAATTTCACAGCAGGAGAATCTATGTAATTTACATATCTATTGGGTAGAACACGCTCCAACAGTTTTTTCCTTAGGAAACTGCCTGATTTTTGAATCCACTATTAGGAAAAAGCTGCAAACTAAGAGTTAAAGTTTTTAGGTGTAAATATGCCTTGTATGGTGGATGAAAGTTCTGTAATACACATGTACACAACTCATGAAAAATGTTTCTCAAATCTGTGATGAATTTAGTGTGTTTGGAACACGGAATGTCACGTTGAAGGTAACTATGTAAATTACATATCTATTGGTGAGAACCCGCTCCAGGAGCATTTTACTGTAAAATATACCTCTGTTTGGAAACTGTTGTTATGAAAACACTGCAAAATCTGAGCAAATGTTTTAAGTTGACAATATGTCTTCAATGGTTTATTAAAAATGTGTAATTCACATTCTAACAACTCAGCTGTGAAAATTTGCTGAATCGTATGTGCACGTTTCTTTTTCAGAACACGGAATATTACGGTGACGGTATCTATGAAAATGGGATGTCTATTGGATCGAACATGCATCAAGAGTATTTTTCTGCAAAAACTGCTTGATTTTCGTAAGTGATGTTAGGAAAAATCTGCGATATCTAAGTAAATATTTCTAGGTGTAAATATGCCTTGTGTTGTGGTTGGAACATCGGTAATCCACATGCTCACTGTCAAAAAATAATGTTTGTCCAAGCCATGATTAATGTAATGTTTTCGGAAGATGGAATGTCTCGGTTTGTGAAACTCAGAAAATAAAAATTCTACTGGATAGAACTCGCTTGAATTGAATTTTTCTGCGAAAATTTCATGATTTTCAAAACTGGATGTTAGGAAAAACCTGCGAAACCAGAATAAACACTTCTAGGTGTAAATATGCCTTGTATGGTGGATGAAAGTTCGGTAATCCACATGCTCCCACTCATTAAAGAATGTTTGTCGAATTCGTGATGCATGTAACGTGTTCGGAATACGGAATGTCATATTGAAGGAAACAATGTAAATTACATGTCTATTGGGTAGAACTCGCTTGATGAGAATATTTCTGCGAAATGTGCCTCATTGTCAAAACTGCCATTAGGAGATCCCAGTGAAATCTGAGAAAATGCTTCTAAGTGTCAATATGCCTTGAATGGTGAATGAAAGTCCGGTAATCCACATGTTAATAACAGTGTAGTAATTATTTTTCAAACCGTGATTCATGGAGCGCTTTTGGAAAACAGAATTTCACCGTAATGAAACAATGTAAATTACAATTCTATTGGGTAGAACTAGCTAGAATAGAATTTTTCTGTGAAAATTGCATGATTATCGAATCTGAAATTTGGAGAAAGCTTCAAAATGACAGTAAATATTTCTAGGTGTAAATATGCCTTTATGTTGGAAGAAAGTTCGGTAATCCACATTTTCACAACATATTAAAGAATCTTTTTCTAATCCATGATGCATATACCGTGTTAGGAACGTGGAATTTCATGGTGATTGAAACAATGTAAATTACTTCTCTATTGGGTAGAACTCGCTCCGAGAGAATTTTTCTGCAAAAAATGCTGCATTTTTGAAACTGGCGTTTGGAAAACGCTGCAAAATCTTGGAAAATACTTCTAAGTATCAATATTCAATCTATTGTGATGAAAGTTCGGTAATCCACATGCTAACAGATCTGTAGTGAATATTTGTCGAATCCATTATGGATGTAGCATGTTCGGAACACGGGATTTCATGGCCAGGGATTTTATGTAAATTAAATTTCTCTTGGTTAGAAATCACTCCAAGAGATTTTTCCTGAGAAATCTGCCTGATTTTCGAAACTGGCGTTAGGAAATCACTGCGAACTAAGATGAATAGATTCTCGGTGTAAATATCCCTTGTAGGGTGGATGAAAGTTCACTTATCCGCACGCTAACAACTCTGTAGTGAATATTTGTCGAATCCGTGATACATGAAGCGTGTTCGGTACGCAGAATATCACGGTGAGCGAATCTATGTAAAAAACATGTCTCTTGGGTAGAACTCGCTCCAAGAGCTTTTTCTGCGAATTCTGCCTCAGTTTCAAAACGGGCATTAGGAAAAACTTTCGAAATATGAGAAAATGCTTCAAAGTGTCAATATGGCTTTTATGGTGGATGAAAGTTCGGTTATCCTTATGCTAACGAATCTGTAGTGAATATTTGTCGAATCCGTGATGCATGTAGCTTGTTCGGAACATGGAATTTCACGATGAGGGATCCTATGTAAGTTGCATGTCTATTGGGTAGAACTCGCTCCAAGAGGATTTTTCTGAGAAAACTGCATGATTAAAAACTGACAATAGGAGAAATCTACTAAATAAGAAAAAACTTTCTCTCTATAAATATGCTTTGTAAGGTGGATGAAATTTCGGTAATACACATGTTCACAACTCATTAAAGAATGTTTGTCGAATATGTGATGCATGTAACGTGTTCAGAACACGGAATGTCACGGTGAGTGGAACGAGGTTAATTACATATCTTTTGGGTAGAACTCGCTCCAAGAGCATTTTCCTGCCAAATCTGCCTCATTTTCAAACATGGCATTAAAACTACCCTGTGAAATATCAGAAAATTCTTCAAAGTGTCAGTAAGCCATGTATGGTGAATGAAGTGCTGTAATCCACTTGCTAACAACTCTGTAGTGAATATTTGTCGAATCCGAGAAGCACGTAGCGTGTTCGGAACACGGAATTTCACGGTGAGCGAATCCATGTAAATTACATGTCTATTGTTTTGAACCCGCTCCAAGATGTTTTTGCCATGAAATCTGCCTCAGTTTAGAAACTGGCGTTTGGAAAGCTCTGTGAAATCAGAGAAAATGCTTCTAACTTCAATATGCCTTTTATTGTGTTGAAAGTCCTGTAATCCACATGCAAACATCTCTGTAGTGTATTTTGTCGAGTCCTATCTGCATGTAGCGTGTTTGAAACACGGAATTTCACAGCAGGAGAATCTATGTAATTTACATATCTATTGGGTAGAACACGCTCCAACAGTTTTTTCCTTAGGAAACTGCCTGAATTTTGAATCCGCTATTAGGAAAAAGCTGCAAACTAATAGTTAAAGTTTCTAGGTGTAAATATGCCTTGTATGGTGGATGAAAGTTCTGTAATACACATGTACACAACTCATGAAAAATGTTTCTCAAATCCGTGATGTATGTAGTGTGCTTAGAACACGGAATGTCACGTTGAAGGAAACTATGTAAATTACATATCTATTGGTGAGAACCTGCTCCAGGAGCATTTTACTGTAAAATATACCTCTGTTTGGAAACTGGTGTTATGAAAACACTGCAAAATCTGAGCAAATGTTTTAAGTTGACAATATGTCTTCAATGGTTTATTAAAAATGTGTTATTCACATTCTAACAACTCAGCTGTGAAAATTTGCTGAATCGTATGTACACATTTCTTTTTCAGAACACGGAATATTACGGTGACGGTATCTATGAAAATGGGATGTCTATTGGATCGAACATGCATCAAGAGTATTTTTCTGCAAAAACTGCTTGATTTTCGTAAGTGATGTTAGGAAAAATCTGCGATATCTAAGTAAATATTTCTAGGTGTAAATATGCCTTGTGTTGTTGTTGGAACATCGGTAATCCACATGCTCACTGTCAAAAAATAATGTTTGTCCAAGCCATGATTAATGTAACGTTTTCGGAAGATGGAATGTCTCGGTTTGTGAAACTCAGAAAATAAAAATTCTACTGGATAGAACTCGCTTGAATTGAATTTTTCTGCGAAAATTTCATGATTTTCAAAACTGGATGTTAGGAAAAACCTGCGAAAACAGAATAAACACTTCTAGGTGTAAATATGCCTTGTATGGTGGATGAAAGTTCGGTAATCCACATGCTCCCACTCATTAAAGAATGTTTGTCGAATTCGTGATGCATGTAACTTGTTCGGAATACGGAATGTCATATTGAAGGAAACAATGTAAATTACATGTCTATTGGGTAGAACTCGCTTGAAGAGAATTTTTCTGCGAAATGTGCCTCATTGTCAAAACTGCCATTAGGAGATCCCAGTGAAATCTGAGAAAATGCTTCTAAGTGTCAATATGCCTTGAATGGTGAATGAAAGTCCGGTAATCCACATGTTAATAACAGTGTAGTAATTATTTTTCAAACCGTGATTCATGGAGCGCTTTTGGAAAACAGAATTTCACCGTAATGAAACAATGTAAATTACAATTCTATTGGGTAGAACTAGCTAGAATAGAATTTTTCTGTGAAAATTGCATGATTATCGAATCTGAAATTTGGAGAAAGCTTCAAAATGACAGTAAATATTTCTAGGTGTAAATATGCCTTTATGTTGGAAGAAAGTTCGGTAATCCACATTTTCACAACATATTAAAGAATCTTTTTCTAATCCATGATGCATATACCGTGTTAGGAACGTGGAATTTCATGGTGATTGAAACAATGTAAATTACTTCTCTATTGGGTAGAACTCGCTCCGAGAGAATTTTTCTGCAAAAAATGCTGCATTTTTGAAACTGGCGTTTGGAAAACGCTGCAAAATCTGAGAAAATACTTCTAAGTATCAATATTCAATCTATTGTGATGAAAGTTCGGTAATCCACATGCTAACACATCTGTAGTGAATATTTTCGAATCCATTATGGATGTAGCATGTTCGGAACACGGGATTTCATGACCAGGGATTTTATGTAAATTAAATTTCTCTTGGTTAGAAATCACTCCAAGAGATTTTTCCTGAGAAATCTGCCTGATTTTCGAAACTGGCGTTAGGAAATCACTGCGAACTAAGATGAATAGATTCTCGGTGTAAATATCCCTTGTAGGGTGGATGAAAGTTCACTTATCCGCACGCTAACAACTCTGTAGTGAATATTTGTCGAATCCGTGATACATGAAGCGTGTTCGGTACGCAGAATATCACGGTGAGCGAATCTATGTAAAAAACATGTCTCTTGGGTAGAACTCGCTCCAAGAGCTTTTTCTGCGAATTCTGCCTCAGTTTCAAAACGGGCATTAGGAAAAACTTTCGAAATATGAGAAAATGCTTCAAAGTGTCAATATGGCTTTTATGGTGGATGAAAGTTCGGTTATCCTTATGCTAACGAATCTGTAGTGAATATTTGTCGAATCCGTGATGCATGTAGCTTGTTCGGAACATGGAATTTCACGATGAGGGATCCTATGTAAGTTGCATGTCTATTGGGTAGAACTCGCTCCAAGAGGATTTTTCTGAGAAAACTGCATGATTAAAAACTGACAATAGGAGAAATCTACTAAATAAGAAAAAACTTTCTCTCTATAAATATGCTTTGTAAGGTGGATGAAATTTCGGTAATACACATGTTCACAACTCATTAAAGAATGTTTGTCGAATCCGTGATGCATGTAACGTGTTCAGAACACGGAATGTCACGGTGAGTGAAACGAGGTTAATTACATATCTTTTGGGTAAAACTCGCTCCAAGAGAATTTTCCTGCCAAATCTGCCTCATTTTCAAACCTGGCATTAAAACTAACCTGTGAAATCTCAGAAAATTCTTCAAAGCGTCAGTGAGCCATGTATAGTGAATGAAGTGCTGTAATCCACTTGCTAACAACTCTGTAGTGAATATTTGTCGAATCCGAGAAGCACGTAGCGTGTTCGGAACACGGAATTTCACGGTGAGCGAATCCATGTAAATTACATCTCTATTGTTTTGAACCCGCTCCAAGATGTTTTTGCCATGAAATCTGCCTCAGTTTAGAAACTGGCGTTTGGAAAGCTCTGTGAAATCAGAGAAAATGCTTCTAAGCATCACTATGCCTTGTATTGTGATGAAAGTCCTGTAATCCATATGCAAACAACTCTGTAGTGTATTTTGTCGAATCCTATCTGCATGTAGCGTGTTTGAAACACGGACTTTCACAGCAGGAGAATCTATGTAATTTACATATCTATTGAGTAGAACACGCTCCAACAGTTTTTTCCTTAGGAAACTGCCTGATTTTTGAATCCGCTATTAGGAAAAAGCTGCAACCTAAGAGTTAAACTTTCTAGGTGTAAATATGCCTTGTATTGTGGATGAAAGTTCTGTAATACACATGTACACAACTCATGAAAAATGTTTCTCAAATCCGTGATGTATGTAGTGTGCTCGGAACACGGAATGTGACGTTGAAGGAAACTATTTAAATTACATTTCTATTGGTGAGAACCCGCTCCAGGAGCATTTTACTGTAAAATATACCTCTGTTTGGAAACTGGTGTTATGAAAACACTGCAAAATCTGATCAAATGTTTTAAGTTGACGATATGTCTTCAATGGTTTATTAAAGATGTGTAATTCACATTCTAACAACTCAGCTGTGAAAATTTGCTGAATCCTATGTGCACGTTTGTTTTTCAGAACACGGAATGTTACGGTGACGGTATCTATAAATGGGATGTCTATTGGATCGAATATGCAGCAAGAGAATTTTCCTGCGAAACTGCTTGATTTTCGTAAGTGATGTAAGGAAAAATCTGCGAAATCTAAGTAAATATTTCTAGGTGTATATATGCCTTGTATTGTGGTTGCAACATCGGTAATCCACATGCTCACGGTCATTAAATAATGTTTGTCGAAGCCGTTTGAATGTAACGTTTTCGGAACATGGAATGTCTCGGTGAGTGAAACTAAGAAAATAACAATTCTACTGGATAGAACTCGCTTGAATTGAATTTTTCTGCGAAAATTTCATGATTTTCGAAACTGGATGTTAGGAAAAACCTGAGAAATCAGAATAAACACTTCTAGGTGCAAATATGCCTTGTATGGTGAATGAAAGTCCGGTAATCCACATGTTAATAACAGTGTAGTAATTATTTTTCAAACCGCGATTCATGGAGCGCTTTTGGAAAACGGAATTTCACCGTAATGAAACAAAGTAAATTACAATTCTATTGGGTAGAACTAGCTAGAATAGAATTTTTCTGCGAAAATTGCATGATTATCGAATCTGAAGTTTGGAGAAAGCTTCAAAATGAGAGTAAATATTTCTAGGTGTAAATATGCCTTTATGTTGGAAGAAAGATCGGTAATCCATATTTTCACAACATATTAAAGAATCTTTTTCTAATCCGTGATGTATATACCGTGTTCGGAACGTGGAATTTCACGGTGATTGAAACAATGTAAATTACTTCTCTATTGGGTAGAATACGCTCCAAGAGTATTTTTCTGAGAAAACTGCTTCATTTTTGAAACTGGCGTTTGGAAAACGCTGCAAAATCTGAGAAAATACTTCTAAGTATCAATATGCAAACTATTGTGATGAAAGTTCGGTAATCCACATGCTAATAAATCTGTAGTGAATATTTGTCAAATCATTATGCATGTAGCATTTTCGGAACACGGGATTTCATGGCCAGGGAGTTTATGTAAATTACATTTCTCTTGGTTAGAAATCACTCCAAGAGATTTTTCCTGAGTTATCAGCCTGATTTTCAAAACTGGCGTTAGGAAAACACTGAGAACTCAGATGAATAGATTCTCGGTGTAAATATGCCTTGTAGGGTGGATGAAAGTTCGGTAATCCGCACGCTAACAACTCTGTAGTGAATATTTGTCGAATCCGAGATACATGAAGCGTCTTCAGAACACAGAATATCACGGTGAGCGAATCTATGTAAAATACATGTCTCTTGGTTAGAACTCGCTCCAAGAGCTTTTTCTGCGAATTCTGCCTCATTTTCAAAACTGGCATTAGAAAACGTTTCGAAATATGAGAAAATGCTTCAAAGTGTCTATATGGCTTTTATGGTGGATGAAAGTTCGGTAATCCTTATGCTAACGACTCTGTAGTGAATATTTGTCGAATCCGTGATGCATGTAGCTTTTTCGGAACACGGAATTTCACGATGACGGGTTCTATGTAAATTGCATGTCTATTGGGTAGAACTCGCTCCAAGGGGAATTTTCTGCAAAAACTGCATGATTTAAAAACTGACATTAGGAGAAAACTACTAAATCAAAAAAAAATTTTCTATGTATAAATATGCATTGTAAGGTGGATGAAATTTTGGTAATCCACATGTTCACAACTCATTAAAGAATGATTGTCGAATCCGTAATGCATGTAACGTGTTCAGAACACGGAATGTCACGGTGAGTGAAACTAGGTAAATTACATATCTTTTGGGTAGAACTCGTTCCAAGAGCATTTTCCAGCCTAATCTGCCTTATTTTCAAACCTGGCATTAAAACTAACCTGTGAAATCTCAGAAAATTCTTCAAAGTGTCAGTAAGCCATGTATGGTGGATGAAAGTGCTGTAATCCAATTGCTAACAACTCTGTAGTGAATATTTGTCGAATCCGAGATGCATGTAGCGTGTTTGAAACACGGAATTTCACGGCAGGAGAATCTATGTAATTTAAATATCAATTGGGTAGAACACACTCCATCAATTTTTCCTTAGGAAACTGCCTTATTTTTGAAACTGCTATTAGGAAAATGCTGCAAACTAAGAGTTAAAGTTTCTAGGTGTAAATATGCCTTGTATGGTGGATGAAAGTTCTGTAATACACATGTACACAACTCATTAAAAATGTTTCTCAAATCCGTGATGTATGTAGTGTGTTCGGAACACGGAATGTCACGTTGAAGGAAACTATGTAAATTACATATCTATTGGTGAGAACCCGCTCCAGGAGCATTTTACTGTAAAATCTACCTCTGTTTGGAAACTGGTGTTATGAAAACGCTGCAAAATCTGAGCAAATGCTTTAAGGTGACAATATGTTTTCAATGGTTTTTTAAAGATGTGAAATTCTCATTCTAACAACTCAGGTGTGAAAATATGCTGAATCCTATTTGCACGTTAATTTTTCAGAACACGGAATGTTACGGTGACAGTATCTATGAAAATGGGATGTCTATTGGATCGAACATGCAGCAAGAGAATTTTTCTGCGAATACTGCTTGATTTTCGTAAGTGATGTTAGGAAAAATCTGCGAAATCTAAGTAAATATTTTTATCTGTGAATATGCCTTGTATTGTGGTTGAAACATCGGTAATCCACATGCTCACGGTCATTAAATAATGTTTGTCGAATCCGTGATGCATGTAGCTTTTTCAGAACACGGAATTTCACGATGACGGGTTCTATGTAAATTGCATTTCTATTGGATAGAACTCGCTCCAAGAGGATTTTTCTGCAAAAACTGCATGATTTAAACACTTACATTACGAGAAATCTACTAAATCAGAAAAAAATTTCTATGTATAAATATGCATTGTAAGGTGGATGAAAGTTCGGTAATACACATGTTCACAACTCATTAAAGAATGTTTGTCGAATCCGTGATGCATGTAACGTGT